>NW_027186372.1:27401286-27602242 GCF_028583685.1 Petaurus breviceps papuanus
AGAGAGAGAGAGAGAGAGAGAGAGAGAGAGAGAGAGAGAGAGAGAGACATGGCAGGTCTAAAGTAAAGAACTGCTGACTGCTGAAGTGGTCAGATGTTCCTGGAAAGGGGAAAGGAAGTCTGAGAAGCCTTAGGAATATTCACTGAAAATTCAGCAAACTGTTATAAAGCCCCTGCTGTATTGGGCAGAAGGATATACAATGATAAAAAGACATTTCCTGGCCTCCAGGAGCTCTCATTTTAGTAGGAGATACAATATATGAGATAAAACAAGGTTACATGAGTATAGAGAAAATTCCAATCCAACCCTACCATTCTTGTTATTTATCCTGCTTTCTAATCTCTGTGCTACCATCTTTATATTTATATCTCTTTCCCACACTTTCTATAAAAGCGTAGTAGAAGAGCAATGCATAGCTAAAGTGAGAGGACCTGAGTTCAAATGTGAGGCAGCTGGTAGGGCAGTGGGTAGAGAGTAGGGCTTCTGACCCTCAGACTCGGTTCTTTCTGACTCCAAGTCCTGACCTCTACCCATTATACCACTAGGTACTCTAACTCCAGATCCCCAGTGCTCTTTCTACTAAGTTATATCATAGCAAATGTTGCAAAAGACATACACATGAAGATGCTTAACTTCTCCCAAGCCCCTGTTTACTCATCTGTAAGGTGGGGATAATAACTGCACCTTCCCCACAGCATTGTTTTAAGGATCAAATGAGTTAACTTATATGAGGCACATTGCAAATCTTAAAGTGCAATCTAATTACTTATCATCATCATCATCCTCATCATCATTGTAAATATTTTCTACAATCTGCTACTTGCTACCTGTGTTACTTGGATAAGTTTCTGGACCTTTCAGCCCTTTGTTTCCTCATCAATAAAGTGAGAAGTCTTAAAGGAAAACTTTAATTCAGCAGAAAGTGCTTTGGACTTGAAGTGAGTAGACCAGGTTCAAATCCTAGTCTGGCTAATTTCTCTGGGTTTCCCTTTCTTCATATGGAGAATGAAGGGGTTTGGTCTGGATGAGTTCAAAGGCCCCTTCTAGCTCTCTGGCTATGTGTGATCTCACCATCACAAAATCCCCTTCCACTGCTAAATCCAGTGATCATCGACTACTGTTGCTAGAGGTCAGCTTCACATTCTGAAGGTTCCTCTGACAGAGGGATCATAGTCTTCTCATTTGATTGAACAATCAGACCATTTTTGTACACTCCCTTTTGGACACTGCAGCCACATCATTAGGTTCCAATCAACAGCCACCTTGATCTCTCCTTATCTAGCTGTCGACATTATAAGCTAAATGAGATTTCAGAGGCCCCTTTTAAAACCAAAGAAGCTTTTTATATTTATTTTTTTTTTATAAACTCCCTAGCAAACACCATTAGATTCTTGCACTGGCTTCTCTAACACATTCTCACTTATCCAAAGTTTTGGCATGGGTAACTGGGAATCATGCAGATTAGACTGCCAGACAAGATGTAGATCCAGGATTCCAGTTATGATGTTTAATTATGAGATGTTAAAGAAGCTTTCAAGTATAACTTTTATTACTCAATTTTATTGCAGCTTATTGCAAAGGCAGAGGCTCTTTTGAGGCTGCACGAATGATTGCCTCTCTCTCGATAAAGCCCAGAGCATGTCTTGGTACTTTACATAACCACTGGGTATAGCCTATATTCATTTTCTCCTCATCTCTTTGTTCCATTTGGCTCCAACTTCTGCCTTGGCTACATTAGGTTAGGAAAATGAACAGCAATTTAGCAAGCTTTTTTTTTCTTATTGCCATTCTTCATGGGAATATACATATTTTCCTCCAAACAGGAAGTCATGGGTATCAAGAATAATCTTTTCAAACAATAACATGGTAGTTTTTATTCTATCAGTACCACACACTGAAGAGTATTTGAGTTTCATTTGTTGTTTTTTTTTTAAGAATTTTTATATGTTCTTTATTCTTCTCCAACGGAATAAATGCCCCCTTTTAAAGAGGAGGGGGAAGCCCCAAACACTAAGGAGTTAGGGGAACATTTGGTAAGAATACCAAACATTACTACTCAAAAAATATTCATAAAGTGAATTATGAATGAGGCCTACGCAGAATCCCTGAACGGCATGAAAATCAATGTGATGTGTTTATTACAGGAGATTCTGACAACAGATAAGTTAATTCACTTAAAGGGGAGTGCTAAAATCCAGAAAGATTTCACTTTTTGACAAATCCTTTGGGGAACTAGAGCAAGAAATATATTACAATAATATTCATCAACTATGTATTAGAAATATGGAAAATGGGCTACTCATTGCTAATAGTTTTGCATAGAAAAAGCAGTCTGGAGATTCAGGTAATAAAATAGAATTTCAGAATTTTATAGCTGGAAGGGTTGTTAGAAAACATTTAGTCAAACACTCTCACTTTACATTACTATTATTATGTTTTTTTGCTTTTTGGAGTGGGGAAGGTAGGGCAATTGGGGTTAAGTGACTTTCCCAAGGGCACATGGCTAGTAAGTGTTAAGTGTCTGAGCCCAAATTTGAACTCAGGTCCTCCTGACTCCAGGGCCAGTGCTCTATTTACCAACCCACCTAGCCGCCCCATACCCTCACTTTATAAATGAGGAAATTGAGGCACACAAAAGTTGGTCAAGGTCACATGTCATAATTAGTTGCAATCTCAGTCTTGGAAGGACCTCAGCATCCATCAAATCCAATCTGTATCTGAAACAGAATCCTTCAACAATATCATCAACAATATCAACAAATCATCATTTGACTAGAAGACTTTCAGTGAGAGAAACCTATCACTCCTTAACACAGTCCATTCTATTTTGAGATAGCTTTAATTGTTAAGTAGTTTTTCATCTGACATTAAACCAAAATCTGTAATTTCTATGCCCTGCTCCTAGTTCTGAACTCTGGGTTCAAGCAAAATGCATTGAATCCCCCTTCCCCACAATAGCTCCAGAGGAGAAAGTGAGGGTGGTAACTTTGCATAGTCCTCCCTCACTTAAATCCAATTCACTTGCAAATCAAGGCATCACCTTCTTGATGTCATAGTAATCTTCAAGAATGAAGGACAAACAACAATGACAATATCAAATACTTGAAGACAAATGTAATGATTCCTAATGGCTTCACATAGAAAAGAGTCAGGAGTTACAAATGACAGCACATAAATGTAGAATGCAACAAGAGTAAAGAACTTTAGAAAACCACTTACTCTTTATAAATAGGGAAACTGAGGCCCATAAAAGTAGTTGAACAGATAATTAAAATGACCTTGAAGATCTCAGATCACCACAAACTTTGAAATAGTTAAAGGTCACCACAAAGGTTGGTCACAAGAACTCCAAGAAAAACACAACAGTTACAACAACACAAAGATTAGACCAAATGTATCATTTGAGCAATGATGGAGAGCAATGAAAAACTTGTAGTGACTTAAGTAGAATGTACAATATTTATTTTTCTTCTGTGGCCAAAAAATGAGTAACTGTGCTCCGTCTGGTCACGTTTCAAGGAAAGAAGGCAAATGAGGCTCAAGAAAAACTTCATTATTGCCCCAATTATCAAGGAAAATGAAATGTTCCTTTAATTTTTAAATGCTCTTGAATATAGGAAACAAAGAAAGAGATCGAAAGAGGCAAAAAGGAATCCTAAGCTTAGTCCCAGAAGGGATTGGGAGGGTCATCTAGTCCAACGCTCTCATTCGTCCACTGACCTAATAAGAAGTAGAGGTGGAATGATCTACCAAAATTACACATGTATTTGTGTGTATATAGGTATACATACTCACATATATACAACATGGTGTATATATACAAGCATATGTATATTCACACATAGTACACACAAGGCATGGACACATATATATATATGTATATGTACTGCAATAAAATACACAAACACGTAATATAACCTATATATTCATGCATGTGCATTGTGTTTATGTGTATGTGTGAGTGTACATATAGGAAGCACACAATGCTTTGAGTGAGCTACATGTGTACACATATGTATAACTGTATTATACAACATATTATACACATGTACATATATGATATACTGGGTATAGTTACATATGTGCATGCATATATTTGTTATGGGTATGTATTATACATATATGTGCATTTGAATGCATATTTATGTATATATATATATATATATTTATTTGGCAAAATTGGGATTGGAGCCCAAGTCCTATTTCCAAGTTGGGTTCTCTTTCCATTTGACTGGTTAGGAAGATGGAAGAATGTCACCTAGAACAGAAACCTCAGAAGTAAAGTACCACTGTACACTTGGAGTCAAGTAATAAGGTATGAGCGTCTTTCAGTAGAAGAAACAGGGACCAAGGCACCTTGAGGAAGAAGCAGATGTTTGCATTCCCAAGAAATAATACCTCATTCCTTCTGTGTTTGGGGGAGAGATCCTTCCATGATGGCCAGAGAAAGAAGAGACCATAGTAGGAGTTGGCAGCTCTCTGTTAAAGAATATCAAGGAAGTTCTCTGTCACCATACCCTCAACAACAAAGAGGTCTTCTGTCTAACTCGAATATGCATGCAGCCAGGGCATTATGGAGAACTTCCAAGACTTGTCAAACCTGATTGACAAAGTAGGCAACTTCTTGTGACTTCTATGGGCAGCCCTAATACTGCCAGGAGGACTCTACAAAGTATTGCTGAGGATTATGACAGCCTGTGTAGGAAATAAAAGAACATGCAAAGGAGCTCTTTAAGAGCAGGCTTATTTCTAATACGATGCTTCACTGTCGTTGCTCAAAGGCGAGGATTTAAAAAGAAAATTCTCATCTTCAGCATTTAAGCTAAACATATGGTTGGGAATATGGTGCTAGAGAGTGGTATTTGAATGTCTGGGCCATAGCTTAAAATACAAGAATGATGGTCTCTTGGTCAAGGAGGGAGTGCAACAAATTCAGGCAGATAAAAATGTAAATACCTGGAATTTAGCAACATTAAAAAGGATTCAAATTGATAAGGATGAGGAGAGGCTCGACGTAGATTTTACAGGAAGTAGCTCTAAGGTGAGAGGAAGAAAAGCAATAGACATGTGCAGTTAGTTCTCAACACATAAAGCACAAGGAAGGAGCCAGAGATAAAACCTAAGGCCTCAGATGTCTAAGGATAAGTTCATAGAATATGAGTATTAAGCAAGAAGGCTTAGAGATTTTAAGGCAAGGAGGTAAATTTGATCTCCTAGGCATCTCTGAGACTTAGTTGGATGAGACCCATGAATGGAATATAACTAGGGAAGTTATCTCTTTGTGAAAAGAAACAGGTTAGATAAAAGGGTGGTTGGTGATGAAGTGTGAAACCTGGTGGGGAAAGAGTATGGTAGAGAACATTTAGGACCCTGGGGAAGAAGGGACCATTCCATCTCCTAATTTGAGATAAAGAGAAAGAAAGCACAAAGGAAAACAGGTACCTTAGATTTTTGGAGAGCACATTTCCAAGAATTCAGAGCAAAGACAGGATTCAAAGACTTAAAATTCTCCAAAAGAAGCCACCCCAAAAGTAATGAGGAGCCCACAAGCTGTTAAAGCAGTTAGGGAAAACAAAAGGGAAGTTGTTTAAGGGAGACTATGTGGATGCACAAGTTACTCATTGACTGACCTGTGAAGGAGTGTACATCACAAGTAAGGAAATTTGATAAGACTTGAAAATTGAGCTTTTGCTGAAGCTACACAGAAAGTGACAATTTACGGTTATAGAGAAGACAGAAATACAACTAAAATTGCGATTTCACAGTTCTGTATCATTTTTCATTTAAAGTTCCCAATGAAAGTTGGCATTCGTTAATGCCCCAGTAGGATAAATGATTGCAATTCTAATAAGAAGAAAAACAATAATCAGTCTTTTTTAAAAAAAATATACTCATAAGGGATTTTCTCTAAGGAGTTTCATATATTTGCAAACATCCTATTAATCCCCACAGCAAGCCAGTGGGTTGTTTTCTTTTTTTTCCAAAAACAAAAGTTATTTTCTTTAAAAAGTATGTATTCTAAATTAGCTTGGTGACTGAATTCTCTTCACTGAGGGTGGCAGATGCTGACAAGCATGTGTAATAATGAATTCTAAAAGTCATTGCTCCCCCACAATCTGTGAGACCACAGGTAAGAAGTTTAATAATAAGGGATCCTCCAATAAAGTACCCATACTCAAATTCCCTGAAAGGAGACTTCAAGGTAAATTCTAGCTTAGCTTAATTATCTTTGTGGTATAGAGAAGAACCTTTATAAATGTAATTGTGACTCCATGCATTAACAGATTATGCTCCCAACTCACTTCCTGAAATAGAATGTGATGAAAACACATAGGTCCTGGAATGAAGGAAAATGATTCTCTTCTTTATTTTCTCTGGATCATGATTTTCTAAGTGGTATCATGTTTGCCAAAATTCTTCCAGTGTCTTTGTCTGGCTATGTTTCAAAGAGCAATGCAGCCTCCAAAGAAGTGAGACTGAGGATATAACCCAAACAGCCCTGGAGTGGAGCATGATGGAAAGGAGAAAGCTGCCAAATTTTACAGACAGGGAATTCTACAGGATAAATGGTATAAACGAGACACCATTTACCCCAATGGATGGTTCATCTTCTCCAGTGGAACCTTCACAATGTTAAAAGAAAGCTGAAGAACGTTCCAGCTCAGTTGGTGGTCTCTCTGTGTAGGACATTGAAGAAGAGTTTCACAAGATGGGCAGGCATAGATGGGTTGTATATGACCTGCCATCTCCATGTCCATCCTTTATTCTGAGAGATGCATGAGTAACCACATGGACCTATCTGGGAATATGAAGATATTGTGGTTATCCTTTACCTTAGTAAGAGCACAGAAAGTCTGTTTATTTCTGGCTGATTTCCTACCTTTTTATCTTTACCCCCTCTCTGGTTTTCAGTCTCATGCCAAAGGCCAACTTCAATGGATTTATTTCATGTCCAGGTTTGGTCAACATTTAGAAAGCTAATCGCAATCAAAAGCCAGAGCCTCTCCAGGCTGGCATCTGTTTCTACAGACCATAAACGAATTTACAAGATAAGGACCATAATTGAATTCATTAATTTATGACCTAATTTTAATTTTTCCTTTCTTAAATGGTTGGTTTATCATCACATATGTTGTTTTATTTAGAAAGAGATGCCCTGTTGTGGCAGTCATAGCTTTCTGGTTGTCCTTGGTCAGGAGATGGTCACAATACAATCTGCACCCTGCTGCTTTGCTCTTATGTCAGCTAGAAGCAAGTATAATCATTTATGCCCCCTCTGCACTCAATCTGTTACCACATCCTGCTGTTTTTTCTTCCACAACAACACAAAGGCCTTCTCCTTATACCCCATCCTCAGAGGCAAATAACCTGTCTAGCCTCAGACTCAAGATAAATGCCTACTATTTCTCACTAAGTTTCCTCCCTGCTCACCTCTCTCTCATCAAATCATTCTAAAATGACCTTTTTTCCACTGTTGTGATCACCAGACAACCTCCTCTGACTCTCTACTGGTATTCTTTTTCCTTTTCCGTCTAATTTCAGGTTTATCCTTTCCATTTGTTTAAAAGGTCAAGCATGAGCCAGGGCAAGTTACATCATCTGTCCCATATTCCTTTTTATCCTAATCTGCATCCTTCAATTCACTCCTCATTTAAACTTCCCACCCAAGGGTTCATATGGATTCTTAAACAGTCATGCCTTTGGAACCCAATACCTCTATTTAAATAAAACCTTGTAGGCTCTATGTTCAGGCAGCTATGCATTTACCAGCCTTCTTTCCCCTTATTTGACAAACGTAGGCATTATATAGGAGTCCCCACACTTTTCACATTCCCAGAAGGTGAGGTTTCTGCCAATACGTTACTTTTTCTGACAAGAACAACTATGCCTCTCACTAGATAACTATTTCCCTCTACTCAAGATCTCTCAAATCTCATCATCCTCAGAATTTTTCCTGCACATAAAGTATGTTCAATTTTATCATAACCTTTGACTCACCTCTAGTAAAATTCCCACCCTTATAAGAAATAATCTTTAAAAGTAGGTAGGAATATGGATTTCTTAGTTCCCATTCTGTTTTTGTTAAAGACCCACCCTGACCTTTAGACATACAACTGGGTCTGCAATTTTATCAATATATTTAACTCATCATGAGGAAACTATAATATTTGTAAAAAAACGTTTAGGCAATACCTGGCACATAGTAGGTGCTATATAAATGATATCATCATCATCACCATTATTATTAGTAGTAGTACTAATATAGTTTGGCAAATATTGAAGAACATATAGACTTACAAAGTTGCCTGAAATATTGTCAGGTTAAGTGACTTATCCAGGATCACAGAGGTAGTCTATGTCAGAGATGAGATCTGAACTCAGGTTTTACTGATTCCAAGTCCAGCCCTTTGTACACTATACCATGGTACTGTATGTATGTGTGTGTAATATGTATACTCATGTGTATATATATATACCCAAATGTGTATATTAATGAATATATATGAAATATGTTATACATGCACATACATATTAAACCATATATTTATGCACATAAATGATATATATGACATTTATAAATATGAGAAATACCAATATAAAATGAAAAATATGAGGAAAAAAACTATTCTTTTCTATTTTGCCCTTCTAAGATCAATTTTCCAAGGACAGAGATTTTGAATAGTTTTTGAAAAGTCTATAGACTTTTAAAATCAGAAGCAATTATAAGCATAATTTACTCTCATCTCCCTTCTGGGGTAAGAACTTCAATAACCATCTTGGCTAGTTGATGCCCGAGCTTTTATTGAAAACCTCTAGTTAACATGAGAAGCTCTTTCCAATGCTAGAAGGCTCTACTTGTTTAAGTTGAATCAAAACATGGCTCCCTATAACTTCTACCAATTACTCACAATTGTCTTCTGAAGCAAAATAAACAAAACCTCTTCCTTCTCCCATATGCCTTTAAATGCTTCAAAACCTATAGACTCTTCTGCTCTTCCTACTAAAGAAGTCTCCATTTCCAGTCTCTTCTTCCTGGGGGTTTCTCATTTTCATATAATTTAGAGCTAGAGATACCTCAGTCCTTTAAACAAATGCTCCAACAATATGGACTCCAGAGTATTTTCCTCCTCACCAATTATCCTCTGAACAGATGCATACACATGTGTATGTGTGTATATAAAAATATACATATATATATATATACATGTAGGTGTATACATATGTATATTTTAAATGTAACATCTAGAATTAAAGATAATTTTCCAGATCTCTGGTCTAACCAGGTAGTTTGGTATGGCGGAACATGTAGTGGTGTGGCATTGTGTAGATCTGTCTACTAGTCTCAATTCTAAGTAGTTGCATGACTTTGGGTACCTCACTTGCCCTCTCTGGCCCTCCTTTTTTTTTACCAGCCACACCCCTCAAAACTGAAATACATCTAGATGACTGTGAAGCCCCTTTCTTCTAAAATTACATGGATTCTAAGCTTGCTGTGTTTTGAACACTGTGCATTTAAAAGAGAGATAAGAATGATCCCATATCATAGTCACATAGAAGTTTAGAAAATACTTTCGAAATTTTAAGCACTCTATGTTGTTATTTTTGTTCTAACATTTCAGTTGTGTTTTCTACATTGGCAAAGATACAGGAGTGGTTTACCAATTCCTTCTCCAACTCATTTGAAAGATAAGCAAACCGAGAAAAGCAAGGTTAAGTGACTTGCCCAGGGTTACACAGCTATAAGTGTCTGAGGCCAGATTTGAACATAGAAAGATGAATTTTTATGACTTCAGGTGTGACATTCTATTCACTGTAACACCATTATGATATATTGTTTATAAATTTTTGAATATTGTATTTATTATAAATGATATACCCTATACTTTCATGTATAAGATCATAGAAGTATAGCTGTAAAGTGAGAAAGAATCACAGAAACCACCTAATGCACTTCCAGAATTTTACAAAGGAAGAAACTGAGACCCAGAAAATATGACATTTTAAGATAAGTTCATGCAGGCTGTTATGATGAAAATGGAATTTGAACTTCTATCCTTTGATTCCAGAGTCAGGGCTCTTTCCACATGTCCAATTGTTTTGATTCCTGCCGATGCTGTTATGGGCATTCACCAAATGGTAAATAATGATGACTGCAGTCATTTTCTCAGGTACAAGCTTCAGTTTCCCACAATGGTCACTTTCAAATTGTGAGTGCTATATGCTTTAAACCATCCACTGCCATCCTGACTCAAAGGGCTTCCTCTCATCTAGGTTTTGCCAGAGATTCCACAGCAACCCCATGGGATGATGCCTGCTCTAACTCTTGATGGGGCACACTGGTTTTCTTGGGGGTTATAGGCAAGCAGGAGAACCATGTGCACCATTTGGTTAGCCTTGCCACTATATATCTCTCCTGGGACTGATTTCACATTCCACACAAGGCACCCAGAAGAAAGCTATGGTTCCATGGGATGATTTCCCTAGGCTCCAAGGAATCTATTGCACCATTTTACATATCATTGACCCTTTTTCTTGATAATATTTCAGAAGAAACCTTTGGAAAACTGTAAGAAATGGTAAACTGGTGAAGTTAAAAGGATCAGTGAAACTTACATCATCTAGATAATTTCTTTTTTTATCAATAGTATTTTTTTCCAATTCATGTAATGATAATTTTCAACATTCATTTTAACAAGACTTTGAGTTTTAAATGTTTTCTCCCTTCCTCACACTCCTCCTCCATAGGATGGCAAGTAATCTAATATACTTTATATGTGTACAATCATGTAAACATATTTTCACATTATTCATGTTGTGAAAGAAGAATCAGAAAAAAATGGGAGAAGGCACAGAACTCCTAAAACAACAGAAAATTGTACAATAAGCATGCTTTGATCGGCATTCAGATTCCATAGTTCTTTCTCTAGATGTCAATAGCATTTTCCTTCATGAGTCTTTTGGAATTTTCTTGAATCATATTGCTGAGAAAAGCTAAGTCAATCATGGTTGATCACAGCATAATGTTGCTGTTACTGTGTACAATGTCTTCTGGTTCTGCTCACTTTACTCATGTAAGTTTTTTTTTCCAAGTTTTCCTGAAATCTGCCTGCTCATCATTTCTTTTTTAAAATTCATTTTATGTTTACTTTTAGTTTACAACATTCATTTCCACAAGATTTTGAGTTACCAATTTTCTCCCCATCCTTCCCCTACCCACCACCCCAAAACAGTGATCCCATTGAATACCCCATCCCCCAATCTTCTCTCTCCTATATCTTCCCTATCGCCTCTCTGAGTTTCTAGTGGTACAAGATGGATCCCCATAACCCAGTGCCTGTATATCTTATTTCCCAGTTGCATGTAAAAATGACAATAAATTTTTTTAATATTTGATTTTAAAACTATGAATTCCAGATTCTTTCACTTCTTCCTTCATCACCCACCCTTACTGGGAAGATAAACAATTCCATATAGGTTGTACATGTGTAGTTATGCCAAATATTTCCATAGTGGATACATTGTGAAACACTGACTATATTTCCCTCCATCATATCCTGCCCCCCACTTGTTCTATTTTCTACTTTGACCCTGCCCTTTTCAAAAGTGTGTGCTTATCACTACCCTTCCCCCCAATCTGCCCTCTCTTCTATCGTCCCCCCTCTTATCCCTTTCTCCCCTAGTTTCCTGTAGGGTAAGATACCCAATTTAGTCTGCACATTATTCCATCCTTAAACCAAATTCAATGAGAGTAACATTGACTCATTCCCTTTTGCCTTCCTGTTCTTCCCCTCCATTGTAACAGTTTTCCCTTGCTTCTTTTATGTGGGATAATTTACCCTATTCTGTTTCTCCCTATCTCCTCATTCCTCTCTCATCTCTTAATTTTATTTTTTAAATATCATACCTTCCTATTTAATTGATCCTGTGAACTCAGTCTATGTATACCTGTAGACACACACACACACACATATATACACACTCACATATATATTCATATGCACATATACCCTCCTATATAGACATATATATATATATATGTACACACACAAACACATATATAAATACATTTATATTCCCTTCAACTATCCTCATGCTGAGAAAAGTTTCATAAGTTAGAATTATTGGTTTTCCATGTAGGAATGTAAATAGTTCAACTCTGATAAGTTCCTTATGATTTCTTTTCCCTGTTTACCTTTTCATGCTTCTCTTGCTTCTTGTATTTGAATATCAAATTTTCTATTCAACTCTGGTTTTTTTTTTCAGCAAGAATGCTTGAAAGTCTTCTATTCCATTGAATGACCATATTTTCCCCTGAAACATGATATTCAGTTTTGCTGTTCAGGTAATCCTTGGTTTTAATCCTAGCTCCTTTGACCTCTGGAATATCATATTCCAAGCTCTTTGATGCTTTAATATAGAAGCTCCTAGATCTTATGTTATCCTAATTGTATTTCTACAATATTCAAATTGTTTCATCTTGGCTACTTGTAATATTTTCTCCTTTATCTGGGAACTCTGGAACTTGGCTATAATATTCCTAGGAGTTTTCTTTTTGGTATATTTTTCAAGAGGAGATCAGTGAATTCTTTCAATTTCTATTGTGCCCTCTGGTTCTAAAATGTCAGGGCAATTTTCCTTGAAAACATCTTGAAGGATGATTTCTAGGTTCCTTTTTTGATCATGGCTTTCAGGTAGTCCAATAATTTTTAAATTAACTCTCCTGGATCTATTTTCCAGGTCAGTGGTTTTTTCAATGAAATATTTCAAATTACTTTCTATTTTTTCATTTGTTTGGATCTGTTTAATAGTATCTTGATTTTTCATAAAGTCGTTAGCTTCCATTTACTCCAATCTAATTCTAAAGGAATTATTCTCTTCAGTGAGCTTTTGAAATTCTTTTTCCATCTGGCAAATTCAGCTTTTTAAGGCATTCTCCTCATTGGCTTTTTGGGCCTCTTTTGCCATTTGAGTTAGTCTATTTTTAAGGTATCATTTTCTTCAGTCAGGTTATTAGCTTGCTTTTCATGATTTTCTTACATCATTCTCATTTTTCTTCCTAATTTTTTCTCCACTTCTCTTACTTGGTTTTCAAAATCCTTCTTGAGCTTCTCCATGACCTGTAACCAATTCATATTTTTCTTGGAAGCTTTTGGTGCAGGAGTTCTGACTTCATTGCCTTCCTCCCATTCCATGCTTTGTTCTGTTTTTTCCCCAAAAAAGGAATCTAAGTTTTCATTGCTGTGCTTCCTTTGCTTGCTTATGTTGCCACTCAATTATTTGAATTTTGAGCACTTTTCCACAGTAGAACTCTGCTTCCAGAGAGGAGAGCTTTGTCCCAAATCGCTGGGGTTTTCACAGATGTCAGAGCTATTAGTTGGATGCCCTGTCTACAGCCCCCACAAGCTCTGGCTCACTGGTCACACACCTTAAGACCTCCATTCAAGACAGGGATCCAGATCCAAGTAGGTTAAAATAAGAGTGATTACCCTCTGAATGTTCACTTGGTCCCCTTGTGGTCTGCAGGCCCGGAGCTCTGAAACAGCTATGTGGAGGTGGCTGCATGCCTGCAGCACTCCCACCACTTCTCACCTTCTTGCCCTGGGGGTAGGGGCCAGACCACGCTCTTGGTCCCCCAGTTCCAACAGAGTTCCACACTGTCCTTTTACTTTGTCTTTGGCATTTATGGGTTGATAATTCTGCTGGTGATCCACTCTTCAAAAGTCCTCGTAAGCCACTGCTGGTTGGGGCCACCCTGAGGCTAAAACCACAGGCTCACTCAGGGCTGGGCTCAGCTCCCAGAATGCTGCAATGGACCCTTCCTGTAGACCTGCCGGGCTGCCTTCAGGTGGAGATTTGTTTCTGTCACTTTGTGGGTTCTGTCCTGTTCACTATTTCTTATAGCAAAATACTATGCCACTACATTCACATATCACAACTTGTTCGGCCATTCCCCAATTGATAGGCATCCCCTTAATTTCTAATTCTTTGCCAACACAAAAAGAGCTGCTATAAATATATTTGTATATGTGAGCTCTTTGCCATTTTTTTATGATCTCTTTGGGATACAGACCTAGCAGTGCTAGTGCTGAATCAAAGCATATTCACCATTTTATAAACCTTTAGGTATAGTTCCATATTGATCTCCAGAATGTTTGGATCAGTTTACAATTCTACCTACAATACCTTAGTGTTCTAATTTTTCCACATCTTCTATATTAATCATTTTCCCTTTTTCTCATGTTAGCCAATCTGATAGGTATGAAGTGGTACCTCAGAGTTGTTTTAATTTGCATTTCTCTAATCAATAATGATTTAGAGCATTTTATTTGATTATAGATAGCTTTAATTTCTTCATCGGAAAACTGAAAACATATTCTTTGACCATTTTTCAATTGGGGAATGACTTATATTCTTATAAATTTGATGCAGTTCTCTGTATACTTTAGTAACAAGGCCTTTTTCAGAAACACTGATTGTAAACCAGTTTTCTGCTTTGCTTCTAATCTTGGTTGCATTGGTTTTATTTGTTCAAAAGCTTTTTAATTTAATGTAATCCAAATTATCCATTTTGCCTAACATAATATTCTCTCTCTCTTTGTTCTAACCAGTAAATTGTACTTTGCTGTCCTAAATTCTTTATAGTATCACCCTTTATGTCTAAATCTTTTACCCATTTTAACCGTATCTTGGTACAGGGTGTAAGATATTAGTCATTGTCTAGTTTCTGCCATACTATTTTCTAGTTTTCCCATCAGTTTTCATCAAATAGTGAGTTTATATCCCAGAAACCATAGTCTTTGGCTTATTAAACACTAGACTACTATAATAATTTGCTACTGTGTTTTGCGTACTTAATCTATTCTGACAATCTACCACTCTATTTCTCAGCCAGTACCAAGTGGCTTTGATGATTGCTACTTTGTAATATAGTTTTAGATCTCACACAGCTAGGTCACCTTTTCATCCTTTGCATTTTTTTCATTAATTGCCTTGATATTCTTGGCCTTTTGTTCTTCCAGATTGAATTTGTTATTATTTTTTCTAGCTCAATAAACTAATATTTTGGTATTTTGGTTGGTATGGAACTGAATGAGTAAATTAATTTAGGTAAAATTGTCATTTTTATTATATTATCTTGGCCTACCCATGAGCAATTATTATTTTCACAGTTGTTTAGATTTGACCTTATTTGTGTGAAAAGCGTTTTTTTTTTTTTATTTTATTCATATAGTTCTTGGCTTGTCTTGCCAGGTAAACTCCCTAATATTTTATATTATCAACAGTTATTTTAAATGGAATTTCTCTTTCTATCTCTTGCTGCTGGACTTTTGTTTTTTGGTAATATAGAGAAATGCTGATGATTTATGTAGGTTAATTTTATATCTTGCAGCTTTGCTAAAGTTGTTAATTTTTTCAAGTAGTTTTGTTGTTTATTTTCTAGGATCATAGGCTCTGCAGAGTACTAGTTTTATTTCCTTATTGCCTATTCTAATTCCTTCAAGTTCCTTTTCCTCTCATTGCTAAAGCTAACATTTCTAGCATAATTTTGAATAATAGCAGTGATAATGGGCATCCTCAGTTCACGCTTGATTTTTTGGGAAAGCTTCTTGCTCATCCCCATTAGAGGTAATGTTTGTTCATGGTTTTAGATAGACACTACTTATCATTTTAAGGAAAGTTCCATTTATTTCTATTTCTCCAGTGTTTTTAATAGGAATGGTTGCTCTATTTTGTCAAAAGCTTCTTCTGCATCAACTGAGATAATCATATGATTTCTTCTTGTTTTTTATTGACATGGGCAATTATGCTAATAGTTTTCCTAATATTGAACCAGTCCTGCATTCCTGATATAAATTCTACCTGGTCATAGTGTATTAACCTCATGATAAATTGCTGTAACTTTTTTGCAAAAGTTTTACTTAAAATTTTGCACATTATTTATGAGGGAATCTGGTCTATAATTTTCTTTCTCTGTTTTAGATCTTCCTGGTTTAGGTATAAGCAACACATTTTTATCATAAAAGGAATTTGATAGAATTCCCTCCTTGCTTATTTTGGGAAATGGTGTGTATAGTACTGGAATTAATCGTTCTTTAAATGTTTAGTAGAATTGACTTGTAAATCCATGTGACCCTGCAAAATTATTCTTAGTGAGTTCATTGATGACTTGTTCGATTTCTTTTTTTTTTAATGAGGTTAATTATTTTATTTCCTCTTCTGTTAATTTGGGAAACTTACATTTTTATAACCATTCATTTCACTTTGTCATACAATTGGACATGATAGCTCCTAATTATTGTTTTAATTTCCTCTTAATTTGGTGGTAAATTCAATCATTTCATTTTTGATATTGGTAATTTCTTTTTATTTTAATCAAACCAATGAAAGGTTTATTTATTTTATTGATTTTCACATAAAACCAGCTCTCAGTTTTATTTATTCATTCAATAACTTTCTTGTTTTAAATTTTATTAATCTCTCCTTTGATTTGTCAGAATTTCTAATTTGGTACTGAACTGAAGATGTTTAATTTATTCTTTTTCCAGATTTTTAATTGCATACTCAATTTGTTGATCTGGTCTTTCTCTATTTTATTCACATAAGCAATTAGAGATACAAAGTTTCCCCCTAAGAACTGTTTTGGCTGCATCCCATGAATTTTGATGTTTTCCTCATTATTGTTGTTCTTTTTGATGAAATTATTGTTTTTTTTCTATGATTTGTTGCTTGACCCACTCATTCTTTAGGATTAGATTATTTCATTTCCAATTAATTTTTAATCTATCTTTCCATGGACCTTCATTACACATAATTTTTATTGCATCATGATCTGAAAAGAATGTTGTTATTGTTTTTTTTTTCCACATTTGATCATGAGGTTTCTATGCCCTGGCTCATGGTGAATTTTTGTGTAGGTGCCATGTACCACTGAGGACAAGGTATATTCCTTTCTATTCCCATCCAATTTTCTCCTGAGTTCTATCATATCACTTTTTAAAAATTTTATTCACTTTCTTATCTTCCTTCTTGGTTATTTTGTGGTTGAATCTATCTAGTTCTGAAAGGGGGATTTTGAGGTCCCCCACTAGTACAGTTTTGCTGTCTATTTCTGCCTGTAACTCAATAAACTTCTCCTCTAAGAATTTTGGTGCTGTACCACTTGGTACATATATGTTTATTATTGATATTACTTTATTGTCTATGGTACCTTTTAGAAAGATGTAGTTTCTTTACTTGTCTCTTAATTAGACCTATTTTTTGTCTGAGATTGGAATTGCTACCCTGCTTTTATTTTTTTAACTTCAGTTGAAGGAAAATAGATTCTACTCCAGCCTTTTACATTTCCTCTTTTTGAATCTCTCTGCTTCAAATGTGTTTCTTGTAGACAACATATTATGGAATTCTGTTTTTGTTTTTATGATACTCTGCTATTCCTTCCATTTAATAGGATAGTTCATCCCATTCACTTGCACAGTTATGACTGCACACTGGATTTCCCTCCTTCCTACCCCTCTCCCCTTATACTTTTCTCTCTCTTTTCACCCTGTCCCTTTTTTACCAGTGTTTGACTTCTGACCACAGCCTCCCCAAATGTGCCCCTCTTTTCTATAAACCCCCAACATTTTCATTCTCCTTTCCTCTTCTACTTCTCTATAGTGTAAGATAAATTTCTATATCCAACAGATTGTGTATGTTGCTCCCTCTTTGCGCCAAATTTGATGAAAATAATGCTCAACCCCTCCCTTCCGTCCCTCTACTATAAAAGATTTTTCAACCTTTTGGTGCGATATAATTCACTCCATTCTGCCACCTCCTTTCCTCTTCTCCAGATACAATCCTTTTAACTACCATAATAGAGATACAGTTCTTAAGAGTCACAATTATTGTATTCTCATGTAGGGATGTGAACTGTTTAATCTTATTAAATAAAATGTTGCTGTTGCTTTCTTCCTCTTTATCTTTTTATGCTTCATCTGAGTTGTGTATTTGAATATCAAATGTTGTGTTCAGCTCTGGTCTTTTCAGAAGAAAAGTTTGAAAGTCCCTATTTCATTGATTATCCATCTTTTCCCCTGAAAGATTATGCTGTTTTCCTGGGTAGTTGATTCTTGGTTGAAATCAAATCTCTTTTGCCCTTCAGAATAATTTATTCCAAGCCCTCTGATCATTAATGTGTAGAAGCTACTAAATCCTGTTCAATCCTGACTGAGGCTACTTGATACTTGAATTATTTCTTTCTGGATGGTTGCAGTATTTTCTCCTTGACCTGATAATTCTGGAATCTGGGTACAATATTCCTTGGGGTTTTCATTTGGGATCTTTTTCAGGAGGTGATCAGTGGATTGTTTTAGTGACTATTTTACCCTCTGTTTTTAGGATACCAGGACAGTTTTCCTTAATAATTTTTTGAAAGGTGCTGTCCAACTCTTTTTTTTTTTTTTTGGCTTTCAGGTAGTCTGATAATTCTTAAGTTTTCTCTTCCACATCTATTTTCAGG
Source organism: Petaurus breviceps papuanus (assembly GCF_028583685.1). NCBI lineage: Eukaryota > Metazoa > Chordata > Mammalia > Diprotodontia > Petauridae > Petaurus > Petaurus breviceps. The sequence goes on from NW_027186372.1 coordinate 27,419,786, forward strand.
TCAGTTGTTTTTCCAATGTGTATTTTAAACTTTCTTTTATGTTTTCCTTATTTTATTTTGATTTATTCTTGATATCTCATGGAGTCATTAGCTTCTACTTGCCCAATCTAATTTTTAAGGAATTGTTTTCTTCAGTTAGTTTTTGTACCTCTTTCCATCTGATCAATTTTACTTTTAAAGGGAATGTTTTCTTCAGTGGATTTTTTCTCCAGTTGGTCAAGTCTATGTTTTAAGGAGGTGTTTTCTTCAGTATATTTTTGTGCTTCCTTTTCCAAGCTGTAGACTCTTTTTTTTCATAATTGTCTTACATAACTCTCACTTCTTTTCCTGATTTTCCTCTTACCTCTCTTATTTGATTTTTTAAATTCTTTTTGAGCTCTTCCAAGAAGACTTTTTGGGCTTCAGAACAATTCATATTCCCCTTTGAGTCTTCATATGAAGGCATTTTGATGCCATTGTCCTCTTCTGCATTTGTGTTTTGATCTTCCCTGTTGCCAAAGTGGTTTTCTATGGTCAATGCTCTTTTTTGTTTTTTGCTCATTTTGTTTTGGAATTAAGTTTTGCCTCTGGGATACAGGGGACACTCTCCCAAGCTTCTTGGGAGTCTAGTGGCCAGGAGCCTGGTTATGGGTTTTCTGCACCAGGGCCTGTGGGGTGCCAGCCTGCCCACTGAGCCAGGGTGGCCTGGCCTAGTCATGCCTGTTGTGTACCTTGGGTTCCAGGGTTACCAGTTCTCCTGTTCTGCTAGGACTAGAGGCCTCACATCTGGTCTTCAGTGTCAATAACCTGCTGAGTCAGAACTGTGGGGCCTTGATTGCTGATTTGTGCTCTGGCTAAGAGCATCCCACTGGTTTGTCTGAACACCACCTGCACTGAGCAGCACTCCTCTTTTATCCAAGTGAGATGGACCTTTGCTGAAGTCCTTCTAAGTTATCTTGGGCTAAAAATTGCTTCACTCCATATTAATGTGGATTCTGGTACTCCAGAATTCTTTTAGGCTCTTGATTTAATGTTGTTTCTGAGGGAAACTGGGGAGAGCTCAGGCAACTTCCTGGCTTCTCTCCCTCATCTTTGCTCCTCCTCTATCTGGACTGGATGATTTCTAAAGTGCCTTTGGGTTTTAGATACTATCTGAACTTTTGGAGTGTTAATTAGCTGCTTCCTTGGTTGATTATTCTAACTGCTTGAGGCTTCACTTTCCTTATCTATAGAGCAGGCACCAAGAAATAATGTTTTTTATTGATTTATTGCAAGGTAGCATGGTATAGTGGATAGGGAGATGGCCTCAAACCCAGAACTTATTTTCAAATCATTCTTCTTAAATATGTTTTAATGTCTTCCCTCTGAGATTATCTCCAATTCATACTGTATTTATCTTATATGTACATCATGGTTTTCATGTTTTCTCCCCCATCACTTTGAGCTCCTTGACATTAGGAACAGGTTTTGTTTTGTTTTATTTTTTGGCCATACTTTATACCCTTAATGCTTTGCATGATACCTGATATATAGTCAATATTTAATAAATGCTTCCTGATTGACTTTTTGACATACAGACTGTGTGATCCTAGACAGGCTAAATGATTTAATCTCTCAATTCTCTAGCTAACTCTCCAAGTTTCAGAAAAAGTACCTACCTGAGAGTTCCTTATATTAAGGAAATCATAGATCCAGTCCCTATTCTTTATCAAGCAACATATAAATGATAGTATAGGAAGTATAAAACTGATAAAAATATTTAAATAGCTTGATCAAATATTATAGATATTATGTAATGTTTCTTTGCTTTTTCAACCTTTTTAGGGCTTCCTATATTCTTCTCAGTTATGTAAGACAGGCATCTGATGAACCAGAATATGTGATTTTCAAAGCCCATCACACCTTGGAGTCTCATGGCAAAATATTAATGTTTGCCCAGGAAGTCAGTTCTGGGATTATTCAATATAGACAATTGAAGGATGAGTTGTCAAAGCTAGGGCATGCCAAAGTTGGGTTACAAACCTAGATCTCTTCTGGCTTCAGGTACATCATTTTTTCCCACTCTATCACACTGTTACTACCAAATTGATGATGGGTGATAAGGATGGCATTAGGCTTGGATCTGTACATATAGACTACTCTGGAACAGGCAATATTCATATTGTAGAAAGTAGGTTCACCAAAGTTTTCTTACTTAGGGAAAAATTGGTCAGGGAAATGAGGAGTGAATATATCAGACAGACAAAGTAAAGAAGCAAGGCAACCAACACACCAAAATAGGCTTTTGTGAAACAATCATCTGTAGGCCAGATTGCCCTTGACCAAGATTCTTTATTCAAGTAGTTCTGATTTCCATTGTTGGGCCAACCCCAGATGTAACCTTATGATCTTAAGGGGTTGTTCCAAGTTTTAGTTGTTCTAGGCTTACCAGTGCCTTTGAGTAAAAGTCATACTTTTGACCAAATGGGAAAGATAGAGGACTTTGCTCCTGACATGGAAGTTCCAATTGCACTAAGTATGACAACTTAGGTCCTACTTTGAATCATTTTGTTTTGTTCTTTGACTGAACTTGTGATTTCATTAGCATAGAGACCTCTGATGAGAGAAATCCCTCTACCAAAACAGATCAGATAAAGACTATAAGTAGCTTATAGTCTTAGCCATTTAGAGGTACTTGGAGGTTAAATATTTATACAAGGTCACAAAGCTAGTATGTATCATGGGTGTTACTTGAACTTTGAAATTTCTGCTTCTGAGCTGGCCTCTTTATCCAACATGTCATGCTTTCTCTTGTGCTATCTAGAATGATAGAGAGGCAGAAAGGGGAACTATTCACTAGGTAGCTAGAGGAAAATATCTGCAACTAGTTGTTCAGTTTTGAAGGATGAAATGAAAGATTTTTACAAATGAACTGCACATCAAAGGTCATGGATTTAGAGTAGGGAAAGACCATCTAGTCTAAATATTTCCCCTCCCCTTCATTTTATGGAAGAGGACAACTGACGTTGAGAGATGGTGCCATACCCAGAGTCATGAAGCTGGTGAGTGGATTTGAACTGATGTCTTCCTGGTAGCAAGTCAAAAGGTATCTACCAAACCATCTACTGACCAGGGAATTTTTATGGACTGCATATACTTTGGGTCAGAGTTATGATAAGCAATTGCACAAAGATGGAGATGAAGTTGAGGTGGGATATTGCATTAATCTTGTATTAATTCCAAAATACTCTTCAGTGCTTACTTCTTTGAATAACTATGCGGGTCAATCATTTTTTTTTCATTCACTTTTATATAAAGGAGAAGCAGTCTCTTCATAAGATAGTTAATTCTGGAAGGAAAGAGACCTTAGGGAAAATTTTGTCTACCATCTTCATTTTAAAGCTAAGGATGATTAGATGTAGAAGGAAAGTGACTTAACGAAGATCATATGAGGAACAATTGACAAAGATAGTATTCAGATCCAAGTCTACTTGGATATTGACTCCATATCCAGGCCTCTTTCTACTGCATTCAGGTATGAATTCTTGTTCAACAGTATTGAATTACAAGTGTCATTATAAGTAATATCATCAGGAGGCTGTGGTGAATTGGAGGCATTGTAATGGACTTGGGGCAGAAAGTCTTATCAAGGGTGCACAAAAACCAGTTCCAATAGGAGAATTGATTGTTAAACTTTCAGTGTTAGCATTTAGGCCTCAGAAATCAGCAGATGTTACAAATCAGGGCTTAATTTATTGTTTTGTTGATTAACTAGCTTTAAGAAAGTGATGGAGAAAATGTTAATAATGGCAGATAAAATTTTAAAGTGTGTCATGCATACTGCCCCCCCCCCAGCTGATTGTTAAATATTTACCAGCATTCACCTGCTATCTTGCTCATGCTAGGCAGTGATGGAGTGAAGCCACCAAGGGAACCATCAGCCCACAAAATGCGCACCACGGCAAAGACAAAGCTTCTGAGATTTTTTCCACTCCCATCACACTCCTCCAACTCTATACTTTTCTTTAGTGATTTATTTTCTCCTTGACAGCAGCCCCTGATGTTAATTTTATCTTTATCCATAGGGAAGGCCCTGATTATGTGAGTATGTCTCCTAAAATTAATTGCAATCACACTTAGGTATACGTGCTCTCTGATTCCCCTGACCACTGTACATATGGGGATAGGCATCAGATATGCAACTTTGTGTTGCTTCTTCTTGGTTGGAGTTCATACTCTTTTTCTATTTATTTTTTAATGATAATTTTCATTGCTGTCATTCAAGGCCTCTGATTTACAGTGACAAACATGCTGTTCTATTTAATCTAATCTCCAGGATTACATGAAAAGATTCATCACCTCATCAGGGTAAGTTAGGATTTAAGCACATACAGACACAAACAGACACTTGCACAACACACACACACACACACACACACACACACACACACTACACACACACTTCACTCATATAAAAATAATCAAGTATGTACCAAGTTCCAAGGGGCCTTTCTAGGATTCTGAAGCATAAAGTGAAATCCTATGGAGGGGAACTATGATGGCAATAAAACCCCAGAAATATATACTCATAAAGGCAGAGCTTTGCAAAGCAAATAACAAATAAAAGTGGAAATATTCTTTCCCAGAATCCTGAATCACCCTGACAGCTACAATATGTGTGAAACCTCAAGTACCTGTAAAAACTCAGCCAGCTTTTAACTGAAGACAGACTTGCTAAGGGTTGCATGTCCCCCTTTATTTTCCCTCTCCTCCATTCAAGTGCTTCTCTGAGGCCTCATTATGGGGTAAAAATGGTCCTAGGGTTTGGCAGTCTCATTCAGCAGAGCAAATACTCCAGTACGTCCTCACAATATATGAGGGCTTTGGTGTGGACCCACTGACAGATTTTGTCTATTGCTAGGACCATTTTATCCAAATGCTAAAAGATTCAGAATCAAAAGCCAAACACTAGAGGATGGTTTTGGTTTTGGTGTCTGGAATTTTATTTTATTTTTAATTTTCTGTTCAGTTTGCTTTGGTTTTGGTTACAGTGACTCATGAAATTATTGACTCAGACATGATGAGGTTATAATCTACATCAGTAAAGGAAATTGTTGCTGTTCAGTCGTTTCAGTCACATCCAACTCTTCTAAGCACATTTTTGGGGTTTTCTTGGCAGAGATATTAGAGTGGTTTGCCATTTCCTTCGCCAGCTCATTTAATAGATGAGGAACTGAGACAAACTGGGTTAAGTGACTTGCCCATGGCCACACAGCCAGTAGGTGTCTGAGACTGGATTTGAGTTCAATAAAGGGAAATACCCACCCTGAAAATAAAATTGTAGATACAGTGAAATAAATCATATCTCTGGTAATTTATAGCAACATATAAGATCTTTCAAATAAGCCTCAATACTAGGACTTATTAACATTTTCCTTGACAATTTAAAAGGAGAGATGATTGTCTAATGGAGTACTAATCTCTTTTCTTCTGTTCTATTTTGTACCAGACATGAGCTCACTCACATAGGGAACTCCTAGTCAGGAAACTCCCTCTTTAATCAATGCAGACTGGCAAGTTGGATATAATATAGAATCTAAAGAAGTCCTCTGTAGTACTAAGTGGTTAAATAACTTGACTGACATCACATAGCTGTTTGTCAGTCAGGAGTAGGGCACAGCTTGTTCTGACTGAGACCATCCTATAGCACTGTCAGCTTTGAGCCTGCCGGCTTGATGACTGGGAAAATAATGATGCCCTGGATGGTAATAGAAAAGTTGGGAAGAAGAAAAGGATTGGAGGGAAAGCTAATATGCTCTCTTTTGGACAGGTTGAGTTTGAGATGTCTACAGGATATCCAGTTTGAGACATCTAAGAAATAAAGGGGGAAGACAGACAAGAGGTGGAGAGAGGTTAGATCTGAGAATCATCACCATAAAAGGGGCGGTCACCTTCTGCTTTCTGCCACTGCTTTGATCATGGTCTTATGTGTCTTCTGTCCCTAGCTTATCCTGTGCTAAGCTTCCTTTTCTCATTTCCTGTCCCTTGATTTTTCCTATAGCTTCTTCTCAGGCTTCTAGTTCCTCAAGTCAGTCCTTCCTCATAATATAAAACACAACAAATCACCTTTCTGTCAGATATGACTCCAAGTCCATTTATTTAACCTGCCCTTAATCTCCAAACTATTTGATTTATGGGTTCTCATGGTTACAACCTTTAAAATTCTCTAAACAGTTACATTCAAATAAGTTGATGAAATACAATGTCCCTAATATTTCAGTCATCGTTCTACCTTCAAATAGGTCGTCTTAGCATACCCCTCTAAGGGAAAGTACAGTGCCTGACCTGGCATATACTAGGTATTTAATCAATGTTTATTGACTAATTGACTGCCATGACTATGGGCAGTTAGGTGGCACAATAAATGGAGTGCCAGGCCTAGAGACAGGATCATCTTCCAGAGTTCAAATATGCTTTAGATGCTTACTTGCTGGGTGACCCTGGGCAAGTCACTTCACCCTGTTTGCCTCAGTTTTATCATATAGAAAATGACCTGGACACAGAAACGGCAAACCCCTCCGGTGTTTTTACCAAGAAAAACACAAAAGGGGTCACAAAGGGTCAGACATGCCTGAAACAATTAAACAACAAAATTGACTATCCTATCTTCAGAACAATTCATGTCTCTCCTCAATATTCTATATGTAAAGCCATGTTTCTCTCCAAATTAATTTTCATCAGTTTTCCTTAAACATTTTTAATCTGTCCCTTTCAGCAATCAAACAGCTCACATACCAAAAGCATAGTACTTTAAACTGGCATTTATTGACTTAGCCAATAAAATCATAACATCATCATCATCATCATCATCATCATCATCATCATCCATAGCAACAGTATTTGTATAATACTTTAAGGTTTTCAAAATGCTTTACACGTGTTAGGAGGCAGCTAGGTGTCTCAGTGAATAGAGTGCCTGGCCTGAAATAAGGAAAAACTGATTTCAAATCATGGCTCAGACACTTACTAATTATGTCACCCTGGGCAAATCATTTAACTCCATTTGCCTTAATACACTGGAGAAGAAAATGAGCCATTTCGGGATCTTTGTGAAGAAACCCCCAGAGACAATATTGTTGTTCTGTGGTCCACAAGGTCATGAACAGTCAGACATAAGTGATCGACTGAACAAAACCATTACATGTGTTATCTCATTTAATCATAACAACAAGGCTATGATGTGTTATTTTTTTTTATTATTATCTCTATTTTATAGATGAAGCAACTGAGGACGAGAGAGGTAAAGCACCTCCCCCAGGGTCATACAACTAAGTCTCTGAGTTGTAATGTCAATTCAGGTCTTCCTAAGTCCAAGTCTATCTATTGGGCTACCTAGCTGACTTATGTGTTTTCCTATTGGTCTCAGAAAACAGAAAGCTGTTGGAGATATCTTTCCCCATTCACATACACATTAAAAGAAGCTTGAATATTTTGACAAAGTACCTTCTTGGGAAATGATACATAAGTAGGATATACTTTGCTCAATGAAAGTAATGACTTATTACCCCAAATCCTCACTTACATTTTTGGGAGGCAACATGGTATAGTGGATTGAGTACTGGGATTAGAGTCAGAAGATCTGGATTTAAATCTTATCTCATGTACTTGGTAGCTGGTTATAGACAAGTTGTGAAATCTTGGTGTGGAACTTTAGTGACCCCCTTCAATAAAATGATGATAATAATAATCATGCTGCCTACTTCACAGGGTTGTAAAGAACCATTTAGTAGCAATGTGACCTTGGGAAAGTAACTTCCCTTCCCTGTTCTTTGTCTATAAAATTTGGTTGTTGAATCAGATGACCTCTGAGGTTCCTTCTGGATATGAATTTATGATGCCAGCAACAAGCAAGATATTTTTGAAAAATGTTTTAGAAACCAAAAGGTATTATTCTGTTACAATTAAGTACAATCTCTTTATACCCTTATAACACCAACATAAGGAAGGTAGAATCAGTATAATAATTTACATTTTGAAGGTAAGGAAGCTGGTGTTCAGAGAGGTTAAATAATTTGCCTATAGTCATGTACTTTGTTAAATGTCAGAGCTAGGTCTAAAACTGAAATCTCTTAATTCTCTTGGAAATTCCCCATAAATCACATTTTACTAAATATAGTAAAAATAAATATGAGTGCTTGCATGATTTTCGTATTTTAATTTGTCAAATATTTTTATTTCATTTCACAGCTCACTGCCAAGATAACAGACTAGTTCAAATCTCTGCACAGGTATTGAGAGGATACCTCTTGTACAAGAATGTAATGATGGCTCAGTACAAAAATAACATCAACTGAACTAACTTAATTTGGAAATACGCACAAAATTCTTTGAAAACCTTAAAACAGTTTACTGGAAACAACCCTGTGCCTGGAGTCGTGGGATATAGGTTCAAAGTTTGTCTTTGAGACTTACTGGGTGCCTTAACCACCTTTGTTCTTAATTTTCCTCATCTGTAAAATGAGGAAGCTGGACTTCATGGTCATTAAGGTCCCTTCCAGCTCTAAATCTATGATCTATGTCAGTATGGAAGTCAAATTGTTTTAGTAGAAATAATGGACTTGCCCCAAGTTATCCATTCATATATACTCTACCTCCTTATGAACTGTGACATAGCCATCTTAGTAATAAACTTTATTTAAGCACTTTAGGGATTTATGAATTTTTCAGTGTTGGTGTCCTACCATGTAGGATTATAGCAAGTCTTTGTTAAGAAACAGAACTTGTGAAACTCACAGTGGGAGGAAATTGTCAAAGACAGGAACAGGAAGGATGTAAGAGGTAGGCGGAACAGGGAGGAGCTAATGATCATATAAAAGCAGAAGCTCAAGATGGGAGAGAGCAGAACTGAGAAGGGAACGCTCGTGGTGACCAAAACTCTGTTTGTCTATTCTGTCTGTGTTGATTTGTGTTTGTAGTACTTTCTACAGAAGCCCAGGAAACTTACTGGAAGCCCTGAAAGAGGATTTTCTTGTTGTCTGTTTACAGAAGTCCTGGAGGAGGGTTTCAGAGGTCCTGGTTTTGACTTGGTTTGTGGGTCCATGCTGATTTCACAGCCAGATAGTGAATTGATGGTGGTGCTGGCAATGTGTGTGAATGTTAAGCTTTGTCTTCCCAAAAACAGAAACTATGAAGGACTTGAGGTCGACTGGACACTGTGAGCTTCAATATGGAATGGGAACTGGATGAAGAACAGGAAGAGGAGCTGGATGAGGATCTGAGAGTTGCCTGCCTGTGAATCCAGGTGACAGTTGGGTAGATTCAGACAAGAACTGGACCTATGGAAGAGGAACCATGGAATTTGGGAGCCAACCTCTAGCCAAGATGAAAAGACTTCTCCTTGGGTACTTAGTACATAGTACAAGATCATGATTTACTGTGGCCTATGGGTGGGAGAACTTTGTACCCCTTAAGGATGATTGAGTTAAGGATATTTGGAAACTAATCTCCAATAAAGAAAGAAGACTTTTTGACTGAGAGATTAAGAAAATGTGACCTAGGGGTGGGAAAACTTTGACCTTTGTATTTTGTGTCCCTTAAGAAGGATTGCTTCTTAAGGATGACAGACTTATTGAATGATATCTTTTGTTTAAAACTATGTGGCCACTTTAGTGATAAGCTGTTATGTTACATCATTGTGAATGCTGTACTTTGGTTTCTGTGAATGTTTTCCTTTAAGTTTACTGCTGAATAAATAGAGAGTTCACTATACTGTATGATCAGAACCTTAAAGCTATTCACAGTAGCACTCCTCTGGAGACTTTCTCATGCTTGGCTTTACGGCATATCGGACTGTTCATCCTGGTCTGTTGCTAGAGTTGACCCAAAAGTACTTCCAGTGAACAAATGAAAAGTGAGCTTACATCCAATACTTTTATTCAATTTTCTTTAAAGGGTTGCTCTTTCCACATATTATTACCTACATAACATTAAATATTTATTTAAAAATAGCAGGTGAATAATTTGTCCCAGGACTATTTCTATATGAACTATACAGAGAAAAAAAGAATGATAGTAATGATGCTGATACAACCACCGCAAATAATAATAATGATATAATATCAAATACCTAGCAAGACTTGGCAAAATGACTAAAATTGCACACCAGAAATTTGTTTTTTTTTCATAGTCTAACAAATGAAAATTCCCATACTACAAATACTACCAATATAGACTTCAAAATATCCTGGAGATCAACTAATAATTTATTTTAAATAAGTACTGAAGCCAGATAATAATCACAGAATTATCTGGCAACAGGTGCCCACAATACCCAGACATACTTATCTATTAAATTAAATTATAACATTTTAATATATGTCACAATACAAACCACTCCTATTGCCCAAGCCTCATGGAGCTTAAACATTCAATTAGGAGATCATAGAAAGAGATAAAAAACATTGTTGGAACAAGATGAGTATTAAAAAGAAAATTCAATGTTCAGGTCTTTTCCTTGATTAAAGAGGCAAAACTCAGGAATAGAAAGTTTGAAATGAGTTCATTAAAATATCCCTCCTCTCTCTTCCTTTTCTCCTTCCTCCTCTTTTTCCTCCTCCTTTTTTTCCTTTTTCTCCTTTACATTCTACACACTCTCCTTTTTCTCCCCTTCTTCCTCCTCCTCTTCCTCCCCTTCATCCACCTCCTTCTTCTTGTCTCCTTTCCCCTTCTATTAAAACACAGAAACGTATCAGTAGGCTAAACCTCTTGGGCCAAGCCCTGGATTCAAAGTAGGAACTGCTTTTATAGAACACTTATTGTAATAAGATCAAGACAGTCTTGATAGGTACATATATACAATAGGGGATGGGCCATTTTATGTCAGCTCCTCCCCTGTTGCCACATCGTACAGAAATGAGATTAGAAGGTAAGGGAGATGGAATGAAAGCCATGTAGCTACTTGCTAACTCTCTGGTAATACAAAGGACAAAGAGATGGGATAATAGAACATGGTACAGACTGGCTACATCTCTCAACAGATTGATTAACACATAACTAGAAGCCAAGCAAGACTGTAAACAATGGAGTCACCAGGATACTATAAGCTCAAATTTCAATATGTGGTAGGTCTATGTCATTTGTATTATCTGTTCTGCTACTGAATTGTACCAAGAATACTTTCAGTGAGGGAACAGATGATAAGCTTATTTAGTAATACTTGTATTTTACTAGGAAACTAACTACAAAAGTAGTTATTCTATCCACCTATATGACAGTCAATAAAATATTTAAATAAAAAAAGAATCCAAGCAGTAGAGCGATTTGTAGTAGAACTAATTCCACCTGAATCTGATTCGAAGAATTAGATCATAGTATCAGTTTACATTAATATAGTACTTTTAAATTACAAAACACTATCTATGTAAGTGAACACACACATATTAAATGTTAGCATTTGTAAGATTTGCTAGACATAGTGCAATCAACAATAAGCACCGAGCAAAGCTAAGTGAAAAATTCTGAATAATCAGATCAATATTCAATCAATAATCAATCAATCGAAAAGTATTTGTTAAACACTAATTATATGTCAACTACTCTAGGCCCAAGTAGAAATGGAAAAAAATATTTATCCTAGATACCAAAATCAGATTTAATAAAGTATGCCTAAACTAAGTGCTCCTGAGGCTATAATGGATGGCATACCATTCCCAAGTGCATTTTATTGATCCCCTGCATATAAAATAAAAGTCTTAAGTCTTACCGGTTTGGGGGGAATAGGGTACAAAGGCAACCTGAATGACATGAGAATGATCATAATATGAGAGGTTCAAAATGAAAAAAAAATACAGAATCTTAGAGCTAGAAGAGAATTCAGTCTAACATCTGCCTTTACAGGGCTCCTTTCTATAACATCTGAATAAGTGTTCTAACTTCTCTCAAAGACCTCTACTAAGGAGCTCCCCCATTATCTTTTCAGACTGCCTGTGCTGATTTGATGGGAACAGTTCTAATTGTTAGGAATTTTTTCCTGACACCAATTCAAAAGCTTCCTCTCTGTAACTTCCACCACAGTTCTACTCTCTAGGGCCAAGGAGAACAAAACCAATCCTTCTATTTGACAGCCCTTCAAATACTTGAAGAGAATGATTATGTCCCCCCCTGAGTCTTCTCGTCTCCAATCTGCTCTGAGTCACTAAATGTGATCTATTGGCTGGCCAAATTATCCTTTTACAACTCAAACTGCCAGGCATCTATGGTAGAACTATAAAAACATTACAATTTCCTGTCACAGGTAAGGAGACCTGCATAACTGAGGCAACTAAAGTAACAGTAATACTAATAAAAAAAACTTACACTGATACAGTATTTTGTGGAACTATGTGAAATTAATTCTCTTATTCTCTCCCTCTGTCCCTTTCCCTGTCTCTCTCTCTCTGTCTCTGTCTGTCTGTCTCTGTTTCTCTCTGTCTCTGTCTCTCTCTGTCTCTGCCTCTGTCTCTGTCTCTCTCTCTCTGTCTCTCTGTCTCTCTCTCTCTGTCTCTGTCTCTCTGTCTCTGTCTCTCTCTGCCTCTCTCTCTGTCTGGCTCTCTCTCTGGCTCTCCTCATCCCATCTCACTTGACTTCAGTTTTTCAATGTCTGAGAGGCAGGTAGGAGATATCTTCAAATTTGATTAGCTGGAATCTTCAATGTACTTTAAGATGTTTAACTGATAATAGCAAGAGGACAAATCACTGTTATTACTATTAAAACCTGTTAAAATGATTTTGTATTGATCTTTCCCTTCATTAAACAAACCATTGCAAGATTATAACCCATCACTGACATAGTGATGTGGGCACTAGGAAGTGTAAGATAAGTATTTATGAAAAAAACCTGTTAATTTCAGTCTGAGTTGAGCCTGAAGTTCTAAGTTCTAAGTAGAACTAAGTTCTACACAAAAGAAAATCCCTAAAAAGACAGAAAAGAGACAGGGTAAAGATTTTCCCCTGATTTCTTCCACACCAAAGAGGAATTGTACTCTACCATTGAATATTACGAGATCACAGAGCTGGAAGGATCTTTAGCAATCATCTAGTCCCACTTCAGTTTTGTTTTCTGTACCCTTTCAAAAAGAGGCATTTTTATAAAAATGTAGAAGAATGAAAACAAAATCTACTATAAGATTATTTACTAAATCAAAGCAGACATGACTAAAACCAGTCAATAAGCATTTATTAATTGCCTAGTATTTACCAAGCATTGCATTAAGGTATGGGGCATACAAAACCAAGAGACAATCCCTGTCCTCAAGGAGCTTACATTTAAATACTGAAGGCAACATAAATCCATATAAGTGATCTATCTATCTATCTATCTATCTATCTATCTATCTATCTATCTATCTATCTATCTATCTTTCTGTCTGTCTGTCTGTCCGTCTGTCTGTCTGATCTACCAATCTATTGATTTATCTGCCTAGATATGTGTATGCTTATATGTTTGTGTACATACATATGTATGTATATACCTATATGTATATAGAACATATAAAACAGTTATAAACTAACCTTGGGAGGAAGGCAATCACTGCTGAGAGGATCAGGTAAACTCCATTTAGAAGGAAGCAATTGAACTGAGTTTTAAAAGGAAATGAAGGCTTCCAAGAGAGAATATATTTCAGGCATGTGGGAGATTGTGACTGAAAGCAGAGATGGGAAATAAGCACTGGGTATGAGAAATAACAGATAGATCATTTTGAGTTGCCTATAACATGCATGAAAGCAGATAATGTGTCAAAAGCCTGGAAAGGAAGGAGGGGCTCAGGTCAATGAGAGCTTCATCTGATAAATAACTTTACATTTTTCTGTATAGCTGATAGGGAGCCAGTAGAGTTTATTGAGTATTGGGGGTGTTATGGATACATTTGCCACTTAGATAAAATCATTTTGGAAGTCATGTGAAGGAGGACTAGAATAGGGAGAAACTAGAGAAGTGAAACCATTTAGGAGACTATTATAATAGTCTGGACTAGATAGATCAAGTTCTAAGAGGACTGAGAGAAGGTCATTGGAAGTGATAGGGGCCTGAAGCATAGTGGTGACTAAGTGAATGAAGATGATGAGATAGATATGAGAAATTTAGGGGCAATAGAAACAATGTGATTTGGCAACTGTGTGTGAGTATGTGAAGAGGTAAGAATAATGCTGTTAGCAAATGTGGATTGCTGCAAGGATGGTAATATCTTCAAAAGAAATAGGAAAGCTTGTAAGATGGGGAGGTTTATTTTGGGGAAGGATAAAGAACTCTGTTTTGGATGTGTTGAGTCTGAGATGCCTTTGGGACATAGAGTTCTAAGTGGGGAGTATGATGTAGGACTACAACTCAAGAGCCAGACTGAGGCTGGATATATAGATCTGGAAGTCATTGGCAAAGAGATAATTTAGCCCATGAGAGTTGAAAATATCATCAAGGGAGGGTGGAGAAAGGAAAGAGAAAAGGGTTTATACTATGTTACACAAGGGATAAACAAACCACTGAGGAACACTGCATACATATATCCAGCAGGTCCAGACTAAATCTCCTGCATTCTGTCACTATATCAACCATAAACCAAGTGAACTCAAAAGCACATTTTGTTGTGGTTGAGTCATTTCAATTGTGCCTGACTTCATAACCTTATTTGGAGATTTTTTGGCAGAAATACTGGAGTAGTATGCCATTCCCTTCTAAAGCTCCTTTTACAGATGAGATAGCTGAGGCAAACAGGAGTGACTTGCCCAGAGTCACCAGAATGTAAGTGTCTGAAGACAGATTTGAACTCAGCAAGATGAGTCTTCCTGACTCCAGGCACTACCTAGCTGCTCCTCCCTGCACCCCCCACAAGAGTGCATTTAAATTAGAACTATTTGCTATCATCTTATGGCTGGTCCTTATAAATACACATCATCTCACTGACAACCTAACCTCCTTTATTCTTTGGGATGAGATGAGTTTACACAGCCTGTCAGAGTCTTGGAAGAACATTGCAATCAGAAGAACTAAGTTCAGATCAGCTCCATCACTCAATTACCTAGATGATTTAATCTCTACAGTCACCAATGTACTTATCCATAAAATCAAGTTGTTTCACAAGATAATCTGTGATGCCCCTTTCAGGTCTGAATCATAGATTAGAATTATATTTTAAAATCAAGATTAAAATTGAGGTTCAAGATTTGGGAAAACCGAAATATGTCACCCACAAAAGTGTAATTTTTTTAAAATGACACTTAAGTGAATGAAGTTTGTCATAATTTGCAATATAGTATTAACTTATTTTTAAATTTCATTATAGCAGTTCCTTATTTAAAAGTTCCTTCCAGCTCCCCCAGATACTGTTTCAAAAAAAATACCACATATGAATAAGTCTTATCCCCCTTCAGTAGATGTTCCTACTGCCAATCTAGATACCCTTAAAAACAGATCACCTCAAAAAACTGGTATTGTCTGAATACAGAATGAGGTACACTTTTTCTTTCCTTTCTTTTTTTCTTACACAAAATGATTAATATGAAAATGCTTTACATGATGCCATATATATAATCTATATCAGATTGTTTATTGCCTCAAGGAGGGGGAAGAGAAGTAAGGAAGGTATAGAATTTGGAATTCAAAATGTAAAACAAAATACTAAAGATTGTTTTAACATGTAATGGGGGAAAATAAAATATTACTTAAAAAATCACCTCAATTTCCTGGGTTTTTCCAGTCTTCTCTTATTCTGACTCCTCAGCATAATTTTATTAGGGGTCAAAGGGAAATTTCTTGTCATATTAGGACAGTAGTTGAAAATCCTAATCATTAACCTCCTGTGGACAGTACAAGGTTTGACTGTCATTCCTGAACTTCTAGGAATCGTAAAATCAGGAGCCAGAAGGGTTCTGCACATGGAAGGCACTAGGAGGTAGTAGCTCTGTCCAGGGATTACAGTAGTGTCAGTACAAGCCCTTTGCTTCAGACAAATTAGCCTAATCATTATCCCCAGAATAGGCTTTGTGCTTTCTTCTCCCTACCTTTTATTTTCAAGATTAGTAGAGTGCAGGGAGCTCCATACCCCATCTGAGTTTCCTTGATGTCTACTTTAATCCATTTATTCTTTACAGCTCTAATCCTAAAACCTCCCATGATGTCTTTCCTGACAAGGTACACCCACCAATGTCTCCTTCCTCTGGAGGCCTACCACTTGATGTCTTTACCACTGGACTGAGAATTAGCTTTTAATTTAATAATAGCTAGCATTTACATATGTCTTAAATTTTTCAGACACATACATATGTTATCACATTTGATTTTCACAACAACCCCATGAGGTAGGTGAAGTTATTACCATTTAACAGATGAAAAAAACTAAAGCTTGAAGAGGTTAAGTGACTTGTCCAGGGTGACACTGCTAGTATATATCAGAAATAGAACTAAAACTAAAGGTTGGGTTTTTTTGTTTGTTTAGTTTTGTTTTTACTTTAAGCCCCAGAATGTATGCACTGTGCCATATGGTACTTACATTATTTCCTATTGATATTTAACTATTTTTATAACATTTTAATGATTATAATATTTTATAATTTTTTATAATTTTTAAAATAATATTTCCTATTGATATTTAATCTTATGTATGTTTGGCTCTTTTTCCCAATTGACTGTAAGTTATCTTAGGTCAGCACTTTCTCATGCTTTCTTTGGGGCTTCATGGTGCATAGTGAAGCATCTCGTACCTTGTTTTGTTTAATTTCCCTGGCAAGCGGGCAATGACTACTTAAAGGCTATTACTATTGTTACAGGGGATGTATGATACTTCAAGGCACCCAACCAAGGGCAGAAATCTAGTGAGCATCACTAAAGTGATCACTAGAGATTGTTTGTCTAGGTTTTTATGAGGTCAAATGCTTGTTTTTTTTTTCTTTTAGAAGTTCTCAAACTGACACTGACAAGAATGGGAAGATGACCTTCCCAAGGAGAAGGCTGCAATGCAGGAAAATGGAAGAAATTGGTTGATTTCAAAGCATCTAACACAAGAATTCTTGAATTTTTTGTGTCCTGATCCCCTTAAACTGTCTGGTGAAGCCAATGGACTATTTCACAGGCTAATATCTTCAAGTGAATAAAATAAAACAAAGAATTACAAAGAAAACCAATTACATTAAAATATAGTTATATGTACATACACACATATACTATGTATATGTATATGAGTCTGTGTGTATTTTTTTTAATTCCTATTCCCCAGGTTAAGAACTCCTGATAACCCAGCCTCTTCATTCTATAAGTGGGGAAACTGAGCCCCAGAGAAGTCACTGACTCACAGTCACACAGGGAGGGAGAGGTAGGACTGATGTCTGAACTGTAACCTCTGATTTCAATCCAGTACTCTTACCACTGCATCACATTGTGACAGATCTTAACTATCAAGAGATAGTTAAGGATGGAAAATGGGAGAAAATTGAAGGGATGAAGAGATAAAAAATGAGGAAGCCAGGTGTGTGAAGTATGAGTTCTAGGGTATCGTGGAGAGTCAGCGAATCTCTGCATTTAAGTTTCAGGGCCAAGCTTGGGATCCTCAACTGAACATTTGTACCTGTGTGAGTACTGGCAATAACTCTTCCTCTCATTTTCACTCTGAATTTTTAGGGCTGGTAAGAGAGGGGGGGGGGGGGGGGGTGCAATTCTAGGAGAAGCTTCTTGCAAAGTACTTTATGTGCATTACCTCTTTTAAGCCTACCTGTGAGGAAGATATTGCAGGCATCTTTTATGCCCCTTTTACACATAAGGAAACTAAGGGTCAGGACGGTTAAGTGCCTTGTCCTGGATCACATAGCCCATGATTTTAGGAGACAGGTCTTCTGATGCCAAGTCTAGCACTTTACAATACTCTGTCTCTCTTTGAATATATATATATATATATATATATATATATATATATATATATATATAATATTTCCCTGGGCATGCAGGTGACAATTAATGGTCCTCAATACTTGTGACTCTCTTGGTCCCAGTGAATAATTATATTTCATTCTCATATTCCAGGAAAAATGGGAAGATTTTGGCTCTTTTTGAAATGAGCCACCCAGTGGTGAGGACTCAGTCCCACAAAACATAGCCGACTTTGGAAGAAAAGCAAGTTGTCTCTTATTCATGTCCTCTTCCAATAGAGCAAAACCCAGGCATTAACTCTCAAGTTAAGAGCTGCCATTACCTTAGAATTTCTTTTAACTAAAGACTTTTGTCTGGAATGACATTTCCTCTAGATCGACATGGAAACCCTCCCCGACTCTGCCCACTCCACTCTGTTCTTATATTTGTGACTGTCTGGGGGGTTGGAATCCCATGGCTTGTAGTTCTTATACTGCATAGCTCCTCGGTCTGTCATAAGAAATGTGCCTTCTAAAACTCAAAGTGCTACAGAGATGTGCATTCATATTTTGAGATACAGAATGGGTGCAGTGAGAAGGATGCAGGACTTGGGAGATATGGGTTCAAATACAATCTCTGGCACTCACTGCTTTTATGACTATGTTTGTGAATTTAACATTTTGGAGGCTGTCTCCACATGTACGAAATAAGGATACTGATGATATTCCCTGATACTCCTAGAAAGTATACAGCTGGAAAGAGGCTTTTTGTTCTAGTCAGTCAGTCAATGCTTATAAGTTGGAGCCATTGTAGATGTGGTGAAAACAATTCATTATTATGATTTTCATTCCATAATCTTATAGAAGAGACTAAATTCTAAGTCCTTCATAGTATCTTTAGCCCTTCAGATATCCTAAAATTGAAGAGTTTGTGACCTTGGTGATCAGGCAAATAGCTGAGAATTATGTAGTGCTGTACATAACCTCATTTACTTCTCACAAAATCCCATGATATAGGTTCCTATTATTATCTCCATGTTACAGATGATGATACTAAGGCTAAGAGGTTAGTGACTTAACCAAGGTTACACAGCTAGTGTATGAGGCAGGATTAGAACTCAGGTCTTCCTGATTCTATGTCCAGGGCTCTTTTTGCTATGCCATATCTTTAATAATACAATATCTTCATTACACATATGTACATTAATGATGGGGGCCATCTCCAGTCATCCTGATCTATATTTGGCCACTGTACCCAGATGGCTTTGGAGCAGAAAGTTACACTGGTGACTTTTCACAACCCTCCCACTTCAATTCAGTTCTATGTCATGGCATCACCTCTCTGATGTCATGGTCCTCTTCGAGAACTAAGAACAAACACTGACAATAATTTAACAAAATTTCTGAGGTCACATGGTCAGAAAGTAATAGAGAGAGGTCCAGAAACTAACTGTCCATAATGAATCTGGGGCATTTTCCACTCTCTATATTGCCTGCACATAATTGCATCAAGAGGCCAATTCTTACTGAATTCTCAAATGCAGGGGCCACATGTTAGCAAATTTCTGGCTAGCGTAGTCTAAAAACGACCCTAGTATGTTGTCTGCGACAATTAAAACCCACCTTTTCAAGGCTCAGGTCAAAGCATATTATCACAAGGAAATCCTCTTCTGTGGTTACTACCCCATTCCCTTAATTTATACTCTGCTTTCCACTTGCAGTGTTATTTTTCTTCTTCTTTTTACTTTTTTCAAATGTACCTAAGTCATTTGTTTTTCAAATTATAATGTTAAACTATAAGCTACTCAGAAGGAAGGTTGGGAAATGAATAAACACAGCATGATATAGTGAGACAGCTAGGTGGAGCAGTGGATAAAGTGCCAGACCTGGAGTTAGGAAGAATCATCTTCCTGGGTTCAAATCTGCCCTCAGACAAATATCAGCTGTGTGACCTTGGGCAAGTCACATAACTCTGTTTGTCTCAGTTCCCTCATCTGTAAAATGACTTGAAGAAGGAAATGGCAAAGTACTCCAGTATCTTTGTCAAGAAAACCCCAAATGGGTTCATGGAGAGTTGGATGTGACTGAAGTGACTCAACAACAACATAACAAGTTGTCAATAAAAGCTAGCTCCACCCTGAAACCATTACTGATCTCCAGTTATCAGTCCATCAAAATGTTGATACCTCTAGGTATCAACTCAATAAACTCCTTTTAATTCTCTCTGTCCTGAATATTCTTTCATTAATTGGGGTGGAAGCCCAAATGAAGACTTTTCCTTCCAACACCACAAAGAGTCAGACATGACTAAAATTACTAAACAACAGAAAGTGTGATATAGAAAAGTGATGAAATAGTATTGTAATATAATAAATGCCCCAAATAAGGAAATCAAAGTGAGGTTGAAAAGACCTATACAAAGTGATGCAGAGAAAGTAAGAAAGACCAACAGAATAATGTACACAATGAGCATAATCACATAAAACAAAGCAACAGTGAAAGGTTTCAGAGATCTAAACAATGCAATGACCATAATTTGAATCCAAAGGACTGATGGCAGAACACATCTCCTCCCTCTTGGCGTTTAAAGTGGTGGACCATATGTTAATAATGAAACTTACTTTGCCAGAAATGTGCAATATATTGGTTAACTTTGTTTAATTATTTAATTCTTTGTTAGAAGGGAGAATTTTATTGTAGGAGGTGAAGGGAAGGGAAGTTTTATTGTGGAAAGGAAGTGACACTATTTTAATCATCAGTAAAATATTTTCTGTTTAAAAGCACGGTATATGCCTTTTTAAGTATTTTGAAAAAAACTATCACATGACTATATAATAGGGTCTTAAATATTTGGGAACTAATACCTATTTCTTTTTGGTGTTCATGTGAGCATGAAAAATTTGTCAAAATGACCAGTTGTTATGGTGATACAGACTGCTGGAATGCAGGGAGATAGATTTTTTTTAATTGTTCTGTCTGACTTATCCTGGGATAGTGAGCAAATAATAGTTTCTCTGTCTCTCAATTTCTGAATGTACATTGTTTGTATGCAGCAATTTGGTAATGGCATCACTATCAGAAAGCAAGATATGAATCTTTACAAAAAACTTGATTTTCAACTCAGTTTTACTTTGAAGATCCAGGGAGTTTAAATGGATAGAGAGAAGGCTATAAATAAGGAATCAAGTAAGGAATGGCATGGGGAAGTGACCTCACTTCAATTCAACAAACTTTGATATTCTAAGGTCCCTTTCAACATTGGTATTATACAAGAAGATACGTTCCTTGAGAGCAGGTGTTTATCTTTGTTTCAGAAGCAACTAAGCTAAACAGTACATAGAGCGTAAGCTTAATAAATTCTTGTTGATTGAGTGATTGCTCGGCTAAGCATTGTGTTAGGTAGTAGTCAAAGAACAAAATAAGAAGGATAACAGCTAAATTAATAGAACATATTAAAATTTGCAAAGCAAATCATACAACACACCTATGAGGTAGATGCTGTTGACTTCTTCATTTTTACAAATGAAGAAACTGAGGCTGGAAGAGTTTAAGCAAATTGCACGTGGTCACACAGCTAGTCAACTTCTGAGAGAGGACTTGAACTAAGATCTTGTCTCTGGCTTGGGCACTCTCACAACTATTTTGCAACAAAAACCTAATAACACCTGCTCTCAATGAGCCTATGTTCTCATAGAATGGAAGAGCTTAAAGGAGCTTTAACATCACAGAATATGTCATCAAAGGTAGAAGGGATGTTAGAACATAGAATGTCAGAAGTGCGGGATATGTGAGCATGAAACATTTGTCGAAATGAACAGTTGTTATGGTCATACAGACTGCTGGAATGCAGGGAGATAGATTTTTTTAATTGTTCTATCTCTGACTTATCCTAGGATAGTGGGCAAATAATAGTTTCTCTGTCTCTCAGTTTCTGAATGTGTGTGAATATTAGAGCTAAAAGGAAGCCTCATCAGTGAGACAGAAAAGGTTTGTTAGTTTATACACCAGGCCCTGTGCTGAGTCCTAGGGATACAAAGAGAGTCATAAGACAGCCCTTGCCCTAGAGAAGTTCACAATCCAATGGGGGGAGTTGTAAACAAGTAAGTCCACACAAGCTGTATAAAGGATAAAGAGGACATAATTTAAAAAGCGGAGGCACTGGAATCCTGAAAAGTTGTGGAAGGCTTCCTATAGAAGATGAGATTTTAGATGAGACTTAAAGGAAGCTAGGAGAGTCAGTAAACAGAGATGAGGTGGGAGAGAATTCTAGGCCTGGGAAAAATGTCCATAGCCAGAGAAAATGTCCATAGCCACATGACTGACTCTCTTGTTTGTAGGACAGCAAGGAGACCAGCGTCACCAGATCAAAGATTTTATACCAGGGAGTGAGGCATGAGAAGACTGGAAAGGTGGTTGGGGGTGGGGAATAATAATGAGGAGCTTTGAACACCAAACACAGAAATTTTTATTTGATCCTAAAAGTGGTTGGGAGCCAATGAAGTTTATTGAGCAGGGGGGTAATATGGTAGTACCTACCTACACTTTAGGAAAATCCCTTTGATGGCTGAATGGAAGACAGATTGTAGTATAGACATCCTAGATACCACCTAGTTCAACCCCCTTATTATACAAAAGTGGAAACTAAATTTCAAAATGGAGAAGTGAATTACTCAAAGTCACATAGCATATTAATGGCAAAGTTGGGATTAGAACTCTAGGCTTTCATGAATCCTGTGGTACAGCTTTGTTACTCCACAGAGCATTTCACTTTATTTCCTAAGTCATATACAAACTGGAACCATCTGCTCATTGACTTCCAGGTGTGTTATATGGCATTAGAATGAAAGAAAAGCCTGAAGCAAAGCATTCAATTTCATTTGTGACTTGCTCAGAACAGTAGTGATTAAAATTTCCAAGGGGTATCTAAAAAGTACATGATTCTTTGATTTATGCCATCTTTTGTAAATATGTTTCAAACAAAACAATTGGAGTCAAGTGATACGTACACTGATAGAGATATAGTTTACTAAAATCTTCTTAAAACAATTAACAATTTTGTTCTGAGTTTACCAGTCTCTGAAATTGGGAACTATAAACATTTTCCATAGTGGGTGGAAAAAAAAATACGGATTTGTCTCTAGAGCCTTGGAAATCTCTTCCATATAAAATGTTGTGACTTCAAATAGGAGAAAACACACACACCCACAAGCATGCACACACACACATGTGCACACACCTCTTATTTAGTTGTCCCCATATGTCTGACTATATACCATATGCTATAAAAGGGCCCTTATAAAAGAACAAAGAGAGAGAGAAATTCTTTACTTTTTCTACTTGGACAAAGCTCTTAAGTGACAAACAAAACTATGATGTTCTATTTCTGTATCTTTCCTGGTAAAATACCAATAGGTCTTGTACTTGAAGTACTGACTCACAAAAAAATAATGTTGGTTCTAGTAGATGCCAGAGGGAAACCACTTAACTACACCATGCCTTGTATTAATTAAAGATGGATCTTGAAGTAAAATAGACCTTTAGCTCCAGTATTTTTTTTTCTCTAAAATAGAAATCAGTAAAGGTACCAATCTATGCACATGCCCTGTGCCGATGTAGGCTAATACAGAAGAAAGTGTTTATTTACTCCTCTGTTGGGTGATATAGACTGTAATGTACCATCATCGATTTCCTTTTTCTCCTTCAAACTAGTTCAAACATATTCATGTAGCATTGCAAAAATCATCAGATGACAACCCAAGAACAGTCTCAGCAGCATCAGGATACCTCAATTCTTCAGTGAATGTGTTAGACAATAGATAATGTGATCGACATTAGATATTAGTCTCTGATCTTACAGAATATAACTTATCATAAAATCAGCTTAAATGTCCCCAAATAATAACCATCATTTAAAGGCTTTCTTTAAATCCTTGAACTGAAGGGAAATCAGAGACAAGGGAGACAAAATAGTTTTGGATTTAGCGTGAGAGGACCTGGGTTCTAATTCTGACTTTTATCAGTTAGGTGGCCTTGAGGAAGTCACTTCTCTCTGGGCCTAATTTTTCTTTTCTGTAAAATGAGTATGTAGACTAGATTATCTTCAAGTTCCCTTCTTAACTATAAATTCCATAACATTATTTAAAGGAATTTCTACTTCCTTCAACATTCAGCTTATGTGCTACCCTTTTCAGAGGACATTTCTTGATCTCCCTGCCTCTGCCCCAGTTACTAGTGCACTTTGGATGCTAAAATTAGTTCGTATTTATGTAAATGTGCACATGTTGTTCCCTTCTCAAAAAAAAAAATCGTAACTCTAAAGCTGGAAGGAAGCTTGGAGGTGATCCAAGTCAACCCTTTTATTTTACAGACAAGGAAACTAAGGTGCGAGGAAGTGAAACAATTTGATGAGAAGACAACAATTAAATAAACAGCAATTGTCAGATGCAGAGTTTGGACCCTTTTTATCTCATCTAAGAGATGATACCACTTTATAGTGGTGCTCCCTTAGGAGCAGGGGTTGTTTTGTCCGTGGTTCTACAACCTCAGATCATAGCACCGTGCCTGGCACATAGTAGGCTCCTACTACATACTTGTTAAATCTAATTAAGCCATTATATAATCTTATTCAACTGTTTCTCAAGCCATAGCTCAAGTCCTTCTTCTCTCATAGAGCTTCTACTAAGCACTGTAGTCCATCATGATCACTCCTGCTTCTAAGATCTTTACAAAACTAATGTTTGTAACAATGTTCAAGTTGATAAACATGGTGACAAGTCTGGCATAGAATAATGAAGGCTGAACTTGGAGCCAGAAGGTCTAAGTTTACATCTTAGTTAGTTTTGTTTTTTTTTTTTTAAGTAATCAGGGTTAAGTAACTTGCTCAAGGTTACACGGCCAGTTATTTCTGGGTGTGGTGCTGAGTGTTTGAGCCTGGGATTCGATCTCCAGGTCATCCCAACACTGGAGTGGGGGCTCTTACTCGCTGTGCTACCTGGCCGCCCCTTTAGTTAGGTTTTGTTAATTTAATTTATTCATTATACAAGCACTTTGTTAAGTTTCTATTAGAGCAAATCATTGTTCTAGGTAGGTGCTGGGCATACAAAGACAAAAAAAAAGTCCTTTCCCTCAGGAAGCTTCCATTCCCATGAGGGAAGGAACTGTTAAAAATAGATCAATAAGAAACATATCTAAACTTTATTGTGACCTTTTGGAGGGGGGGTTGGGAGGAGGGAAAAAAGAACAAAGTAAAAAAATGCACAGCAAAGAGCAAAAATAAACTCACAAGGAAGCAAAGAAAAGATTGACAATTCTTAACACGAGTATTATTTTTCATAAAGGCTGAAATGACAATTGATTGTTACATATTTTGAATCCTCTCATTTTGCTGTGTACGTGACATGCTCTTATTTCTTTCTAACTTTGTATTTAAGTTTATGATATGTTTTGTTTCTTTTCTCTATTCTCTATTTGTGTTCTGGTGTTTGAGTCTAAAATAAAATTTTGGGGAAAAATAACATAAAAAAGATCAATAAATATAAACTACTTTGAAGAGGGAGAGAGAACCAATAAATGGGGGGAATAGCAAAGGTTTCCTACAGGCAATGAAAACTGAGTTCATCCTTATTTGCTATGTGACAATGGGCAAATCACTTAACTTCTTAAATTTTCTCATCTATATATACAGTAATATTGCCTAGATAGGCAGAACTTTTTATAATGGTTTTCTGTTTGTCCTCTCCCCCTGAAACTCTACATTCCGGAAGCGAATCCAGAGAGCTAAAAGCAGGTGCCTAGTAAAAGAGTTGTCTATGCCCAAAGGATATAAAACTGGGCATACCCTTTGTTCTAGCAATACCACTTGTATGTCTATATCCCAAAGAGATAACAAACAAAAAGAAAAGGACCCACGTGTACAAAAGTATTTATAGCAGCTCTTTTTTGCAGTGGCAAAGAATTGGAAATTAAGAGAATAGCCATCAATTGGGGAATAGTTTGAACAAGATGTGGTATATGAATGTAATGGAATACTATTGTACCATAAGAAATGATGCACAGTTGGATTTCAGAAATACCTGAAAATACTTACAGGAGTTGATGGTGAGTGAAGTGAGCAGAGCCAGGAGAACATTGTACACATTCACAGCAATAACAACGGTGTGTTATGATCAACTATGATAGACTTAGCTCTGCTCAGCAATACAATGATCCAAAACAATTCCAAATTACTCATGATCGAAATGCTAACCCCATCCTGAGAAAGAACTATGGAGTCTGAATGCAGATCAAAGCATACTATTTTCATTTTTTTGTTGTTCTTTCCTTTTACTTTTTCTTGCTTTTTCCCTTTTGTTCTGATACTTCTTTCACAACATGACTGAAGTGGAAATATGTTTAACATGATTGCTTAGGTATAACCTACATCAAATTGCTTACTGTCTTGGGCAGTGGGGTGGGGTAAGAGGGAGAGGGAACAATTTGGAACTCGAAATATAACAAAAACAAATGTTGAAAATATCTTTACATATAATTGGGAAAAAACAAATAAAATAGTATTAAGGAAAAATTTTTAAAGTGTTATTCTATATTCTATATATTATATATAATAATAAAATATATTTAATTTAAATAAAATTAATTTAATAATTAAATTAATGATATTAATATATTATTATCATTTAATTAATTATTAATATGAAAATAAAATTAATCCACTTAATTTAATTTTAATAAAATATAATAATATCATATATTATATATTATATAGATATATCTTTAGTATTTTATATTTGTCATGTACTTAACACAGTGCCTAGCATATACTAAGTACTTAATGAAGGCTTCTTCCCTTCCTATCATTATTATTTTTAGGAGGAGGAGGAGGAGAGGGAAGAGGAGCAGAAGCAACAGCAGTGGTAGTAGTAGTAGCTGTGATAGTAGTAGCTGTAATAGGGGCAGTAGTATTACTGGAGATCCACTTTATTCAGTCTTATAATGTCTCCTCTTTTGATATTTTGAAATTAATTAAATCTCATTTTGTTATATAACTTCACATTTTAATATCGTGATTGCCCAGCTCTATGGTAGCCTTTTCAAAAATACACATTTATTAAATATCTACTGCATGCTTATTCTATGTGCTAATAACCCTTTGAAGAGATTTTGGGAAGATACAAAGTTGATGTAAGACACAATCTTTATATTTATGGAGATCATAGTTTAGTAAAAATAATATGACATAAAAATAAATAATATATATGTAAATATATTTATAAACAAAATAACATGTACATAGGAATATGGAGAGGGATTTAAACTTATGATTTCATTTTTAAACAGAAATTCTAGATAATGAAAACATACACATGTACATATAATATGTACATAAAACATGTGCATATAAACAGATAATGTAGATAGCTATAATATAAAATTATATCAGAGAGGTACAAAACAATATTTATAGGTCTTGTGTAGTTATAGGTCTAGTTTATGTCTAAAACAAGAGGCAAATGTCATTATATAATGTGTTGGGGATCTTTCCTCAAGGACAAGAAGCATGTCTCCCATTTTTTCATCTCCCCATAGGTCATGTGTCTACATATCTATTTCTTGATTGGAAAGGTAGCATAATAAATTATTTTATAACTTTACTTTACTTTAAATTATTTTATAATTTCCAACTATTTGTATCATCTTTCCATTGAGATTTTAAGCTTTTCTAGTGTTCTAATAACATGTACTCTCTTTTTTTTTTCGAGCCAATTGGGGTTGACTTGCCCAAGGTCACACAGTTGGCAAGTATGTCAAATGTCTGAGGTCATATTTGAACTCAGGTCCTCCAGACTCCAGGGCTGATCCTCTATTCACTGTGCCACCTAGCTGCCCCACATACACTCTTTCTTTGTATTCCTTATAGCACTTGGTACAATTGTGCAAATATAATGGGAGTATAATATTTTTGAATGACAAAATTATGCTAGATTAATTTATGATATAAAGAAAGTCACATTTTTATATCACTTTGTAGAATACATGATAAATTGGTAGGTCAAGAATTATTGCCTCCATTTTACTGATGAGAAAACTGAGTCTCAGATTTCTCTAATATTTATTAATACTATAGTCAGGCAATGAATTCAGATTTTGCTATTCCAGTATATTTCCAATATACCAACCTAACCCTCCTAAATAGCACAGTGAGGAAAAGATTTGGCTGCTTTTCATTACTGAGGAGAAAGCCAAATTCTCAAAAGCTTTTTTGGGCTTCCTTCTAAAGATTGCCCTTAACCAAGCCTATTATCTATAAATTAGAGAATCAGATTAAATCACATAATACATTTGATACACTAATGTAACTATTGGCAACCCAATAATAATTATATTAGAATTATAAACCACCATTTGTCCCAATAAACTACATACAAATCCAGTAAATACAACTAGTTTAACTGTCTTGATGATTCTTACAAATTATATAATTTTTATCCTTAAGTATGTATGAATGTATCCAGAATGTATTGTTCAAATATGACATTTATGAGTGATGATCAACCAGAATTAATTGTATGATAATTATTTTTTATTCTTTCAGGTTCTGACCTTTATCCCTTTCCTCTGCTAGAATTTCCCTATACCAATGAAATCAAAGGTCTAAATCCTTCTCCATATCCCTATTTACATGTCATATTATTTTACTAGACTATGACCTCCATAAATACAAAGACTATATCTTATCTCTACTTTGTATCTTTCCCAAATCTTATCAAACGGTTAACACATGGCATAAGAATAACCTTTATCAAACCTAATTTATCTCAGTGATTTCCAGATTTTAAATTGAACATCTTTGCAATAACCACAGAGTGAAGGACATGAAATTCTTGAGACATCTGTGCCTTGATGTGAAGAAAGTGGCTTCCCAGAAAGCCCTTTGCACTGAGAGGTGACTAGAACCAGGAAATTCTCCAAACAGGAGGTAATCTAAACTGAAATAAAACTGACTATGGGACATTCTAAGTGACAGCAGAGAGGCAAAGTGTAGAACTAAGAATAAGGAAAACCTGAGGTCGAATGCCTTGAACACTTATTAGTTGAGGAATTTATATAACCTTTATCTGACTCAGTTTCCTCATTTGTAAAAAAGAGGATAATAATAGCATCTACATCAGGATTGTTGTGGGGACCATAAGAGATTAGAGCAATAGATTAATTTTTGACCTAAAAATATGATTTTAAAGTACGGATTAAAGTGTGATTTGAAGTATGATTAAAGTACTGTTTAAAGTATCATACAAAAGTTAATTATAATGATAATTATTATTAGTTATTCACTTTCCATCATAAGTGGAGGTATTCTCATCTACTGCTACTTTACCTGGACTTATCTCTTATAGTTAATAAACCCTCACTCCTACTCTCTGAATTCAGTGACAACAGAGACCTGGATTCTAATATTAAACCATTCTCATCCCTAATCACCATTTCACACTTTTCCCTTTCTTTTTATTTTTTTTATTTTTCTAAATTAATTTGTTTGTTTCCTTTTAGTTTAAAGGATTCAAATCCACAATTCCTTGAGTTTCGCATTTTGTCCTCTCCCCTCCCCCATGGCAGCATATAGTCAAGTATAGGATCTGTAAATATCACATTATACATTAGTCAGGTTATAAAAACAGATTGTATCAGATGGAATGAAAAATAATAAAGAGGACATAAAACCAAACAAGAAAAGGAAAAAGATCAGGTATTTTGCTTCCACCTGGATATAAACTCAGTTCTTTCTAATTCTTTCTCTGGATGAACATATTTCTCTCTATCATGAGTCTTTTGGGATTGACTTATGTCACTGCATTGCTGAGAAGAGTCCAGTCTATCAAAGTTGGTCATCACACATACATTGTGTCTGTAATTGTGTACAAATTTCTCCTGGTTCTACTCTTCTCACTCAGCATCAGTTTGTATAAGCCCCTCCAGGTAAATATGAAGACCGTCTGCTCCTCATTTCTTATAGCACAATAGTATTACATAACATGCATATACCACAACTTGTTCAGCCATTCCCCAATTGATGGGCACCCCCTTAATTTCCAATTCTTTGCCACCACAAAAAGAGCTGCTTTAAGCATTTTTGTACATATGTGTCTTCCTCCCACTTCTATGATCTCTTTGGGATATAACCTTAGGAGTGGTATTGCTGGGTCAAAGGATATGAAAGTATTTATAGCCCTTTGGGCATAATTCCAGATTGCTCTCCAGAAGGGCTGGATCAGTTCACAACTCCACCAGCAATGCATTAGTGTTCCAATTTGCACACATCCTCTCCAGCATTTGTCAATTTCTTGTTTTGTCTTCTTAGCCAATCTGACTGGTGAGATGTGGTACCTAGAGTTGTTTTGATTTGCATTTCTCTAAACCATTTCACATCTCTACATCCCCATACTCAATAAGATACTAGACACTGAAGTTCTTTCTCAAACTAAACTGCCAAGCATTCAAACTCTGCTTCAGAGAGGGCAATTCCTATGGACTGGCCATGTTGTTCAAATATCAAATGTATGTGTGCCAAAAAGACTTTTATGGAGAACTCACACAAGGCAAGTGTTCACATGGTGGGCAGAAGAAGTGATACAAGGACCCTCTCCAGATTTCTCTTAAGAACTTTGGACTTGATTGTGTGACATGGGAGATACTGACACAGGACCACCCATCATGGTGTGACATCGTCAGAGAAGGTGCTGTGCTCTGTGAGCAAAGCAGAATTGAAGTAGCTTTAAAGAAACATGATATGAAAAAATTTAGGGAATTCACCCCAAACATTTGCATGGACCATTTGCTCCCAACCTGGGGTAGAACATTATTTGTTTGTATTGGTAAGATCAGGCATAGTCATTCACACTGTAACATGACTCTAACATAGTGATGTCATTTTGGTCCTTTTCAAGAACAAGAACACCAACCAACCAACCAACCATTCTTACCCACTTTGTGCTGGCTCTTCAATATCGCATTTCAGCTCTTTCCACCACTCACTGTGCATCTTCTGAAAGTGCTTTTTGCCAGTACTCTCATTCTTCTTTCTTACCCTTTCTATTTTCAGAGACCTGCTCGCCCTACCTTTATGACTCCACATCTCTTCTCATCTTTTTGACTACCTGTTGTACTTTCACTGATAATATCTCTCTTCTCCCTTCCCAACCCAGAGATTGATCCCGCAGTGGATGTCACAACAATCTTTGTTTCTTACTTCCACTTTCAGACTCACCCTTTGCCACCTTCACTAAGTAACTTCCCCTCCTATATTATTTTAAAATACGTCAACTAATGAAGATCATGGTGTATGTTATCTACCAATCTCCAGGTTACTCTCCTCTTCTCAATGACTGGCAACTCATAGTCTTTTTCTCTACCCTACCTCTTGCCCTTAAAGTAAGGGACTTCAATATATGTTGGTTTTCCCTCAAAGAACCTTACTCCTCAGGTCTTCAACTTACTTAGCTCCATTATGTAACTTCAATTCCATCAGCTACACACAAGATGGCTATACCTTTCATCTTGCCTTACCCATAAATATTCCACTTCCACGATTAAAAAATGCAAAAGTCCTTTATCTGATAATAACCCCATATCACTGTATCTTCTCCTGTACTTTATTTCTCTTTACTTATTCTTTGTTCTCATCATGATTTCCAACTCCTCCACTTAACAGTGGTTTTCTAGGACATCAACCTTTGCTGTGGTTACACTTTCCTTCCTTCTCCCTATTCTGCCAAAAAAAATACATAAATAAAATAAAAAGTTAAAATTTGCTCTTGAATTCTTTACTCCCTTTTCCTGTCGTCATTCATGTCTTGCCAAAACCTAACCATAAATCATTTCCTCCATTGACCTCCTTTGCATATATATATATATACATATATATGATTACATATATATATGTATATGTATATATACTCATACATAAATAGCTGAACAAAGCTTAAGGAAGTCATAAAACTGAGAAGACTAAGTTTACTACAATTTTATGTCATCTAATCTCAAAGGGGACCTTACTCTAGTAATAAAGTCATTTTTCTCCTTCACAATGTATTTTCCATTGCATACACACTCCACAGAACATCTTCTAAACTCTCCTGACCTCTTTCTTTCTTAAGTCTACCACACAAACCCCTCCCTCCACTTATTCATTTGAGGACCTCACCTCATATTTAACTAAGGAAACTGAAGCCTCTGATCTTCATCTCTATGTCTCATAACCCTGTGGTGCCATGCCTTATTCTCCCTTCCTTACTCCAGTGTCTGAGGAAGAACAGGCTATTCTCCTTGCCTTGGCCAATCCTTCTACATGAACCACTCATATCATTCTGTGCCATTTCCTTAGCAGATTACCATTACACTCATCTCCCTCCATTCTTTCAATCTTACCCTACTTGATTCTTTCAAGTTACCTACAAGCACAGTCAAGTCTCCTCTTCCTTAAAAATCCTCATTATACCTTGCCATGCCCTTAACTTATCATCCTTTATCTTTTCTGTCTTTCAGCCAAGCTGCTAGAAAAGGCTGCTGCAACTTGTGCCTTTGCTTCCTCTCTCTCACTTCTCAAGAGAAACCCAAGAGATTTTTTTATATTCTTTCTTTATCACTCAACTCAAAATGTTCTCCAAAATTACCAAAATCTCTCAATTGTCAAATCTCATGACTTTTTCCTAATTTTCATCTTTGTCTCATTAAAGCATTTGCTACCTTAGACACTTTCTACTCATTGACACTTCTGAATTTTCATGATATCTCTCTCTCTTATTTCTCATCCTACCTAAGGGCTTTTCCTTAGACTTCTCTGCTTATTCATATTCTATATCAGAAACCCTGCAACTGTGGTTGTACCCTAGACATATGTCTTCAGTCCTTTTCTATTCTTTCTTCAAGCTTTCTAATATGGTGACCACATCAACTCTTATGGGCTTAATTATCATCTCTATGCAAATTAAACTCAAATCTATCTAGCTATATCCATCCATCCATCCATCCATCCATCCATCCATCCATCCATCCATCCATCTATCTATCTATCTATCTATCTATCTATCTATCTATCTATCTATCTATCTATCTATCTATCTGTCCATCTATCACCTTAGTGTCTCTCCTGATCTCTACCTGAACATTCCCAAATTCATGCAAGATATTTTCAGCTGAATGTTCATCAGATGTCTCAAAGTCAACATGCCCAAAATTGAACTTAGTATTTTTTTCCGTCAAACACTTTCCTTTCTGCAATTTTCTGTTTCTTCTCTTCAATTCAACTAGTTTTACAACCTTGAGAGAGATAATCTTTGATTTTCCTTTCCCTCATTCCACCTATTAAATCGGATGACAAGTTTTGTGGTTTCTACCTCCAAAGTATCTTTTGCATCTTCCTGCTTTCCTCTCTCTACTCATATGTCACTATTCCAGGACCTTACTAATTGTGCTCAATTACTGTAATAATATTCCAATTGGTCACTTTGCATTCTCCCTCCCCACCCCATCTATCCTCTACACAGCTGCCAAAGTGATTTTCTTAAAGAGCACACGTCATCATTTCACTCTCTACTCAGTAAACCCTAGAGACCCCATAGGAGCAAATAGAAACTTTTCTTTTTAGTTTTAAAGTACTTCAAGACCCAGTTGCATCCTACATTTCTAGACTTAATATACATTAATCACTGCCATATACTCTTTAGTATAATCAAATTGGTCTTCTATTTGTCGTTCCTTACAAGAAATACGCCATCTCCTATCTTCACACCTTTGCAAAGACCTTTTCTCATTCTCTTTGCCACCCCCATCATAATGTAAGCTTGAAAGACCTTGTAAAGATTTTTTCCATTTTTTTGTTTTCTTAATTGCAGTATTTTTTCTATTTTCATGTACTTTATTTTTAATTTATGAAATAAAACTAGAATTTCCATAACATAATATAATAACAAAGTTGATTGTACATGAAAAAGCAAATCTATTGTTTACAACTAGCCATTCTTTTAAAATATATAATAAAGATATCATATAAATATTTTCTTCACCTCTTATATTTTTTTACACTGCAGGGATCATTTTGTTGACCTTTTAATAGAAAATAGGACTTTATTTGCCAGGAAAGATGATGCCGTCATACTTCTGCTGGAACCAGCTCATGGCTTCCTCTTTGTCAATTCTGTGTTTGGCCCCGATGCAGCCCATCCTACGTTTCTTGTCTGCAATGCTGAACTCAGACCCGTGTAGCACCACATAGAAGTCCAAGCTGTAGATGCCAATGCTCTAGTCATATTTAATCCCCAGATCAATATGCTTTTGAATCCCAAAGCCAAAGTTGCCGGTATCTGAGAAGTTATTTTTCTGTAACTCATAGTCTCACACCTTCAGCACCTTCATTCTTCTCATTTCTCCTGATTCCAAAAGACTGAACAGCATAGCAAGCTTTGGAGAACACTGGAGTTTGGCCTGTGAGCTGCTCCAACACTCTGGCTGCCCAGGTCAGCTGATCTCCACTCTCCCCAACACAGATATTGAGGCTGAGTTTACGGATGCACAGTTCCCGCATGGAGTTTTCCTTTTCACCCTGATCTTGTGCTATGGTGTTGAACCAGAAGAGAGGATGGAGCTTCCGGCCCAAGGCCTTATCCCTTCTTACTTCTTTTAACTATTTATTTTTAACAATAATAATAATAAAGTTAGAATTGATATAATTCTTTGAGGTTCAAAAAGCTCTTCTCTCCATATATTATCTCATTTTAATTTGTGTTTGTATCCTCATTACCTAGCATGTATTAGATATTTAATAAATGCTTGGTGGTTGATTGAGGCAGTCCATGCTATTTTCAGGGAGTCCTAACTACTAGAAAATGGTTCATTATCTCAAATTTAAATATATCTCTTTGCAACTTCTACTCCTTGCTTTTGAATTCTTCACTTTTGTTGCTAACTACAAGTTGACTCTCACCTCTACATGACAACTATTCAAATGCCCGAATGCACTGATCCTATATTAGAATTGCTGCGTTTGGGCGGCTAGGTGGTGCAGTGAATAGAGAACAGGACGTGGAGTCAGGAGGACCTTAGTTCAAATCTGGCCTCAGACACTTAACACAAAAACTAGCGGTGTGACCTTGGGCAAGTCACTTAACTCTAATTGCCCTCCAAAAAGCAAAAAAAAAGAAGAAAAAAGAATTGCTGCATTCATTCTTTTCTTTCCTCAGTGGTCCTTTCTGTCCAAAGACTCATAGAATGTTAGAATGAAGGGAATGTCAGAATGTAGCCCTCCTCAGTTTTCCAGATGTGGAAACTAAGGACTGGAAAGGTAAAAGAACTCCATCCTCACCCATTTCCCTAGATAATTGTTAACAATTACAGATTTAATGTATTGTCCCCCATGAAGGTACACCATATTAAGATAGATCATTTTGATATGTGCCCCTATACGACACTAGAACTTTACATCCAGAAGATACCTCAGGGCTTGTCTAGTCCAACCCCCTCATTTTAGAAATGAGATAACTAACAAATGATGGAGAGGATGTGGACAAGATGGAACACTAATGCATTGCTGGTGGAGTTGTGAACTGATCTAACCTTTCTGGAGAGCAATCTGGAATTATGCCCAAAGGGCTATAAATACTTTCATATCCTTTGACCCAGCAACACCACTGCTTGGGTTATAACCCAAAGAGATCATAGAAGTGGGAGGAAGACCTATATGTACAAAAAATATTTATAGCAGTTCTTTTTGTGGCGGCAAAGAATTAGAAATTAAGGGGGTGCCCATCAATTGGGGAATGGCTGAACAAGTCGTGGTATATGCATGTAATGGAATACTATTGTGCTATAAGAAACAAGGAGCAGACGGTCTTCATATTTACCTGGAGAGACTTAAAAGAACTGATGCTGAGTGAGAAGAGTAGAACCAGGAGAAATCTGAACACAATTACAGACACAATGTATGTTTGATGACCAACTTTGATAGACTGGACTCTTCTCAGCAATGCAGTGATATAAGTCAATTCCCAAAAGCCTCATGATGGAGAGAGATGTCTACACCCAGGGAAAGAACTAGAAAGAACTGAGTTTGAATCCAGATTGAAGCAAACTACCTGCTCTTTTTCTGTTTCTTGTTTGGTTTTATTTCCTCCTTACCATTGTTCATTCCATCTGATACAATCCATCTTTATAACCTGACTAATATCTAATGTGAAAGTATTTGCAGATCCTATACTTGATTGTAGGCTGCTATGGGGGGGAAGGAGGGGAGGTATAGGGACAGAATTTGAAACTCAAGGAATTGTGGAATTGAATCTTGTAAACTTAAAGTAAACAAACAAATTAATAAAAGAAAAGAAATGAGATAACTGAAGGCCAGAGAAATTAAGTGATTTTCCTAAAGCCACACAGCAATGTCTAAGGTGGGATTTGAATCCAGGTCCTCTGACTCCCAGACCAAGTATTCTTTCCATTGTTCCACAGAGCTTTCCTACCAAGTCTTTATTTGTTCCCACTGATTCTTCTTCAGATGTTGAGGCTTTAAGTCAGTCTTTGCACCGATAAAAAACCCTCCTCTATAGGCTCAGTTTATTTGGTGAATCCCTGATGTTCAAGTAAACACTAAAAAATGAACTGAGTTCATACGCAGCATCATTGTTAACACTAACTGTACATTTGTTCACTCCTGGGATCTTCAGAAGGCTCAGAACAATTAGTAATACCCATAGCAGCCACAGGCTCACGCTGCCCCTCCTGACACAGTAAATGAGTTTTGGCTTCCAAAAATAGGGACCAAGAAAGTCAGGCCTAAGAAGAAGCACAACAAAATTAAGAACAAAAGCTGGGCCAAATTGCATTCATAGTGGGCATTTATAGAGCACCTAAAAATTGCCAAAGGACTTTATATACATTAAAGGGTTTATCCCTATAACATTTCTAAGGGTGGCTCTGATAATGGTATTATTATCCCCATTTTAGTGGTGCAAAACACTGAGACTCAAGGAACTTTGAAATATGACTGGTTCTTGGTGATGAACCAAGGCCACTCCTGACTTCAAGTCAAACGCCTTTTCACTTAACTGTACTGCCTATATTAGATGGGCCAGGGACAAATGGACCATAAACTCATGTCAGATTAGCAAATAAGAAATAAGCCCAGGACTCTACCATTTAAGCTCACCAATTTGTTTGCAATTTTCAAAAACAACAAGCCTATCGATTCTTCCTTCATTTAGTGGCCCAAAAGCAACTCTGCTTTTGAAGTCAGGGCCACTGCACGAGTCTCACAGAAGGCTGCTGCTCTCCTGTGGCCTCATTAGCCGCTCTCTCACAAGGTAAGTAGAAGAACAGTGTCCCAGATTCCTGCACACCAACTCTGACATTTATAAAGCACTTTTGGTCCTGACAAGATCAAAAAACTCAGCATTCTTTCAAATCTCATATGAACTCCCAAGCATCCCCAGGCCTAGCTGTGAAAACTGAAAATGATAAAGCACTTATTAGATATAAAAAAAAAAACCCTTGGGAATTATGGACTCCCTTCTCTCCTCAATACAAGGCAGTCATTTGATTTCTGCCACAAATTCTCTCTTGGAAAATGCTAATAACATTACCTTTTAGACTAGACTCATTTGTGAATGCCATAGCCCTTTCTATTAGCTTGGTTTCTGGAAACTATCTCAGCAGACTGTGAGTTCCCCGCTAAACTGTGGGCTCCCTCCCAAAGACTCCTATGGTTCTGCTGAGTGTCATCCTGGACATTTTGGCTCTCTATACTGGAACAGCCTTCCTTCTAGAGAGGAAACAAAGGTATGTCACTGTGTTTCCTAAGAACAATTTGTTCTAAAATACAGTTTATCAAAAATAAAAAATAAAATAGCTAAGAAAAAGAGTTCATTTTTTAGTCTCCTCCAACATAACAGAAAATCATAGTGTATTATAAGTGGAGAAAAACTTAGAGGTCATCTATTCCTTTCAATAGTAGCTGACCCTTCTGACATGTGACCTTGGGCAAGTCACTTAACGCTCCTGGGCCTCAGTTTCCTTATCTGTAAACTGAGGCAGTTGGGATAGTGTCGATGGCTATTCCAGACTGAGGTTCGTTATCCTATGATCTTGGGTCACTCAGACCCAGAGGAGGAAAGAGGTAGAGCTATCACATGGCAGAGGTTTGGCAGATGATTTCATATGGAAGAAGGAGCACCAGACTAGAAGTCAGAAGGCCTAACCTCTCATTTTAGCCCTTATCCTGCCATTCACTGTGACCCTGGATAAATCACTTAATTTCTCTGTAAAATGGATGGGGTTATGCTAGATAACATTTCTGGTCCCTACCAGCTCTCATAGCCTGTGATTCTTTGAAAAAATGTCCTCCATTCTGGACCCAATCTATCTTTCCAATCTTACAAGAAAACAAAAAAAAAAAATGAAGCAAATGAAAGCAAAAAAACAGAGGAGCTGGTTATTTCAACAGCATTCTATTTTTGGCCAAAATATGAAAAAAACAACAAAAAATATTTTTCTTTGGCTGAGAGATCACAGTTACAAGTAAAGATGGAGAGATATGCCAAATGACATTTTAGACACCCTTACTGCATTATGATGTTTTGTTTAGGTCCTACCCTTACACCTCCCCTTGTTTTGGTGATATGACCCCTGAGGGATGAAAAAGAGGCAACTTTCTTAAGACCAAACCAGATTTTACTTCAGGCAATACAATGTGAGGCATATAAAGAGATTCCTTTTAATAGTATCTTTTTTTTCCCTCAAGATAAAAATGTTGTTACATGTTTGTTTGCTTTCCTCATGATATCTATTACAATCATGTTGGCATTTTTTTTTGTTTTTTGGAGGGCAATTAGGGTTAAGTAACTTGCCCAAGGTTACACGGCTAGTTTTTTTGTGTGGGTAATAAGTGTCTGAGGCTGGAATAGAATTCGGGTCCTCCTGACTCTGGGACTGGCACTTTACTCACTGCGCCACCTAGCCACCCTGATGTTGGCATTTCTTAAGGAAAAAGAAGGAAAGTCCTTTTGGTACACAAATTTAGAGAAAGTAATTTGTAAATTAAATATATGTATGTATGTGTGCATATTAAACACATATGTGTGTGCATATATGTATTTATGTACATGTAAACATATGTATGTCTATATAAACACACACTAAATATATACACATATGTGTGTGTGATCCTTTAATAAATGGTTTCTACCTCTTTCTACTAATCTCTCCCTTTACTGAACTGCTATAGTACTTACTGACTGTCATGTTTTTAAAATAAGAGGCTGTCTCTTATACATTTTTTTTAATGACAGAAAGTACATAGCACATACTTTGTGCTCAAAAAATACTTTGAATGAATAAATGAGTGAATGAATTTCTAAGGCAGAATTTCATAGCATTTATATTTAGAAGGCAACTTAGCTATCTTCTGATCTCAGTGACCATCTAAGTTCTCAAGTGTGGCCCTTTAATTGAATCCAAACTTTATAGAAAAAAATGCCCTTAATAAAATAATTTGTTCTGTAAAACTTGGACTCAGTCAAAAGGTCGTACGCAAGACCTAGAGGGCCACATGTGGCCTCGCAGGTTTCCCACCCCTGAACTAGCTCAACCAGGTATGTACAGGAATCTTCTCTTCAATCTATGCAACAACTAATAATCTGGTCTTTGCTTGAAGACCTCCAATTAAGGGAGCTAAGTATCTCCTACAGCAGACTAATCTACTTTTAAATGGGCCTAATTGTTTTTATACAAAATTTTTTTAATGATATTTTATTTTTATACTACCTAAATTTCCCCCTGTGGATAGGTTTAATAGTTAGGAAATTTGTCTTAATATAATTCTAAAATTGCCTCTTTTCAATGTTTAATCATTCCTTCCTAGTTCTGTCTTCTGGGTTTGGATTAAGCAAGCCCCAAAACTCTTTTCCATAACAGTCCTTTATTACTTCAAGACAACTATCACTCCCCTCCTAGATCGTATTTCTTCAAAGTTAAGTCATTACTCAGTCTTGTCTTACCTTGTATGACCCTATTTGGGTGTTCTTGGCAAAGATCCTGGAGTGGTTTGCCATTTCCTTCCCCAGCTCATTTTACAGATGAAGAAACGGAGACAAACAGATTAAGTGACTTACCTAGGGTCATACAGATAGCAAGTGTCTGAGGCTGGATTTTTATTTAGAAAGATGTATTTTCCTGATTTCAAGCAAAGTGTTCTATCCTCTGTGCCACATATCTGCCACCACTCCAAAGTGATTTAAGCAATCCTGTTGTGGTATGAACTTGAGACCCTTCACCATCATAATTGCATTCTTCTGAATGCTCCCCTGTTTGGCAATATCCTTTGTAATACATAGTATCCTGAAATAAATACAATATTCCAGGTCTAAACGGGGTAGAATATAGTGCAATTTTTACCTCCTTATTCCCAGAAACCGTTCCTCTCTAAATGTAGGCCAAGATGGTATTAGTGTTTTGGGGCTTTTTGTTTGTTTGTTTGTTTTTACTCCTACCACTCTCTGTCCAGTCTCATTTTGAGCTTGAAGTTGAATTAACACCTCAGGTCTTTTTATCAGACTACCTGTTATCTAACCATATCTCTCTATCTTTCCAGTTTTTAAACTCAAATGTAATACTTCAAATCTATCCCTATTGAATTTCATCTTAGTAGAGACAGTCCAATGACCTAGTCCCTTAAGACTTTTTTATAACCTGATTGTCTATTGTATTAGATAACTCCTCCAGTTTTGTGTTATTTGCACATGCCTGCATACCTAAGCCATCAATAAATACAATTAGTGACACAGGGCAAGGATCAGATTCCTGGAGTACTCCACTGGAGGCCCTTTCTAAACTGACATTGCCATTATTAATGACTACTCTTGAAGACTACTCACTCAATCTCTTCTAAAGGCATCTAATTACACTATTATCTAGAGCAGATCTCCCCAGGGCATTTCAACCATTCCAATGACATTTCAACTATTTTTTTTTTTTAACAGAGGAATACACTAAGACCTAGACAGGTTAAGGAACATGTTCCAAGTCAGACATATTGGAAGCAACAGATCTGGGATTGAAACCTAGATCCTTTTATTCCAGATACTCACCCTTCCCAAAATATAAGCTGTACCACATATTTAATAGATTTCAGTTGCCCCGTTAACAGTATTTTACTGAGCCAGTCTCTGACTTGAGAATGAGGAAACAGCAGTCCAGAGATAAAGTGCTAGTAATCAGGTAGTCATTTAATTAATTATTTTCATTATGAGGAACAGATTTGCAAATCAGGAATTCTCCTGATCGAAACTCTTTTTTTTTTTTGGAGGGCAACTGGAGTTAAGTAACTTGCCCAAGGTTACACGGCTAGTTTGTGTGTGTGTGTGTGTGTGTGTGTGTGTGTGTGTGTGTG
This sequence comes from Petaurus breviceps papuanus, assembly GCF_028583685.1. Taxonomy (NCBI): domain Eukaryota; kingdom Metazoa; phylum Chordata; class Mammalia; order Diprotodontia; family Petauridae; genus Petaurus; species Petaurus breviceps. Next base: position 27,461,037 of record NW_027186372.1, read on the forward strand.
TGTGTGTGTGTTAAGCGTCTGAGGCAGGAACCGAACTCCGGTCCTCCTGACTCTGGGGCCGGCGCTTTACTCACTGCCCCACCTAGCCACCCCATCCTAGCCACGCCCACAAGTGGAAGACTGTACAACAATTCTGGAGTCCTATGGGAGCAATATTGCTCAAGTCTTTAGGAGTTTTTACTTAGTGGGGTGTAGGACTATATTTCTGTGATGGGAACAGGTTTTGCAATCTTTGATTCACTTCAGTTAAGGCACACAGGCACCAGAATGCAGTATTGTCAAGGTTTGGTTTGACTGATCATTTCAAGCTGCATTGGGAGCTTCTTACTCACAAGCTAGAAGAGGCAATTCTGAAAAATACAATCTACTAGTATATTCATTATATAAATCATATTGATTATTATGAAAACTATAATTCCCTTCACACACCAAAACTTGTGGGGTGAAAAACAGAACAAAACTATTAGAATCTTGTTCTCTAAGTATTCTATTTTATAAAGGTGACCTGTGTTGAAATGCTTCTATGACACTTTCAGTGATGCTAGGACAGGAAAGGCTTTGGAAAAGGCTGATCTTCAAGCAAATGTGCATTAATGGACTACATGGTAGCTATGAGAAGATGACATTCTTTAACTTTGGAGACGTTCTTCAGGTTGGCCAAATGATGGGGTTTTTAGCACACTCTCACACCCACCCTCCCACCCCCTACCTCCCTACCGCCATAGATAGATAGATAGATAGATAGATAGATAGATAGATAGATAGAGAGAGAGAGAGAGATAGAGAGATAGAGAGATAGATGAAGATATAGATATGTGTATATATATGTATATATTTGTGTATGCTTGTATGTATGTATATGTATATATACACACATATGTATATATGTGTATACACACACACACCACCTCCACAGGTCTCATCATATTGTTGCCCAGTTTATTATGGACAGTCCCAAACTGATGTGATTCAAGAACCTCAGCCTCCTCAGCAGCAGGAAAATAGGTATGTGCTGCAAAGTTGTCTCCTAATAATTCTTAAAGACAATCATCTGCATTATAAATGGACATATACCAGTGGAGGGAGTAGTCATCCCTTGAAATCACAGAAATTCTAACATAATACAAAGGTTTGTGGTGGAGGGGTGTGTGTGTGTGTGAAGAGGGGTTAGAGGGTAATAGATTCAGAACTGAAAAGGACCTTGGAGATCATCTACCTGCAAGTTCAATTCACAGATGAGGAAATTGAGGCACAGAGCCGGTGAGTTACCTAACGTCACACAGGGGGTAAGCAGCAGGGGTATAATTAGAACCAAGCTCTTCTAACTTCAAAATCTATCCCTCTTTTTCCTGTTGTTGTTGTCTTTTTAATTAATCAATCAGAAACATTTATTTAGTGTATACTATGTGCCAGGCATATCTGAGAGAATTAAGGCTATAAAAAATGTTCTATTCACCTGTCCATCTTTAATATTTTTTTTAAGCAATCGGGGTTAAGTAACTTGCTCAAGGTTACACAGCCAGTTATTTCTGGGTGTGGTGCTAAGTATCAGAGCCCAGATTGGATCCCAGGTCATCACAACACTGGAGCCAGTGCTCTTACTCACTGAGCCACCTGGCCACCCCTAAGCAATTGGGGTTAAGTGACTTGCTCAAGGGTACACGGCCAAGTGTTTCTGGGTGGGTGATAAGTGTCTGAGCCCGGATTCTATCCCAGGTCATCCTGACTCTGGGGCCGGTGCTCTTACTGTGCAACCTGGCCACCCCAATCTTTAATATTTTTAAAGCTAAAAATCATGTAAATTAATTTTTACTTTAGTCTAAAAGAAGTAATATCCAATTATGAGCAGTAGTTTAAAAAAAAAACCTCCTAAGTATAATTTAAGTACCCTTATATACTACTTAACTGTTGGAAGTGCTACTTAAATATTTTTTAAAATTACTTAAGAGGCTACTATTATGCTGTCACCTTTGGCCTGTCTAATCACTCCTTAAAGGCTCCCAATCTCTATCTGTTCCTTCCTATTACTTTTCAATATTAACAGGAAGTGTGTAGATCTTATTTACTATCTTTCTGTTACTCAGAACACTAATGGTTTTGGATATTTTTTCACAACGGCATCCTTGTATCAATGTCCATATCTCTGTACTTGTACATGTTTCTTTGCTGCAGTGTGCTGAATCAACATTGGAAGAAGAAAGTGCGATTGGACAGACAGACTAAATTTAGAGAGAGGAGAGATAGGTTTGAAGAAAGAATTAGTGTAAATGAGAGAGGAAACACACACATGTAAACTGGTATTATTTATTTTTCTCTAGAGCCCTCGATTCATTGTTGAGGGGTCCCTCAATTTGGAAATGGGAAGCTAAGTGGCACAGTGATTAGAGTGCTTGGCCTAGAGTCAGGAAGACTCATCTTCCTAAGTTCAAATCTGGTCTCAGACACTTACTAGCAAGTAAGTGACCCTTAGCAAGTCACTGAATCCTGTTAGTCTCAGTTTCCTCATCTGTAAAATAATCAGGAGAAGAAAATGGCAAACCGCTCCAGTGTCTTTCCCAAGAAAATCCCAAATAGGATCATGAACAGTCAAACATAACTGGAATGACTGAACACCAGTGAGAAAATTTGGAAGGTCATCCATTGATGCAGTATTGCTTGAAGAACGGAGAAATAAATTGTCTGTGGTCACGTAACTAATATATAGCAGAGTCAGCACTTGAACCCAGTTCTCCCTGACTGCAAGTTTATACTTTGTGTTGTGCATGCTAAATAAAGAAAGATTAGTTTTGCAGGGAAGAAAACACAAATTTCAGAAGCACAGTTTTAAGACTTGGGTCTTAGAATTTATTGAACAGTGTAGTATTTCTTCCTTCTGGATAGGCTTTAATTATTTTCTACCCCCTTCCCTTCCCCTTGCTTATTAATCCCTTTAATTTTTCTTTGGCCTTCTTTCAACCCCAGTATGGTTATAAAAACCAAGCTGTTCACAGAAACATAAAATTGAAAACAATTCAATTCTAAATAATTAATGGAGAATTAATATGTGTGAAAAGTAAGTCAAAATCTTACTTTGCCACTACCACAGAAGGAAAGAGATGAAAAATGAAAACAAAAATAAATCTCCCCCCTCCCCCACTATCTCCTGGGGGAAGGAAGGGGAGTCAGGGAATAACCCCAAAAGAAAAAAAAGAGACAAAAATGTTTCTGATGCTAAATATTTAAAGGCATCCTCTCACAGTACTTGGAGACAAGAAGACCTGAATTCAAATCTTCCCTCAGACACTTAATACCCTGGCAAGGAATTGTTTTTTCAGCCTTAGTTTTTCATCTATAAAATGGGGATAATAATATTTATAACACTTATCTTGCAGAACTAGTGTAAGGATGAATGACCTAATGCCAGTAAGAGATTTTGAACCTTATATGACAGAACTATTGGTTGTTATTATCATACAATAAAATAAGCATGTCAGCAACTGTTTGAGGGATATTAAGGCACCTGTGTTAAGATACAGTCCCATTTGAAACTTTGTTTTGAGGAAATCAGGTTTGCTTTCAAGGTTTCCTTGAAAATCTTGCAAATGAAATTATGCATTTTTTATAACCCTAAATCTCAAGTCTAAAATTCAAGTTCTTTTTTACACAGTGGAAAACACAGATGGTGCTGTGAATACAGCACTGGGCCCAGAATCTGGTAGAATTGCATTCCAAACCTGATTCAGGCATTTAACTAGTTATGTGACTCTGGACAAATCAAGTAACCTCTTGTTTGCTTCACCTAGCTTTAAATCACTAAATAGGTGTTGCCTCAGACAAACTGAGACCTGGGCAAGACCTTAGCTTAAAAAGACCAAGGTCTCCTACTGCATCTGGAGTCATCTCCAGTTGTCCTGACCTCTGTCTTACCACAGGACTCAGGTGACCCTGGAAGAGAGAGTGAAGCTGATGACATTGCACAGCCCTGCCTCATTTAAATCCAATTCACTTGCAAGTCAAGACATCACTCTCCTGATGTCATTGGTCCTAAGAGCAAAGGACAAACAACAATTCTTACTCTGTAAAATTGAAGTAATTATATCACCTAAATCCCAGGCTTGTTGTGAAGAAAAATAATTAGGTAGATATAGAATATACACAGACTGGATGGAAGGCAATCAGGTTACTGGAAAAAACAATGGAGAAAAATAGACAATAAACAACTGATTAAAATTTTAATTTTTGAAACATAAAGAAGAAAATTCATAATAGCAAATGCATCATTCATGACAATATGATTTTGATGAATCTATCTTTTTTCTTTCCAATATTACAGACACCACACCAAAGACTTTCTTCTCTTTTTATGCCACTCTCTACCTCCCCTCCAATAAAACATAAATTAAAAGAAAACTTTTCCCAGAGTCTTCTATTTACACTTCCTTCATCCATTCTTTTCCCTTTCTGTATTGTCCTTCTTCATTCCCATCTGACTGTGCCATGCTTCTGTTCAAAACTTTTCACCAGGGGTCAGAACCAAGATGGTTCCCAATTCTTTTTTAATGCACTCCAATATTTGTTATTTTCTTTTTATCTCATGGTAGCCAATCTGATGGGTGTGAGATGGTACTTCAAAGCTGTTTTAATTCAGAGGTGGAGTCAAGATGGCAGAGAAAAGGCAGAGACTCACCTAAGCTTTCCCCCAAACTCTCCATTAATGTGATGAAAAATGCTATCCATCTCCAAAGAAATAAATGATGGTGCCTGAATACAGATTGAAGTATAATTTTTTTTATTTTCTTTATTTTTTTCTTTTTTTTATTTGTCTGTTTTCTTTCACAACCTGACTAATAAGGAAATGTTTTGCATGTATAACCTATGTCAAATTGCTTTCTAAATGAGGGTGATGAAGAGGGAGGAAAGGAGAGTATTTGGAACTCAAAGTTTAAAAATTAATGTTTAGGCATGCCTAGGTGGTACAGTGAATAGAGCACCAACTCTGGAGTCAGGAGGAAACCTAAATTCAAATCCGGCCTCAGACACTAAACACTTACTAGCCATGTGACCTTGGGCAAGTCACTTAACCCCAATTATGCTGCCCTCCCACCTCAAAAAAAAGCAAAAAAAAAGAATGTTTAACATTGTTTTAACATGTTACAGGGGGAAAATAAAATATTAAATAAATTCAAAAGATATTTCTAAAAAGAGAGTTTTCTCTAGGGCAAAGCTAATGATAGTGATGTTAATGTACTAAATGAAATAGTAACTATACAGGATGAATAACAAATAGCAATATTCATCAGAAAAATAGGAAAATATCTAAACTGATGCAGAGTTAAGCAGAAGATCCAGGAAAATTATACAATTACTACAACAATGCAAATTGTTAGTTCTCTAAAATAACATTTAATATTGAGCAAATATCATCAGTCAATCAATTAAAAACAGAACAAAACAAACTTTCATCAGATCCCCTTTTTTACTGAATAAAATCCAGTATTCTTAACTTGAGATTAAGGACCTTCTACAGTTTGATCCACTCTACCAACTTTTTTAGCCTTCTCACCCACCATTCCCTCTCCAACTTCACTTCCTTAAAAGCAGGGACTGTTTTTTATTTTGTGTCCTTTTTTTGTTTCTGTATTGCTTATCACAGTGTCTGGCACATAGTAAGCTCTTAATAAATGCTTGCTGACTGACATTCAGCCAAATTGGACTACTTGATTTTCCCCAGTCATGTTCCCTAATCTCCTGCCTCTGTATAAATGCACATGACTCCAAACTCTCCCTCCTGAAATCTCCTTCTATTGACATCTTGCCACTCTTTAAAGAGGACCCAATTCACTAAGTCACCTCTTCTATGGAGCTTGTTTCCTTATTTTCTCTTTCTCCTAATTAAAATTTATTTTTCCCTTTTTGGACTCTTGATAACTTTATGTGTCATTATATACTTACGATGTATTGTGATTATCTGCATCTGTGTGGTATTGTCCTGTTGGACTATAAGCTTCATGAAGGCAGGGATCATACCTTATTAGTCTCCCTCTGGACTGACCCCAGCACTCAGCACATACAAGTATTTAATAAATATTGATTGAATTTCATATACTTTTTGTCTTGGTTGACATATTTGTTAGGTTTGCTAAGCTTTTTTGTCATTTCATTCTTTATTTAAAGGATGAATCTCTCAATGAACAAAAATGACAAGGGGGGATACATTTGGAAATTAAAGTTATGTTAAAAAGATATCCATCTATTTTAGTGATTGTTCAGTTGAACTTCAAGAGTGCTAGATTTGGAACTAGATGACCAGGGTTCAAATGCTGTCTGTTCTCCTTACTTCTTACACAATGTTGAGCAAATCATTTCACTTTCCTGGACCTCAGCATCCTGATCTATAAAATAAGAAAGTTGACCTAAATGAGCTCTAAGTTTCCTTCCAATCCCAAGTCTGATCCTATGGACCTAAAAATGAGCAAAAGGAGATATGTAGTCTGCCTTGGTCATTTGTTCCCCATTTGCCATATGAAATACCATTTAGTTATTATGGCAAAAAGGTTTAAGAGTCCTTAGGACATATAATGTTCTTTATTATTAATGATTTCGAATCTTCTCTCCTATTCTAATGGTATATGTCATTGTGTAATTGCAATTGCATCCTAAATATCTAAAATATAGTACAACACATGTTCTGCCTGAAATTTTTCCCAGTGTAAGTCATTTAAATAGTAATCTGGCTTGTAATTCCAGAGCAATAATAAATGAAAATAATAGGCATTTTCAGAATCAGTGTAATATACCCTGGTTTCCTCAATATACCTAGTACATTACATGTCCAGAAGTTGTACTCAAGAGAAAATTATATGTTTATATATATATATATGATATATATAGCATTTAGCTATATCTATATGTATATCTTTTCTATTTATGTACATACAAATACACATACATACATGAGATACACATCTTTAAATATTTGTTATATTTCACAATGCTCATTTTAGGGAATTTTCTCATTTGAAATTTGTGAGATTTTCTCATGGTTAATGAGATACATGTGCTTCACTTCAAATTTTCATGTTTAATAGATTTTTTAGAGATCAAGTATGTTACCATTAGGACCAAGACAAGATAATGTGTGATGGTGTGGAGGTGAAAGGAATCATCTCCAAGACTATGGTCTTAACTTATTTAAAAATATCCACTAGGTGAGCAAATGGAGCTCCAAACCAGCTTCCCCTCAAAGTTTCCATTTTGGGAAGGAAGGACTGATAAGAGGCATACCTACCCCTTGAGTCAAAAGTTGACTGTTAACAATGTTATTAACCTGGTGCCTTCTCCCAACATCACAATTCATTGGGGGAGTATACCAGGGCACTATTTTTGTTTATTTTTATAGTTGTCTGCATGAGAGACAGATGGAACCTAACCAGTATATCTCGGACCCTTCTGTTGGCAGCTGATTTCCAGCCAGGAGCCCCTGCAGTTGAGCTGTGAAAGTGATTAGTTGGTATCCACTGAGTGACAAGACCAATTGGATGCTTCCCACAGAGCTGTGATCCTGATTGACAGCTTCACAATCCTCCATGATCACTGCCTATAATTATTTGCCTTTAACAGTACACCTGGACCAGGTCTAGGAGCCAGAATGAAGGAGTTTTAGGCAGTTTCCTAAGTTTTGTTCCCATTGTTCTCCCTCACTTTAGAGAGGAAAAGGAGAAGTCAGGTAGTGTGGTAGGAGGAAGGAACAAAGCCAAGGACAAATCACTGTGACAAGTACAAAACTTCTGAGCAACTTTGGTTTGCAGACCCCATCAGGCAAGAAAAGCTTTTGCTCAGAGCTTAATATAGTCTATAATTCCTTCATCCCCAAAGTCTCTGTGAGTTAGATTATTTTGATTTATTTATTATTATTTATTTTATTTTGGAGGGCAATTGGGGTTAAGTAACTTGCCCAAGGTCACACGGCTAGGTTTTTTTGTATGTGTGTGTTAAGTGTCTGAGGCCAGATCCGAACTCAGGTCCTCCTGACTCCGGGGCTGGAACTCTACTCACTGTGCCACCTAGCTGCCTCGAGTTAGATTATTTTGAAACTCTATTGAGGCAAAAATGGTCGATGGACCACATCTCACTCTCATATTATCCTGGTTTCATTATATTGTTAGAAAGAAGTGAAGTTGTAGAATATAGAGCAAACTAGGAGTCAGGAGACTTCATTTGCCATTAACAGCATGATCTTGATTGAGCAAGACACTTCACTTCTCTTGGTCTCAATTGGCCATGCAACATTCATAACTTCAATTTACAAGTGGGGAAGCTCCCTCTCAGAGTATCCAATTAGTCAATTAACAAACATTTCTTAAATGCCTTTTATGTACCAAACATTGAGCTAGGGTGCTAGGGATTCAGGAGCTAGCGATTCAGATAAAAAAATGAAATAATCCTTGTTCTCAGGGAGTTTACATGCTATAGGGGAGGCAATGCACAAATATCTAAGTATATATTGAATAAACATATGCCTAAATAATGCAAAATAAATACAGGGTAGCTAGGAAAGGTTGACATAATCCATTGAGAGGAATAAGGAAGTATTTCATGTAGTAGACAACACTTGAGCTAAGACTTGAAGAAAGTGAAGGGCATGGAGTACAACCGATGAAAAGTTGGGAAATGGAATGCCATTTCTGAGGGGCAAAGAGAAGTACACACTATAAATTGGATGAAGAATAAAGTATGATGGAACTGGAAAGACAGACTGGGATCAAATTGTAAGGAGCTTGAAAAGCAAAACAGAAGAATTTATATTATAGTACATACATGTGGTTTGATTAAATTTTATTAAGTAGGAGAATGACAAACTTAGAAATATTTTTGCTTTCTGGGGGATGAATTAGAATAAAGGTAGATTTAAGGAAGTGAGACCAATTAGAAATTCATTGCAAGTTAAGGGACATGCTAAAGGACATGCTAAACACTTATTAAAAAGACCTATAAATCAAGACTACAATAGGCAAATACATTAACAAATATAGAATGAAAACAAATAGTTATAACAAATTAGCACATAGGTTAGAAGCAATTTGGATTCAGTAAAAATACAATTTTATTAGTTGATTGGCAACCCTATCAGAGCTAGGAAATGAACCCAGATTCTTATATTCTAGTTCTATTTCTACCACAAAATAATAAGAGATCAGGCAACAATCATTCATATATGTATATTATTCAGTCTATGTTGGGCTTTAATCAATACTTTCCTTTGAGACTTCCTAGGTAAACATCTAGATCAGACAAGGGTTAGGGGTGGTGTGGTATAATAAGAGGACAGCTGGACTTGGATCCAGGAGATATTTGGGTTTGAATCCCATTTCTGTCACTCAATAGCCTTGTGACCATGGGCTAATCACTTCAATTCTCCAGCTTCAATTTTCCAAAATTGAGATAATAATACTTTAATCGCCAGCCTTACGGGGCTGCTGCAAGACAATCCCTTTATAAAATATACAAGGCTAAAAATGTGCCTACCTCCTGCAGTTACTGGGTCAGGTAATCTGCAACTGCCTAAGACAAAACACTACCATGAAAATAATGGAATCCAACCAGACACCATCATCTTCATAGGCACCAAAATCTAGACTGTTTGCAAATAGAAGAAGAAAATGATGGACACATCCAGGTCTTTGGTACAGACATATTTTGTTCTTTTCTTTTCTTTCTTTTTTGTAAGCATTTTGGAAAGATGAGTCCTTTTCATACTACTTCATGGTAGTCACTTAAAATATAATCGCTGAATGAATGAAAAAATTGAGGATGAATTAGATGCCCCGGTGAGAAAGCCTCATCTATGGAAGTACTTTGCCCTCGCGACAATCTTGACCAGAATTGGTGCCCTGCAATGATTGTAAAATTACTTAACGTGGTGATCAAAAGAAGAGGCCCAAATGCTGAGACTAAATAAACTCTCTGTTCGTTGAAGAATTCTATTTGCACATCAGTAACAGTACAAAAGTAAAAAGACAGCCAAACTTCATAATACTAAATTGCCATTTCTTAATTTCTTTTTTTCTGGCTTTATTTTCTTGACCTACTGTTTTTTTTTTTCTTTTCCCTCCTTAGTCTCCTGAATTTTCTGTTCTGAAACATCTAATTATCATGCATTCTGATGGATAAGCTCTCTGCTATGGTGCTCTGTTTTGGGTAATGGGGACTCTGGTTCCTTCAGCACTTTTTGCAAAATAGATTTCCTTAATTAAGTAATCTTTGCATTCATCATTTCCTAACTTATATTTCATACCCTCTTAACTTTTGCTCCTGGGCAAATGTGAAAAAAGGAGAGACCACAAAATTCGTCACTTTTCTCTACATTTTTTAGCCTACCTTTTTATTTCAATGATATTTTATATACAATTTTCTTTCAGGTATATGTCAGAATTCAATCTTTCCTAAAGGCCAGAGATTTCCCACATCCAAAAATGAACGTATGGGTTAACGTCCAACATAAACCATTTTCACTTCAATGATGAGCCCTAAAAAGCTGGAACTTTGGATTTGGCTTGGGTCATCCTTTAATATAGTCAGTCCTTAAAAAGAAAAAAAAACTTCATATATTTCAAATTATGAGATAGGTAATAATTCCATGTTTTTCAAAATTAACCTAAGTGATGGGTAAGGAAATGCTTTCATAAAGCTGAAAAAGATACACATAGCATATACCAAGATGATATCTAAAAGAATACATAATAGATATTAAGAGTAACACCATAAAAAATGAAAGTTGCAAGGAAGAAATTACCTTTTAAATCTATGAATTGGGGAAGAATCTATGACACAAAACAGGAGAGAGATCACAAAAGATGAAATAAAAAATGATTCTATAAAAATTTTAAAGTTTTTGCATTAAGAAAGTGAATTTGATTAATATTAAAAGCGAAGCAGATAGGGGAGAAGAAAATGCAGAAAATTATGCTGATAAGAATATCATTTTCAAGATGTAAAAGAACTGATTCAAATGTATAAAACTAAAATCCATTTCACAATTGAGAAATGGTGAAGTGATATAAACAAGCACTTGACTAAGTAAGAAATCCAAGCTATTAATAGCTGTACAAAAATGCTACAGATCACTAATAGTTAGAGAAATGCAAATTAAACAAACCCTGTGACTCTACCTCATACATTGCATTCACAAAAGAGACAAAAAGTGAAACACAAATTTTAGATGGTTTGCAGGAAAATGGGCACTGCTGGTAGAACTGAAAAAATGGTACAGATTTTCTGGAAAATAGTTTGGTATTATGCTGCTCAAATTACTAAACTCTGTATACCCTTTTCCCCAGCAATACCACTAATGGGTTTATACCTTAAAAAAAAAAAGATTAAAGAAAGGGTACATAGACCCATATATACAAAAATATTTATTGCTCCTCCATTTTAGGAACAATAAGCTAGAAACTAAGATGCTACCTATCAATTGGGAATGACAACAAATTATGGCAAATACAAGAGGGTGAAAGCAAGATGGTGGAATAGAAAAAGCGATTCAGCTGAACTCTCCCAACATTTCACTCCAAAGAACTTGAAAATAAAGCTTCAAATCAAATTTTGGAGTAGCATAGTCAGCAAAAGGTCAGGTTAAGACACATTTCCAGTATAAGACAATTTAAGAATTTGGCAGGAGAGGTCTGAGACACCTGGGTGGGGTTAGGATGGAATACATGCAGAGGTAGCACCAGCTTGGGGCCTTGGAGATGACTAATACATTAAGATTAGCACCTTCAGGAGTTCTCAGAAAAGAAAGGTTAAGGAAGTTAGAGAACAGGTCAGAAACAAACTACAGGGGATTCTTTTCTGGTGCTGGGTGTAGCTATAGATAAGTGGCAATTTATTGCTCCTATGCAGTTCTGGGCTGCGATTCCAGGGCAGAAAGGAGTATTTGTGGTTAGTCTCAAGCAAGGATGGGTCCTGGTCCCATTTCAGGGGCCCTGAGGAGCACTAGAGCTTGTGACTACAGGAAAACAATGGATCTTCTTGGGTAAAGATCAGAATATAAGATAGTAGAGCAGTGACCACATCTTTCTCTGGATCACACCAACTTGGAAGTCATGAAAACTTGAAGACCCCCAGAACTAGCTGTAAAAACAATAGCATGAAAAAGCCTGAAAATTGGCACAGTGCTTCCTCACCCCTCAGTGAACAGAGTCCAATTTTAACATAAAGTTCAAAGTCAAGAAATAAATTGGAAAACAAGCAAACGACAACAAAGAATTTTGCAGTTATTAGCAATTATGATCTCAGATAAAGCAAAAGCAAAACTAGATGTAATTAAAAGAGAAAATCAGGGAAACCACATTTTGTTAAAAGTACCATAGATGGAGGCAGAGCCAAGATGACAGAGAAAAGCAGGGACTCACCTGAGATCCCCCCCAAACTCCTCCAAATACCTTTAAAAAAGTACTCTAAAATCATTCTACTGCAACAGAACCCATAAAAAGATGTAGATAAACACATTTCCAACCAAAGACAATTTACAAATTTGGCAAGAAAGGTCTTCTTCAACAGGGTGAGAGACTCACAGGCAATGCCAGCAAACACTAGGCCCCAGCAAACTCTGAGCAGTCCTCAGGGTGACTGAATCAGTCACAGCAGTGGTAGTTTCCAAATCTCTCAGACTACAGACACCAAATGCAATGTGGAAGGTCAGAAGGAAAGGTCTGTCACCTCAGTGAGAGTGGAGTGCAGTCCAACACAGGCCACACTAGCGTAGCCTCACCCTTAGCAAACCAGGAGCAGGCCTTGGGAGTGACAAATCAGCAGGGGCAGAGGATGCTTCCAGAGCTCTCATCCTACAGATGGTAAGGCAGTCAAACAAGTGGTCAGAAGGAGATTATATGGATCTTTTTGCTAGCACTGAGGCAAGACTCTGTTACTTTGCCCATAGCTGGATCTGAATCACAGTCTTGGCTTGAGTCCCAGGGTGAGGAGAAGGACTAGCATGGCAGAGCTTGTGACCACAATGGAAGGGGTACCCTCCTTACAATTCCAGAACAGAAAAGAGTGCTTGTAGTTGCTCATAGATCAGAACACAGGCCAGGAGAGTAGAAAACACTGCTCAGATCATACCACCTTGAAAGAATCAAAAACTTACAGGTTCCTACTAGGTTCTCTGAAAACAGCTACACAGAACCCCTGAAGCCTGAGATAGTGCACCCTCCACCCTAGAAATGGAACCCTACTTTAACAAACAAGTAAAGTCAAGTAATAGGCTTGGAAAATAAGTAAAAAGCAGGAAAAACTTCTGATTATATAAAGTTACTATGGTGACAAGGAAGAGCAAAACCCACACTCAGAAGAAAACAGAGCCAAAGCTCCTCCCTTCAAAGCTTCAAAGAAAAATATAAACTGATCTCGGACCATAGAAGAGCTCAAAAACGATTTTGAAAATCAATTAAGAGAGGTAGAGGAAACACTGGGAAGAAAAATGAGAATTTTGCAAGAAAATCATGAAAAATGAGTCAATACCTTGTTAAAGGAGACACAGAAAAGTACTGAAGAAAATAATACCTTAAAAAACACACTAGGTCAAATGGAAAAAGAGGTTCAAAACGTCAAAGAGAAGAATGCCTTAAAAAGCAGAATTAGTCAAATAGAAAAGGAGGTACAGAATCTCAATGAAGAAAATAATTTCTTAAACATTAGAATGGAGTAAGTAGAAGCTAATGACTACATTTATAGCAACTCTTTTTCTGGTGGGAAAGATTTGGAAAATAGGGAATGCTCATAAATGGGAAAATAACTGAACAAATTTTTGCATATGATTTGTGGAGTAAAATTGTGCTATAAGAAATTATGGGGGTGGTTTCAGAAAACTGATATTTTCTGAGTATCAATTGAAATATATTTTTCTTACTTTATTTTTCTTGCTTTGTTGTGATATGGCTATATGGAAATATGTTTTGCAGTGTAGGACCCAGAGTCAGGATGACCTAAGTTCAAATCTGCCTCAGACTATAGTTGTGTTATCCTGAACAATCATATGTATATCTCAGTTTTCACATCTGTAAAATAAGTGAAATGATAGCACCCATCTCCGAGAATTGTTGTGAGGATAAAATATTTATAAGGTACTTTAAGATCCTTAAACTACCTACACACACACATACAAACACACACATGATTATATGCATATGTATTATACATAATACATATGTTTGTGTATATATGGGTATATATGTGTATATATGTGTATATGTGTGTATATGTATATATCTATATCTATCTATGTGTGTGTATCTACAAGAGTGACTGCCACATAGTAGGTTCTTAATGTTTATAGATTGCTTAGAGAGTCATTGACAAATTAGAACAAGTGCAGCAAAAACTCAGATATGGAGGAGCCTAAAAATTATTCCATGGGAAATGGTTAAAGGAATGGATGTTATGTTGCCTAGGAAGAGAAGACTAAGAGAATAACTATCTTAGAATTTTGGAAATATAATGTAGAAACTGAGAGATCCCTGGACTTGGAGGAACACTTGAATCTGAAACCTGCCTCAGACACTTACCAATTATGGGCATATCACTAAACCTCTCTCAGTTCCAGGCAACTGTCCATGAATGTATAGATGGAATAATACTTACGTGGATTCCCATGCCATCTAAATTATAGATTCTTCACTTAATGATGCAAAAGGTGGAAATAACATTCTATGTTAATCAAGAAAGAACTAGAACTTTGTTGAAATAATAGGGATTTAGATTTCGGTTACTTTCTGATAACTAGATCTCTCCACCGAATGGCATATTTCATGATATAGTGATACCATCTCCACCACCATCACCACCACCACCACCACCACTACTACTACTACTACTACCACTACCACTACCATCACAACCACCACTACTAGTAGTAGTAGTACTATTACTACTGAGTAAGCTAGATTTTATACAGAACTTTAAGCTTGGCAAAGTATAAATATTTCCTTTTATTCTCATGACAAACCTGGGAGATAAGTGCTACTTTTATGCCCATTTTACAGATATGGAAACTGAGGCATATAGTACATCACCCTGGATCATACAGGCATTAATCACCTGAGGCAAGATTTGAACTCAAGTCTTCCTGTCTCTAACTCCAGGACTTAGCTAATTAGTCATCATAGATATAGTTAGAGCACTGTTGGGTTTAGCTGCAACAAGATACCTCTATGTTTCCTTTGAAGCATTTGATTCTTTGAGGTTCTTAAAGCATGTTGGCTTAATTTGGTCCTGCTTGAAGACAGACAGGTACTATTAGATGACTTCTTGATGTATCTTTAGCAGGATTCTTTTTATTGTACTTTCTTCACATAGCATTACATTATTGTGACATTTGGGAAATTAGAAGACTTATCTTTGAAAGTTCCACTGCTAACCTTTTCAGTAGATCCTGAAATAGCTTTCATGTCATTTGAACCTAAGCAATATATTTAAGTTTGCAGGTTTTCCTAGCCAGGGGTGGGGAACCTCTGACCTTGAGATCACATGTGGTCTTCTAGGTTCTTGGGTGTAGCTTTTTGACTGAGTCCAAGTTTTAGATAACAAATCCTTCTTTTAAGGGGATTTGTTCTGTGAAGTTTGGATTCAGCCAAAGGTCTACACTTGAGGACCTAAAGGATGACATGAGCCATGAGGCCACAGATCCCCCACCCCTGTCTTAACCTCTCTTTTTTTCTTACCAAAAAGGAAAATTTTCTCCATTGATCCAACAATACTAATGTAGGTTAAGATCCTCTCAATATCTCACAGAACAATATGCAAAGGAAAGTATTTAGACAAGTAATCTTATGTGGATCAACAATCCTGAAAAACTATTTGGTTTTTGCTGTTATATTCCAGGACTCTAAATGATATTAAAAGGGCCAGATATTGAGTTTCTTTCATTCCAACCATCAATTTTTCCAGTTTTTTCTCACAGTATAGTAAATGTGTTAGTTCTGTAGAACATCAATGATGGGACTGGAAGGACCAAAGGCATTGAATGCTACCAAAGCATCTCTTAATTTCTTAGACTAATAGCATGAATTCTGCTATGAGATGGGTCCAAAAGAGCCATGACATTGCCAAAGGAGAAGAAGTTAACATAGGGTGTTAACCTTCTAGTAAAAACATGATAGAGGTGGCTAGGTGGTGCAGTTAATAGAGCACCAGCCCTGGAGTCAGGAAGACCTAAGTTCAAATGTGGCCTCAGATTGACACACTTACTAGCCATGTGATTTTGGGCAAGTCACTTAACCCCAACTGCCCTCCAAAAAGCAAAAAAAAAGTATGATGATTAAACTCTGGCTAACCTGAATTCCTTGTGATAGGAAAAGTTTCATAAGAAATACTAATCAATTCATCATAAGGATTTTTTAAAATATAAAGATATGTGTTATGGAAACTATAAACAATGGGATTTTTCTAAGATTGTTTTGAAAGACAAGTAAGTAGTAAGTTTTCTTCTGTCAGACTGCTGATGATATAGAGACACAATATAAGAGAGTGCTGATACCACAAAAAATAACGGCAGAGTTTCTGAGATAGAGACAAAATTCATCTGAAATCACAATAAAGAAGCTGCTGGATCTAAAAGTGATCACAAATATATTTTAAACTAACATTGCTTCCAAAGCTTAATGTTAACAAAATTCTGACTCTTATTCTCCACTTGTGGATACTCTTTCTCCTACTCCCACAGATCGCATGGTAGGAGATAAGATGGAACATGGAAGAAGTATTTTTTCTTCTTCAATGCCACTTCAGGAATATTCCCCTACAAATGTCCTTCAATGGAAATTTCTTGTTTGATGTTTATGTTTTCAGTTTTTACCACCAATCCAATTCTGAAAGTTAGCATAAAACTATCAGGATTATTTCTGTCCATTTTTTCAAGCAGTTTAATGTCTGACTTATGTGCTTTTTTCTTAAAAAATGATCATTATTATATGGGATGGCTTTCTGAGAGGGGGAGGAGGGATATGAAAGGAAATGTTGGCATTGTAACTTTTTGAAATCTATAAAAATTTTATTCATTTAAAAATAAAATAACTGAAGATGGGAGTACAAGGCAGGACCCAGCTGAACTCTCACAACAATCCCCTCCAAACAACTTTAAAACAATGATTGAAATCAAATTTTGGAGCAACAGAGACAACTAAAGATCACAAGGGAATTTTTTCTAGGCTAAGACAGGAGAGGTCTTTAACACCAGGCTAGGTACAGGCCTGTAGTGAGACCAGGGCATAAAAGGTAAGCCTTAGAGTTGCTCAAAATAACAGCTGCAGCTTTGGGATCTTAGCCCAGAAACAGTAAGAGAGGGGTCAGACAGTTGGTCAGAAAGAGATTTACAGGGACACTTTGCTGGCACTGCATATAGCTAATGTTGATGAGCAAGTCTATTGCCCCAAAGGAGTTCTGGGGTGCTGTTCCAGGCCAGAGAGGAGCACCTGAGATCAGTCACAATGGAGCAGGGACCTTGATCACAGTTCCAGGGCCAGGAAGAGGACTAGTCCTTGGGGTTACAGGGGAACAGGGGCCCTCTCTGGGAAAATACCAGAATACAAATCATTAGAGTGACCACACTTCTCTCCATATCACAGAACCTTGGAAACAGTGAAAATTAGGAGACCCCCCAAATTAGCTCTGAAAACAGAATCATGAGAAAGCCTTAAGCTTAGCACAGCACCTTCCCACCCTCAGATGAGACCAGGTCAACTTTAACATAGAGTTCAAAGATAAGAAATAGCCTGGGAAAATGAGCAACTAACATCAACAAAGAATTAGACCATACCTCAGTAGCAGGGAAGATCAAGACATAAATTTAGAAAAAAGACAACGATATGAAAGTACCTAAAAGCAAAGCCTCAAAAAAATGTTAATTGAACACAAGTCCAACAAGAATTCCTAGAAGAGTTAAAGAAAGATCTGAGTGGTAGGGAAAAGTGAGAAAAGAAATGAGAGTGAGCAAGAAATTTACAAAAAGAGAATGGTTTCATAAAAGAAGCATGAAAAAGTACCAAAGAAAATAACACCTTAAAAACAAACATAAAAGCAACAACTGAATTGATCTATTAGTAAAAAAAAAAAGAAGCACAAAAAATCATTGAAGAACTCTTCAAAATACAGAATTAACCAAATGGAAAAAGAGGCACAAAAATTCACTGAAGAAAAAAAAACTTAAAAGGTAGAATTGGCCAAATAGAAAAGGAGTTACAAAAACTCACTGAAGAAAAAAATTTCTTAAAAATTAGAATTGAACAAATGGACATTAATGACTTTATGAGAACATAAGACACAATAAAATAAAACCAAAAGAAAGGAATGAAAAAATAGAATATAACATGAAAGTTCTCATTGGAAAAACAGCCAAGCTGAAAAATATATCTAGGAGGGATAACTTTAAAATTCTAGGACTAGATTGAAAGCCATGATCAATAAAAGATCCTAGACATAATTTTTCAAGAAACTGTTAAGGAAAATTGAACAATATTCTAGAGTGTAAAACAGAAAATGAAAGAATTCACCAATTACCTCCAGAAAGAGAACCCCAAAATGAAAACTTGCAGGAATATTATAGTCAAATTCCAGAGCTCCCAAGTCAAGGAGAGATTATTACAAGCAACCAGAAAGAAGCACTTCATGTATTGTGAAGCCACAGTCAGGATAACACAAGATTTAGCAGCTTCTATCTTAAAGAAGCAGAGCACTTGGAATATGATATTCTAAAGGGTAAAGGAGCTGGGATTACACCAAGACTCATCTATTAAGCAAAAGTGAGTATGATTCTTAAGGGGAAAAAATGGATATTCAGTGAAATAGTACACTTTCAAGCATTCTTGATGAAAAGACCAGAGTTGAATAGAAAATTTGGCTTTCAAATACAAGAAGACTCCAGAGAAGCATAAAAAGGCAAACAGAAAAGGAGAAACATAAAGGACTCAATAAAGGTAAACTATTTACATTCCTAAATGGGAAGATGATACTTGTAAATCCGAACAACTTTTTCATTATTAGGGAATTTAGAAGGAGTATATATAGACAGAGGGCAAAATTGTGAGTGGAATATGAAGGGATGATATCTTCAACAATAAAATTAATAGATAAGAAAAAGGAATGCACTGGGAGAAAGGTAAAGGAGAGGGTAGAATGGGATAAATTTTCTCACATAAAAGAGGTCTGAAAGATATTTTGCAATGGAGGGGAGGCTTGAAAGAGGTGGGGGGGGAAGTGAGTGAGCTTTACTCTCATTAAAATTGGCTCAAAGACGTAATAACATACACACTCCATTGGGTATAGAAATCTATCTTACCATATAGGAAAGTAGGAGTGGAAGGGGATAAGAGGAGGATGGGGGTGATAGAAAGGAGGAAATTGGGGAAGGGAGCAGTCAGAAGCAAAACAGTTTCTAGAAGGGACAGGGTGGAAGGGGAGAGATTATAGAATAAATAAGCATGGGGGAGAACGATGGAGGGAAATATATTTAGCAATCATAATTGTGAAAAAAATTTTGACGTGAAATTCTCTAATAAAGTTCTTATTTCTCAAATATATAGAGAACTGCATCAAACTTATAAAAATTAATGACATTCCACAGCTGATAAATGTTCAAGAGGTGTGAACATCTTTCAGAGGAAATAATTAAAGCTATCTATAGCCATATAAGAAGGCGCTCTAAAATAATTATTGATTGGGGGAATGCAGATTGAAAAAATTCTGAGGTACTCACTCATACCTATTGCATTGGCTAATAGGACAAAAAAGGAGAATGACAAATGTTAGAGGACATGTGGGAAAAAATGAGACATTAATGTCCCATTGATGGAATAGTGAAATTATTAAACCATTCTGTAGAGCAATTTGGAACTATTTCCAAAGGACTATAAAACCATGCCTACTCTTTGACATAGTAGTGCCACTACTAGGTATGTATCCAAAAAATATTTTTTTAAAAGGGGGGAGGAGCTATAAGTACAAAAGTATTTATAGCAACTCTTTTTTGGATGCAGAGAGTCAGAAAGTGGAAGGATGCCCACCAATTGGGGAATGACTGAACAAATCGTGCCACCTAATTGTGATAGGATACTATTGTGCTATAAAAAATAATTAGCAGGATGCTCTTAGAAAAACATGGAAAGACTTATTTGGGCTGATGCAAAGTGAAATGCACTGTGTACAAAATAACAGCAACATTGTAAGATGATCAGCTTTGAACGTAGCTATTCTCAGGATTACAATGACAACTCTGAAGGAATTATTCTGAAAAATGCTATCCATCTCTAGAGAAAGAAGTGATGGTACCTGAATACAGACTGAAGCATACTTTTCTGCTCACTCTATTTTTCTGAGCATTTTTTTTGCCATGTTTCTTTCACAACATGACTAATATGGACATATGTTTTGCAAGACTACACATATGTGACCTGTCTTCTCAATCATGGGAATGGGGAGAAAAGAAGTGAGAAAATATAAAACACAATGTTTTAAAAATCAATGTTAAAAATTGTTTTTACATGTAACTGGGGGAAAATAAATGCATATATATGTATATATATACACACACACATATATTTTAAATAAAGGCATTGAAAGGACAAAAAGTAAGATAAATTTCTTTTTCCTACATCAAAAAGGGCAATCAAACTGCATGGACTCTTTGATCCAGCAATACCACTACAAGGTCTATATCTCAAGGAGGTCATAATAAAGGGAAAAGGATTCGTAAGTACAAAATTATTTAGACTTGTTCATTTTGTGGTGGCAAATACTTGAAAATTAAGGGAATGCCCATTGATTGGGGAATGGGTGAACAAGTTGTGGTATACATGTAATACTATTGTTCTGTATAAAATGACAAGCAGGTAGATTTCACAAAAACCTGGAAAGACATGCATGAACTGATGCTGAGTAAGAACCGGGAGAACATTGTACACAGCAACAGGAACATTGTCTGATGATCAACTATGATAGACTTAGCTCTTCTCAGGAATACAATGATCTAAGACAATTCCAAAAGACTCATGATGGAAAGGGATATCCATATATAAAAGGAAGAACTATGGAGTCTGAATGCAGATCAAAACATTTTTTTCACTTTTATTTTTTCATGTTTTTTTTTCTTTTGGTCTGTTTCTTCTTTCACAACATGACTAATATGGAAATATATTTTACATAATAGCACATATATAGCATACCATATTGCTTACTGCCTTGGAGAACAGGAAGTAGAAGGACTGAGAAAAATTCAAAACTCAAAATCTTATTTAAAATGAATGTTAAACATTTTCTTTGAGTCTAATTAGAAAAGTAAAATAATGTAAAGTTTTGTAAAATATTTAAAAATAAAAAATAATATTTTATATACAATTGTAAAAAATAAAATACTAAATTTTTAAAAAAGTTATTTTAATTCAAATTTCTCTAGTTATGACTTAGAGCTTTTTTATATGACTATAGATAACTTTAATTTTTCTTCTGAAAATTTCCTATGCATAACCTTTGGACATTTATCAATTTGGGAATGGTTCTTATATGGATTTGGTTCAGTTCCCTATATATCAAAGAAATTTTCTTATGCTGACCCACAATATATTAAAACTGCAATGGGGAAAGTTTCAGTGTGGAAAGGGTAACTGTACAGCTGGTGAATAAACAATTCATCATGAGTATACCATGAGTTCACTTATTTCATAAAGCTTTGTATCTTAGGAAAGTCTGAATAACAGGGAAACAATGTGAAAGAATAATGAGGTAATTCTCGAGGAGGAAAGACCTACCAACTCTTGAACAGGATTAGAAAGGTCTCTCTTTCATTACCATCTTGGTCCTGGAATTTACATTTCTAACCTAATAGTCATTTCAATTGACCTTAAGATGATTCATCTGTTTAAGTGAGGGAATAACATGAGGCAGTATGATAACTTGTTTCTGCTGAATAGTATCAACCACTGTTAAGATGAACTCTTCAATTATTTGGATTTATTTTTTTTATATTTCCATAAAACCTTTCATTTGTAGAGCATTTTCCAAGTCCATATTACATTCAAATAAAAATGTCTTCACTCAGCAAAGTGAGGAAATACATATACTAATGAATGCGAATTCACACTCATATTGATCTGAATTAACTTGGCCATTCATCTTATTGGGATCTACATGATATATTTTCTTTAAAACACATACACCACTACAATTATCACCTTTAGATATAGTATAAATCTGCATCGGAGCTAAAAATGAGAAACAAGTAATATCTATAGCAAGGGTTGGGGGAGAGAGAGAGTTATCTAATAAGAGTTCTGTGTATAGTTTTGGTGTGAAGGGTAATGCCTCAGTCTAGGAGAGAAATTTTTCCTCCATTAAAATTTTTACTATGAGAAAATACTGAATGAGTTTCTACTACTTTTTAGGAAATTCAAATGGGTATGCAATTTTTATCTCTTCTGACTAGAGATGCAAACACATCAGCAGCTGGTGAGAAGTGCCAATATTTGTAATGAAGGCCTGGATTCAAATTTTGAAATTATTGACTTGTTCCAAGAAAAAAACACTCAATTTCTCTGTTCCTGCTTCTTCCTTTGCAAAAAATGAACATAAGTTCAAAATAGCCTGTCAGGATTATTTAGGGAAGACTAGTTGCTAGTGCCCCCCATCTCCATAATTTATTTTGTCTATAATTAATGTACCTGCTTTAATAGAGTTCCTTTAGGGCAGAGAATATCTCATTTTTGCATTTCTATCCATAGTTGTTTGCATTAGTACTAGCACATGATAAGCATTTAATAAATGCTTGTTGATTGACTGATTGGTCCTATTAGCATGAAAGGAGATGAAGTCTATCTAGTTAGAGACTGTGTTTTCCATACAAGGCTAGTCTTGCTAAATTCAGAGAGGATCATAACCAGAAGACTGGGTCTCTGGTGGTGATTAATTTTGACCATAGGAATTCTTGAAAATATTCTAGGAAAACACAAAGAAATTTCTGTTTGCATTAGTGGATGGAGTACCCAAATTGAAATTGTAGACCATTTGAAGTAATGACTTTAATACACAGTTTTCCAAAAATCTTGCTTTCTTAAGCTATTAAAGTTTAAAATGAAAAACTATTAAACTAAAGCTTAAAACTAAAAGCTAATTAAAGCTTAAACCTGTGCTAAGACTTTTGGGACACCTTCTATATGGATAATATATTACACAGAAAAACAGAAAAAAATGTGGGCAAAGGAGATTACTATGATGGAGTTCATATTCCATTTGCCCTGTTTTTGTCTACAGCTAGCGAACAAGCTAAGCTTTTGAAGTTCTGAGTGATTACTAGGTGACATTATATTACTGTAGTTCTAGTCACTATTTCCTCTTAAAAATGGTCTCCCTTGGTGTTAATGCCCTTGAAGTATCATTAAAATAACAAACCCATAGGTTTCTCACTTAGCCAAGCTATGCATATTTCATTCTTGCCCTCAGCTCACCCAATACTGTCTGCAAGTGATAAATAATCGGTGTTGCCTTTTTCTAAATTCCATAAACTTGGTCAATGCCTATCTTGTATCTAGAGAAAATTGCATATTCAATGAAGAGAGTAATGAAAACGTCTTAACATAGATTTGTGACACATTAGCCATAACTGTGGGGAAGGCATACATGGTATCTAGAGCTTGTTATAATCCTTAGTTACTTTGTATGTGATCATGCACGACATTTCCTTGCTCTTAGTGTGAATATAGTATTTCATATTTCCTGAAATGTGGTCCAGAAAATGAGTTCCAGACCTGTAGCTATACTGAGATGGAATGAACAGCAAGCAGACTTAGAATTAGGAATTTTAGATTTCAGTCCCAGCCATATTAGACAAGCCTATACATATTCGAGTATCAGTTTTCAGTATAAGATTGAAATATACATTAGCACTTGCACTACCACCCCAGAGTCATGCTGGAGGCACCACTGAGAAGTATGTGTGGTAGGAGATAAGCTAGATTCTTGTGGGGAGTCAGTATGTTGAGGTAGAAGGGGGAGTAAGAGGAATCACATAGAAAGTAGCCACCAGATTGCAGTACCTATACTATTGGGAACAGGGTCATGTTTGCTCCAGGGTAGGCTGTGATTGGAACTCTTTCTCCCTCTTTCCATTTTCCCACTGTTCTCTGCTCTTCTTTCTCCTTTTTCTAAAGCTAGCCTTGCCCAATGTCCTATGCTAGGAGATGACTTTGAGTAGCAGGTGAACTTTACTGGACTATTAGGGGCATAAGAATGTTTTTTTTTTAATTGTTGAAGTATAATACAACCAAATTGGGGGGGGGGTGAGTCAGAGAATATACAAGAATTCCTACAGCCTTTTGGAGTCTTGAACTGGTAATTATGGAGGCAGAAGGAAGTAACATTTCAGAATGATTAAGATTCAGAATCACTTAAATAGTTTTTATTGCATTTTTGTGATCCATGAAGGCCTTATCACCATTTCTTGGCTTTTTTCTAGTCTCAGCTAAAATCCTACATTTTGAAGTATTTTCTGATTTCCCTTATTGTTAGTGCCTTGCCTCTGAGATTATCGCCAATTTATTTTGTATGTATATAGTTGTTTGCATGGTGCCTCCCCATTTCTTTGTGAGCTCATGGAGAGAAGGCCTTTCTTTGTATCACTGCTGCTTCATTCTTATCCTTTGACCATTTATCAATTAAGGAATAGCTCTTATTTCTATAAGTTTGATTCAATTGTTTATATGTTTAAGAAATTAAGTTTTAATCAGAGAAACTCACTGTAAACGTTTTTCACAGTAATGATTACCAACTAAGTATTTTCCTCCATCCTATTTTCTTTCTATTTATCCTACTATCTCTTTTACCTGTTCATTCTTAAAAGTATTTTACTTCTGACTACCTCCTCCCCCAAATTGACGTCCTTTCTGTCAGGTCTCCCCCACCTTTTCTTAGCCCCTTCCCTTCCTATTTTCCTTTATGGTAAGGTAGATTTCTATACCCAAATGAGTGTGTATATTATTCCTTCATTGAGCCAATTCCAATGACAGTAAGCTTCCCGTACTCCCCTCTTTTTCTCTCCACTGTAAAATTTCTTTCATGCCTCTTTTATGTCAGAAAATTTATCCCATTCTATCTCTTCTTTTCCCATTCTCCCATGGGATTGTTCTTTCTTATCCCTTAATTTTTTTTTAATCATGCCATTAACATTCAACTCACACCTCTTGTTTTCTATCTATGTATACTCCTAGTGTCCTAATGATGAGAAAGTTCTTATGAGTTACAAATATCATTTTTTCATGTAAGAATATAAACAATTAATCTTATGATTAATCCTTCATGATTTTCTTTTCCTTTTTATGCTTCTCTTGAGTCTTGTATTTGAAAGTTAAATTTTCTATTCCACTCTAGTCATTTCATCCAGAATGCTTAGAAGTCCTCTATTTTGTTGAATTTCCATTTTCCCCCTGAAGGATTATACTCAATTTTGATGGGTAGGAGATTCTTGGTTGCAATCCAACCCTTTTGCCTTTTGGAATATCATATTCCAAATTCTTTGATCCTTTAATGTAGAAGGTGCTAAATCTTGTGTTATCCTGATTGTGGCTCCATAATATTTAAATTCTTTCTTTTTAGCTCCTTGAAATATGTTTTCCTTGATCTAGGAGGTCTGGAAATTGGCTATAATATTCTTAAAATGTTTCATTTTGGGATATCTTTCAGGATGTGATCAATAGATTCTTTCTATTTTTATTTTACCCTCTGGTTCTAGAATACCAGAAAAGTTTTCCTAGATAATTTCTTGAAAGATGATGTATAAAGCTCTGTTTTTGATCATGGCTTTCAGATAGTCCAATAATTTTAAAATTAAGATGTATAAGGCTCTGTTTTTGATCATGGCTTTCAGATAGTCCAATAATTTTAAAATTATCTCTCCTGCATCTATTTTAAAGGTCAGTTATTTTTCCAATGAGATATTACACATTATCTTTTTGTTTGTTTGTTTCTTGATTTCTCATGAAGTCATTATCTTCCATTTGTTTAAATGCAATTTTTGAGGAATTATTGTCTTCAGTGCACTTTTTTACCTCCTTTTCCATTTAGTCAATGCTATTTCTTAAGGAGTTTTTTTTCCCATTAGTGAATTTATATATTTGGTCAATTCTGCTTTTCAAGGCATTTTCCTCTTCATTACATTTTTATGCCTCATGACAATTTGGCGTATTCTGTTTTTTTAAGGTGTTATTTTTTTCACTATTTTTTGTCTACTTTATCAAACTGTTGACTTGTTTTTTCAAGATTTTCTTGCATCACTCTAAATTCTCTTCCCAATTTTTCCTCTACTTCTCTTACTTGATTTCTCAAATCCTTTTTGAGTTCTTCCATGGTCTGAGACCAATTCACATATTTCTTGGAGACTTTGGATATAGGAACTTTAACTTTGTTGTCTTCTTCTGAGTGTGTGTTTTGACCTTCCTTGTCACCATAGTAACTTTCTATGGTCAAAATTATTTTTCTGTTTTTTGCTCATTTTCCCAGCCTATTTCTTGACTTTAAACTGTATGCTGAAGTTGGGCTTTGCTTCCCAAGAGGAGTGGGAACTCTCCCAAGTTTCACATGTTTTGTGTAATTGTTTTCAGAGATAATTCTGGGAACCTGTAAGTTTTTGGCTCTTCCACAGTGGCATGATCAAGGAAGAGGTGTGTTAACTACTCTCTTGTACTGGGCACTATTTTCTGAGTGATGAGAAGCACTCTTTCCAACCCTGGAACTGTGACCAGGTCCTTGCTTCCCTATAGCAGCAAGGTCTTCTATGCTAATGCTCCTCTTGGTACTTAGACTAAGATTCAAGGCTATGACCCAGATCCATATATAGGCTGTGGTTTGTCCTTCATTCTCAAACAGGACCTTGGCATAAGAATATGATGATAGGACTCACAAATGAATTGGATTTGCATGAGGGAAAACTGTGAAAAGTCATAAACCTTACTTTCTCCTCCAAAGTCATTTTGGTCCAGTGGCCAGATATAGATCAGGAAGACTGGAAATGACCCAGGATGCAGTGGGAGACCTTGGCAATCTTAAAATAAGGTCTTTCTGAGTTTTCACTTTGACTTAGGCAACACCCATACAGTGAATTAGCCTGTTTAAGAAATGAGTCAAGGGATGGACTTTTTAATTAAAAAAAAAAGAAAAAAAAATTAAACTGGGATGGGAAGACCTTCAGGGTTGCTGGCCAAAAGAGAAACAGTTACTATTTACATTCATTCTGAGACAGAAGAGCCCCCAAATTAACCATTAAGTGGTGTTTAGTCAGGGACCTATTGTTATCCAAACAACTATAGGCAATGCAACAGAATCCTGCCTGTGGTGCCAGCAAAGAGACCCTTGTGAATCTCCTTATGACCTGATGTCCAATCCCCTTTCAATATGTGTGCTAAGAGGTCTGAAAATTGCCATTGCTGCTACTGATCCAGTCCCTCTGAGGTCTGTTCCTGGTTTGCTGGGCCCCCGTCTGTGCTGACACAGCCTGTGCTGGACTATGCTCCTCTCTTGCCCTGTTGCAACAGACCTTTCCTGCCAATCTTCTAAGGTGTCTTGGTCAGAAAATAGTTTCATTCCATCTTTTTGTGGGTCTTAGAATTCTAGAATTTGCTTGGAGTCATTATTTAAAGGTATTTGAAGGGGTTGGGGTGACAGCTCAGGTGAATTCCTGCCTTTTTTTCTGCCATCTTGACTCTGCCTCCTATTCATATACTTTTGATCGACTTCAAAGCTTACCTCAATGTATTCCTAAGTGATGTTTGTAGTTATTTTGCTTACAATTGCAAATGAAAATCCACCTATTTTTTGTTTTGTTTACTCTATGTAGTTTTTGTCCATTTTTCAAATATGTTTCAAGGAACGTCTAGTTAACTTAGAGGAAGTTTTTCTTTGGGTCAGTCAATATTTCAAGGATACCAAGAAGCAGCATTGCATAATGGATGGAAAGCTGGTGTTGGAGTCAGAAAAACCTGTGTTCAGTCTCTGCCCTTGACTCATGTTGTTGTTTAATCATTTCAGTCTTCTTTGATTTTTCATGTCTCCATTCAGGGTCTTCTTGTCAAAGACACTGGAGTGATTGGTCATTCCTTCTCCAGCTTGTTTTACATGTGAGAAAATGAGGCAAAGAGGGTTAAGTGACTTGCTCAGGGTCACATAGTGTCTTAGGCCAGAATTGAACTTGGGTCTTCTTGACTCCAGGTACAGTGTTCTCTCTGCTGTGCTACCTACCTGACTAAAACTCACTCTGTGACAATAGTCAGTTCACCTTGCCACAAGTCACTCTCTAAGATCATAAACAGCTACGAGTTACTAATTTGTATCTATGGAGAATTTCTGCACTACAAATTCTCCCAATGAATATGCTAGCTGCAATACTCAGCAAATTGTGTGACTATATATGGTCTATTTTAGAATATTACCTGTTAAAGTCTGCTTTTTTTCATTTCATGTTTTCATCAAGGAAACCTTCAATATATGCAAAGACCATTTTTCATAAATTATAGGCATATGGCCTGATGTTGTATATTTCCATTTGTTTTTGTTGATCATATTGTCCATAATCTTTTCCCTCCTTTTGGAACTTTTTTTATATATTAAAACCTGATTCCTGAAAATCACTGAAGTTGTGTAACCTTCAGCATCAATATAGTTGGCATTTTGTAGTGGATAGCCACTCTCTCCAACTTCTTTTCCTTCAGTGTCATTATGACTTCTTTATACAGTATGTCAATCAAAAAGGTGTTCAAGTTCAAAGGTAGGGGTCCTACCTTCATTGAAGATAACAAAAACATTTGAAACCTTTGGCAATCTGTATAATTTCAGATCTATTTCTAGTTCTTCTTATAGGCACTATTATTGACCCATAAGCAATCTTGTGATGAGTTGAGTCTCAAAGCAAGCTCATTTTCTCCTTCACCATTCTTTACTAACTTATGAGGCAATATTTCCAACAATTTTCTGTCATCCTCCTCCACACTGTTTTTGCAAAATTACATGTAGTCTCTACAATTTATTTTTATTTTTGAGGCTGATTTTCCCTTTCTTGCCCAGGCTGGGAGTATGCACTCATAGATCTGATCTCACTGCTGATTGTCATGGAGACTTTTATCTGCTACAATGGCAACCTTGGTTGGTTTGCCTGCTCAGACATCCTGATAGCCCTCCTACTCCTAAGGCTTCAGCGGATTGGTCCTGGACTTAGTCCTGACACCTGATCCCCTTTAACCCTTCTGCAGCTCAGAACTCCTGCACTTAAGTGATCCACCAGCCTCAGCCTCCCAAATAGCAGAGACTACAAACACACCATCATACTCAGCTTACCATAACTCAAATCAGTGTTTTATTTGCTTTGCATGTTTGAATATCTCATTTTTTTTATTCTGTCTTTGTAACCAATTAATTAACCTTCTTTCTAGTGTATGTTCACCTATACATTATTATCTCAATCCCTTTACCCAAATCATGGATTGTAGTTTTAAATAGGATGAGGCCACACAAAGATCTCTAAGGCACTGCACTGGAGACTTATTACCTAGTTGACCTTGGACCATTAATCACTACTCTCAACTAGTTCCAAATTCACAAAAGTGTTCTTTTGTTTAGTCTACATCTTTCAATTTTGACAATTAGAATAATATGAGGGAATTTGCCAAAGTTTTGCTGAAATTTAGGTAAACCAAATGGTCCAATATGATAGAAATATTATTCCTGCCTACTAGTATAGGCGGAAAATTTTGTATCAAAAAGGAGAAAAGTTTAATATTTCACCCAAAGTCACACATATAGCAAGTGGCAGATCTCAAAATTAACTTTAGCTTCTATAATTTGAGATTCAATAGTCTCTCAACTGAACCACATTGCCTCTTCTTACTTGTTATTTGACCCTGGCTAATCACTTAAGCTCTCTAAACCAGTTTTCTGATCTGTAAAATGGAAATAACAATCCCTGTAGTACCTACCCATAAGATAGTTGTAGGTAAAAAATTGGATCATGTCTATGACATTCTTTGGGAATATTAAAGCATAATATATAAATACACTTATAATATTACCCAAAATGAAAAAAATATATATTAGTTATGGCCATCATGATAAGTTTGTAATGAACTTATTCCTGTAAGTATTGTATGCAATCTTTAAACAGTGTTCACTTGTAGAAATACAAAGGGTGATGATGGGGATGACATAGATTTACAAGTTTCCAAGATATAAGGAGTCATAGGATGTTTTTCCTTTTTTCTTTGTACTCTCAGAACCCAATAATAATGCCTTATGCAAAGCAGCCATCTAATGAATGCTTATTGAAACTTGATTGGCCATGGAGTCTAAGTTTTTGCCCAATGATTCAGTTTCTTGGCTCTTTTGACCTCCTCTGTGGTAAAGGTTTAATATAGGCTATGCTTCTCTAAGGAACGATGGTCATCAGAATCAATGTTTTTTTTTTATATGTTTCCTGCTTTACTTGACCCAAAAGCTTGTTTAACTTGGTTGTGTTAAAGCTTTTGCAAATATTGGGGGGTAGATTCTCATTTCTATACTAATTTTATGTTAGTTTTCACCTCTGCTCTCACTAGTAAATGACCTAATTGGGCAGAGAGCTAAATCTCAAAGTAATTTATTCATAATCAGGTTCTACATAATAGGTTCTACAAATACCTTCACATGAAAAATTAGTCAAGTTGTAAAGAAGGATTATAACCATTGGAGTGAACTATGAGAAAGAACAGACAAAACAAAACACAAAAGAGAGACAGCATGTAGTTTGCTTCCATCTGCATTCAGACTCTGCAGTTCTTTCTCTGGATGTGGATAGCCCTTTCCATCATGAATCTTTTGGAGTTGTGTTCTAACCTTGTATTGCTGAGAGGAGACCAGTCTATCAAAGTTAATCATCACAGATATGGTGTGTCTGTAATTGTGTACAAAGTTCTCCTGGTTCTCCTCACTCACCATCAATTTATATAAATCTCTCCAGATTATTATGAAGTCTGTCTGCTCCTCATTTCTTATAGTACAATAGTATTCCATTGCATTCATATACCACGACTTGTTTAGCCATTTCCCAATCGATGGGCATCCCCTTGATTTTCAATTCTTTGCCACCACAAAAATAGCTGCTAAGAATATTATTGTACATATGGGTCCTTTTCCCACTTCTATGATCTCTTTGGGATACAGCCCTAGAAGTGGAATTACTGGGTCAATGGGTATAAAATTATTTATAGCCCTTTGGACACAGTTCCAGATTGCTCTCCAGAATGGTTGGATCAGTTCATAACTCCATCAAGAATGCATTAGTGTTCCAATTTTTCCACATCTTCTCCAGCATTTGTCATTTTCCTGTTTTGTTATCCTAGCCAATCTGACTGGTGAGATGTGTAGCTCAGAGTTGTTTTGCTTTTCATTTTTTCATATGCTTATAGATATCTTTAATTTCTTCCTCTGAAAACTTCCTGTTCATATACTTTGACCGTTTATCAATTGGGAATTACTTGTTTTCTTATTGATTTGACTCAGTTCTCTATATAGTTTAGAAATGAGGTCTTTATCAGAGATGCTGGTTGTAAAAATACTTTCCCAATTATCCACTTCCCTCCTAATCTTGGTTACATTGGCTTTATTTGTATAAAACCTTTTCAATTTAATGTAATCAAAATTATCCATTTTGTATATTGTAATGCTCTCTAACACTTGTTTGGTCATAAAATCTTCCCTGCTCCATAAATCTGACAGGTAAACTATTCCTTGCTCTCCCAGATTGCTTACAGTATCAGCCTTTTACCTAGATCATGCACCCATTTAGATTTTATTTTATTATACAGTGTAATATGTTGGACTATGCCCAGTTTCTGCCATACTATTTTCTAGTTTTCCCGGAAGTTTTTGTCAAATAGTGAGTTCTTATGCCAGAAGCTTGGGTCTTTGGGTTTATCAAACAGTAGATTACTATAATCATTGTGTCTTGTGTACCTAATCTGTTCCATTGATCCACTACTCTATTCCTCAGCCATTACCAAGTAGTTTTGATGACTGATGATGTATAATACAGATTAAAATCTGGTAGGGTTAGGCCCCCTTCCCTAGCATTTATTTTCATTAATTTCCTTGATATTATGGACCTTTTGTTCTTCCAGAACAATTTTGTTATTATTTTTCCTAGCTCTACAAAATATTTTTGGTAGATTGGTATGGCACTAAATATTTAAATTAATTTAGGTAAAATTGTCATTTTTATATTAGCTCAAGCTAGCCACACACAACTGATGTTTTTCCAATTATTTAGATCTGATTTTATTTGTGTGAAAAGTGGTGTCCTCTTTCATTTATTGAAAAAAAAAGAAAATAGCAAAAATAACAGCTAGCATTTAAGTAGTGCTTTTATTTTTCCAAAACACTTCACATATATTGTCTCACTGATCCCCACAGAAATATGTGAGATACGTGATATTGTCTCTAGTCATTTCATGAATGCAGAAACCAAGGATGACACAGCTCAAGTGACTTGTCTAGGGTCAAAAAAATCAATAAATATTTAAGGCAGGATTTGAACTCAGGTCTTCCTTACTCTTTGTCAAGTATTTTATCCACAGCATTACCTAACTACCCAAACCATATTTTTTTTTCTACTTTCACTGTCTGTTTTTAGCTTTTTTTTCAATCACACTCAATTAATCAAGGATTGATTTGATTTGAAGAATTTGGTGAAGCTCTCTGACAGAATTTTTCTTCATTTTAATCTTCTGAAGCAAACATTGCCTAAGAGCTCAAACTACCTTTCTGGTGGTCCCCTTGCCTATACTTATCAGAAACCCAGGAAGGTAAATTGACCAAGCTCCTAGTGAGACACTATTTGTTGTTGCCCCTGGGCACACAATGAAACTGGTTCTGTGAAAACCTTTAATTTCCTCTTTATAATGACCTAAACATAGTACTTCCATTTTAGCTGTAGCTTTTTATGTATTTTGCTTTAATTTGTATCAAAAACAGCCATATAAACAGGAATCCATAATGTATTAATTCCATGGTCAGTGGACACAGATTTTATGTTTAGAGTGCCAACAGTTAAATTAACATTTTTCAATGGTGTGTGTGATCCTGAGCAACCTCTGCCCCATTTTTGTCATGCCAATACCATCCCTGTAGAAGCCAAAGAGAAACACATGGGACAGAGACTGGTTCTTATTTTTCATTTACTCTAATGCAGGGTCAATGAATTGTTCATTTAGAGTCCATTCAGCCATTATCCTACCATAATAATCCCTATGAAATGTAATGCATTATGATTGTCATTACCACCATTAAGTTTTCATACCAAAATTACATTTAATTAGGAAAATAAGTATCCAAGATGCCATTACACATTTTAAGAGATGAAATTTGAATCATTTCTGTTTGCAACCTTTATCACTGTTTAAGTAGAAACCAGGCACTCTAATTTCTCTTCTAAAACCCATCCCTCTAAAATTCAGTACCTTATAATTATGTATACAACAAAAGGCACATTTTAGGATAGGCAGACACATTTCTTCTAAAATATCTCTCATGAGTTACTAACAATCAAGATTTTAAAAATAATTAGTAAAGGCATGTTGGTACCTTCTGGAGCTTACAATGCATGGTAAAGCAGTCCTCTAAAATTTCTGAAGATCTGTGAAATCTGACAGGGTAATTATAGCTTGACACTGCTTGGTATAGTACCTGGGGCTTCTAAAGAAGAATGAGCTTACAGCAAGAAAGCAAACAGAAGCATGGAGGATGCCATTTCTTAAAAGTCACCAATAACTGAGATGCTAGAGGAAGTAGAATAAAAACAAGATTTTCAAAAGGAATAAAGGCTGCTATGGATACTCAAAATTGCTTTCTGTAGTCTTTCTAAGCTTCTTTATCTGTGGACATAATAAATGGACCAACATTTTCCCTGGAGATATTCTAAGATAAGTTTCTCCTCTTACTTCAGCCATACAGTGTATTGCTTGCTATTTGATCAATGTCCATGAGTAAATAAGACTATGTGGTCTATCCTTAGAATTGATTCTGAGACAACTCAAAAATTTGAAAAGAGCACAAAATCTAGTTGTTGATTAAATAGCAAGGGAATTGACATTAATATTCACACTGAATGAGCTCACTGGATTCAGAGCTGCTGAGTTAACACCCACTACAAAGCACTGATCCTGACAAAAGATGGAATTAATCTCACTATTTACACAGCCAACAACACTAAGACAAGATGCAGGGGCATTAATGACACTAACTAATTACACTTTTGGAAATGGTTCCCATGGCATTCAGCAGTGATGCTGCAGAGAATACTCCAGGAAAGGGAATAAAAATGAAGGTGAAGTGGCTCATTGAGGCCACTGGCTGAGTCAAGACTTCCATGACAGGTGGACAGCATCTTTGTACTTTAAATTTTAAGAATCACAGGTGCGTTGATTTAGAGTTTGAAGGGACTGTGGAATTGGAGGCAAGAAAACCTGTGACCAAATTCCATCTAAATTAGTGACGGGGCATTATTAAAGCCCCAAATAATGGGCATACAGAGCAAGACATTTATTGTATAATTTTGGGTAAGGGACTTAACCTCTATGAATGTCAGTTTCCTCATTTGTAAAAATAGGCAATAATATATACTTTACAAGGTTGCTGTGAGAATGAAATGAGATAATATATGTAAAGTACTTTGTAAGCCATAAAATTCTATATAAATATTGCTTATTATTATTTCCCAAGGTTAGACATGCAGTAAATGGCAGATATAATAATAATAATTATAATAACAAATTTTTTCATTGCACTTACTATTTGGTGGGCATTGTGCTAATTTAGAACTTTTTTCTCATTCAATCTTCACAACAACCCTGTGATATATGTGCTATTGTTATCCCCATTTAACAGCCAAGGAAATTGAGGTAAACAGAGATTAAGTGATTTGTCCAGGGTCACTCACATAATAAGGGTCAGAGATTGGATTCAAACTCAGGTCTTCCTCACTCCAGGGCCAACAGTCTATCCACTGCACCATTTAGCTGCCAGATAGATCTAGGATAGATATAGTGATTTTCTTTTCTTCTAATTTTCTTATTGATGTGGCAGTATGAAAGAATATAGGCAGAAAAGCTGGGATAAGTACTGGATTTGATTCTTATTAATTGTGTGACCTTAGGTAACATCACATTTATGAATGTTTGTTTTTTGCTTTAAAGTAGAAATCATAATGCTTGTACTACATTAGCTTTGTAGTGAATGTGTTTTGTATATATTTAGGATTGTGCTGCTGAATGTTTAATAACCAGCATGGTGGGAGGAGGGAGTACACATTTTTTACACATTAAGTTTAATCTCCATTAATGCCATTTTCTTCATCCCTTTTAAATATCCAGTCAACTAATGAAACAATAAATGATTCCCTGATTTATAGCATTGCTGATTTCCAAGGTATAAAAGCATGCATTGAACAATTAATGATAGGATCTCTGAGCCTGTATGGATCAGCTTTAACACACCACTGTTAAAAACTCTAGAGAGCATAGGAATAAATGGATTTTTCCTCCAAATGTTAAATAGTATCTATTTAAAACCATCAGGAAGCATTATGTGTAATGGGGATAAGCTAGAAACTTTCCTGGTAATATCAGAGATGAAACAAGGATGCCCATTATCTCCACTATTATTCAATATTTTACTAGAAATATTAGTATTAGCAACAAGAGAAGAAAAAGAATTTTTTTATTTTTTTATTTATTATTATAAAATTATTCTTTGATCCCCAAACACTACTAGGTCCATATGGCAAAGAGATCATTAAAAAGGTAAAGATCCAGAGTTACAGTAATATATATAGCAACAATTTTTTGTTGTGACCAAGAATTGGAAGTTGAAAGGATGCTCATCAATTGGGGAATGGTTGAACAAGTGGTGATTTATGAATATAATGGAATAGTATTGTGCTGTAAGAAATGATGAGCAGGCAAATTTCAGAAAAACTTATATTAACTAGTACTGAGTGAATGTGATAGTAATGGCAATTAAAGATTCCCCTGTATTGGCTTGGTTTTCAAATTGATTGTGTTAAAACCCAGAGTTTGTTAATCCCACCTGTGGGATGGGCTTGTTGATGTGAAAAGAAAGTCCTGAATTGGGAGGAGCTGGTGACGTAGATTTGGAGACACAAGAGAGAGGCGGAAGATCTTTTTTGGAAGCAGCACCTCGTGGAGAGAGAGAGACTAAGAGAATTGCTGGTGGCCGCTTTGAATTGCCCTGGACTTTTGAGACCTGCCCCCTGAGCTGCCAAGGACTGAGGAGACATGGCTGTTTTGCTGGTACTTTGTCTGTCTGTTTTGATGTTATTTTGCCAGATTTGTCCACTGGTGAAAGACTGTCCTTTTGTTGAAGAAGTCCTGGAACCTGGCTGTTCGCTAAGAAGGCCTTCGACTGTCCTGCAGACAGAGAGTGAATACTGTCCACTGGTGAGGGACAGTACTGTTGTTGCAGGGGTCTGGAGACTGTCCTGCAGACAGAGTGAATACTGTCCACTGGTGAGGGACAGTGCTGTTGTTGCAGGGGTCTGGGAGCCTTTCTGTTGGTTCAGAAGCCCTGAAGAAGGATTTTCTTGTTGTATGTTTACAGAAATCCTGGGAGAGGGCTTTGCTAATGTGTTCAGGGGTTCTAGGACTGTTCTACAGACAGAGGATAAATTCATGAAGGGACTGGCAATGTATCTTATGGCCTTGCTAAGCCTTGTCTCCCCAGGAACTAAGATTGCTGAGAACTTGCCTCGTGTCAAGATGAAGAAAAGACCTCCATTTGGGTATTAAGTGCTGTGTTTAAACTTGATGTAACTCTGGGGTAGATTCAATTGTGATCCTGGGGGTGGGGAACTTTTGACCTTATTGTGCTCTGTGATTGACAAATGAAGGTACTTTACCTATGTTTGGAAACTAATCTCCATTTGAGAAGAGGGGTTTTGTGGTGGACTTAATTAAGGTATAGCCTAGGGGTGGAGTAGTATTTATAACAGGGACTTTGTAATTGTTTGAATGATTGGAAGATCCTGGGGTGGGGTAGTACTTGGAGATTATTTAATCACACTTAGTAAATGCTGTATTTTGAATGATGTCATGTTTTGATCTTCTCTGTTCTGGGTTTGTTACTGAATAAAATAGAGAGCACCTATGCTGGTATTTTGAACCTGGGAAGTTGCCTTTGCTTGGTATTACATTACAGTGAAGTGAGCAGAACAAGGAGAATATTGTGTACAGTAATAGCAATATTGTATAATGACCAACTAAGATAAACTTAGTTCTTCCCTGCAATACAATGATCCAGGACAATTCCA
The DNA here is from genome assembly GCF_028583685.1 of Petaurus breviceps papuanus. Lineage (NCBI taxonomy): Eukaryota > Metazoa > Chordata > Mammalia > Diprotodontia > Petauridae > Petaurus > Petaurus breviceps. The sequence continues at coordinate 27,498,388 of NW_027186372.1, forward strand.
AAAGGTTCATGATGGAAAATGCTATGCACATCCAAAGAAAGAACTATAGAGTCCAAATGCATATTGAAGCATACTATTATTTTCACTTTTTTTGTTTTTTTTCTTTCTTATGTTTTCCCCCTTTTATTCTGATTTTTCTTTTACAACATGACTAAAGTGGAAATATGTTTAAAATTATTGTACATGTATAACCTAAAACAAAACAAAATAAAAGTCATCCTAAAATGCCACCCTCAACATTTCACTACTTGACTAATTAATAAATTTTCTTCCTAATTCACCCATTAGGTATCCACCAGAATTTCAATTTTCACCCTGAACTTCTTACCACATCTCAAATTCCTCTAACATTAAAGTCTTACTCATTCACTGACTCCATCCTACACATCAAATTCTATCTCTCACTATCTCCAATGTGAACCTTTTCTAGGGTCTTCTGACTTTTAAACCCAGTGTTCTATCCTCGTCATTAGTGAGTTTTTAAGGCATGAACTTTGTATACTCAGGGCACAATAGCATAATTCTTGACAGATGGTCAGAACATAGTAAATGAGGAAATTGACTTGATTTTCCCCTACTTTATATCCTATACTTTCCATAAAACTTCCTATGACTGCCTTTAGAACACTATCATCTTTTCATGATCTTAATTCCCATGACAGTAAGAATTTAGAGTAGCTAAGTGTGTCCCCTTCTAATTGCTTTTAAATACATATTTTCTTACACTAGTAAGGCTTTAAGGTACTTGTGTGTCAGCAGTATGTAAAGATCAAATAAGTTTGTCCTACCTTAATTCCACAACTTATAGGAAACTCAAATAGAAGAAACTGCTAAGAATGCCACTTGTTCAACATCTAGCTAGATCCACACATAAAAACCACACATTCTGTTGTCCTTTAAAACTGTTTTTGGTGTTGTTGTTAAAACAAGTACCCTTTCCGTGGGTGTGGAGACTAGAATGCTTGAATCAATAGGCCCTTACAGATGTAGATATTTTTTGTCTTCAATCAAAAAGAATATGTTCTAAATAACTTTAGTTCTTATGACAATTTAGAGAATTTCACTGTTTAGATAGTTTCAACAATATCCATGGCATCCAAAGTTGTTACTGTAAGTAGAGAAGATTACAAATCTCTCCTCTGCTGCTCAAACAGTCTTAGGAGAGGTATACAGTGTACAGTTTTCTATCTTTCCTGTGTCTTTATCTATCTGTGTGTCTCTCTATGCCTCTCTCTTTTCTCCCAGATGTTTGGAAAGGCAGAAATGGGTATTTGAAATCATCTTACTTAGCTCCTCTGTGTGTTTGGAGATGGGTGGGCATGAAGGACAAGGGGGTAAATCAGATGAAAACATGGTGTTTTCTCCAAGTCTCTAGATTCTTTAAAGGGCTGATTTAAATAGAAAATTTGTCATATACACACTAGGAGAAAATATGGAAATGATAAGAATCTTCTGTGAAGGACAAAGAATTGAAGAGAGCGATCCACTCAATAGGGGAGATATTTTGAGGTGTATAATAGATTTCTGTGATTGGAAGGGGAGTTAGTGAGTACTAACTTTCTTGTTTGTAAGGGTTCCCCAAGCCTTTCTTGCCTTTCCTCCTCCCCAATATTGTGTGAGTTTTGAGACTAAGGGGAACAGGAACATAAAAGTTTTCAGAAGAAATTTTTTTGATACTTTTGATACTTTGGTCCATACTTTGATCTATAAACACATTAGTCAAGAAAGGCTTTACAAAGTCCTTCCCCTTTCGGATTCATTGAAAAAAGAGGGTCTCATGAAGACAGACATGCACAATGTTTTAAGACAGTGTGAGCTTTAAGAAATAGAATTGCAGAGAATAGTCAAAGGGAACTGAGGCAAATGGCCACTAATTTCTAGTAATGGAGACTTGGAACTCTTAGATAGCAAAAGGGAATAGCAATGAGAGTGAAGAGGTGCTGACCAGTAAAGTTCACTTAAAGTGGTAAAGGCAAGAATATTAGAGAATGATAAACCTTGTACAGACAAGAAAGTCATGGGGGGGCACAGCAATAAGGAGGAGTAAACCCCCATGAAATCTTGGTAAAGTTCTTCTCAAGACAATACTGTAAGTCAGGGATACTGTAGTCTAGGTAAAAGACTTGCCTCTTGATACATATCCCTTTCATACACCCTAATACTCTTAATTTGTAAATATTTGTTACATAGGCTAATTTTTCCCCTCTTAACTTGCAAACATGAGTTCACTCATTAGATTGATTTGTGAGTCTTCCTATTGACTATAGGACTTATCTAAAGACATGCTATATAAGGGGACAAATTGGTGACTAGCAATTAATATGCTTGAAAGAACTGTATATGAAATGTGAAAGTTCCCAGTTCATTTGAATGGGGGTAACAAGCTAGAGAAGTGAGATCTTCCAAAGTATATATGGGGGAGAGGGTAATGGGGAAGCTAAGATGTAAAATTATAGGAAATAGTACAGTGAGCTCACCCTACCCCAAATTCTTCCAAACATACTTAGAACATGCACCAGACCAAATATCAAAGGGGAGATCCAGAAAACATTGAGTTATTTGTCTAGTACACTTGGCATGGGGAAATTGATAGGAAGGTTTGCAGAGAATACAGATAAGGATAGGCCAGGAACATATTGCCTGCAAGTCCTATAACATCCAGGGAGAGGCTGTGCACCATGCCAAGAGGTGAACCTAGACTCATACTGCAGTACTCCAGACCCACTCTGGTGTATTTGCAATGGGCAGAATTGCAAACTCAGATTTGTCACCCACTATGCAGTTCTAGGTCACAGTTCCAAGCAAACTGAGAAGAGTATCTGTGTACAAGGGCTTAGGTAGGTTTTGGAGAGTGTACTAAGAAATAAGAAAGTTCAGAAGTCAACAGCAGCAACAATGTGGCTAATACCCTAGGCACAGATCAGGGCCTCATTTTCAGCATCTTTCCTGGCCTGTAGGTTAATAAATAAAGCAGGAATCACAGACCAAAGAACTTAGAATTCTGCCACTCCACAACAATAGAGATTTTCAGCTGGTTGACAGAGGTTAAGTCCAATAGCAGCTCATGTCTGCTCAGATCCAATCCCAAATCAGTAACTTGTGGATCAAACCATTTTGATAGCTAGCAAGTACTCAGCCTATCCCTGCTATCCTGGAGTAGCATAATATTGAACACCCCTAAGAAAGCAACAGGACCAGCATGGATCTTCCCACCAGAAGTGCCAGATCTAAAGTCAGTAAATATGCTGAAAGAATGAACAAACAAAAAAAAAGAAATCCACCATAAGGAGTATTATGGTGGCAGGGAAGTATGAATACAGGCAAGAGCTGGGCCCATTCAGCATGTGGAGGACTAGAAGCCAGTCTCAAGTCAAGATGAAAGAGAATTTTACTTGGGTACTTTATATTGACTAATGAGATTATGACTTACTGTGACCTAAGGGTGGGTGAGGTACTTTCTGGTACCTTAAAGATGATTGCAAGACAGTCTTGAGTCAAGATGAAAGAAGACTTTATTTGGGCACTCTGTATCGACTAAGGATATTGTAACTTACTGAATGATATGTTTTGTTTAAGACTGTGGCCACCTTAGCAATAAGTTATGTTATGTTGCTGTGAATGTTCTGCTTTAGTTTCTTGAATGTTATGCTTTAGTTTACTGCTGAAAAAATAAGAGTCCAGTATACTATGCGATTAGATACTTAAAGTTATTCACAGCAGCAGTCCTTAGGAGATTTTCTTGTGATTAATTTTACAACCAAATAAAGGTTAATTACCTTGTAAGGCAACAAGACATATTAAATCAAAGATCAGAAAAATGGAAGAAAGTTTAAGGTATCTCATAGTGAAAACAACTGACCTGGAAGAGAGATAGATGTTAGGAAAAAAATAATTGTACTATCTGAATGTCATGATAATAATCACAATTATAAATATTAATAACTAGCATTTGTATAGTACCTACCTAATGTGTCCCAGGCACTGTGCTAAGTTCTTTATAGAAATTTCATTTGATCCTTACCACAACCTTGTGAGGTAGATGCTATTATTATCCTTGTTTTGCAGTTGAGGAAACTGAGGTAAATAAGGGTTAATGATTTGTTGAAGTTTACACAGGTATTAAGTACCTGAAGCCAGATTTTACCAGGTCTTTCTGACTCTAGGCCTAGTGTTCCATCCCCAAATATCTGCCTATAAAATAAGAACCTAGAATTCTATTCCAAAAAATCATAAAACAAACTGAAAAATTTTTAGAAGCAGAGGGTAAAGTAGAAATAGAAAGAATCCACTAGGCACCTACTGAAAGAAACCCCCAAAAGAAAATACCTAGGAACTTAATATCCAAAATCTAGTTTTTAGTCAAAGAAAAAAAAAAAAACAAAGAAATCAGTCAGAAAAAAAAAGAAAAAAAAAGGAGTGACAGTCAGAATCACACATGACTTAGAAAACCATTACTTTAAAGGAACAGAGAACATGGAATATGATATTCAAGAAGTCAAAGGATATTAGCCTACAGCTGAGAACACCATTCAGAAAAGGTAAGTATAATGTTATAGGGCAAATAATGGACCAATAATGAAATAGAGACTTCTAAACTATCCTGATAAAAAAGCTCAGAGCTGCATAGAAATTTTGAAGTTCAAAAACAAGAGTAAATAGAAACTTAAAAAGGTAAACATGAATGAACTAAACTAAAAGACTAAATAGGCATAAACTGCTTGCTTGGGAATAATATGCATGTGTCCCCTCTGAACCATAAAATCATCAGAAATCATAAAGTGAATCTAATTAGACAAGGCCTGTGAGTGGTCCTATAATGTCTAAAGGATCTTAAGAGAAGGAACATGAAGATAGAGGGAGAGGAATATAGTAGGGGAAAGGAAGAGGGAAAAAAGGTTACTAAAGATATCTCACATAATCAGGATGCTCAAGTTGACAGCTACATAAAGAGGGTGATGGGAATTAGGGGAGACATTGAAACTTAAACTTCATTCTCAACTGAACTGGGCATAAGAAGGATGAATTACACACATACAAAGAGTTTGGTATATATATATATATATATATATATATATATATATATTTCTCACAATAGGGAAATGGGAGAGAAAGAAAAAAAAAGGGGAGAGGGAAAATTAAAAAGAAGGCAGATTAAGGAAAGGATTAGTCCTAAGCAAAACAAACTCTAAAGATGTTTAAAAATAGTTATAACTCTTTTTGATGTGACAAAGAATGGTAATCTAGAGGGAGGGTGCATAAATAGGAAAATGGATGAACAAGTTATGCACACACAATTCCAGATGAAAAATGAGTTATGCAGCAAGTTATGCAGACACAATTCCAATGATGAAAAATGTTATCCACCTATTGATACAGAGTTAAAGAAGTCAGTAACAGAGTATTTTTTAAATTAGATATGGACAATGTGGAAAGTTGTTTGGACTGATCATATGTATTTGTGATGTTGTGTGTGTATGTGTATGTTCTCTGTTCTTAGTTGAAGAGGACAAGGGATTGGCATGGGAGGAAGAGAACACAGATTTGGGCTAGTGTAATGGCAAGCACAGAAGTAGTTCATACCTTGTTCCAGCTATTGAATTATCACCTTGTTTCAGTCCAAGTTTTTTTGAGCCTTGTATCAACTCTGTTAAGAAACAGAACGTGTGAATCTGACAACTTGTGAATCCTGGAAATCATGAACTCCTGCAGTATGAAGGGAAGTAGTTATACCATATACAATGGAGAACACAAGCTGGACAGACAGAAATTCTTGGGATAAGCATCAAGGAGGTAGGGCAAATACAGCTGGACTGAAGACTGAACTGAGAATTGAGCAGAAATGAGAAGAGGACCCTTGTGGTGGCAGAGTTAAGAAGGAGAAATCTTCTGGTATCCTGGCACTCTGTCTGCTCTGTCTGTGTGGATGTTTATTTGTGATACTTTGTACAGAAGTCCTGGAACATTACTGGAAGACCTGAAAGAGAATTTTCTGGTTGTATGTTTACAGAAGTCCTGGAGGAAGGTTGTGGAGGTCCTGGGACTTTACTGATAATGTGTGCTGACCTCTTGGATATTGTTTATAGGTCTGTGTTGATTTCTATGTTGATGATCTATGTTGAGTTCTCAGACCTTGTTGGTGGGTCTGAGTTTATTTCACAGGCAGATAGTGAATTAATGATGTTGCCAGCAATGTGCATGAATATTATTGTGGCTCTGTCAGGCTTTGTCTTCCCAGAAAAAGGAACTGTGAAGAACTTAAGGCAGACTGGACACTGTAAACTTCAATATGAAATGAGAACTGGATGAAGAACTGGACAAGAAACTGGTAGCTGCCTGCCTTTGAACCCAGGTGACAGATCTGGGACCATGGAAGAGGAACCATGGACACTGAGAGACAGCCTCGAGTCAAGCTGAAAGAAGACTTCACTTGGATACTGTGTACTGACTGAGAAGATTATGATTTACTGTGACCCAGGGGTAGAGAACTTTGACTTTTGTACTTTGTGATTGAATTAAGGATCTTGTGATTGACTAAATGAAGGTGCTTTGTTTAAAACTATGCGACCACTTTGGTGAAAACTATGTGGCTATTTTAGTGATAAGTTGTTGAGTTGTAACATAGCGAATACTGTATTTTTATTTTCTGTGATAAGTTGCAACATTGTGAATGCTGTATTTTGATTTTCTATGAATGTTTTGTTTTGATTTGTTATTGAATAAATAGAGAGGTCACTATACTTATGTGTACACAGCAGCAGTTCTCTGGAAAGCTGCTCGTGCTTGGATTTACAGCTAGTTAAGACAAATTTTGGGTCCTTCATATCAAGGGAAAGCATCTTATACAAAAGTTACATGTGATATATTACTTGCCTTAAGTTCTGAAGAAAATTGTTTTGCATCATGGTATAAAATGATTGCTCGCTTTACCATCATTTGCTGAATCATCTAGTCTTTCACTGTTGGTATCATTTTTGATTCACACTCACTTACTTCACATATACTTTGCCAAATATTATTTCTCCTTGCATAATATCTGTCTTATACATACCCTTCTTTATATATATATATATATATATATATATATATATATATGTATAACCACAGTTTAGGTCTTTATCACCTTTTTCCTGGAAAACTGCAATAGACTTCTCCCCTACCCCCTTTCTCAAATTGAGGGTGCCTGAGTTTTTAATTATTAATTATTATTTTTTAATTTTATTTAATTAATTATTAATTAAAATGTTACCTTTAATTTAATTTTATTTTTAACAGTTTTATTTAAACTTTTGAGTTCCAAATTCTATCTCTCCCTCCATGCCTCCACTCCACCATCCCTGAGATGGGAAGAAATTGGATATAGGCTATAAATGTGTAATTACGTAAAACATTTCCACATTAGTAATTTTGTATAAGAAGACACACACAAAAAAGAAAAAATGAAAGAAAGTGAAAAATAGCATGCTTCAGTCTGTATTCATATAATATCAGCTCTTTCTCTGGAGGAGGGTTGTATGCTTCATCTTTAGTCTTTGGGATTGTATTGCTGAGAATAACTAAGTCATTCACAATACTTCATTGGAAAATATTACAGGTACTTTATACAACTTTCTTCTGGTTCTGTTCTCTTCACTATGCATCAATTCATATAAGATTTTTCATAGTTTTCTGAAATTATCCAGCTTATCATTTCTTACAACACAATAATATTCCATTACAATCATATGCCATAGGTTGTTTAGCCATTCACCAATTGATGGGCATCCCTTTGATTTCCAATTCTTAGCTACCACAAAAAGAGCCTTCAAAAGAATTCTAAAGTACACTCCCTGCTTTAAATTACTTCCCATTCTAATCCACCTCCAACTTGACTGTCAAGTTGATTTTTCTAAAGTGTAGGTGTGACATGATCACACCTCTGTTCAGTGGACTCTTGTGGCTCATGGGAACACATTTCCCTTGATCTGTGCCCCACTCTGCTGATCGGAGTTCTACTTTAAAGCTACTCATCCCTTCTATTATGCTCTCTAAAATACTTGCTCTACAGGTGACAAACTTATTTTATCTTAAATATGTTCTTTTCCTATTCCTCCCATCTTTTGGTTCTCACTGACACCTGGTGCCCTTTTAATTACATAGCCTCCCTGACTTGCCTTTTCTGCTCTGCCTGTACATTCAATTATTTCATTTGGCTCCCTGATAAAGACAAAGGAGTTGGCATATTTCTTGTTCCACATTTCTCTTTCCAGGTTTTCCCTTTATCATCATCACTCAGCAACCTCTTCTCCTCTGAGGTTTACTCAATCCATATCTATTGACCAATCACAATTCTGGTAGCTATTGTCTACTGATCTCTAGGATGTTCCTCTTCTTTCCTCATAAGTTCTGTTGCCTGGTTCACAGTCTTTCTCATCTCCTCAGCTCTTGACTTCATAATAGAGGATTTCATCATATATACTGATACTTCCTCAAATTCCCTTACTTCACAATTTCTCAATTTACTCATTTCATATAACTAATTCCTTTATGCTACCTCTGTCACAAAAATGGCCATATCCTTGATGTTTCCATCAACCACAAATATAACACTTCCATATTCGGGAATGCTAAAATTCCCTTTCCTGGTCATGGTCTATTATTATTTCATATTTTCCTCTGCTTTATAAACCCAAATCCTGTTCTCCTTCCTCATCATGACCCCCAATCACTTAACCCCTCATATCTTTCTCAGGCTATCACCTATTCATCAAATTTGCCTCATATCTTCTTCAACATTCCTTCCCAAACAACTTTAAAATAACACATCACATCAAAATTTGGAGCAGCAGAACCAAGAAAAGATCAGGTTAAGACATTTTTTCTGGCCCAATAAAACTAAGGAGCTTTATAAGAGAAGTCAGGACACCATCCTGGAGCATATACAGGGAGAATAGAAGCAACAACAGAAGCACAAGCAGCAGCTTTGAGAACTCTCAGTTCAGAGACAGTAAGGAGGTTGGATAACTGGTGTGAAATACATTACAAGGGACCCTTAATTGGTACTAGATCCAAGTGATGCTCTTTTGCAACTCTATTGCCCAAAAGCAGCTCTTGATCACAATTTCAGGGAGAAAAGGAGCACTGGTGGTTTATCAAAAGGCAGCAGGGGCCCTGGTCTCAGTTCTAAGGTAAACAGCAGTGCTGACACTTTGCAGCAGGAGGGAAATACCAGCCCTTCATGGGTGAAGACCAGAGAGAGGACCAGGAGAGCAGTGATCATATCTCTCCTAGGATTATACCACGTTTGAAGCACTTCAAACTTGCAGACTCTATGAAATATCTTGGAAAACAACAGCATGAAAAAGCCTGAAGTTTGAGACAGTGCCAGATGAACAGAGATCAACTTTAAATATAATATTCAAAGTCAAGAAATAGGCTGGAAAAATAAGCAAACAACAATAACAAAAGAACCCTGACCAAAACAAAACAAAACAAAACTAAATAAAAAAAAAAACAGAACAAAATTTATTGTAGTGGCCAAGAAGACCAAGACATAAACTCAAAAGAAGACAGCAATGTGAAAACAGCTACAAAAAGCCTCAGAAATATTAATTAAACCCAAGCCCAACAAGAATTCCTGGAAGAGTGAAATAAGACTAACGGAAGAAAATTTGGGGAAATGAAAATAAGTCAATAAAATTATGGAAAGAGAATTAATAGCTTGATAAAAGAGGTACATAAAGTGACACCTTTAAAACAGGACTGCCTGGAAAGTTAAAAAAAAAAATTTCATTAAAGAAAAGGACTCCTTAAAAACCTTAATAGGATGGGGTGGAAGGTAGCACAGAAAGTAAGAGCACCAGCTCCAGTGTTGGGATGACCTGGGGATCAAATCCGGGCTCAGATACTCAGCACCACACCCAGAAATAACTGGCCATGTTACTTAACCCCGATTGCTTTAAAAAAAAAAAATGAATAGGTATTTGGAAAATGAGGCACAAAATCTCACTGAAGAAAATAATTCTTTAAAAATTAAAAATAAACAACTGGAAGCAAATGACTTCATGAAAGATCAAGAAATAAAATATTTTTTTAATGAGATGTGAAATATCTTACTTAAAAATTAACCTCAAAGAGAGATCAAAGAGAAGTAATTTGAGAATTACTGATGATTATTTAGTAGAAAGTGAAAACGTCATTGACATCATCAAATTAATTTTAGATACAAACCCTGTTGACATCCAAGAAAACACAAGTGTTCACTGGGCCTGAGGCAATAGCTACATTTGGCTTTTTATTAATGAACTGATGGACTCTTTGTGAAATACCAAACTGGTCCAACCATTCTTGCTTATTTTGAAATATGAAAATATACTTTGCAGTATTTCACATGTATAATTGATATCATTTTGCTTGCCTTCTCAGTGGGTAGGAAAGGGGTTGGAAGGGAGGGAGAGAATTTGGAAATCCAAATTGAAAAAAGATGAAAGTGTTAAAAATTTTTAAAAATATTAAAAAAGAAGAAAGAGTGACCACTTACTAATCAAGCTACTTAACCTTTATCAGGGTGCTTCCTCATTTGCAAAATGGGGATTGTAATAGCTCCTTCCTCAAAGTGTTATTGTAATGATCAAATGAACTACTAAGCAAAGCACTTTGCAACACTAAGCATTATTTTTAAAATCACCATTTTTAATATTATTATCAGTATCATTAAATAAAACTTCAATATCTCTATGATTTTAATATAGGTACAACCTAGAATAATGCAGATTACAAACCAATTGTGTATTCTAATTCATCAAATTGTTATTCATGCTTTCCAAAAATTCTTTCAAGGGGCGGAGCCAAGATGGCTGAGTAGAAGCACAACCTTCCTGAAGCTCCGGCTTCCACCTTCCCAATCCATGTAAAAAGGGGACTCTAAACAAACTTTGGAGCTGCAGAACCCACAAAATGACACAGAGAAGTTAACCACCCACCAAGGACAACCTGGCAGGCAGGCAGGAATCCAGCGCAGCACTCTGGGAGCCGAGCCCAGCCCCATGCCAGGCCTGACCAGCCGCAGGCCAGAGGGACTCCAGATCAGCAGCAGCTGTGGCCGTTTCCAGATTTATCAACACATAGACACAAAGGACAAAGTGAGAGGTCAGTGCAGTTTGGACTTTGGGACCAGTAAGTGGGAATGCGTGGCTTTTAGCCCCAGGGCGAAAAGCCGCTGAGACACTGGCACAGCCAGCCAATGCCACGTGGTGGCTTCAGCTCCTGGCCCCCAGAGTGTAGGGGGACCAAGCACCAGTCTGAGGGGAAATCGCTCTTGCTTTAACCTGCTTGGATCGGGATTGCAGTCTAGGGTGAAGGTTCTGGGGTGTGTGTCCAGCTTGCCAGAGGGTGTGGAGACCTCAGAGAGGGCACCCATCTAATACCTCCAGCAGCTGAGAAAACCCCAGCATTTGGGATGAAAGCTCCCCTGTGTGGTGGCAGAGTCCTACTGTGGCAAAAAGCCCATAAGTCAAGTAATTGAGTGGCAAAATGAGCAGGGAAAGGAAACAAAGCAGACAGAAGATTCCAACAATACACTCCTATTTTGGGGACAAAAACGAGCAAAGCATGGAACAGGAAGAAAGCAGTGAAGTCAGAACTCCTGCACCAAAAGCTTCAAAGGAAAATACAAGCTGGTTACAGGCCATAGAGGACCTTAAGAAAGATTTTGAAAACCAAATAAGAAAAGTGGAGGAAAAATTGGGAAGAGAAATGAGAACAATGCAAGAAAATTATGAAATGAGAGTCAACAGCCTGACTGAGGAAAATAATATCTTAAAAAACAGACTGACTCAAATGGCAAAGGAGGCCCAAAAAGGCAATGAGGAGAAGAAGAATGCCTTAAAAACCCGAATTTGCCTGATGGAAAAAGAATCTCAAAAACTCAATGAGGAGAATCATTGCTTCAGAATTAGATTGGAGCAAATGGAAGCTAATGACTTTATAAGAAATCAAGATGCTGTTAAACAGATCTAAACAAATGAAAGAATAGAAGGCAATGTGAAATATCTCATGGGAAAAAAAAAAACACTGACCTGGAAAATAGATCCAGGAGAGATAATTTAAAAATTATTGGACTGCCTGAAAGCCATGATCAAAGTAAGAACCTAGAAATCATCCTCCAGGAAGTTCTCAAAGAAAACTGCCCTGATGTTTTAGTACCAGAGGGCAAAATAGAGGTTGAAAGAATCCACCGATCACCTCCTGAAAAAGATCCCAAAAAGAAAACTCCTAGGAATATTATAGCCAGGTTCTGGAATTCCCAGATTAAGGAGAGAATATTACAAGCAGCCAGGAAGAAACAATTTGAATATTGTGGAAACACAATCAGGATAACCCAGGATCTGGCAGCTTCTACACTGAGGGATCAAAGGGCTTGCAATATGATATTCCGGAGGGCAAAAGGAGCTGGGATTAAAACCAAGAGTCACCCACCCAGCAAAACTGAGTATCATGTTTCAGGGGAAAATATAGTCATTCAGTGGAATAGAGGGCTTTCAAGCATTCTTGCTGAAAAAACCAGAGTTGTATAGAAAATTTGCATTCAGATACAAGAAGCAAGAGAAGCATGAGAAGGTGAACAGGGAAAAGGAATCATAAGGAACTTATCATCTATTGAACTATTAACATTCCTATATGGAAAAACAATAATTGTAACTTATGAAACTTTTCTCAGTAGTTGAAGGGATTAGAAATATATAGATATAGATATAGATATAGATATAGATATAGATATAGATATGAGGGTATATGGGCATATGAATACATATGTGAATGTGTGTGTATATATATTTACAGGTATATATAGATAGAGGGCACAGGTCCAATTTAACAGTAAGGGATGATACTTAAAAAGTGAAATTAAGAGGTGAGAGGAATATAATGAGAGGAGATGGGGAGAGACAGATTGGGGTAAATTATCTCATATAGAAGAGGCAAGGGAAAATGGTTACAATGGAGGTGAAGAATAGGAAGGCAAAAGGGAATGGGTCAACCTTATTCCCATTGAATTTGGCTTGAGGAGGGAGTGAAATACACACTAAATAGGGTATCTCACCCTCCAGGAGAGGAGGGGGGGAAGGGAATGAGAGGGGCCATGATAGAAGGGAGGGTAGGCTTGGGGGGAGAGAGGTTGGAAGCACCCACTTTTGAAAATAGAGGGGTTCAAAGTGGAGAGTGGAGTGGTTGGGAGGTGGGATGGGAGGGAGGGAAGTGTAATCAGTCTTTTACAATGTATCTACTATGTTATTGTTTTGCATTAGCCACAGATGTGCAACCTATACTGAACTGCGTATCTTCCCAGTAGGGGTGGGTGACGGGGAAGGAGGGGAATGAATCTGGAATTGAAAGTTTTGAAATAAAATATTCAAATATGTATATATATATATATATGTGTGTGTGTGTGTGTGTGTGTGTATGTATATTTATATGTATGTATGTATGTATATATATTATATACTATAATTAATACCATCTTACATGTAATTGGGAAATGGGATGTGCAAGAACTGAGGCATAAAGATCCACTGGAAAAGTGGAAAGGGGTATGGGGGAAAATGTGGGAGAGAGCAGACTGGAGGAGGGGATATCCTGTGGGGCTGCTATTTTGGGGCGGTGGGTGGGGGAGAAATGGGGAGAAAATTTGTAACTCAAAATCTGACGGAAACGGATGATGTAAATCAGAAGTTAATAAAGCACTAAAAAAAAAAAAAGAAATAAAATATTCCACAGAACTAAACAACAAAATAATTCTTTCAGGTCAGGTCTACCTAATCCATGAGTACCTTTGGCTAGATCCCTTGGCATTGCAGACCCATTGTCCCTTATTCTACTGAGGTAGTTGATCAGTGATGTTGATAGAGATCTAGGTGGTGCTGTGAATAAAACTCTGGGCCTAGAGTTAAGAAGACCTAAGTTCAAATTTGACCTCAGGTACTTACTAGATGTATGGCTTTGGGCAAGTGATTTACTCACTGCCTCAGTTTTTTTTTTTCAAATGTAAAAAGGAGGCAATAGTAGCACCTTCATCTTGAGATTGTTTTGGGGTTTTAACAAAATAATATTTGTAAAGAGTTTAGTTCTGTGCCTTGAACATAGCAGGTACTTAATTAATGCTTACTTCTTTTTATTGTTTATATTTGATATAGAACTGATTCACTATTAAATGTGTGTGTGTACACCTCCTTGATTACATTTCCCAAATGCCATGTAAGATTTTAACTCTTCTCTTTTTTGGCCTTCAAGGAAGGAGAACTCAATTCCAATTCATTTCCTTTTGGCTGTCTATCCATTATAAATGTATGTGTATCTATTCCATTCCATTTTATACACACACACACACACACACACACACACACACATATATATATATATATATATATATGTTACATATGTGTGTAAACATATACAAGTGAGTTGTCTATACATCTGTCTATCATAATCTGAATAGGTTATTTTCATCCACATGGTTGCTCTAGAGTGGATAGTTAGAATGAACTCTGAAAAGATTATGATCTCATTTAGGAAGCAATTTTGTTTTTCTGTAGCATTTATTTTTTACACTAATGTTGGTTATAACCATTTGTTGTATAAAATAGTAGATGTTTAGCCTGGAAAAGAAAAGATGTGGGAGTTGGTGGAGAACATAAAGTAAGAGTCATCTTCAAGAGCTTGAAGTGCTACCATGTGGTGAGGGGATTAAACTTATTCTATTTGACCTGAAAGAGCAGAACCAGGAGCAATCTGTGGAATAATTTCAGAGAGGCAGATTGATGCCTGGTATTAGAGAAAAAATACTTCTTAACAGGCAGAGCTATCCAAAGGTACAATGAACTGCTTTCAGAAGTGATGGGTTCTCCTTCCTTGAAGGCCAACAAGGAAAGGATGAGTAACTACGTGTTGGGCATATTCTGGTAGGGTTTCTCTAATTATATATATTAGACTGGATGATCATCACCAAGGTACCTTCCAGATCTCAACTTCTCCATTCTGGGAACTTTGCAGAGTCATCCATAGACAAAAAGATTTCAAGGAGCTCTTCATCTATAAGGAATTACTTTATTTTTAATTTGTAATCTATTTTGTACATCCTTCAACAGAGTATCAAATACTCAAGTTGATCACAACTATCTTTTTCAAGTCTCATTTGTTATTAATCATCAGAGTTTATAATTCATGTTATACATTTCAAGGAATAATGAGCAAAGGAAAATAAATGTGAATATTGACATTTTGGGGTGCTATGACACAGCTTCTGAGGATTTTCAGCACATAAAGCTATTTAAAAGTATTTGGTGAAATGAAGGAAAAAAAGACTTTAAAATATGATTAAGCATGCATAAATTATACCAGCTTGGCATGTGTATTAGATGTGTGAAAACCAGTCGCAGAGAGTGGGAAGAGTGCTAGACTTGAAATCAGAAGGCATAGGTTGTAGGCCTGGCTTGGCTACTTAACAAGAATGTGAAATTTGCACAAGTTACTTTAAGTCTTAGAATTTCTACCGTGTTTCCCCGATAATAAGACCTATCCCGAAAATAAGCCCTCCCCTTACTGTGTAAGATTCCTCTAACATAAGCCCTCCCCCAAAAATAAGCCCTATTGAGATTGCTACTGTAGTGAAGGTGATCCCCTGCGCTACACGCTACATTATGGTACCCTCTGTATGCACCGCCCCTCCCCCCCGGTGAAACGCACGCCGCGCTCCAAGCTGCATCCAATCAGAGCTGCAGCAGTGAGCGTGTCATCCTGTTCTTCCCCAGTGATTTGCTTATTGAATAAAGGTACATTTTTTGTTCACATTTACCTGTTTATTAAAATTGCTGTCAATGTTCATTAAAATAAGCCCTCCCCTGAAAATAAGCCCTCTGGTGTTTTTCTGTCCAAAAAAACTAATAAGACAGTGTCTTATTATCGGGGAAACACGGTATCTCCACAGTTTCAATGCTTCAATGTTTCCTACCTCATGCAGTTATTGTGAGGTAAGGTCTTTCTAAACTGTAAAATACTATGGAAATGTGAGCTATAATCATTATTATTACTATTATTTTGGAAACAGAATCATAGACCTACTTAGTAGTTTTCTCTTTTTCATATGGATGGTAATAGCTACTTAGGAGAAAGAAAATTATTTCTCTTTCAATTTTGTTCTTTTCAGTTGAACAACTGTTTATTTACTTGCTTTATGCCATGACTAGAAATGATATTAATGTAGGTGTCTCTATTTACTTTCTTATGCACTGATGCATTGAGGCTTCATAATCACCAACAAGACCTTGTAAAAACAAGAGTTTAGAAAACCATCTCTGTGAATGTACCCTTTTTCAGAGTGTATATTCACATGCTCTTCTTGGCCCATGTGCTGAATTTTTTCCCCCTACTCCATTAAAGTGAGTTGACTTTACCAAATGAGTTATAATCAAGCAATATTGAAAATTTCAGAGACTGTAAACCATAGTTAGCTTGATTTCTTTTCTGTTAAACATAAGGGATTTAGGACTTTTCTTTTTGTTACAAGTTGGTTCTATTTCACTTTCCTAATCCCAATTTGACAGTAGTGGAGATTCAAAACCTTTTTTCTCTCCTTTATCCACTTTTTATTTTATTCACACTGACACAGTATCCCTCTCTTGCCTCTAGGCCATTGGATAAGTGATCTCCCCTGTGTGGTATATATTCCTAACTTATTTCTACTTTGCAAAATCACTAGATTCTTCCCAAGCACAATTCAGATTCTCCCTGCTACATAAAGCCTTTCATTGATTCCCCCAGTTGTTAACCCTTTATTTCTCTTGAAATATCTTTATATTATTTTTATACATTATTTTAGCCATATACTTAAATGTATGCATGAAATATCAATAGTATCTTGTGACCAGAGGTTGTCTTTGAATCTTCAACAGTTAGTACAGAGCCTTTTACATAGTGTATGATTAATAAAGGCTTGTTTTGAGAAGTTTTAAATGTGTTTACCCAAAGATACATTGTTGTTGAATTGAATTTAGAATAGTTAAAAAATAAAACATTAAATTATCTCTTCCTGAGACTATCCAGAGCAGAAGTGAGCAATCTATAGCCTTGAGGCTACATATGGCTTTCTAAGTCCTCAACTATGGCCTTTTGACTGAATCCAAACTTTGAACTGTGAAGTTTGGATTGAGTCAAATGACCATACTTGAGAATCTAGAGTGTCCCATATGGTCTCGAGGCCACAAGTTTCCCACACCTAACCAAGAGAATCATGCTAAAGGATGGGGAAGATAAGAGCAAAATCTTTGCTCTCATGGAACTTAGAAACTTATCAGATTTGGATATATCAAAATAAGCCTAATGTTTAGCCAATCAAAAAGGCTAATTATATGTATAAATTATAATATAAATTATATATGTTTATACATATTTTATATATGTATATATGCCTCATGTATATTTATATTCTTTTCTGATCATTTCATAAATAAAATACAGCATATTATACCCATATGTATTTCAAAATTACAAGTCATGCTCTCTGTAGCTGATATCTACTTCAAAAGATATATATATTAGTAATTAAATGGTCTCTTCTTAATGTATTTCAGATAACTAAAACTGACTAGATTTAAGACCAGTTAATTAAGTCCCTACTCTATACAAGGTGATTTTCTGGATACAAGCATATGCATATACAAGTTAAAATTAATATTAATTTTTTCTAGTAAATCATCCATAAGAAAACATATCATAAATTCCATTTATCTCTTTTGATGCATTTTGTTTAGAATGCATAAAGGTTTAGAAAGGAGTAGAAAAATGTCAGAATACGTTTGACAAATTAAAATAAGAAGAGAAATCATATGTCATATCAAGCCCAGTCAGGCCAACAGCTTATTTACCATAATTATGTAAAATACTTTAACTGTTATAAAAGTTTAAAGGCAAAATTCCAATTAAACAAAACTGTGTCAGCCTTCTATAAAGGAGAACTTGGTAATGTGTGGAGTGATATTAGGGAGACCTTATACCTCAACACTTCCCCTATTCACAGAGGAAGTACAGTATCAGAGAAAGAATTTTGGAAGTCAGACTTAGATTTTTTTGAGCCCTGGTTCTGACTGGCTATGATAGAGTTAGTTATCTTATCTATAAAATGATTATCCTAATACTTAGGCTACATGGTTTAGCCTCTGTTATTAGGTAAAACTGAAAATTAGATAAAAACTCAATATATCAGCAAGTATTAAATTCAGGGAGGGTCTTTTATGGAGGGGGGAAGGCAGGGTAATTAGGGTTGTGACTTGCCCAAGGTAACACAGCAAGTAAGTGTTAAGTATCTGAGACCCAATTTGAACCTAAGTCCTGACTCAAGGACCAGTGCTCTATTCACTGCACCACCTCACTGCCCCTCAACAGGCATTTATTAAGCAGCCAATATGTGCCAGTGGCTGACACAGACTGGGTGCAAGGGATTCAAAGACAAAATCCCTAACAGTTCCAACCCTGAAAGAACTTACAGTCTCATAGAATATGACAGCCAAATGTTACTTGAGAGTACAGAATAATAGACAATATCAAACCTTTATGAACTAAATTGAACCAAGGAAACTCAAGCAGGACAGTATGTCTGGACAATAGAGTATATAGACAGGAATGATGTATAAGAAGACTGGAAAGGAAGGAGTGGGGAAAGCTGTGAAGGTCTTTAAATATTCAATAGAAGCATTTATATTCTCTTCTAGGGATAATACCTGTTGATTATAGTGAGGGATAATAGGGAGAGACCTGTACTTTAGGAAAATCATTTTAGTGACCGTGTGGCAGATGAATCCCAGTAGTGAGAGAGTTGAGGCAGGAAGGAAAAGTTGAAAGCCACTATAATATTCTAAGTGAGAGATGATGAGTACTTGCAATAAGGTGGCGGCTATGACAATGGAGTAAAGGGGGCATATATAAGTAATGTAGTTAGCAGAGAGGTGGCTCAGTAGAGTGATGGGCAGTGGTCAGGAAGACTCATCTTTATGAGTTCAAATCTGGCTTCAGATACTTACTAGTTGTGTGACCCCAGGTAAGTCACTTACCCCTGTTTGCCTCAGTTCTTCATCTATCAAATGAAGAAGAGAAGGAAATAATAAACCACTCACACTGTGCAGTCTCTCTGCCAAGAAAATCCCAAATGAGGTCATGGAGAGTCAGACGCAATTGAAAAACAACTTACTCACAAATAGAATTAGGAATGTCAAGATTTAAGAATTGAGTGGATATGTGAGGGGAACAAAAGTGAGAAGTTAAAAATAGCAGCCCCAGGTAGCATATGGGTGACTGGAAGGGTCACAGTGGCCTTAATAGTTATTGGGAAGTTGGGAGAAAGGGTGGGTTTGTGGAAAAGGTAATGAGTTCTGTTTGGGACATGTTGATTTTGAGAGGTTTATAGCATATCCAATTCAAAATGACCAAAAGGCATTTGGTGAGTTGGGACAATAGCTCAGGAGAGACTAAGGCCAAAAATTAGGAGTTAACTGCATAGAGATAACAATTGAACCTATGGGAGCTGAGGAGATCACCAAGAGGAATGCTCAGGACAAAGCCTTGTGGGTATAACTATAGGTAAGGATAATAAATGAGGATGCATCTTATAATTACTAAGTATTATAAAAATTCAAGTTCTTTATCTTCTTTTACTATTCCTCTGTATAGTTCTTCACATGAGCTCTACTTTGTGTCTCATTATAGTGTAGAGGCAACCCTTAGTTCTGGAAGGCTATGCCAGCAGGGCTCAAGGTGTGGCAGCTTCTAAGGCCATGAAAAAGCTGTGATTGCTATCACATGATAGGCTGTGTTCTCTATCCAAAGACTAGGCTAGATGATGATGAGCCCATTACTGGGACACAAAATGATCGCCTTGTGTCTTGTCAGTTGTGGTTATAGAGTGCTGAAAATGGGGGCAAAGGATATGAAGAATGTCACCATTTTTTTTTTACTTTCTACAAATACTAATTTAACTCTCCATGTCAAATCTTTGTCCACTTACACAAACAGATACACACACCAGTCGTTAAGCTTATCTTTACCACCAGTGGCATTGAATTAAATCCATATTGAAATTCTCACTGAAACTAAACAAGAAGACCTAAAAGTTTTTCATTTAAATGGAAGGAAAGCAAATAGATTCTTGTCAAATGTACAAAAAAATGGAATTGGAAAAAGCAGTTTGATTTTCTTTATGTGTCAAATGATAAGAAAATTCATTTTATGTGACAGTTAAATATCTTGAATTATGATGCCCATGATGAACATATTAGAAGAATTGTAACTTATGTTCCATCATCTGTTGCAGAGGATAAAGATAAGATCCTCGAGTTCAAGTCAAAGTATACTTTGGAACTTGAGGACTTCAATGCAAAGACAGGCATAGGAGATGAATGAAAAAAATAGATTTAAAAAGTCTTAAAGGCCTAAACGACTCAAAATTGAGTTATTGCCTTAATATACAGGAGAGAGGGGTGACAGATGGACTGAACAAGTGCTATACTGTAATTGACAAAACATTTAAAAAGTTGAGAAAGGTTTCTGTAATTTTGGGTAGATGTTCTATAGGAGATTTATAGAAAGAAGTAGACTGAATCAGTTTACAAGGTGTCAGTGACTTGCAACATGTATCACTGGAAGAAGCATCAATAACAATAATTCCAAATGTTTATCTATGTATCTAATAACTATTACCCCTGCAATTCCGTCATTAAGTAGCTCCCTTTGTGTCTTCAAGAGTTCCCTGTTAAAAATATAAATATTCCTGGGAAAGGCACACTATTTTCTCCTTATCTACTATTATCTGCTTATCATGAATTGTTTTAACATATTATCCAGCCACCTAGAAAAGGAAAATAGGACAGGGTAGAGTCTTGGAAGAGGGAAGTTGAGGTAGGAGTAGAATTTGAATTATGAAGTCCTGCTAGAGAAGGTAATGACTAGGTATGAAGCCAAATTGTTCAACTCAGTTTATTTATATGATTCTAGGAACCATAGAAGAGGTTGGATGAACACAGAAAAGTGTTATGGTAAGGAGTCAAAGACAAGTTTCTCTACTTCCTTATTTTGGAAGTAGAAGCCATTATTCCTCTTCTTCCATGTACATGTATAAATAGATGACCAAAGGCTATCACTCAAAACAAGCATTTTATTTGTACAATAGACTGATTAACTGTTTGAGGTCTATTAGCCTTAAACTTTCCCTAAACACTGTTCCATGAAGTGTTTTCCTTGAATGCCTGATCATGTCACAAACTGTTGATGATTTTACCAGTGTAGGACAGATTCTGGAAGGTTCTGTCTTAGGGTATAAGAGTAGCAACTGTCTGTACTTCTCTCTTGGAGAAAGGACTTGAAAGGACTTGTGAAATCATGTAATTTATCCCCCTTATGTTATAACTAAAGAAACTGAAGTCCCAATTGGTTAAATGGGTTGCCCAAGGTCACCCAGGTAGATACAAATTCAAGTCTTGCTACTGAATCATATGAGTGCCAGCTGAGCTGAGTTTGTAGAGGCTCAGAACTTGAAACTATTGACATTACCCAAAACACTCTGGTTGATTTTCCTGGAGACACTAAATATTTAACTGTATAGAGAGTAAAAGGAAGAGGAGGGAGGATATGATTTCTATTCCCTAATGTATGTGATATGTTTGTAGAATGTAGTTACATATGATGTAGTTTTAGCGTGAAAAAATAGATTTATGCTCTGATTGAGTCAAGAAAAAAATAACACAGTTGACTAAGAAAACAAATTACCCATTTTTCTGAGGGCTTTAAAGAGTTAAGCTCAAAGGAGCTTGAAAACAGTCAAAGACTCAGAGCTCTTGAAGGTGAAACTAAAACAGCTACTTAACTTTTCAAAGAGAGAAGAAAGGATGTGACTCTCTTCCCTTTTTTATTATGGGATCTAGCCGCAGATAGATGGCATCCCAATCAGATCCTAAGGGAGGAAGAAATGATAAACAAAGAAGCTTCATGTAGAGAAGGGGCCTTTTCTCTCTCCCCCCATGCCTATAATTGTCATGTGACTTTGAAGGAGAGTTATAGGACCAGTAGAAGACTGCATCTGGTAGGGAGCTCTAGAGAGAAATGTCCAACTCAAAGAAACCAGCTACACTTAGTGAATCTTGATGGAGTCCCTAACTCACCCCTCACTGGGACAAATAAGATAACTTTAGAAGGAAACCAACTCAGAAAAGCCCCAAAGTAGTGTGAGCTGTGGAGAGAAGTGAACCGTGGGAATGCAAATGGAGCACTCTACAATGGAAGCAAGGACTTTCAGATCTACTGACTGATTGTTAACGACAAGTACACTAGCAAGGGCTGGTGAGCTACAGGACTGGGACTTACCATCCTAGAGCCTAAAGCATCAGGGACCCTCTGTGTATGAAACCTGTTCATACAAGAAGTTTGGAGAGTAGCACTAGAAGAGTAATGCCACCTCTGGAAAACTCATTTTCTGAATTTCTTTTTCTTTTTTGTTTTGGAAGGGAGAAGGCAGGGCAATTGGGGTTAAGTGACTTGCCCAAGGGCACACAGCTAGTAAATGTCAAGTGTCTGAGACTGGATTTGAACTAAGGTCCTCCTGACTCTATTCACTGCACCACCTAGCTTCTCTCAATTCCTTTTTAAGGTACCAACATCCTTTTAGTCTCCCAGGTTTGCAACCTTGATGTTATTCTTTAATCCTCATTCTCCCTCATGTCACATATCCAATCCCATATAACTAATTATTTACTAAATCTTGTCAATCTTGTCACAAAAGCTTTCATTTATTTTCCCTTCTCTCCATAGACACAGTTACC
Source organism: Petaurus breviceps papuanus (assembly GCF_028583685.1). Classification (NCBI taxonomy): domain Eukaryota; kingdom Metazoa; phylum Chordata; class Mammalia; order Diprotodontia; family Petauridae; genus Petaurus; species Petaurus breviceps. The sequence continues at coordinate 27,521,217 of NW_027186372.1, forward strand.
TTCTTATTTCAGGCCCTCAATATGTCTAAACTAAACCATTGTAATAGCATTCTAATTGATCTCCCTGCCTCAAGTCTTGTCTTACTTCAATCAATCTCTACACAGTTGCCAAAATAGTTTTACTAAAGGACAGCTGTAGCCATGTTTGTCTCCTACTCAATAAACTTCAATTTCTTCCTATTACCTTTAGGAGCAAATATAAATTCCTCTGATTGGCTTTTAAATCCTTTCACAATCCATGCTCAACCTCCCTTTCTGGCCTTATTTCTCATTATTCCCTTCACAACTTTATGGTAAACTCAATTGAGTCTTCACATTGTTTCTCACGTATGTAGGTCCATTTCTTATTTCCCTGCCATCACACTTCTATTATGCTCCTACCCCCCATCATGAATTTCACTTCCTCACATTTCTACCTCTCAGACTTTCCAGTTTCCTTCAAAATTCAGTTCAGTTACAACCTTGTGTATTGATGTCTTCCCTGATTCCCCTCAGCTGCTAGGACCTGATCACTTGAACCTATTTTGTATATAACTTTACATATTATGTCTGTCCCTGACCCCCAGAATGTAAGCTCCTCGAGGTCAAAGCCTTTTTAACTTTTGTCTTGGTACCCTTTAGTGCCTAGCATAGTAACAATGCATGTATTACTAGGTTACATGGCATGGGAATTTTAGTTACTTTTGAATGTAATTTCAAATTGCTTTGCAGAATACTTGGAACAATTCGTAACTCTACCAATAGTGTATTAGTATGTCTGTCTTTCTCTAGCCCCTCTGATACTATTTCCACATTTTATTATATTTGAAAATTATTTGAGTGTGCATCTCATATTAATATTTTATTACTTATTTGCAACAATTTTTTCATGTGGCTGTTAATAGTGCACAATTTCTTTTTTAAAGAATCATTTGTTGGTATCTCTTGTACCTATTAAAGAATTGCTCTTGGTTTTATGTATTTTTGTTAGATACCTATACATCTTATATATAAGATGTCCAATAGAAATACTGGGTGGGAAGATTTTTCCCCCTATTGAAAATCTTTTCTTATCCTGGTTGCATTGATTCTGTTCATGCCAAACTTTACTATTTCATGTAACTAAATTACTTTAGTTTGTCTTTTGTGAGAAATTTGGTTAAGAAGCCATCTGCTAGTCATAGCTATGAAAGGTAATAGATTTCATTCAATTTTAATTAACAAATGATATGACTGAAAAGTATAGATTATTTTAAAAATCCACTTTTAAAAGTGTTAATATCACCAAACAAAAAGTATTCTAAAAGACATAGGGTTACTTTTTCAAAACTACCAGCCAATCAACCAAGGAAATCACAAAATTCTTGTGCTCTACTTAGCATAGTCCAAATAGTTTTACTGCATTCGCCAAATGAATAGCTGAAAATATGAGCTTTTAGGGGGTAAAGTGCTACAGTACTCTGGAAAGTCCTGGCAAAAGGTAATTTTCCACAATGCATTGAAACTATCCACTATGTCCAGTTATCTGATGCTGTCCTTAAATGCCCATTCCTAGTTCTTTCTACAAAAGGTAAGGAGTAACTAGAAGTTGTCAAGGCATTAAAAACAGATAATTCCTGAATCTAGTGACAGGGCCAGATTATTCAATAGCATTGGCATCTACCTCAGTTATGTTAGTACAGCATGCAATGGCACGTGATAAATGCCAACTATCCTTCTAGCCAGACTAGAAGCAGAACGTAGTGAAGTCAAATGAAGGAGCTGTGCCTTCTCTTGTGAAAACACAATCAGATGGCCTGGAGGGCTAAATGTAATTACAACTCAGAGACTGGCCAGGGTAGAAGGATAATCTGATGGAAATAAAGACCTTTAGGATTAAGACTTTGATGATATAATAGATGAACTGTTTATCTTTCCTATTAATCCATCTTTCTTGGACTCCTGAATTTCTACTGCAAGGAAAAGTAAAAGACTATTTAAAAGGGTTGTCCATGTCTATAGGGATTAGATAGGCAGGGCCATTGATAAAAACTTTCTCAGGAGATGTTGATTGGTTGGAATATTGAATTCCCTTAAATAATCATAGTTGAATTTGCGCTGTTTAAAGTCATAATTATGTAACATATGACTCTTCATTCCAGCCCAATGGAAATGTGCAATGCAAATTCAAATAATGTGACCACTTTAGGAGGATTCCTTATTCACACTCTTTGATAACAATTTGTAACTCACATGGCCACTTAAATCAGGAAGAAGCACACAGGAAAACAAAATGTCTCCTTAATGAAAAGTCAACCTTATCAGTGTAACTTTTCTTGTACTCTGATGATAAGTAGGGCTTACCATTATTTCTATATTCACACAGGAGATAAACCAAGTCAGAGGGGCCTTTTGTAAACAGAGGGTAAAGAAAGGAGGGGTATGGGGTGAAAGTCACCAAAGCACTGCAGTTATGTAAAGCAAAATGGTGTGACAAAAAACCCAAATAACAATTTACCCAGTGATATAAAAGCAACAGGGGCCCAATTGTGTGTGATAGTTGAACAAGTACAATAAGTAGGCCAGAGACGGATCAGCAATAATTTTGCCCATTTTCTGAAAACAAACCTTGTGAAGTGTGCGTGGAGGATGCTGGCTCATTTTTCAAGTGGTCCACCCGGCAGCTGTGTTACAGATAATCAAGAAACCCGGGGGCAATTAATTCTAATGTTTTGACAGTGAGAAAGTGGAAAATCCTCTGGTTCTGGCCACTAGAGTCATGCTTGGGAGGTTCTTTATTAGGCCTGGAGATCAGAAGTGTTTCTTATGTCAGCTTTTTTGATGCTTACCTACCAGTTCCAAGTCCATGGCTTTATTTTCCCACAAAACACAATCTTCCCTCATCTCGGGGTAATGTTACATATGTTGTGTTGTTGTTTTAGTCATGCCTGACTCTTCATGACCCTGTTTGGAATTTTCTTGTCAAAGATAGTGAAGCAGTTTGTCATTTCCTTCTCCAGATCATTTAATAGATGAGGAAATTAAGGCAAACAAGGTTAAATGACTTGCCCAGGGTCACACAGCTAGTATCTGACACCAGATTTGAACTCAGGTCTTCCTGACCCCCAGACCCAGTACTCTATGCACCATGACACCCAGCTGTCCCACGTTATAAACAGAAAGAAGGATGTATCAGAAGTCAGGAGATCTGGATTCCAATTTTGACTCTGTGACTTTTGGTCCTTCACCTTGTTAGGATTCATTTTCGTCATTTGAAAAATTAAGGTGTTGGGGTGGCTAGGTGGCACAGAGAGTAAAGTGCTGGCCCTGGAGTCAGGAGGACCAGAGTTCAGTTCCAGCCTCAGACACTTAACACACACACACACACACAAACTAGCCGTGTAACCTTGGGCAAGTTACTTAACCCCAACTGCTCTCCAAAAGGCAAATAATAATAATAATAACATAGTAATAATAAGGTGTTAAGGTAGTTGATCTCTAAAAGTCAGAGCCTATGTTATCTGTTGTGTGAGAACAGCTATTTGTTGAGTAATTTGTGACTGCTTCCTATCACCCACTCCATGGTGCAGGTAAGAGAAGGCCTACAAATGAACTTTCTTTTTTATAGTGTCAAATGTTATACTTCCCTTTTATAAAGTCAAATGCTATATTTCTTTTTTTTTTGTAATGTCAAATGCTTTTCTTTACTTCAGTAATGTAAAGCAAATGAACATTACTTTCTATTGATTTTTCCCTGGAATGAAATCGCATGCTACCAGTTGGCACTCTAGGTACATTTGTTTTGTTAAAGAATATGTGGAAATCCTAAGATCACAGGACAATGCAAGAAGCCCAGACTGTGAAACTCTTTTTAAAGAGTAGAATTAAGTGCTGAATCAGACCTCTGTGCAAAGCTGGATTTGTTCACCAAAAGTATATTGTAATTCTCCTAACTGATAATTCCAAGTACCTTGTTTGAAGTTTTTCCTCCTGTCCTTTTCTCTTTCTGTTGGTCTTAAAGAAATGTTTGAAAATCATTTTGACTTCTAAAAGTGCTTTTCCAAAGAATATCCTTTTTTTTCACCCAGAAAGAAGATAGGGAAAATATTACAGGAAAATATTTAAAAGTCACATTGCTAAAAAAAAAAAAAAAAAGCCTCCTGTATTGATGATTAAATTAAAACATTATTTCTCATACCCACATGAGCATGCTGGTTTTGTACATATTTTTTTCAGACACAGTTAGAAATGAATTTTTGTTACTATACATAGACATATACATGTATACACATATACGCCCATATTTCTCTATATAAACATATACATATACATAGAAATAAAAAGATAGATGGAAGATGATAGATGAATAGAGAGATTGGTAGATAGATAAATCAATTGATGACATTTTGCTTGTTGTTCATCAACATTTTAAAAGTTCCTTTGTTTTCTTTTATAGTCCATTAGATCCTTCAGCTACTTTGGGAGGTCCCTCTTCTAGCTATTTAAATCATGACTATCTTTCAGCAAAGGAAAGCCTCATAGGTTTGGACATGTAATGAAGACAGATTTCTGAAGACCCCAGCTGAAGATCCTTGCATAACAAAAGTCAATTTTTCTCAGAGTAGAGTCTAGCAGCTCTAGTCTTAGCCATTCACAATTTCAAGCCTCCCAGGACATATATCTTGAAGTACAGAATTGATTATACATCAGGGACATGTCACAAGCCTAGAGAGTATATAAAGAAATGAGCTAAGACACTCAGTTTGTATTGCTGCTCTTCCTTACAAAATTCACACGGACAATGGCACTCTCGTTGGTGTGTTAGCAGTTGGTATGGAGGTGAATTTCACGGGACCTAAATGGTAGAGGAGGAAGCTATTTAGCAACTATGTTCCTTACACTTGCTGTTTATCTAAAATCTGCTCATCTGTACTATATTCCTTAATAAATCCTAGATTGAGTACAGGAGTTGTACATTGGGCTATACTTTTTCATATGAGAGGTGTGATAAATACTTTCCAAAGAGTAATTCACATTTGCTATTAAATGTGTGAGAAAGGGTAGGAGAAAGTGTTCACTTCACCAAAAGGAAAAATCAGCCCGTTGAACTCAAAATAGGTTAGCAGACATCTAATCTGGAGGCAAAAGGGAAGGGCAACATGAACCCTGAAGATTCTTCTTTGAGATGGGATTCTAATATTTAGATGATATCAACTATGTTTTGGAAGCAGGTCCACGCCTATGCATAAGACTGTCATAATATTTCCAAATCCCCATCTTTTTTCACTCCTTTGGGTTAAAGCTTAGAAGTTTACTTTTAAAGTATTATAATAATTATGTCACAAAAATAATTATAATACATCCAGTCCTAATACTATGATGCTATTATATCTTAATGTGAATAAATTGAATGGTTTTATTAGCATAGAACAAATCCTGTAAAGAATGGGGCAAAGGAGAGATGCTGTATAAAGGGGAAGGAGATTAAAATAAAAGCAAAGGTTGCCCTTGGGGAAAGAAAGCACAGATATGACAGCACAGGCATGCAAGTATAAATGGGAAAGCAAGAGAACAGTGGGCATCTGTTGAGAAAAGGGAGAAGGGAAGAAGGTAGAGAGCTAAAAAGAGCTAAACTATCTAAAGCATTTTGCCAACTTTAAAGAGCTGTATACATGAAGGACACCAAAGACAAATTTGGGGGTTTTCCTGAGCAAATACCTTTCAAATGTAATTTTTATATTACAGGAAAGCTTTCATTGATTTTTTAAAAATCTATATTCATTTAAAAATACCTGTAAGACTATTTATCATAACTGTGAATGTGAATTCCCATAAAGCAGAATCAGTTAGCAGAGTGGATCAAAAACCAGAATCCTACAAAATATTGCTTACAAGAAATACACTTGAAGCAGAGAGACACACACAGAGTAAAGGTAAGAAGCTGGAGGAGAGTCTATTGTACTTCAGTTGAAGTAGAGAAAAAAGCAGGGGTAGCAATCTTAATCTTAGACAAAGAAAAAATTAAAAAATAGACCTAATTAAAGAGATATAGAAGGAAACCACATCTTGCTAAAAGGTACCAATAGATAATGAAGCAATCATATTAGAAGAGCAAGGCATAACCCACCTGTCAGATCTATAGGGAGGGGAAGAATTCATCACCAAACAAGAGATAATGAGCATTACAAAAGGTAGAATAGATAAATTTTGATCATATCAAATTGAACAGCTTTTGCAGAAACAAAAGTAATGCAACCAAGATTAGAAGGAAAGCAGAAAGCAGGGAAACAATCTTTATAGCAAGTATTTCTGATAAAGGCCTCATTTATCAAATATATACAGAACTGAGTCAAATTTATGAGAATAAAAGCCATTTCCCAATTAATAAATGGTCAAAGAATATGAATAGGCAATCTTTAGATGAAAAATAATCAATTATAACTATAGGCATATGAAGAAATGCTCTAACTCACTTTTGATTAGAGAAATACAAATTGAAACAACTCTGAAACATGACCTCACACCAATTAGATTGGCTAATATGACAAAATAGGAAAACAAAAAATGTTGGAGAGGATGTGGGAAAATTGGGACACTAATGCACTGTTGGTGGAGTTGAGAACTCATCCAAACAGTCTGGAAATCAATTTGGAATTATGTGCAAAAAGTAGCCAAACCATGAGTACCCTTTAATACAGCAGTAATAGTATCAGGTCTGTCTCCCAAAGACATCATAAAAATATATGTGCATATGTGAAAAGAAATGTTTATAGCAGTTTTAGTAATAGTGGCAAAATATTGGAAATTCAGGGGATGCCCATCAATTAGGGAATGGCTGAACAAGCTGAGGTATATGAAGGTAATGGAATACTACTGTACAATAAGAAATGATGAAGAGGCACATTTCAGAAAAACCTGGAGAAACTTGTACAAAATGATGCAAAGGGAAATGGGAAGAACCAGGAAAACACTGTACACAGTAGCAGCAATGTTGCATGATGATTAGCTATGAATGACTCAGCTTTTCTCAACAACACAATGATACAAGAAAAGTACAAAGGACTGATGAAGGAAAATATTATCTGTATACAGATAAAGAACCGATGGATTCTGAATGCAGATTGAAGTATATTTTTTCCCTTTATTCTTTTTTTTTTTGGAGGGCAATTGGGGTTAATTGACTTGCCCAATGTCACACGGCTAGTTTTTGTGTTAAGTGTCTGAGGTCGGATTTGAACTCAGGTCCCCCTGACTCTAGGGCTGGTGCTCTATTAACTGCACCACCTAGCCGCCCCCCCCCTTTATTCTTTCTCATGTTTTTGTTTTTTTCCCCTCATTAGATCTGTTCTTCTTCCACAACTGTGATGAATATGGAAATATGTTTTACCTGATAGCATATGTATAAACTATATCAAATTCCCTACCATTTTCAGAAGAGAGAAGGGGAGGGAGAAAAAATTGGAAATTGTAAAATGAATGCTAAAAATTTTCTTGGTGTATAATTTTGGGAAAAATAAAATATTATTTAAAGCGCAAAAAATAAATAAGGGGGGTGATTTCATAAAAATATGGCAAGACCTATATGAATTGGTGCAAAGCGAAGTGAGAAGAAACAGGAGATTGATGTGTATAGCAACAGCAATATTGCAATTATGATCAACCATGAAAGACTTGGCTACTCTGATCAACACAATAAGCCAAGACAATTCCACAGAATTCATGATGAAAAAAATGGTATATTCCTTGAGAGAGAGAACTGATGAATTCTGAGGGCAAACCAAAATATAATATCCTGACTTTCTCTATTTTTCTTGATTTAAAAAATATGACTAATGTGGAAATATGTTTTGCATGCTTTCACATGTATAATTGATATTACATTGTCTTCCTCCTCAAAGGAGGTAAGAGGGAGGGAGAGAATTTGGAATACAAAATTTAAAAAGAAAAAAAAAACCTTTAAAAATAAATAATAAACTAAAATAGTATGTGGTAATTCTGATTCTCACACTTCTAAACTGTATGGCCCTGGGCAAGTCCCTTAACCTCTGTGGGCTTTGACTTTTCCCATGTGCAAAATTTGGATGAGAATAGATGCACCCTTTCCCAAAATCTTCCTCACATGCCTCATTGTTTTATGATGGTAACCATGAGATTTGGAAGGTTATGCCACCAGAGAGCTAATTCTTCCCATTGAGAAAAGAGGCTTATTACTTTAATCGACTTTGTAGGAGGCTAAATAAAATTTTGTATAAAAATACTTTGTAAGAATGTCATTTGGAGAGGGTGCTAGATCTGGAATAAAAAACAACAACAACAACAACAATAACTTGGTTTCAAACCCTGCCCCTGACACTGACAAACTCAGTGACCTTAAGCGTATCCCTTCACCTCTCTGAGCCTCAGTATCCTCATTTGTAAAGTGGAGATATTACTTGTGGAACTTATAGGGTTGCTTCAGGGCTTAAATGAACCAACATATGTAGAATATTGTACAGATTTTAAAGTTCTGTATACATGCCTAACATTATTAAATATGAAGATACCTTGAAAATAACTAAGCATGATTAGTGTTTGTAACCCCTCTTATCTTGCTAGTCTAGGAGATGTCCCCTGTTTCTCTGGCAATATTCACTTAACCAATAGACTGAAAAGGGGTTACACACAAGTGGTTACATATATAAGGTACTATTTTATTTTTCATCTTAAAAGAAAAATGTTGCTGAAATATTTTATTATGAAGGGATCTATGCTTTTAAGAAACATGTGCTATTAGATTATATTTAAGGTGCTGATTTTTCCAAGGCATATGTCTCTCTAGTACCCAGCCATCCCTCAAAAAAAAAAAAAAGAAAAGAAAAAAATTCAGACACAAATTCCAGCCATTTAGTAGGTCAACTTTTAACTTTAGCATTACTATAAATAATACCCTGAAGTTTATCAATATTCCTACTAGTCAAAAATACTCACAAAAAGTTTATATTTTTATGTCAATACCTACTGCTTTATGATCTAACAACTTCCTTTTGACTTAAAAATGTCTCTGAGTGTTGAGTACCCATCTGGTTCTTAGTTCATGGACCTACACAGGCCTGTCACTCTCATCTTGGTACTAGTTCAGCCAACTTCTGATTGAATGTGAAATTCTTGTATAGATGCCATGCAAATTTTTTAGCTGCTTTCTAGCATGGATGTTGGATAGTGCAGAAATAGACTGATTATATAGCACATGGGTCAGAAATTTTCAAAAGTCAGACTCATTAAAATCAACTTGGTCATTCATGATAGGAGTACTTAAGTCAGGTAGCCCCTTGATCTAAAGTTTATATAATTAATATTAATATAGCTATGTGTCATAGTAGATAGTACACTAGACTTGGAGTCAGAAAGATCTAAGTCCAGGTATGACCTCAGGTACTTGTTAAGTGTTTGACCCTGGGTAAGTCACTTAATTTTTAGGTGCCTCAGTTTTCTTATCTATAAAATGAAGATGATAGTAAATAACTCCCAGTGTTTTTGTGAGGACAAAAATGAGATAGTACTCACAAAGTAAATTGTAAACTTTAAAGTGCTACATAAATGGCAGTTACTGTTGTTGTTATTATTACATTAGGTCTGGATAATTTATATATTCTTCCACTACCTGTAATTCTCTATTCCTCTTTTCCCAAATCCTAATATATTGCCGCCAGTTTATCTCCCAGACTTTTCCTTTCCTTGTCCATATTATCGACTACTACCTCAGGAACAAATCAGACTACTCAGCATTCCTGGAAAATATTCCCTATTTTCCTGCATCCAGGTCTTTTCCACACAGAGCTGCTATCCTTGAAATGGAATTTCCCTCACACCCATCAGCCAAAATTCTATCCATCCTTCAAAACCCAATTTAATTGCCACCTTCCTAATACTTACAAACAGAAGTGTTCCCTCCTTCCTTTTCACTTTTATGATACTTTTTTTTAGTAACTATGGTGTTTTTTCACCAGAAATGTAGGCTCTCCCCTAGATTGTAAGATCCATGAGAATAGGGATTGGTCTTTATATTTGTATGTTCAAGATATAGCATAATGTTTGGCATCTGGTAGACATCTTTGCTGATTGATCTATCTGATTTGTGTGATGAAATCACAGGTTAAAATTAAGCAATCCTAGGATTTAGAGTTAGCAGGAACATTAGAGATTATCTCATATAATCCCCTCAAAATGAAGAGTCATATTTTCCAATCAATACAAAGCCAAGAAACACGCCCACCCCCTTCCCCCCATAACAAATTCATTAAATAGTCATCAAGCCTTTGCTTGAAACCTCCAATGAAAAGGAATACATTGCTGGTAGGTGTAGTCCATACCATTTGGGGATATATCTGTTTAAAATTCTTCCTTTTATCAAAGCCCCAAATGCCTCAACATCTACTGTTGGGAGCCAAGTAATACAAATAAAATTACTCTTAAAAGTGATTGCCCCAAGAGGCAGCCAGGTAGCACAGTGAGTAAGAGCACTGGCCCCAGTGTCAGGGTGACCTGGGGGATCGAATCAGGGCTCAGATACTTAGCACCACACCCAGAAATAACTGGCTGTGTAACCTTGAGCAAGTTACTTAACCCCAATTGCTTAAAAAAAGTGATTGCCCTTTAAACACTAAAATGCATCTACTTGCCCCTCCTAAGTCTTTTCCAGGCTAAATATTCTTATTTCCTCTAAATAGCTCTCATATCACATGGACTCAAGGTCCTTCACTATTTGTGAACATTTGTATGTCTCTGAACATTTGTTTGTCTTTCCTGAACACAATCTTCCTGATAATCTAATCAGAGCAGAATAAAACTAACTATTCCTTATATTGAGTATCATTTTTTAAAACTTATTATTGCTTCTTTTAATGCAACCAAATGCTAATGTTGGAAATTTGGGGTTCCTATATTACTTTATGCACTCATAATAAGCTTGTTTTCATTAAAATTCATATTTTAAGGCAAAATGCTGTCTAGGCATGCATCTATCATTTTATGTTTATGAAGCCAAAAGTTTAAATTTATATTTAATTTGTCCCTATTAAATTTCATCATATTAGATTCAAGCCCAATGTTATAACCTATCAGGATACAGACCTTATCATACAAGGTGTTAGCTATCCTAAGCAACATTAAGTCCTCTTAAAAAATGATAAGGATGTTGTCTCTACCTTTAAAAATTATTATATAGTAGAGGGCTTTTCCCAGATCCCTGGGAAACTTCAGTGGAGACCTCCTTCCAAGTTGATATTAAACCATTGGTGACTATTATTTGAGTTCAGCTGTTTAAGCAAGCTCAATCTATCTAATTATATCATGGAATAACCCGCTTTTCCTCTCTTTTTATAATAATGGCAAGAGTTGAGATTATCAAATGATCGGCTAAAATCTAGACAACTCATGTGAACACCATTATTATTAACTAGCAGTTTAATAATCCTGTGAACAAAGAAAATGTTCTTCTAGCATGGACTCTTTTTTTTGTAATTTGAGCTATCATATAATTTGATAATTTAAAAATAATTAATTTTTTTTCAAGTATCAAGAATTTTTTTTTCTTTCTACTCCCCCCTCCCCCACAAAAGAATGAAAGTTTTAAAATATGTCAAACTCAGGCATCACATACACATTTTGAAGCAAAACAAATCCCCATATTGGCCATGTCCAAAAATGTCATGGCCTTTTCTTGATGAAGCCATGCTGCCTCTTTGGGCCCCTTGTCTGCTATCATTTTCTCAATGTTTACCAAATAATTTTAATGATATATTTTAATATTTTGTCAGTTCATCTCTTTATAGTTTGAGGATTTTATTCCCTTCCTTTTTTTCTCCTTAAAGCCAGGATAACATCTGCCTTTCTTCTCTACTATTTCATATTTTGCTCTTGCAATTCTCCATCATCCTTCATATATCTCTGATAGTGGCTTAGCAATGACAACTACCAGTTCTTTCAGTATGTTAAACTGTAGTTCATGTAGACCAAGTGACTTTAATTCTTCCAGTATAGAATGCAAGCTCCTTGAGAGCTGGGACTGTTTTATTGGTTTTTCTTTATAGTTCGTATTCTGGTACAATGCTTGATATGTAGTAGGAACTTAATAAGTACCTGTTGAGTGGGTGATTGAGCAAGGGTACCTATGTTTGTTGTAGGTCAGTTTTTTTCAGTTATATCTGACAACTCATTTGGCATTTTCTCAGAAAAGATATTAGAGTGGTTTGCCTTTTATTTCCTTCTCTTGCTCATTTTACAGATGAGGAAACTGAAACAAACAGGGTTAAGTGACTTGCCCAGGAGTGTCTGAGGCTAGATTTGAACTAAGGAAGATAAGTCTTCCCGAATCCAGGTCTGGCATTCTGTCTACTGTACCACCTAGTTGCCCCTTAGTAGTTAGGTATTCTCTAAATATTTCCTTCCTTATCTTGAGTATCACTTCTTTATTAACTTTGTTTCCCCCTAATCTTTATAGGACACAGGATATTTTCCTTGCCAGAGAAAACAGAAGTAAACTATGGATTAGAGCAGCTGTGTTTTCTCAGTTCTTAGTTATCATCATTCCATTCACCCAGAACACCTATCCTATCTCTTCTTTAATCTTCCACTTTTCCCTAATTTAGCAAAAAAAAAAAATAATGAAAAACTATTTTGTTACTCTTTTATCTTTCCCCACAGCTTCAGCCCATTCTGACCTTTAGTCCTCCCAGTATCTGTGACAATTGAAAAACCTGAGACACTTTTCTGTGTAATTATTAACCAAATTATTAATTAGTCTAGTTAATAATCAATAAATTGATGATCAGTGGTTTCTTTTAGTAACCAAAAACCCCTAAAGGAAAAGCCAAATGCCTTAATTTTTTTTTTAGAGGGAATGCCTTGGAGGGGAGAAATCAAAGCTGATTGGTGAACATTTAGATAAGGAGATTGGCTAAAAGTCTTCAGCTCCTCCCATAGAGAATGTGGCTTGATCATAAGATTCAGCCCCCTCCAGCACTCTGCACTGAGGAATCCATCTCTACTAAGACCATCTTAGTTTAGTACTTCATGAGTTGGGTCACCCTAAACTGCAATGTATCCATGCAAGGGCTTGGGCTCATGGCTTTGGGGAAGAAATTCATCTAGATTCGATTAGGTTTACACTCTAAACAGAAGAAAATTCTCCTAGTTGAATATGGTCCCTCCCAAGACTAGGAAGCATGTTCCCTGAGAATTAGGGCAATCTCTTTCAACTATCAGCCATGTACTTTAGAGGCTAAACTGACTGACCTACATGGGATTTTTTCTTGAATGAGGAAATTAGAAAAAAAAAAAAACTACAACTCTGTATCCAAGGATTATTAATATAATAGAAAATAATTATTTATCTTATATCCTTCTCACAAGTTTGAATTTATCTTCTGTTTCCTGGCCTTCCTTTCATGTTTTCTACATATATTTTTTTTTATAATTCTAAGGTTTCTGACTCCAAATCAAGTGCTGGTATCATCACACCTTAGGCTTTGGAATTCCTTTAGTTCTCATCTTCCTTGTTCTTAACTCCCAGTCTATAAACCCTTTAAGAGCAGGAACCATATTTTACTCATCTAAATTAAGCTTAATCAGCTCACTGGAGCATTTAGTATAGATTCTGGATATACTTGGGACCTAATGAATATTTATTTAATTAACAGTTGAATATAGTAGAGATGTGAATAAGCATATGAATATGTGCATATATGTGTTTGTGTATGTATATACATTTATGCATATATATATACATATTAAATACACAAATATGCATCAACAATCATTTTTATATACCTGCTATGTGCTAAGTACTGGAGATACAAAGACAAAAATGAAATCAACCCTGCCTTTTTATTAGGGAAGACAAGAAGTACTTAAATAAATATATTCAAAATAATTAAGGATAGAGACTGGACCTGTGATTTCCTTTGCATATGCACTCCTAGATGAGAAATTTCCCTCTATAAATGTAGCTCTGCACAGTCTTTGAAATGTATGGACTTAAAGATCTGCCTGGAACACTGAATGGTTGAGTTCATTGTCCAGGATGATAGTCTTTATGTGTCAGAAGAAAGGCAAAAATAAACTTAAGATGTATGTAGATAGATAGACAGATAGGTAGATAGAGAGACAGATGGATAGTCTCTCTATCTATCTATCTATCTATAAGATGGGGGAGAAGAAAAGGAGAAGTAAGAGAGGGCATTATAAGATGGATAGAACAAGTAAGGCCTCTTGTAGAAGGTAGTGTCTGGCCAGAGCTTTGAAGGAAATCAGGAATTTTAAGAGACTGACAGTACATTCCAAACACTGGGAAAATCTAATACAAAGGTATGATAATGAGAGACAGGAGACAGAAGATGGGATATAGAGTGTTACAAACACATGCACACAAAACCCCAACGACCTAAACACATCATAATCATAGGGGAAATGCATTTCTCTTTCAATATCTATTAATCATTTGGTTATTATTCATATTTTAATTAGAAAAAATATTGTAGAGAACTGTCTTTTAAGAGAGCCTAGCTAATAACTCAGCTTCAATCAGCTCCCAGAAGGAGTCTCCTGCATCAAAGATTTCAGTGAATGAATTTCTTTCTCTCCCTCCCCCAAATCTTAGCCCTTCACCACATAAAGAAACATTTAAGATTGTTGATTTCTCTTTTCTTGGAGTTGGAGGTTTAAAAATGGTCTGCTCCACAGAAGATTGCACATTAAGACAGACATATCAACTGGAATGGGTGCAATTACTTCCAGGGTCTTCAAATAATCTGAGCTGGCAGTATAAATTGCCACAGAAGGTTCTCCCCTCTATATCCTGGCCCCCACATAAGATAAAAAGTTGCTAGAGTCAAAGATGACTACCAGAAGTAGCCACGGTCAGATGAAAGAGAAGGTCAGGCACACACAATAAGTCAAGAAAAAATAAAAATGAAATCTTGCCATGGTTAACCAGTAATTTCAAAAAATTACCACTTTTTTTTCTTTTCCTGAAGAGTTTAGGTGAATTTATGGTAAAATGTGGTGTATACAAAGTTTTAAATATAATATATATGTATACATATATATATATATATATAAGAATTTTCTTCCCCTTTATATATTATCTATTTGTAAATGAGATAAATGAGTAAAATAAAAGTTATGAAACAAAAATTAATGGTATTACTGATTAAAAAACAAAACACTGCAATTATAAATTCAAAGGTAACTGCCTTTGATCCTAAAATTATCATTCTGATAAAAATGATCTGCATGAAAAGTTGAAGGATATTGTTAATGATTCTTATGGATAGAATCTCTGGGAAATATTAAATTATCATAAATGTTCAACCAGAAAAATCAAGAAGTATAGCACTAAATTTTTTATGGTGAACACTGTACTTTTAAAAAAAGAGATACAATTATATTAGATAAAAATTAGACAAAAAAAAGAAGGTAAGACAAAACACACAAAAAAACTGAGGGTAGAGAAAACAAAATTTTCACAAATCTGGCACATATAAAGCCTATTTCTTTTTTCTCCTTTTTTCTATCATCTTTTTTATTAATATTTTCATTTAATTTTTTCATAATTAAATTATAAAAGTTTTAATATTCATATTTTAAAACTATGAGTTCCAAATTTCCTCCTTTTCCCCTTCCCCCTCATATTGAGAAGGCAAGCAATTTGATATAGACTATGCATGTGGAGTTACACAAAATATTTCCATATTAGTTAAGTTGTGAAAGAAAACAGAGCAAAAAAAAAAACCTTGAGAAAAATAAAGATAGTAAAAATATAAGTATACTTCAATCTGTATTCAGATACCATCAGTTTTTTTTTCTGGGGATGGTTAGCATTTTTCATCATAGGTTCTTCAGATTTGTCTTGGATCATTGTATTGCTGAGAATAGTTAAGTCATTCATAGCTAATCATCTTACAATATTGCTGTTACTTTGCACATAGTACATTTTACTTTGCATCAGCTCCTGTAAGTCTTTCCAGTTTTTTTCTGGGAGAAACCTGCTTATCATTTTATATAGCACAATGGTATTATATCATAATCATATGCCACAATTTCTTCAACCATTCCCCAATTGATGGGCATTCCCTCTATTTCCAATTCTTTGCCACCAGAAAAGAGCTCCTACAAATATTTTTGTACACATAGGTACTTTTTCTTTTGGCTTTTTAATCTCTTTTGGGATACAAATCTAGTGGTGGTATTGCCAGGTCAAAGGGAATGCAAGGTTTTACAGCCCTTTGGGCATAGTTTCAAATTGAATCAATTCACAATTTCATCATAGCATTAATGTCTCATTTTTCCCACATCTCCTCTAATATTTGTCAGTATCCTTTTCTGTTTTTTTAACAAGTCTAATAGGCATGAGGTAGTATTTCAGAATTATTTTAATCTGCATTCCTCCAATTAATAGTTATTTTAGAGGACTTTCTTATATGGCTATAGATAGCTTTAATTATGTCATTTGAAAACTGTTCATATTTCTTGATTACTTATCAACTGCAGAATAACTTCTAGTTTTATAAATTTGTCTCAGTTCTCTGTATGTTTGAAAAATGAGAACTTTATCACAGAAACTTGCTTCAAATTTTTTCACAATTACTATTTTAATTATATTTCCTTCCATCCTATTTCTCCCCATTTATTTATTCTCTCTCATTATATCCTGTCCCTCCTTTAAAGTATTTTGCTTCTGATTACTATCTCCCCCAGTCTGCCCTCCCTTCTCTCACCCCCTCCTCCTTTTCTTACCCCCTTCCCCTCCTACTTTCCTGTAGGGTAAGATAGATTTCTATACCTATTTGAATGTGTATGTTATTACCTCTTTGAACCAATTTTGATGGGGGTAAAGTCAATTCATTCTACCTCACCTCTTCTCTCTTCCCCCACCTGGAGAAACTTTTTCTTGCCTCATTTATGTGAAATAATTTACCCCATACTCCTTTTCCATTTCCTGTTCTCTCAGGACATTCTTCTCTCACCCCTTAATTTAATTTTTTAGATAATCATCTCTTCAAATTCAACTCATACCTGTTCCCTCTGTCTATATATATATATATATTCCTTCTAACTGTCCTAATGATGAGAAAGTTCTTATGAGTTTCAGGTATCACCTTCTCATGTAGGAATGTAAACAGTTTAATCTTATTAAGTACCTTATCATTTCCCTTTCCTGTTTACCTTATTATGCTTCTCATATATGAAAGTCAAATTTTCTATTCAGTTCTGGTATTTTTATCAAGAATACTTCAAAGTCCTCTATGTCATTGAATATCTATTTTCCCCCTAAATTGAATATACTCAGTTTTATTGGGTAGATGATTCTTGTCTGGAATCCTAACTACTTTGCCCTTCAAAATATCATATTCCAAGTCCTTCAATCTTTTAATGCAGAAGCTGCTAAATCTTGTGTTTTTGTGTGGCTTCACAATATTGAATTATTTTTTTCAGGTGCTTGCAATATTTTCTCCTTGACCTTGAGAGCTCTGGAATTTGACAATAATATTCATGGAAGTTTTCATCTGGGGATCGCTTTCAGGAGCTGATCAGTCTATTCTTTCAATTTCTCTTTCGTCTTCTGAAATATTAGGGCAGTTTTCCCAGATAATTTCTTGAAAGATGATGTCTAGGCTCTTTTTTATTGTCATGACTTTCAGGTAATCCAATAATTTTTAAATTATCTCTCCTGAATCTATTTTCCGGGTTAGTTGTTTTTCCAATGACATATTTCACATTGTCTTCTGTGTTTTTTCATGCTTGTGGTTTTATTTTATTTTTTTTTCTTGATTTGTCATAAAATCAATAGTTTTAATTTCCTCAACTCTAATTTTTAAGATTTCATGTTCTTCAGTTAGTTTTAGTACCTCCTTTTCCATTTGGTCAATTCCACTTTTTCAGGAGTTTTTTGTTTCTTCAGTGAATTTTTGTGCCTCTTTTTCCATTTGGCCAATTTTGCATTTTAATGTATTCTTTTTCTCATTGACTTTTTGTATCTCTTTTATCATTTGGCCTAGTCTATTTTGAGGTATTATTTACTTCAGTATATTTTTGTGTCTTTTAAGCAAGGCCTTGACTCATTTTTCTTGATTTTCTTACAAAATTCTTATTTCTCTTCCCAATTTTTCCTCTACTTCTCTTACTGGATTTTCAAAATCTTTTTTGAGCTCTTCCATGGCCTTAGACCAGTTCATATATTTCTTGGAGGCTTTGGATGTAAGAGCTTTGACTTTGTTATCTTCTTCTGAGACAGTGTTTTGATCTTCCTTGTCACCATAGTAACTTTGTATGGTCAGAATTTTTTTCTGTCATTTGCCTATTTCTTGACTTTTAACTCTTTGTTAAAGTAGGGATCTGCTTCCGAGATTTAGAGTGCCCTGTGCCAACCTTAATGGGCTTTGTGCTGCTGTTTTCAGAGATACTTCTAATAAACTATAAGTTTTCACTTCTTCTAAGGTGGTATTATCTAAGGAGAGGTGTTTGCTACTCTTCTGTACTGTACACTGACTTGAGAGAATTTTTCTGCCCCGGAACTGTGACAAGGGTCCTAATTCCATGGCATTCATAAGTTCTACTGTACTGGTGCTTCTTCTTGCCCTGGGACTGCCAGCCAGGACTGTGAACCTAATCAGAGATTGTGCAAAGGAACAGAATCCTGCCTTAGTGCTAACAAAGAAATACTGCAATCTCCTTCTGACCACTTGTTTGATCCCCTTCACCTCCTGTAGGCTGAGAGCTACAGAAGCTGCTGATGCCATTATTGATTCAACAGCTCCAAAGTCTTGCTCCTAGACTGCAGGTCTATGCTGGTGTGGCGTGCACTAGATTGTGTCCCACTCTCACCCAGGTGTAACAGGCCTGTCCTGCTGACCTAAGTTGTCACTGACTGGAAATTTCTTTCACTCTGCCCTATTTTGGGGGGGTTCTGCTGCTCCAGGAATTTTTTTTGGCATTATTTTAAGGTGTTAAGAAGGGTTTCGGGGAGAGCTTAGGTGAGTCCCTCACTTTTCTCTGCCATTTTAGCTCTTCCCCCTAACAATGCACTTTTTATACAATACCTCCTTTGATCATCACAACAGCCTTGTCAGACTGCTAGGGATGTTATTATTGCATTGTTCCAAATATCTGCCCCATTTCCCACCAAATCTGGTACTCAATATATATAAGAAGTGCAATTTCAACCAGTCACATCTTTCTGATTTAACACTAGTTTTCTATCCACTATGTAACAAGTTCTCTGCTAACAGTGGTGTTTTGACAACAAATATATTATATTGATTTTTGTGTGCATGCTAGCTAGGTGGTGGTGTGGGTAGAGTGCCAGGAAGATCTGAGTTCAAATCTGGTCTCAGACACTTACTATCTGTGACCCTGAAGAAGTCACTTAATCCTGTTTGTCTCAGTTTCTTCACCTGTAAATTGAGCTGGAGAAGGAAATGGTCAATCACAGAAGTATCTTTGCCAAGAAAATGTCAGGTAGGGTCACGAGGAGTCCACCATGACAATGTGGTAGCTGTGCACATTTCCATAGCTCTATCCATCCATAAATAAAATATATCTTAGCTTGCCTTGTGACATCTCTCCTGTTGTCTTGAACCACTTTAAAAATTTTTAACTTTGACATGTTTATGCCTAGTCTTCCCAAAATAGAATTTCATTGACTTTAAGAATAACCCTATCCTGATTTGCATCATATATATATATGTACATATATTTGAATGTTATTGAACATATTTTGTTACTGAAATTTACTGACTGTTTGACCATTAGTAAGTCACAAACCACTTTAAGTCTCAAGAGGTTTTCTAAGACCTCTTTATTAAAATATAAATGAGTGGTTATATGTGTGTGTGGAGAGAGATACACATACATATATGTACGTGTGTGTATATATATATATATATATATATATATATACCTTTATGTGTGTATAGCTAGATAGATAGATAGTATCAATAACATTTCCACAACTATAAAATTGCAGATCACTGAAATATTTAATGGTTGGTTACTTTCAGATTAATAGTACATTATCACATTTTACAGAGGGAGAAACAGTCTCAGGGGGATTGTTACTTACCCAAAGTCACATGACTTGATACAGCAGGAAACATTAGCACCCACCACACCACTCTGTATATTTTAAAGTGATTTCTTTTCAGCAATGCACAAAATTCTCTCAAGTCAGTGTACAGTACAGAAGAGTAGCAACTAGATAGACCTAGATCTATGAATATTTAAGAATGAATAATGAATGCAAATACATAAATAGAAATAAACTACTACACAAAGTGCTACAAAATATTGGTACAGTTTTGAACTTTAATAGATTAAAACTGCACTAAGACTTCTGGAAAAAGAAAAACATATTTTGGAGCAAGGTTGGTCCAGATCTTTGAATTTAGCAAAGAAATCCCTGAAATCAAAAGAGCCTTAGGGAATCATAATTCTCAAACTTTTTTTTTATATTTGTCCTCCAAATCTCTATATTCTATCCACTGCTATTTTATAAATGACTAAATATTATTTGAGACAACATGTGTTTATATTTATTCTGCATACTCAGATTTTCACTGCCACTCCCTCTATCCAAATCTTTAAATACCCAGGTCAAACCCCACTTCTTTTCTAGTCTTGCCTGGTTCTCCAACCTGAAGTGACCTCTTCATCTTCTCAATTCCTATAGCAATTAACTTCTATATAATTGTGTGGTAAATAATAACATGCTGCCATGCAACATCTTTCCATAGCCTCCTTGAACTATACAAAAATTTCATTGTTAATTAACTTTTTATATTTACATCTGATCTCCCCAGCTAAATTATAAATTCCAAGAACCATTTTTTATTCTGTTTTGTAGCCATTCTCACTTAGCTTAAGGTCATTCACACAGAAGATGTTCATAAATGCACTGATCAATATCAGTAAGATATCCAGTGTTTCACTGGAAAAAAATAATATTTTAAAATAGAAAAGATATTCTTTAGTACTCTTTAATGTGAGTATTCTCTTTAATGATTCAAATGATGACCCATCTGCACCTGCCAATCCTGTATGATTCTCATTTATATCTTTATGTCATATAAATTTACCATAAATTAACCCATTGTATTAAGACATTCCTTGAGTTCTTTATAACCTAATGATACTACCAAAATAATACAAGTGTTTGTCATTTCTTACCCCTTGCTCTCTTTATGTGACCATTTGATTTTCATTTTTAATGATATATTTCTTTAATGACATCCCTTATGTTATTTTCCCTATATAGTCAATTCTTGGTGAAATCTATTCATACCTTCCATGTATCTTTTTACAGCCCTTCAGGTGATCATCAGCTTTGACTCTAGTCTCTATTTCATGACAGAGACATACCATATTACCAGAAAAATGTTGGAATCAAAATAGCTTTGGGGCCAAGAAGAATACTGGTAATTAAAATAACTTCATTTTCCCAAAGGTAAGCTAGACCATGTTCTTCCTCTTAGTCATTTCTGGTCCCAACTCCCTGTTCATTGTAATTTCCATACTAAGATACATGTACTGATGGATGAGATTTATAGTTTGTCCATTCTACCATATATCATAGTATGCACAGTAGGTATTCTTCATTCACACAGATTTAAAAAGTACTATACATGTTGTTCCGATTAAGTTATTAAAACTAGCAAAGTTTTAAAAGCTACTCAAAGTTTTTGAGCTACTAAGACTATTTTTAAATTTTGATAGCTTAAATATACCACCATTTTTGGGACACATTATATGTAAATGTTTAAATTTAAGCAGGGGATCAATACAAGGTTTGAAACAAAATTCAAGAATTAGCTGTAGTCAGTTGTAATTCAAATGGTAACTGAATACAAATAGATGGAACAATCATGATTGCAAAGCTTTTGGAATTCCCAGTGTAAGCCTGAATTAGATAGAAATGCACAGAGACAAGAGTCTCAACATATGGGCTCTCTCATTGTAAAACATTGAGGTTGACACCAGAGTTCAATGCTATTTTATAGAGGAAGCTAGAGGGGAGAGAGCTAGGCCTGCAGGCTGAAAAGAAGAAAAAAAAAGGCAAGAAAAAATACACATATTTGATGGATTTTAAAAATTAAAATAAAAAGAAGTCTGTGAATCCAGTCTTTCTTTGGGAAAGACTGACTTCTCAGGATTCCCAGTTTTAGGAGTAATATTTCTATTTATTCAAAGAGGAAAATTGAACCCCATGTCCAGAAAAGGATTATCAACCTCCATTCTCAAACCAAATATATATGTATTGACATTTGTCGGTGATATGTAACTGTATTTAAATTCCCAAGACCAAAAGCTGCAAGATTGTGAATGGACTCATTTTAGCCATTTGATCAAACTGTATGAGCTTTCCTTCTTCAGTATTCTCAAAGGCAGGCCAAGCTCAGACGTGAAGAAAATTCAAATGGCTCTTTTTCATGTGATAACAGTTCCAGTGGGTTACATACCCAGAAATCAGCTCTGGATTATTCTTAGGAGCTCCCAGTAAAGTCTCTTTGCTCTGGCTTTAGGCCAAATAGGATAAATTCCAGGGAGCAAGTCAACAGGAAGCAGTATTGGTGGCCAGAGAAAGCTACATGGGCATTACATATCTCTAGGCACATGGGCTGACACACTCAGGGTCTCAGATTGGATAGTCTGGTGTACTTAATGTGTAGACAAAAGACGGAATTCACTGCTGACAGCTGATCCATTGCTTATCTCTTTATGGTCTTCAGAGGAGAACACCTGTGATTAACTGCTGCTCGCCAGCTGTTGTAAACTTGTTGACTAAGGAAGGTGAAGAGCATCAAGCCAGCAGCAGATCCCAGGTGTCCCTCAGTGAGCCCTGAAGGGCACACACAAAGACTCCTGTCTGTGGCAGGTACTCTGAGCACCAAAATCTCAAGAAAGAATGCCTTTACTTTGCCCAGGCCACTGATTTAGAGAATGATCCAATGAATGATCCTGCATAATAACAATAACACTGATTATAATCAGTTTAACAGTAATGCTGATGTCTCTGGCAACAACAGCAGAGCACTCAGAGTACACAGACAGTTAACCAGAGGAAATGAGTTCCAGTCTAACGTCTTTTACCTACTGACTTTTGACAAGTCACCTAACCTTATTGTGCCCCAGGCAACTTTCTAAGATTATAAATCTCAGAGAAAATGAATATACTTGTAGGTAGATCCCTAAAATAAAGAAATTATAGTCTAGTTCCCACACACCCACCTCAAAGCTCAAATTTCTATAGAGCTTTAAATGTTTGTAAAAATGCATTCCTTTGAACAACTCTGTGAAGTAGAATGCCAGTAGTATTGACCCCATTTTACAGTGGAAGAGAAATGAAGTTAATGAAGGTTAAATTACTTGCTCAGGGTCATATAACTAGTAAATGTGGAAACTAGAAATCAGCCCCAGGTCTTCTGACTCCACAGCCCAAACTCTTTAATCAGGAATGTAAAGAAAGTGATTTAGAGAGAAAATTTAACTTAAAAAAAAAGCACTTAGAGAGGAGGAAAAAAAAAAACCAGGAATAATCTGATATTCACTCTAGATTTGGAGAGAGAAGATTTCAAAGAACTGGAATAGGCAGGAACTCAGACTAAAATTTTACAGGGAAGATAGTCCTGGAGGGATAGGAAGTTCTTGAAAATGAAATTCTGAAGACCCAAAGAGAAGTAATTTCTTAGAGGTGGGGAAAAAAACAACCACAAAGAACAGTATAAAGGCACAGGAAATTCACCAACCAACTTGAATGTTAAAAGATATAGACAGAAACCTCTAAAAATTCCTTTCCTTCCACTTTTTTTTTTTCTTTTTAAAGCAAATGGGGTTAAGTAACTTGCTCAATGTTACACGGCCAGGTGTTTCTGGGTGGATGCTAAGTGTCTGAGCCCGCATTCGATCCCCCAGGTCATCCTGACACTGGGGCTAGTGCTCTTACTCACTGTGCTACCTGGCCGCCCCCACCATCCACTTTTTAACCCATTGTTGAGACGTGTAGTGCTGTGGCCACTAGTGGCTTGACCTCACTGCTGATTCACATGAAAGTTTTGAACTGCTCAATTTCTGACCTGGATCTGTATCCCCCTCTATAGAAATCCTGGTGGCCCCCTACTCTTCCTCATATTGGGGAGTATGAAATGTTCAAGGAGGACTACCACTTCTGGTGTAAGAGCTTGCTGAGCCCTTTTCAGGGCTGCTCATCCATTTTTGTTGTCCACTTGCATCCAACCCTCTCCTGTGGCTCTAAGAAGCTTTATGATGCACAGTGGCCACACACAGGTGAAATCATCCCTCTAAGGCTAAACCAGATTGAGGGTATCTGACAGGTCTCAAACCCATCAGTGAATTAGGGAATGTCTACCCCAATTATGTGAAGACTTCTAGGGGCTGGAGATAAGAGACTTGGTAGAGAATAGGAAGATGAGAGCAATTTGTTACAAAGGCCATGACAGCATGTTTTAATATGTAGTGACTTCCACACAAATATAGGGATGGGTTAAAATGAGGAGAAATGTATCCAAAAATGTGTATCAGGAATAAAGAATGAAAGAAGTTAAATATTTGTAGACTACAGAAAATTCGTAACTCTATTCAGCATGAAAAATTGATTCAAGAAAATTATCAGTGGATGTGACAAACACTGAAAAACATCACCCAGAAAGGAAATTGATTATATTTCAATGACAGGAAATGACTCATTAGTAATGTGTAGATAATTCTTGAATTAACTATCTGGTTACAGTCAGATCAGAGACTATTTTAAACAAAGAACAGAGTTAGCATAAAGACAGGGAAAAATAATCCAAGAAGGATATTGATACAGGTAAATGTTACCTTGACCTATTTAAGTAAGTTATTGATGAAACAGGCTATGGATAGAAGAAAGGACATAAACATCAACTGCAATATTATCATGCATTACTAACCAATGTAAAACAATCAAAAACAACTGGACTTAGAGTCAGGAGCAATGGAATTTAAATCCCACTCCAAACAGTTGTTAGCTCTATCACCCTAAGCAAATCACTCAGTCTTACTGTGGCTCAGTTTCCTTATATGCAAAGTGGAAGAGGAAATAAATTTAATAGCTATCAATGTACTTTAAAATTAAAACATGTAATCCTATTAGATCCTGTCCTGAAAGAATAGCATATGCCAAAATCTATCATGGAGACTGGCTATGCAATAAGTGAAATGAAAATAGGGATAGTGGGGCATGGAAACAAAGGGAGGCTAGAATTCTTTAGTGAAAGCAAGTCTACTTGTCTCTTTACTCAATGTGTAATAATAACATGGTAGGCGTGGCCAGGTGGTTCAGTGAGTAAGAGCACCGGCCCCAGTGTCAGGATGACCTGGGGAATCAAATCTGGGCTCTGATACTTAGCACCACACCCAGAAATAACTGTCCATGTAACCTTGAGCAAGTTACTTAACCCAGATTGCTTTAAAAAAAATAACATAGTAGTAGGTAAAGTATTAGGCTGTTAAGTGGCATAGTAGATAGAATAATGTGTTTGAAGTCAGGAAGACTCATCTTCTTAAGTTCAGATGCACAGGCACTTACTAGCTGTGTGGCCCTCGGTAAATGAACTAACTTTGCCTCAGTTTCCTCATCTATAAAATGAGCTACAGAAGGAAATGGCAAATTACTCCAGTATCTCTGCCAAGAAACCAATAAATGGGATCATGAGGAGTCAGAAACAACTGAAAAAACTGAACAGCAACAACAACCAAATTGAAGTAACATCTTTGAGAATAAACAAAATTATATTTTCCAGCTCTGTGATTCTATTCCACTTCTACTATTTTACTTTAACAAATGAAATGAAAGAAAACATATGTGGGAAAGTAGGAATGAATCCAGTTGCTTCTGTCAGAGAAACCAAAATTGACATAATTTTATATAGATTTATTATTGATATATATATATGTAAGTTAAATATAGTCATATATTTATGCTATGTACTTTATAAATATCTATATGTTTTATATGTGTGTATATTCACACTTGCATCACTAAAAAAATTGGCAGACCATGAGATACAAATTTGAATAGTAATAGCTGACATTTACATAACACTTTACAGTTATACAGTATAAACATTATAAATATTATTTCATTTGATACTTACACAAAATAGCATGATGTGTTTAGAACAAATGCTTAATTTGGGGGCTGTAACCTGTGATTTCATCAACATGTAGAAATCCCTATGTGTCAATTCCCTTCACTGATACAGATTAGCAAGTCATCTATGATTTATCATCTTACAGTAGTCTGGAAGCATTGGAAGATTAAAGAATTTGCCATTAGGGCAAGTCTTGAACCTCAGTTTTCTATGCACTATGCTACACTGCCTCTCAGAGCAAATAATATTAACATTTTAAAGGTAGAAATACAGAGTAAAATAGTTCCAATGATAAACTCATAGGTACAAAATT
The DNA here is from genome assembly GCF_028583685.1 of Petaurus breviceps papuanus. Classification (NCBI taxonomy): domain Eukaryota; kingdom Metazoa; phylum Chordata; class Mammalia; order Diprotodontia; family Petauridae; genus Petaurus; species Petaurus breviceps. The sequence goes on from NW_027186372.1 coordinate 27,547,653, forward strand.
AGTGAGTAGCAAACCTGGGATGTGAACCTATATCTTTCAGACTTCAAAATGAATATTCTTCCTATTATTCTCTCCTGCCTCAGTAAGATTGACTGTCCTGGCTTCCTGGCAGGCTATATGCCTTTCATCCCACACTCAGCCTCGATAAATTGAAAGAGTCTCATCACCAGATTGGTCTCAGGGTGATAAACTCTTCAGCTGTGGCAGCTCTAGAAGACTGTCTAGGAATTCAAAGACAGGTTGCAATCCTTGTTACTGGAGGGAGGATTCACACTGGTGAAATCACAGATTCTTGAAATATTGAAGTGAGAGCTTAAGAATATAAAAAAGATCTTTCCCCATGGGGAAGATTTAGTGTGTGTGGAGAGAGAGAAAGAGAGAAAGAGAGAGAGAGAGAGAGAGAGAGAGAGAGAGAGAGAGAGAGAGAGAATGTTTTGTCTACCTATCCATGTATTCATCTATCAACTATCTGTTCATTCATTCATTCATTGCTTTAACATATTTGAATAGCACAACATTTTCCTGTTGAGGATAGTTTTATTCATTATGCAATTACTATATTATATTATGCAGTACTTGCAGAAAAATTAACTTGAAGATATAAAAAAACTATTGAAAATTACTTAATTTAGTGAATTACATTGACTTGGATATTTATTAAATACTCTACTTTTCCAGAGAACTAATTTCTCTTGCAATCTTCAACTGTTTTAGGAAGAAATATTTTTTCTTTTGTTACCAAGTTGAAGATCAACCATTCTTAACTTCAATAACAACATCCTTTATTTACTTCTATATGTCACCATCTGTCACTGCCCCTCCATGTATTAGAGGAGGGTTGCAGGAGTGATTGAATAATTCATCATTCAGTCACCAACCATTTGGTGAAAAACTTCTTTGAACTTAGCTTGGTCTTTAGATGACAGACATTCAGATTGGCATGGACTCCATTCTGAAAACCTTTCTAGAACATGGTACAACTTGTTAGAACTCACTCACTGATATGTTAGGGTACCTTCTATGAGACAATGAGGGCTGAAGTCCTTACCCTTCCTAAAGAAAAAATGAAAATGAAGAAGTATGAAGTAGTTTTTTTGTTGTAGAATATATTGGATCTAAAGTACTGAGAGCAAAAATATTTTTCTTTGTTTTGTTTATGTTTTTGTTTTATAGAATACGTGATACATGACCTCTTCAATGAGCATGAAAATTAGGTTTCCAATCTTTGTTCCCTGTATCAGAATGGTCTCTAATCCCTAAAACTGACAACCTGAAAATCAACCTACCCTTCCTCTCAAATATTTTGACTAATTAGAAATGATGTAGATCATCAAAGCATCCAGAACATGAGGTGATCAGGGTAGATTAGGTTTAATTGATCATCCTTGATGTTGATAGCTGATTATTTTACAAACAAAAGAAGATAATTTACTGATTAGGCAACAGAAGATAAATAAAACAGATTTATAAGTCTGGTCCTTTAAGAACAATTTTGAGGATAATAAAAATATGTTATGTTTTGGGTTTTGTTTTTTTTTTTTTTGCTTCTCTCTTAGGGCAAGGAGAAAACCAAAAGAAGGCATAGGATTGTCATTTGGGTGGAGTGAGCAATGATAGATAACAGAAATGGCATTGAACAAGTATTTAGCTCTTGTTTTGCTTCTCCTCTCTCCATGCCCAGAAGAATACCAAACTGGAAAGGATCAATCAGCATGGGTTAAGAGAGAACTAAAGCAAAATATAAGAAAGAAGACAATGAGAGCTCACTGTTTCCCTCAGTACATTACCAGGTCTGGACAAATTGAATTTCAGGACCCTGAAAGAAATTATAAATGAAATTACTGATAGCTGAAAAATCATAAAATTTTGCAGTAGTGAAAATGAGCAAATGGATTTTTAATTTTCATAAAGAAGAAGAAGGTAGATTCTTGAAACTACAGACTGATGAGTGACACTTTGATTCCTGATGAAACTAGAAGACATTTGTAAAGGAAGCTGTTCAAAAGTAAGAGGAATTTTTTGAGAAGTAGTGAGTTGCCGTAATCACTCACAACCATCACTCAGAGGCTGGAGGACCTTTTGTCACAGATGGCGTGTGTGTGTATGTGTGTGTGTGTTTTGGTAAGAATTCTGGGGCACTCAAATGAGGATTGGTTTAATTCAACAAACATTTATTAAATATGATGAACAAGGCATTCTTCTAGGTATGAAGATTTGATATAGGACATGTTCTCAAGACACTTACAAACTAAGTGAGATATAGGAAGGTATATACACAAATAGTGATACATATAAAGGAGCAGTTGTGGTAAAGAGTTTTGAAAAAATTTGAGTCAGGAGAGTTCACTTTCACTCCACATAGTCTGTGAATGCTTCATGAAGAAGATACCTGAATTAAGATTTGAAGGAAAGGAAGGATTTCAATATAGATAGAAATTAAGTGGCAAAGAAGGAGTCTATTATAATCATGAGCGAAAGTATGGCTGTGTAAGAGGGAAAAATGAGTCTGAGGAAGAAGAAAGTGGATGATTCATTGGGGAGCAAAGCAGAGCATTTATGCAAAGTTGAACAGTATGTAGAGATTAGATAGTTAGTAAAGTAGATTGCAATGACATGGCAGAGGGCCTTAAGGGGCAGGATTATGAATTTATATTTATTCAGTAGACGATGGGAACCACCAAAGGATTTTGAGTAGAGGACGAACAGGATAAAAACAATTCATTGGTACTATTATTTGGGTGAAGATTTGTAGCAATGAGGATGGAGGGGAAGGGACAGAATTTAAATGGCAACTGACTAGATATTTAGTGTAAAGAGAAAGGAAGGAGTTAAGCATAATTTCAATGTTCTAGACCTGGATAGCTGGGAGAATGGAAGTGTTAACTGCAGTAACAGAGAAGTTAGGAGGATGGTCAGGTACCTTCTAACTGTGAGATGTGTCATTTTATAATATCAAGTGACAAATTGAGGGGAGGGGATGTCCAAACTTTCATAGCCAACTACCATAATAAGCAGTTTTAATGTATTTCAGTAAAAAAGAATCAGGCAGCCTTTCTGGGAGACAGAACACCTAGATTTTAGACTTGACTGTTAAAGTTTATGATGTCATCTTCCTTTTGCCTTCTCCTTTAGTCCTGGGCCTAAATCTGGGACTTCGCTTCATCTGGGACAGGCATGAAACAGAAAAACTAGTCAAAACCCAGGGTATCCTCATTCCCACTCTTCCTTTTGCCCATTCCCTCACCCTGGGGTGCTTTGACCTCTTTTGGTCTGCTTGAATTTTCCCACTGCTTGGATGAAAATGAAAGTGACTAACTTTATTACTTGTTGAGTTGGAAGACATCCAAAATTTACCATCTTTCCTGCCACCAAGACACTTGGGCACTGTCACTTGGCCTGTTGATGGAAATTAAGGATGATTGGGGCTGGCCTCCCACTGTACTCTTATTACTAAGTATTAAGGATGCTTTTTCTACTTGCATCCCCAGCACTTGGAACATATTAAATGAAAACCAAATCCTTTTTCATTCATTGTCTGATTGTGATTGAATCTCTGGTTTCATTGGCATAAGGAGTTCCTGAAGAGGAAACTACCTTTACTACTGGAGGTTGGTGTTCTCTCTGTAACATAATGCCTTAGGTTCCTGGGGCAGTAAGAGATTTTGTGACTTACCCAGGGTCACACAATCAGTATGTGTCAGAAGCAGGGTTTAAACTCGGTTCTTTCTGATACCATGGCTGACTTTCTATCTATTATGTCATGATGACTTTCTCAAAGTCACCTAGACACATAAAATTGGGAGATCTGAGTTGTAAGGGAATTTAGAACACTTCTACCATGCTCTAGCAAGATTTGCCCTCTATGATATTCCTTAGAAGATGTCCAGTTAACAGAGAACTCATTACCTCCCAAGACAGTCCTTCCACTTTGGAGGTACTTCTAATTGTTAGGAGATTTTTCCTCATAAGTAATAAGAATCTGACTCTGGGCAACATCCACCTATTTCAAGTTCTGCCCTCTGAGCCCTACAGAAAAAGTCTAATCTCCTTTCTGTGAGACAGCATTTCAAATGTATTAGACAGATATCATATCATCCCCAAATATTCTCTTCTTCAGGCTAAACATCCCCAGTTCCTTTAGCTGATTTTCACAACCCTTTCCCCTTCTGATCTCAATTTTTTCATCTATAAAATAAGAATATTAGGTTTGATTGTGTCTGATGTATCTAAGTATCTTATGATTTATCTATCAAAAATAAATGTTAGGTGTAATTGGGAAAGAAGATATACAGGCACTGGGGCATAGAGATCCACCATGCCCTACTGGAAAAGTCTAAGGGGGTATGGGAGAAGATATGGGAGAGAGCAGATTGGAGGAGGGGATATCCTGTGGGACTGCTATTCTGGGGTGGTGGGTAGGGGGAAAATGGATAGAAAATTTGTAACTCAAAATTTGGCAGAACTAATGATGTAAATCAGAAATTAATTAAGCATTTGAAAAATTAAAAAAAAGAAAATTACAATACCTCACTATCAAAAAAATAAATATTAGGACATTAATCATTTCTATAAAAATATTTTCTCTTCTTTGATCTTTGACCAATAGAATTTTGTTCACCTAGAAAACTACCTTACTACAAGGAGAATGGGACTTTTGTTATTCTGTGTTACAGGGGAAAAAATGCTAGCCCCATCAATTATTATCTCAGGTTCTCAGAACCTCTTATAAAAGCAGCTACTCAAAATCATTTCATCAAAACTCCAATCACCTTCACCATGTTGGCTATGCAGGAAAAAAACTGTGGAAGTAAAATTCATCTTCCACAACACTCCTTTGCCAAAATCCCAGTCTCTTTGGGTTTCTAGGCCAGTGACTTAATTTCCTACCTCGCTTTCTCTTTTCAGAGACATCAGGTTATAATCGAAAGAATGTTCATCTTGGAGTCCTGAGAGACCTGGCTTTGAATAAGGCTGCTGAATGAATAAAGTGATTTGACCATGTTGATGCTACTGTTCAGTAGATTTAGTCATGTTTGACTTTTTGTGACCCCATTTGGGGTTTTCTTGGCAAAGACACTAGAGTGATTTATCATTTCCTTCTCCAGAGTGTCCCCATTTTACAGATGAGGAACTGAGGCAACTAGGGAATAAATGACTTGCCTAAGGTCACACAACTAGAAAGTTTCTGAGATCAGATTTGAATTTTTAGCTTCCTGACTCCAAACCCTGTGCTATATCTGCTGCACCAGCTAGCTAGCTGCCTCAATTTGATCACAGGTGAGCCTAATTAATAATAATAATAATGCTTCTTTAATATTTAAAAATCATTTTGCATATGTTAATCTCATTATCCTCAGCAAGACACAAGGAAAAAATGAGATCAGTCAAACCCCAAAGTGTTATATAAATGCAAGCTATCATTATCTTAGAGATGAGAAAATTGAGGAAAACAAGTGAAAAAGTCCAGGGTCTTACAGCAGGTAAGCGTAAAAGGTAGGAATGAACTCTGGTCTTCCTTATTCCAAGTCTAGCTCTCTATTCACTGGGTCACCTTGCTGCCTCTCCCACCCTCAATTTCTTCATCTACAATATGAGGGTAAGAACTCCTGTAGCCCCTGCATCCCAAAGCTGCAATGGTAATTCAGTATGGTCCTAGGATCACTGATTTAGAACTGGAAGGGAGCTTAGAGGCCAACACTCTTACTTTATAGATGAGGAAATAGGCTGAGAAAGCTTTTTTCACTTATCCAAGGTCATCCAGGCAGGAGTTAGCTGATTTAGGAATCAAACTAAGGTCTCCTGATTCCAAATCCAATGTCCGTTCCCCTATTTCCTGCTGCCACTAACAACATATGCAAAGTGCTTTACAAACCTTAAAATGGCACTTGCATATTTGCTAGAACAATAATGATTACTTTCCTTTCCTTCATCTATTAACACCCATTCTTTCAAATTCACAAATATTTATTTAACAGCCAATATGTCCTATGCATGTACCATAAGGGAGTACAGAGTCATGTTTTAACTCCTCAAAGATCTTACAATGGGGTTGGAGATATGGGACATAAAGCAGATTATGGTTGTGTGCACCCCAAAACTGCACAACAGAGATCCTTACCCAAATAATACACAGAGGCTCCTTAAGGTAGGAAGCAGAAAAGAATGGTTTATTATGATCTTGAGAAAGGGCAAACCCCAGCTTCTGACAAATAGTCAGGGAACACAAGCAATTTACAAAAGGAAATGGCAACGTTATGAAGCCCAACCTTGGAATTCTTCCCCACCCCCCATTTTGACCCTTTTCTTCCATTGGCTGGAAGTCAGGTACACTATCTAAGCACAGAAATCTGCTTCAAGTACCGGAACAAGGAAACAATAGACCACCCAATGTACATTTGATAAAGCACTTCAGTCCTTATTTGGCATATCTTACACTGAGGTGTCACAGAGGAGAGGGGTGACTCCCAATACTCTGAGTTTTGACTCCTTGTAAATCATGTGATTTCCGGTGAAGGGGAACTTAGACCTGTTTCCCATGAAAAGCCTTACTAGATTTTAGAGAATAGTCTGAGAAGTTTTAACTTCTTTCACTTATGGTGGATAAAATAAAGTGCTATAAGGAAGTGAACTCAATCCTATACTTTTGGGCTGCTTATAGCACCCTCATATTTCCTTTCCTCCTTTATATTATCCTTTAATTAAGTTGCCTTGAGGGTATATATCCAAATCATCCTCATTCTTTAAGACCCAAGAGAAAGGCTCCTATTCCCATAAATTCCTTATCAACCCGAGCAGAACCAATCTCTCCTTCTTCTGAGCTCTTGTATTGATGGTCTCAAGCTAAAACAGTCTGCTGGCAAGAAGTCCACATAGTATTCTTCCATTTTGCTGACTGTCATCTATAACTTAAGATCATAGGTTCACAAATGAAACAATCATTTGAGGTCATTAAGTCCAACTCTTTTCATTTACAGATGAAGAACCAAGATCTGTACAGGTGAAAAGGTTGGCTTAGGCTCACAAATTTGGTACATATCTAAGATAAGATTCAAAACCCAGATCTTCCTTACTTCATTCTCCTCCTACCACTTTTCATTATTTCCTAGGTACTTCAAAATCCTTAATGCCTTGGGCCTCCCTACCCTGAAATAGTCTACCACCACACTGGCTCATTCCCTGCAAAATATCCCTTTGCAAGGCCTACCCCGTTCTTCCATTGCTTAGTTTCTCCTGGAGTCAACATTTTGCGGAGGACCCTAGGCTGCCCTGACTTTTTGCTTCTCCTAGTCCTGCTGGAATTCTTCTAGACTTCAAAACCATTATCTTACTCTGAGTACCCTCTACAGCCCACTTTTGTGCTCCCTTTTCTGTATTGTCTACCTCTATTAGGCCTGGAGTCAGGAAGATTCCTCTTCATGAGTTCAAATCTGGTCTCGGACATTTACTAGCTGTGTGACCCTAGGCGAGTCAATTAACCCTGTTTATCTCGGTTTTCACATCTGTCAAATGAGACTGAGAAGGAAATGGGGAACCATGCCAGTACCTTACCAAAAAAAAAAAAATCCCACTTGGGGTCACAAAGGGTTAAACATGACTGAAATAAGGAAGAGGACGACAACCACAGTAATAAAAACACCCTATTAGAAGGTAGACTACTTGAGGTCAGGGATTATTTTTCCTTTTACTTCTACTGGTAGTCCTTTATGCTTAGTATAGTCTTTGCCATATAATAAGTGCTTAATAAATGAATGTTTCCTTCTTAGCCCAGTGTTCAAACCCCTAAACCACTATCCTTCCTTGTTTCTCTTCCCAGGTGTTCAAATGACTGGGCCCATAGATTTATTAATATTTTAGTCCAAAAAACAAGGCTATATAATGAAACCTCTCATGCATTCAAACAAACACATACAAAGAACTGCCCTGAATGACAGGGATGAAATGACAAAATAAGACAGTCCCTGACTGCCTCTGCTCAGGGACCTTATACAGAAATGGATTGAATCTGTCACTCAGGTACCTTCTATTATTTTTTTTTTTTTACATACGAATACAGACTCACACACACATATTTTAATGGGAGTTTTTCAGAGGCTGATTCTTTAAAAAAGGCTGTCTTTGAGATCATGGGAAGCCAGTGGACAAAGATATTTTTGATCATGTGGCATTCAAGACACTCTTAAATCAATCTTGGGTAAGAACTACCATTAATATTTATGTGTAAGTCTGGCCTTAATGACCAGGAAGAATCATTATTTTCAGGCCTAAATATTCACCAAAGAGTTCCTAGGCAATAACTTTAGCAACTCATCTGAACCTTACCTTCTTCCAACTTCATTTTAGTTTCCCTACCTTTGCCTGATAGAAGGGTGCAGGGAGCATTACCTACAGGATCAATTAATATGCTTAGCTTGAATGCAATAATGCATGCTTTAACTCAAATTTGCCAAGCACCAAAGATCCATGACAATGAAATCATTTCTGGCAGCTCCAGGGAGCTTCCGCAATGTAAAAGGAACCCTACTGACTCACTCAGAGGCTCATCAGAAATTGGTGAAAATGCAATTTTTTGCAGAGGAATATTTCTAAGGGGAGAGGGGTATATTTTAAAAATATACCCATATTGTAGGCTTGATAGGTAAAATAAAATTGCTCTGCTTGGAGCAAAATTCAGAACAAGAACAATAGCCATTATTCAAATGATTTTTTTTTAACTGAATAATGATGTACTGAAGAATTTCAAAGGAAAATAGTTCCCTCTTAGAAACATATTTTTAAATAAAATATAAATAAAAATATAATTATTATATGATCATTAAAAATAATTCAACAGCACATAATGGCATACTTGAAGTCATTATATCCAAGAAGATTTCTATAAAACCATGCCTGGTAATCTGGGGACTTGCCTGGTAGCCCTGCCACCAATTTGGTCAGACATGTTTAAAAGTAGTCATAGGATAGCAAGACCTAGGGTGAATAATTCCTCTTTATGCCCTGTTATTAAAGGCCTTGGTGGTCCCCACCCTAGAAACAAAGACCCTTAGGTGGAAAGGATCTTCGAGATCCCCTTCTTCAATTCTCCCTGCTTACTTTGTTGCCCCTTCATCCCAGTACTACAGAAGAAGAAAATAATCCATTATTATTTCCTCTGTGTTCTTGCTTGGTCCTTTTTATTTCATTTTATTTGATAGCACTCTATATTTTGTTCTTCACATCTTTGAGTAGCTGATTGGTTCCTGATTTACAACCCCAGAATGCCCTCTTTGCTCCCCCTCTGTGAAGGACCTGGATTGTCTAAGGATCTAAATAAAACTTTTGGATCAGCCCCAACAAGCTGGCAGTAGGATAATCACTACTACCCCAGAGACACTTTCTCCTTGGATAGACTTTTAGCAAATGTGGAAGAGATCCAGTAGTACCAGCAATCAGTCAAAGAGCTCAGGCAGATGGAGGTGAAAGTAAAATGTCCTTTAAGAATGTAAAGGGGAGTTTCCTTACTATCAATTCTCAGGCCCTTCCAGCAAGTCATAATATTGTTTAGTTTTGACTCTCCACCCCACCCTGACACCACCAAATCTACTAACCTATTTGACCCCCTTTTTTTCTGTCTAATGCAATGCAAAATGTTAGACTTGAAGTTAGAAACATAAAATCATAGGATTGCAGACATAGAGGGGAAAGGTAGCCCTATCCTCCCTCATTTTGCTGGTGAAAAAACTGAAGGACAGAGAGATTAAATGATTTGCCTTGAGTCACACAATTAGTAGGTGTCTAGGGCTGGATTTGAATCTAGGTTTTCCAATGCCTTATCTATTTTGACACTAATTATATGACCATAGCTTTCTGACTGTCAGTTATTCTCATTTGTAAAACAAAGGTAGCTTCCAAAGTCACGAGAGGCAGGAAAAAACCTTTCTTATCAGCTCCAAAGGATATATGATTTTGAAGAGGTGTGTATTATATCCAGTGATGCAGATTAAAGCCCATCCTGTAAGATTTGTATCCATATCCTCCTATAATCAAGAGGAATTTCCAGACCAAAGTTCTTCTAGATCTTCTGATGCTGACTAGATAATAATAAAAGTTTCAAGCTGTCCATTCATTCATTCCCGTGATCATAGAGATTCCATACCAAAGAACTCATAATGACTTTAAATGCCTTTAAGTCTAATCCCATCATTTTTCAAATGAGGCAACTGAGAGATGAATACTAAGAGACATAGATACTAAGTCAGTCATACAGCTAGTAAATGTCTGAGGTGTGATCTGAACCCATTTTTTCCTCACTTCTGATTCAGTGTCCTATCTACCACAGCACTTTGACTACATGACCAAGTCAATTTTTTTTTACTGGCTAAATATAGATTGTATCATCATAAATCTGTATTTGGAAGTCTATCCAGTGTATTTTACAGGAGAGAAGGGGAGGGGATGGATGACAGAAATGTTGAGATAGAATTTAATTTAAAGGTGAAACAAAGATATAACATTTGTGTGGTAGTTGAAGAATATGAGAAAGAAAGGTGATTTTAAGCTAAAGGAATGGATTTACAACTCCAAAATGGTTGGAAATTCCTATTATAAGAAATGCACAGCAAGAGAACTATGTACTTGCTTTGATTTCTGTTCAAGAAACTGCCGGAAGGATGGAAAAATGCTTCCTCTAAATAATTTCTTGACCCCCACCTCCACCTCCCATAGACTTTACACAACTTGTTTTCTACTTAGAACAATTTTTCTTCAATTGAATGGAATTTTCTGCAGTTTAGTAAAGAGATAAGGCTCTCTTGTTGCTTTGTCTTGCTTGGCCATATAGTATTATTTCTCAAGCCAAATGAACTGACAGAATAGAAGGAAATGCCAATAAATGAATATTGCATGTTATATTTATAACAATAGAAGCATTGACATACATATAAATTGCAAATCTTCTATCCTTTACTTCATGAAAATAAGCAATGGTCCATATGTCAGAGCCTGAAAGAAACAATGACTGACCTAATGAGATATAGGCAATGTAATGCAATCAACCAATTAATAAATAAGCATTTATTTATGACTTACGATGTGCCAAGTACTAAAACACCATGCGATTGCATTTAACCCTTCAGTTTTCATGGGAATCAGAGTCTTTTAGGAGAGTTCTTGGCATATCAACTGATGACTGTGGGAAAGGGATTCTCCTTCTCTGAAAATTATAATTCTCATATGTAATTTGAGAGAGTCAGGCAAGTTGATTTCTATGATTCCTCTAGCTCTCAAAATGATTCTTCTAATCCAGAAAGAAAACATGAGAAGGGAACACACTGCCTTTCACAACTGAAATTCTAAAGCAGGCCAGATTTTTTTGGTCATACCCTAAAAAGTGCACAGAATAGAAGATCCACATGTGTTTATTGTTTGTTATATATATATATATATATACATATATATATATGTCGCATTTTTTTCTTTTGATTTGGTAGAGAAAAATGCAATCTTAAAGACTCCTCCAACAAAGCGTCTCCCTTGTGTATGCTCAGCTCATACAAAATTCTCTTAGAATTTAACAGCAGATATAACTTTGATAGTCTTCTGAATAATATTAGGCAAAGCATAAAAAAGAAGATGTATGTTCACCAAGCATTGTGCCACAGTCAGGGAGGAAATCCCGATCAGAGACTAAGTAGACAATGCCTCTATAGACAGTGCAAACCTTCAGATGTTCCTGTCTGTGAATGACATGGTGCTACTCACTGATTATCAGTCTCAGGATACTTAAATTGTAGATCACCTCCAAAAGCAATGAAGAAAACATTTGTCTTACTGTCAGGTATGTGGAAGAAAAATAAAAGGCATTTTGAGAGATATTTGAAGGATCTGAAAAATGGAAAGCAATGTATGTAAACTTTTATTTTAAGTGCCTACAATGTATCAGGGTCTGTTCTAATTACTGCAAATACAAATAAAAATTAAACCATCTCTGTGTACAATGCTAATGAGGGAGATACGATTTCTTATGTAGATGAATAGCTATAGTTATGTACTATAGACATAGATAATATATCATATGTACACACATATGTAATTATATATACATATAAAATATAATGGATATTGATTTTGGAGAGCTAGTACAGACGTATACATCAAATAAGAAAAGGGGACATAGTATATAAATATGTAATAGGATGTGCATCTCTTATATACTACACTATCTACATAATTTTAAGAGACCTAAAGGAAAGCTCCTAAAAAACTGAGTGGATTGCTTGTGAGGATTTATGGAAGGGCATGGATAAGAGTTACACATATAATCAGAGGGCATGGATGGCAGCAAATCACGCCACCTCGGGGAATGTCCACATCAATGAAATAAGTCATGCATTGAAGTATTGTAGTGTACCATGAAAGATGAAGGCAATAAAAAAATAAGAGAGGTAAGTAGAGTCAGATATTCCAGATAATGTGGATAAGGTCAAGGCACATTTGAATGGGTATGTGGCATTCTGTAGATCAACTGTGTTTTCTTAAAATAACTATTTGTAAGGCAGTTTTGTCACACATAACAATAACATTATCCAACAGCCTTCTGTTCTTTCTCATCTCAGAGGTATATAGACTCTCCAGCAAAACCTGGCAACCCTGAGTAAATGAACATATTCATCAAGTTAAAGCTAATGAGAAACTGGGCTTTGGCTGCATGCCCACTGCCCGTCAAACATCCTGGTCCATGGTATGGTAAGAGAATGAAAGCCAGAGAGTGGAAAGAACAGTCATCTCTAGCCAGTCAGTTACCTGGATAGAATCACTGCCCTCAGCTAAAAATTCAAAGAACCTATTTCTGGAGCAAGGACACACAGGGCACTTTGGTTTCAATGCCAATATTTTTTAAATCACATTCTTAAAAAAAATATCCATAATAGTCATGTTGTAAAAGAAAATATAAGATTAGAAAAAACCCTCAAGAAAAATAAAGTAAAAAAAATATGCTTCAATCTGTATTCAGATACCATTACCTCTTTCTCTGGAGATGGATAGTACTTTTTGTCATAAGTCTTCCAGAGTTGTCCTGGATCATTGTATTGCTGAGAATTGCTAAGTTATTCACAGTTGATCATCTTACAATATTGTTATTACTCTGTACACAGTACATTTCATTTTGCATCAGTCCATGATATTCTTTCCAGGTTTTTCTGAGAACATCCTGAACATCGTTTCATAGAGTATGCTAATATTCCATCATAATCCCATACCACAATTTGTTAAGTTATTCCCCAATTGATTTACCACTGAAAAAGAGCCACTATAAATATTTTTGTATGTATAAGTCCTATTCCTTTTTGTTTGTTGTGTCTTTTGGGATACAAATCTAGTGATGGTATTGCTAGGTCAAAGGGTATGTATAGCTTTATAGCCCTGCGGGCATAGTTCCTAATTGTTTTCCAGAATGGTTTAATCAGTTCACAACTAAGCCAACAATGCATTAATGTCTCATTTTTTCCCACTTACCCTAAAAAATTTGTCATTTTCCTTCTCTATACTATTAGACAGTCAAATAGGTATGAGGTAGTACCCCAAAATTGTTTTAATTTGCATTTCACCAATGAATAGTGAGTTAGAGCATTTTTAAAAATATGACTATACATGCCTTTGATTACCTCATCTGAAAACAGTTCATATCTTTTGATCATTGATTAGTTGGGCAATGACTCTTTTATAAATTTGACTAAGTTCTCTATATGCTTAAGAAATGAGGCCTTTATTAGAAGAACTTGCTTCAAAATTATTGGATCACAGTTACTGTTGCTAACTGTATTTCCCTCATCCTGTTCTCCCTACCCCATTTATTCTTTTCTCTCTCTCATTTTACCCTGTCCCTCCTCAAAAGTATTTTGCTTCCCACTACTTCTTCCCCCAGTCTGCCCTCCCTTCTATCATCACCCCCTTCTCTTATCCCTTTCCCCTCCTACTTTCCTGTAGGGTAAGATAGATACCTATACCCAATCGTGTGTATGTATTATTCCCTCTTTGAGCCAATTCTGATGAGAGTAAGGTTCTATCACTCTCCCTCACCTCCCATCTCTTCCCTTTCATTGCAAAAGCTTTTTCTTGCCTCTTTTATGTGAGACAATTTACCCCATTCTACCTCTCCCTTTCCTGTTCTCCCAGAACATTCCTCTCTCACACCTTAATTTTATTTTTTAGATATCATCCCTTCATAATCAACCTGCACCTTTGCCCTATTTCTATATATACTCCTTCTAACTACTGTAATAATGAGAAAGGTCTTATGAGTAACAAATATCATCTTCCCATGCAGGAATATAAAGAGTTTAATTTTATTAAGTCCCTTATGATTTCTCTTTCCTGTTTATATTATTATGCTTCTCTTGATTTTTGTATCTGAAAGTCAATTTTCTATCCAGCTCTGGTCTTTTCATAAAGAATGCTTGAAATTTCTCTATCTCATTGAATACTTACTTTTTCTGAGTAGGTGATTCTTGCTTGTAATACTCAGTTTTTCTGGGTAGGTGATTCCTGGTTTTAATCCTTTGCCTTCCAGAATATAAAATTCCAAGTCTTCTAATCTTTTAAGGTAGAAACTGCTAAATCTTGTGTTATCCTCACCATGGCTCCACAATACTAGAATTGTTTCTTTCTAACTGCTTGCAGTATTTTCTTCTTGACCTGAGAACTCTGGAATTTGTCTATAATATTCCTGGGAGTTTTCATTTTGGGATATCTTTCTGGAGGTGACTGGTGGATTCTTTCCATTCTATTTTACCCTCCAATTTTAAAATATTAGGGCAGTTTTCCTTGATAATTTCTTAAAAGAATATGTCAAGGATCTTTTTTTTCTCAATCATGACTTTCAGATTGTCTAATAATTTTTAAATTCTGTCTCCTGGATCTATTTTCCAGGTCATTTGTTTTTCCAATGAGATATTTCACATTGTCTCCTATTTTTTCATTTTTTTAATTGTGTTTTGATTTCTCATAAAGTCATTGGCTTCCATTTACTCCCTTCCAATTTTTAAGGGATTATTTTCTTCAATGAGATTTTGCACCTCCTTTTCCATTTGGCCAATTCTTTTTTTAAGGCATTCATCTCTTCATTGGCTTTTTGGATCTCTTTTAGAATTTGGCTTAGTCTTTTTTCCAAGGTGTTACTTTCTTCAGTATTTTGTAATGTCTCCTTTACCAAGCAGTTGACTTGTTTTTCATGATTTTCTTGAAAAATTCTCATTTTTCTTCTCAGTTTTTCCTCTACCTCTTTGATTTTGAAAATCCTTTTTGAGGTCTTCCATGGCTGGAGATCAATCCATATTTTTCTTTGAGGCTTTGGATATAGGAGTTTGACTTTGCTGTCTTCTTCTGAGTATTTTTGTTCTTCCTTGTCACCTTAATAACTTTACATAGTCAGGTTTTTCCCCCATTGTTTGCTCATTTTCCCAGTCTTTTACTTGGCTTTTAACTGCTTGTTAAAGTAGGAATCTGCTTCCAGGGTGGAGGGCACACTGCCCCAAGCTTCAGAAGTTTTGTGCTGCTCTTTTCAGAGTTACTTCTTAGGGACCTATAAGTTTTCAGTTCTTCCAAGGTGGTATGATCTAAGGAGAGGTGTTTAGTACTCTCTTGGCCTGTGCTCTGGTCTATGAGCAACCAACCACAAGCCCTCTTTTCTACCCTGGAACTATGAGGACAGTACACTCCATCCCCTCCACAGTGGTTGCAAATTCTACTATGTCAGTGCTTCTCCTCCCTCTGGGACTGTTACTCATGAGTAAGACCCAGATCCAAGTATGGGCAAAGCAACAGAGTCCTGACTCAGTGCTAGCAAAAAGACCCCTATAATCTCCTTCTGACCAGTTGTTTAACCCCTTTACCTTCTATGGTCTGTGAGCTCCAAAAGCCACCACTGCCATTGCTGCTGCTGATTCAGTTACTCCCAAGGCCTGCTCCTTATTTGCTGGGGCTGGGGCAGTGCTGATGTAGGCCTGCACTGGACTGGATTCCATTCTCACCCAGATGTGACATACTTTTCCTGCTGACCTTCTAAGTTATCTTTGAAATCTGTGGGCTGGGAGGTCTGGAAACCAGCACTATTGCTAGCAATTCAGTTACCCTGAGGTCTGATCTGGGTTTGCTAGGGCCTGGTCTATGCTGGCATGGCCTCCACTGGACTGTGTTCATCTCTCACTCTAGTGCAACAGACTTTTCTCCTGACCTTCCTACTTGTCTTTGGCTGAAAATTTGTTTCACTCCATCTTTTTGTGGGTTCTGCTGCTCTAGAATTTGTTTAGAGTCATTTTTAAAGTTATTTGGAGGGGTTTGAGAGAGAGCTCAGGAGTGTCCCTTCCTTTACTCTGCCATCTTGGCTCTGCCTCAATGCCAATCTCTTAGAGACCTAAAATGAAGCCTGTAATATTTCGTAGCATTGTCCACCTGTAATTACCATGTTGGACCCTATATATGAAGACATTTCCTTGGGTACCTATTATGCAATGGGCTGAACCAGGTGCTGGGAGATTATATGAAAATAAATTGGACACAATTCCTGTTCTCAATAACATATAGAGCTAGATCCTGAAGAGTGAATCACTTAAAGTGCTTATGTTATTAGAATTCTCACTGTTTTTCCATTTGCTAGAACTCATTACCATGTATTATATAATTATAATTTCAAATACTTCAAGGAGTTCATTATTTGCATTAATCCAGACCTACTTGTAATATATATATATATATATGTATATATATATATATATATATTTTAATAAGACCTATGATTTCATTGGTGTAGAGAATTAAATTGCTATAAGGCAGCTAGGTGGAGTGGCAGATAGAGCACTTGTCCCAGAGTCAAGAAGACCTGAGTTAAAAATCTGACCTCAGATACTTAATAACTCTCTGACTCTGGGCAAGTCAGTTAATCTCTGTTTACCTCAGTTTCCTCATCTGCAAAATGGAAATAATAATAGCACCTATCTGCTTGGGTCCTTGTGAGGATCAATAAGATAATAGTTTTCAAGTACTAGCACTATGCCTGGCGCATGGTAAATGCTATGGATTTGATAGTGAGGACAATGATGATGGTGATGATAATGGAGTTCCCATTAAAGAAATAATCTTTCTCAATATCGATCAATATCTATTCTTCCTCTTACAGGTTGGTGACATTGATTGCTTGAAACTTATCAAGGATCATACAGTGGGTATATGTTGGAGGCAGGGCAGTTACGTCTCCCTGACTCTTAAGAGTAATACTCCATCTATTAGACTACCCTGTCTCACTTACAATCTTTTGGTACAAAATAATTTTTCACAAAAATGGAAACCCATTTTATGGCCAGAACTGGAAAGTAAAGGCATTCATCTTGGAATTTGGGGAATGAAGAAGAAAATAAGGTATTTCTGGATTAAATGCTTCTGATCCCAAATGTGTTGAGACAATTTTAATGAAAACATTAATATGAAAAGGCATAGATTGGACACTTATGGGTCTCCTCTTAGTACAGATTAAATCTCATACTATAGTGAGATGGAGGGGGGAAATCTATTTAATTCTTAACAGGAAGTAGGCATTGAGGCTATAAGAGAATTCATTTGCTTATTTTCTTGAAGACTTGATTTTTAATTTCTTTCTTATAAAATGATTGTCAAAAGCAAACTGTTTTATATAGCTCTCTTTATGCTTTAATTGTGTTCTAAACAAATAGCCCTAAGAAATAGTTAGTTTTAGTGTAAAATCAGGTTAAGTGAATCCTTGTTTTTGAAGACAAGCAAAATAGCTCATACTTACATAATATGTTCACAATTTGCAAAGCATTTCCTATACAACAACTCTGTGAGGAAAATAATGTAAGATTATTCCCATTTTACAGAGAAAAATGAAATGAATCTCTCAAGGTTTAATTAAGTTACCTATGGTCATAGAAGTCATAAGTCTCAGAAGAGGTACCTGAAATTTAGTCTTTTGATTCCCAAGTCTAATGTGTTTCCATTATACAAAAATTAATTTGCTTTTTTAAATCATTTATCCATTCATTTCTTTGGCACCTACTATGAGCAATACAGTATTCTAGATGCTTGAAAAGAGTCGGTCATCACTCATTTATTAAATGTTTATTATGTGTCAGACATCATACCAGGCACTGTCCTAAGTGCCAAGGATACAAAAAAAGGTAAAAAATACTTTCTGGTGTCAAGGAACTCACAGTCTAAAGGGGGCAAAGATAATGGATGATACAAGATCACCATCCTCAAGAAGCTTATAATCTTAGTATATTGCCTTTCAGAAATCTTGAATTGAATGTCTAATAGACATTTTAAGCTAAGCATGTTGAAAATGGAGCTCATTATTTCCTCCCTAAATTACCCCCTCAATGCACTTTTGTTGTTGTCCAGCCATTTTTCAGTCATGTCCAACTCTTTGTGACCCCATTTGGGGTTTTCTTGGCAAAGATATTAGAATGAATTGTCATTTCCTTTTCCAACTCATTTTACAGATGAAGAAAACGAGGCAGACAGGGTTAAGTGATGGGTCACATAGTTCCTAAGTGACTGAGGTTGGACTTGAACTCAGGTCTTCCTGACTCTAAGGTCCAGTCCTCTATCCACTGTGCCACTAATTGCCTAGAAAAGACAAAGGAAATTCATCCATTTTCTCATGACTTCTTCTGGCCTTAGTTTGGTCAAAATAATTACATCAAGTTTAGTTTCAGTCATTTCTTCTTTCCATTCACATTGTTGTAATTATTTTATACTTTGTTTTGCTGGTCCTGATTAGTTTGTTCTAGGGAACTTTTGAGAGCTTTGTAGGAAACTATAGGCCCAAACAGTTAGATACTCAGTTTCCCAGGGCACAAAGAGTCATTTTGATTATTACAGTGGCATGAATATAGGTAGTCTGGGATAGTGTGAAAGACTTGGAGTCTGAAGACCTCTGTTTTAAAGGGATTCTACTTCTTCCTATTTGTTTGACTTTGTCAATCTCAGTTTCTTCATCTGCAAAATGGGGACAAAAATACTACCTACTACAAGGGTTTGCTGTAGGGATCAAATGTGATACCATATGGACTCTGCTTTCCAAATCTGATAGTACTATATAAAGTTAGGTATTATTGTTATTGTTACTAATAAGAAAACTAGAGATGAAATTTCAGGACTACATATACCAATAAGAGGTAAATGCAGGCCATAGTCCTCAAAAGACACCAATGGTTTATCAGCTAATATTTATGGGTTACTAGGACAACTTCAAGGCTGGATTTTCCAGTCTAGGAGTACTTCTCACCAATGATCTAAAATACCTCATAGTATTGATAAAGTGTGTTGAATGATCTTAAGAATCATCTTATTCAGTACTATGGTGCATTTGAGCTAATGAGACTTAGGGAGACAGGTCACTTTAGAAATCAAGAAATTTAAGGAAGCCACTGGATTTTTCCTTCTCCAACTTATACTGCAATCCTCTGCATGACCTTATACAAGCTCTTTCCATAAACCTCTCTATAATCTTTGAATCGTCCAATACTGAGGAAAAGAAAGCAACATATGGCAAACCTACATGTTATTTGAATGCAGTAGAGTACCTCTTGAAATAATATACTAACAGAAGAGGTCTGAAGGCTTGTTGGTCATAAAGATAATTGTCTCCAGTCCAGTCTTCAGGAACTTATTCCTCTCCATGAAATCCACAGATATTTTAACAAGTCTTTCAGCAAAATAAAAGGTCAAAAATCCAATGTAGAAGTCAAAAGAACTCATCATATCACTTCAATAGTCCTTTAAGCAGGAAAAACAATATTTAAGAGAACATGTGGATGCTTGATGATAATGGTACTGCTTTATTCTGCTTTGGTCTGAGAAAATATGTGAGTGTTGGGAAGGCTAGATGGTGCAGAGAATAGAGCACTGGCCCTGGAGTCAGAAAGACCTAAGTTCAAATCCAGCCTCAGACACTTGACACACTTACTAGCTGTGTGACTTTGGGCAAGTCACTTAACTCCCATTGCCCTCCAAAAAGTAAAAAAACAAAAAAAATCCCAGGGCAGCTAGGTGGCTCAGTTAGTAGAGTCCTGCCCTTGGAGTCAGGAGGACCTGAGTTTGGATCCAGCCTCAGACACTTAAACACACACACACATAGACACACACACACACACACACACACACACAATTTGCCATGTGACCTTGGGCAAGTTACTTAACCCCAATTGCCCTCCAAAAAGCAAAAAAATAAAAATAAAAAATAAATTTAAAAACAATGAAACTATGTGGTACTGGATATAAAGCCAAGCACAAGCAGATTTCCAGAAGACTAGTGCTGTGAACAGCTTTCAAGGTTCTTATTACATACTATAGCAAATTATCTGTTTATTCAATAACAAATAAGAGCAAAACATTCACAGAAAATCAAGGTACAGCATTCACAAAGTCACAACTCAACAACTTATCATTAAAATGGCCACATAGTTTTCACCAAAGTGGTCACATTTAGAAATGCAATCATTCAATCATGCATAAGGAAGGGACACAAAGTACAATAGTCAAAGTACTTTACCCCTAGGTAGTACATTTATTTAGTCAATCACACAGTCCTTAATTCAATCACAAAGAACAATAGCCAAATCCCCCACCCATGGGGTGCAATTAAGTTACAACTTCTACAGTCACTTTAATCAATCAAACATATATCATTTACCTAGTTCAGGGAAAAAGTCATCACCCTGAACTTCAGAGAATTCAAAAAGAAGTTACAACAGAAAATAACACAATTTAGCAGACAGGGCTTCCAGCTGTCTGACCATTACATCTATACCTAGTTAGTTAACAGAGAGGAAAGCACCAACTGCTGGGTTTTCAAAGTCAGGGGCTCAACAGCTGCCCAGAGTCTCATCTGGCCAAATCACACAACTCTTCCCAAAGTGAGCCCCCAAACAAAACCTCATATCAGGGTCAGTCACTACTCAGTATCCACAGAGAGGTCTTTTCATCTTGACTCAAGACAGGCTTTCAGCTTTCATGGTTTCCCTCCCATGGTCCCAGCTCCTGCCTGAATATAACCAACTGCCACCTAAGTTCAAAGGCACACAGCTCTCAGCGACTTGTTCAGCTCTCTGTGCAGTTCCCACTCCATATTGAAGTTCACAATGTCTAGTCCACTTCAAGTCCTTCACAGTTTTTCTTCCTGGGAAGAAAAATCTTTTTTTTTTAAGCAATTGGGGTTAAGTAATCTGCTCAAGGTTACACGGCCAGTTATTTCTGGGTGTGGTGCTGAGTATCTGAGCCCAGATTTGATCCCCAGGTCATCCCAACACTGGAGATGGTGCTCTTACTCGCTGAGCCACCTGGCCGCCCCTAAGCAATTGGGGTTAAGTAACTTGCTCAAGGTTACATGGCCAGGTGTTTCTGGTTGGGTGCTAAGTGTCTGAGCCCGGGATTCGATCCCCAGGTCATCCCGACACTGGAGCTGGTGCTCTTACTCGCTGTGCTACCTGGCCACCCTGAAGAAAAATCTTAACAGAGCCATACACAAAGTACAGACACCACTTTCATGCTTCCTCTGGCAGCTCTGGCTGGTCCTCATAAAACCTCAGCAGCCTCAACATCTCTGCAGCTCCTCAGCACCTCTGGCTGGCCCTCAGGAGTCTTCAGCACTGTAAGCTCCATTCTCAAAATCAAAATCACTTTCTCCATGGAAGTTCCAGTCCAGCAGCAGCAGTCCAGTCTTCAGGTGCTTATCCCAAGAAGTTCTGACTTTTCCAGCTAAGGTTTTTTCTTATATACAGTATTGCTCCTCCTTGTTGAGTCCCTTCCTGTCACATCAGCAGCAGGGGTTACCTGTTCAGCCCATTCCTGTTATGTTAGCAACAGGAGATCACACCTCCTATTTCTTTAACAGAGGCTTAATTTGAAACTAGGTGCTAAGTACCTCTTAGCTTTCCAAAACAAAAGGGATCTTCAAATTTCATTACCATTACTGTGGGGTCAGTCCTGAGTGGTACATTTTAAGAGGGAAGATGATGATAAAGTGGAGAATTTCCAGAAGAAATCAACCATAATAATTAAGGATGCTGAGTTCATGACTTATGAGGATCAGGTGAAGGAACCTGGGGTGGGGGACATGTCTATTCTAGAGAAAATAAGTCTTAGAGGGGACTTGCTAGTCAAAGTGTCCCCACATAAAAGTGGAATTAGATTTGTTCAGCTTGATTCCAGAGGGCAGGATTAGGAATAATGGGCAGTAGTTGCAGGGTAAAATGTAGGACTGATGTAAAAACAAGACAAAAATAGTTATTATCACCACTATCACCACCATTACTACTACTACTACTACTACTACACTACTACAACTACTACTACTACTACTTAACAATCATAAGTATCTCAAAGTAGAGTGGATTTCCTCCTCTTTGGAAGACTTCAAGCATGTATTAGATGACCATATCTTGAAGTCTATACTAGGATGGAACAAACTGTCTCCAATTCTTAATTTTTCTTCTCAAATAGCTAAGGGTCTAATGTTTTTCCCAAGACAGGCTGAGAACAAAACACTGCTTAAGTATCCAAGGGCCATAAAACTGTCAGGTCTGCTCCAACTTACAACACTGTAGGTCAGGCATCTGAGGATTATGACAATAAAAAACATGTACCTTGAACCTTCTAATCACCTGCCTTCATGAAGATACCTCAGTATTATTCTTCTTGGATTTATTCTATGATGATTAGCATTTTCCCTTTATCTCCTACCCTCCCCATCCCAGTAATACAATCCATTAGACTTCCATATCCTTGAGGACAGGAAATGTCTTTTGCTTTCCTACTTTCTCTAATATTTAGCCTTTTCCTTTTTATTTCCTTTTTTTAAATTTTGTTTTAACCAATGGTACCACTATCCTTTCAGTCAAACAGGATCAAAATAGCCATGTCATCCTTGATTTCTTTCTCTCTTCCTACATATAAAAGTATGTTTTCAAATCTTGTTATTTGTTTCTCTCTAATATCTCTTGCATAGGGTTCCTTTCTACTCACACAGCCACCATCCTAGTTCATGTTCAAATCATTTCTTATTTAATTTACCATAATACCTTCCTAATTCATCTCCTACTATCATCTTTCCCCAGTCTAGCATATGATCCATCCAGCTTCCAATTTTACTTCATCGAGTGTAGTTCTCTTTATCACCTCTCAGTGGCCCCTACTGAACTCCAGTACCTCCCTATCACCTCAGCATCCAATCCTCAATCACTTGGTATTTAAAGATATTCACAATCTAGCCTCCTCCTATCTCTCCAATATTTTCCTCCATTTAACTCCCTTCATATACCCCAGAGTTAAGCCATAATCTCCTACCTGCAGTTCCTTACAAACAACAATCTCCAGTCCCTCTGGTTCTGTACTGGTAGTTCCCTATAAATGGAATTCTTTCCTTTGAATTTTCTGATTCTTAGAATTCTTGGCTTCCTTTAAGACTTAGTTCAAGCATCACTTCCTCTGGAAGGCCTTTCCTGGTCTCCTCAGCTGACATTGCCATCTCCTCTAAAGTATTGATTCACCAACTCTGCATTTCTATTGTATTTTGTGATTTCTATATGTTGTTTCCACCATTAACATATGTGGTCCTTCAACCAGGACATATATAAAGGTATACAGAATCAATATATGATTAAATACAAAGTATGAGGGGCAGAATAACAGTAGATAGAGAGCCAGAACACAAGCCCAACTAGATGGGAAGGGAGAGTGTGGTTTTCAAGTCTGACTTCTGTCTCAACACTATATGTGATTACTTAACCCTTCAGTGACATATTCAACTCTCTAAAACTTTTAATTACCTTCAGAGAACTTGCCAACCTGTATTAGAAATGTCCTCTGTGGACTCAAACCATTTTGAATCCATAAGACCTAAAAAAGGCCCAGAACCTGGATTGGTCAATCAGGAGAGACATTGGGCACCACTTTGAGCTTAGCCTACCATAATGCTTTGAATATCTTGGCATAACTGACATGCTTTGCTTTGCTTTCTGAGTGAACTCAAAATGTTCCTTCCTGTGTCAGCAACTGCAAGGCCAGATGAAGCTAGCCAGGAACATTCTTCTGTTTGTAACTACAAAGGACAAGGTGCCCTGACCCAAACACTACCTTGTGAATAATGGGAATTTTTCTTATCTTGTTATTCTATAGACATGTTATATTATATTATGTAATTTTAATGACAGAAGAAACACAGACATACTGGATCTATAATTTCAATTGACACTTTGACATTCTCCTATTTTATTGTATTTACAATCTATCCAATTAAGAAATTCCTTTCTCATATTATGGTTAACACATATGGAGACTATAATTTTGGTTGATGTAGGCATCTTGAGCCAGGAAGGGAGGGAGGGGTGAGAGGAAGTTGTTCTGAAGATATAAGGTCTCCTTTGTCTGTCCATTCTTGGGTTCATTGTCTACAATGAGTTCCAATGAGTATCTCTATATGCATGCTCTGCAAGCTTTGAGAGAAATAAATATACACATGTAGCCTGAAAACAAAAACAAAACAAAACATGCAGTCCTTTAGGACAGGGGCTATTTTTGATATGTTTTTTGCCATTTTTTAAAATATTCAAACTTACCAGTATGATTGGCACATAGTAAGTGCTCAATGGATGCTTGTTGATTAATGTAGTGGGAATTGTTTTTCTAATATTTGTTGGATTCGATGACTGAGGTTTGTAAAAACTCTGAAGTTCTGTGTGACGTGAGATAGGAGCTATCCATCACAAAATGGTTGAATACATATGTTGGGGGAATATAAAATAGACCATATTCAAGTAATGAAGTAGCAAAACTCCATTTATCTGAAGTGAATTAATTTCTGGAGTTCTTTTTTAAAAGGCCTAGAAGCTCAGGGAAAGTGTGGAGGAAGGAAGAAACAACAAAAAAAAAAGAGGTGCTTAGAAAGAGAGTAGTAGATAGATTAGAAGTTTGGGGAGGGGGGTTGGAGAGAGAGAAAGAGGGAGGGAGGGAAGGAGAGAGAGAGAGAAAGAGAGAGAGAGAGAGACAGAGAGAGAGAGAGAGAGAGAGAGAGAGAGAGAGAGACAGAGACAGAGAGAGAGACAGAGAGAGAGACAGAGACAGAGACAGAGACAGAGACAGAGAGAGACAGAGAGACAGAGAAAGACAAAGAGAGACAGAGACAGAGAGAGACAGAGAGAGAGAGAGAGAAAGAGAAAGAGAGAGAGAGAGAGAGAGAGAGAGAGAGAGAGAGAGAGTGTTGTGTGCTAACTGAAGCCCTATTTTGAGCAAGATTTTGATGGGTAGTGGCCCAGAGTATTCAAGATTAAAGAAACTTGGATTAAATTCTATAGAAGAAATATCCCAAGACACTTTTCTTTTGAGAGGGAGTAACTCTTTTTCTTTTTTTTTCCTTTTTTTAAATTAATTTATTTATTTTTAGCTTTCAACAACCATTTCCACAAGATTTTGAGTTACAAATTTTTCTCCTGGTCTTTCCCCTATGCCCCACCCCAAAATAGAAAGCATACTGAATACCCCTTCCCCCAATCTGTTCTCTCTTATATCCTCCCCCATTCACTCCTCCCAACTTCTTAGTAGGGCAAGATGGATTTCTATACCTCAGTGCCCATATATCTTATTACTCAGTTGCATGTAAAAAAATATTTTTTTAACATTTGTTTTAAAACTTTGATTTCCAGATTCTTTCCTTTCTTCCCTCTTCCCCACCCCCACTGAGAAGATTCACAGTTCAATATAGGTTATACATGTGTCGTTACACAAAACGTTTCCATAGTAGATATATTGTAAAAGACTAACTATAATTCCCTCCATCCTATCCTGTCCCCCACTTTTTCTATTTTCTCCTTTGACCCTGCCCCTTTTCAAAAGACACTTTTGAAAACTATAGAATTATGATTTTTTTCAAAGCAGAAAAATATTTTTTTCTTTTACAGTTGTCATATGAAGATAATTCTAAAATGATAGAATTTGAACTGGTATCAGAAATGTAAAGGAAAGATGACCATGATTCCAGATTAGACTCTAAAAGAGCAGAAAAAAATAGGGAGAAAGCATATAACTATTCAAGAGGCATTGAATTTATAATTAGAATTATATTTTATATGCTATGCTGCTATACTCTAAGGACCTTTGGGCCTTTTCAACTGATTTTCAACTGAAACCTCCAATATGCATTCTTACCCTATTACCTCTTGAGAGGAGGGATTTTTTTTTCTCAAATACTGGGTTTGAGTACTGGCCCTATTGTGTAACAATCGTGTGACCTTGAACAAGTTATTTAATCTCAGTGAGATGTAGTTTACCTCTCTATAAAATGAAATAATCCATTTAGATGATTTCAAAGATCATCTCCAGTTCCAAATCTTGTGATTTTATATACTTAACTCCAGATATGCTCAGAAAAAAAGTAGAAGAAAAAATGGTTTAAATTTTTATGATAAGGCATGACAATAAATAAGATCCCTAAAATGTTCTTCTGCAATCATTGTATAGTATAATAATTAAAATTTAGAAGAAAATCATTTCTGAATTATTTTCAAAAGACCTTAACAAACTGGACTGTCTTTATGTTGCACAAATGAATCATTATTAATGTTACCAACAGTCTCTCAAGTATTAAATGCTTTTGCCTTTTCTCAGTTTTTATTTTGCTTGATCTCTCCTTTGCAGCTTTTTGCACAATCTATGAACTCATCCCAATTTAATAGCCTAACCCCCCTTAGCTTTCCTGAATTTTATCCCCAAATGTCAGACCAAATATCAGTCTAAAAGCATTTATTAAGCACTTATTATGTGCAGAGCACTGTGGTAAATGTTGGGGATTGTGACAGGAAAAAAAAATCCCTCCTCTCAAGAGGTAATAGGGTAAGAATCATATTGGAGGTTTCAGTTGAAAATCAGTTGAAAAGGCCCAGAGGTCCTTAGAGGATAGCAGCATAGCATATAGTTACAAATATTCCTTAATGTTAAGTCCATATCCATATTCATTTCTAGTGTTAAACCCTTTGATAAAAGTTCCAAGAACTTCAGTGGCAAGAACTTTCATCACATATCTCTTACCCTATTACATCATGTTCCCCGCCGTGTCCTCTTAATCATCAGCCATCTTCTCTCAATTTACCTCTTTACTTGGTGTTCCTATAGAGCACCATCATTTCAATTATCATCTCAGTTTATCCAATGCATATTTCTCTACTTTACTATAATGCTACAATTCCAACTGCCTGCTAGACATTTCTATCTCAATGTTCCATCAATATCTTAAATGAAAAATGTCCAAAAGAGAATTGATCATTTTTGCTTCTTCGCTTCCAAACCCACCCTTCAAAACCATTTTGCTTTTTGATGAAGGGACTAAAATCTTCCCACTCACATATGTTTGTAATCTTAAAGTCATCCTTAATCTATTCCTCTCCATTACCTACAAATGCATAAACACACATATTCAGTCAATTGCCAAAAATTTATAATTCTACCTTCACAATAAATCTCAAGTTGCTCTCCTTCATTTCATTCAAACAGCTAGTTCAGGCCCTCATTCTGCTTGTCCACATTATTGTAATAATTTCCTAATTCCTGCCCCCCCATCTCACTTTTCTTTCTATGGCAGTTTGCAAAAAGCTGCCAAAATAGTCTACCTGAGGCACAAAGATAATAGTAAGCATTTAATAGTTATTTTTATTTTGATAGACTGACAATGTTATTCTCACGCTCAAAATCTTCAATGGCTCCCTATTACTTCTACTATAAAATGTAAACACCATCTAGCTACCAACTACATTTTCAGGATTAAGTCACATTACTTCCTTTAATACATTCTATGTTCTATCTATAAAGACGGAAAAAAGACAATTTATTATGGTGTTGGGAATGGGAGAAGAAGTAGCATAAAACCCCCAGACATTTCAGCCTTTTCTAGTTAGCATAGTAATTTATATTTGGATAGAATAGAGGGGTCTGGGAGGATGGAAGTTTATACAGTTTTCTTACTATAACATCTTTCATTTTCTTTTTGAAACAATAGAAACCTAAGAACAATTTCCTAATTGGAATATGATAAGAACTAAATGTTAAAATGGGTTTATGAACATGTTAGATGACATTTGAACTGAGAGACTTAAGGGAGACAGTAAAGGTCAAGGCAGTTAACAGAAGAGTTCAGAGAAGGGTCAAATAGAATAATTATTAAGATATTGCAGAGAGTAGATTTGCCCTTGGTCTAGGCCTCTGCCCTTTTCTGTTGTAGTGGGGATTAGGGAAGGAATTCAGTCATTGGCTGAGTCTTGACTAAGAACTAACATCAGCTTTATAACCACTGCCCAAGAAGGCTGACTCTAGAGAGCTAAGAAACCTTCATAGCCTTAAGTTTAGAGAACCAGATGAAGAGATAAGTAGTTCTGTAAGCAAGAGGGCTTACTAACTGCCGAACCTTCAGTGGATGGAAGAAAGACTAGCAGATTACCCTTCAGCAAAGGTCTATAACTGAAGTAAAGGAGCCAGCTGAAAAAGCTGTAACCACTACCCTACCCACTCATAAGAAAGGTTGCTTAACCATAATATTCCACAGTAGATGTAGGGAATGTCCAAAAGAAAGAGTCACGGAACCACAGCCTACTTTTCAGGGAAGATGCTTATTAACCACAGAATTCCTACATACTATCATGGAAAAGAACACTAAATTTGGGGTCATAGGACCTTGATTCAATTACCAGTTTCTTCTACTTACTACTTGTTTTGAATAGGGCAGCTCATTTCAGCTCCCTGGGCCTCAGTTTTCTCATCTGTAAAATCACAGAACTGGACTAGGACATGCCTGTGGTTGGTTCCATATATAAATATATGAGCTAAATGATCTATAGATGATGAACAGGGGAAGCGGAGTCAAGATAGTGGAGTAGAAATAGAACTTCTGTGGGGCTCCGGCTTCCACCTACCCTAATTCATGTAAAAGGGGACTGTGAACAAACGTTGGAGCCACAGAACCCACAAAATGACACAGAGAAGCTAACCTCCCACTAAGGACAGCCTGCAGGGCAGGGCCAGTGCAGAACTCTGGGAGCCAACGCAAGCCCCGCATAAGCCAGAGGTTTTAGCCCCAGGGTAGGACTGACCAATGTCTGGCTGGAATGACTTCAGATCACCAGCAGCTGTGGTGGTTTCCAGAATTATCAACACATAGATGAGAAGGACAAAGTGAGAGGTCAGTGCAGTGTGGACTTTGGGATCCAGTAGTTGGGAGTGAGTCGGCCTCTGCCCCTGAGGCAAGAAGCCACTGAGGCACAGAAGACCATGCAAAAGTCTCTGCCACATAGCAGCTTCAGTTCCTGGACTGCAGAGTGTAGGGGGAACAAATGACTAGTCTGAGGGGTAATTTCTCTTGCTTTAACCTGCTTGGATCTGGATGGCGGTCTAGGGTGGAGGTTATGGGGTGTGTGACCAGCTTGCCAGAGTGTGTGGAGGCTTCAGAGAGGGCATACAACTAATACCTTTGGCAGCTGAGAAAACCCTAGCATTTGGGATGAAACTCCCCTGTCTGTTGGCAGAGTCCTACTGTGGCAAAAAAAAAAAAGAAACCCAGGGGAAAAGTGATTGTGTGGCAACATGAGCAGGAAAAGATGGCAAAATAAACAGAGAAACCCAGCTTTACACTCCTATTTTGGTGACAAAAAGGATCAAAGCATGGAACAGGAGGAAGACAGTGAAGTCAAAACTCCTGCACCAAAAGCTTCAAAGGAAAATATGAGCTGGTTACAGGTCATAGAGGACCTTAAGAAGCAAATAAGAGAAGTGGAGGAAAATTAGGAAGAGAAATGAGAACAATGCAAGAAAATTATGAAATGAAGGTCAACAGCCTGACTGAGGAAAATCACACCTTAAAAAATAGACTAACTCAAATAGCAAAAGAGGCTCAAAAAGGCAATGAGAAGAAGAATGCCTTAAAAAGCTGAATTTGCCAGATGGAAAAAGCATCTAAAAAGCTCACTGAGGAGAATCATTCCTTCAGAATTAGACTGGAGCAAATGGAAGCTAGTGACTTTACGAGAAATCAAGATGGTGTTAAACAGATCCAAACAAATGAAAGAATAGAAGGCGATGTGAAATATCTCATTGGAAAAACCACTGACCTGGGAAATAGATCCAGGAGAGATAATTTTAAAATTATTGGACTACATGAAAGCCATGATCAAAGAAAGAACCTAGAAATCATTCTCCAAGAAATTCTCAAGGAAAACTACCCTGATATTTTAGAACTAGAGGGCAAAATAGAGGTTGAAAGAATGGACTGATCACTTCCTGAAAAAGATCCCAAAAGAAAACCCCTAGGCATATTATAGCAATGTTCCAATATTCCCAGATAAAGCAGAGAATATTACAAGCAGCCAGGAAGAAACAGTTTGAATATTGTATAAAAACAATCAGGAGTTAGGATCTGGCAGCTTCTACACTAAGAGATCAAAGAGCTTGGAATATGATATTCTGGAGGTCCAAGGAGCTGGGATTAAAACCAAGAATCACCTACCCAGAAATCTGAGTATCATGTTTCAGGTGAAGATATGGTCATTCACTGGAATAGAGGACTTTCAAGCATTCTTGATGAAAAAACAAGAGTTGAATAGAAAATTTGACATTCAGATACAAGAAGCAAGAGAAAATGAGAAGGTAAACAGGGAAAAGAAATCATAAGGAACTTATCCAATTATCTTATCAATGAACTATTTACATTCCTACATACATACATGGAAAAATGATAATTGTAACTGATGAAACTTTTCTCAGTATGAAAATAGTTGAAGGGAATAGAAATATATGTATGTCTATATAGGAGGGTATATGGGCATATGAATACATATGTGAATGTGTGTATATATATGTACAGGTATACATAGATAGAGCTCACAGGACCAATTTAATGGGAAGGGATGATACTTAAAAGTTGAAATTAAGAGATGAGAGAGGAATATAATGTGAGGAGATGGGGAAAGACAGAATGGGATAAACCATCTCATATAGAAGAGGCAAGGGAAAATGTTTACAAGGGAAGGGAAGAACAGGAAGGCCAAAGAGAATGGGTCAACTTTATTCTCATTGAATTTGGCTCAGGGAGGGAGGGAATGACATACACACTAAATAGGGTATCTCACCCTACAGGATAGAAGAGGGGAAGGGGATGAGAGGGGGGATGATGGAAGGAAGGGCAGGCTGGGGGGAGGAACATTAGAAGCACCAACTTTTGAAAAGGGACAGGATCAAAGTAGAGAATAGAACAAGTGGGAGATGGGATAGGAGGGATGGAAATATAGTCAGTCTTTTACAATATATCTACTATGGTAATATTTTGCATAGCTACACATGTACAACCTATACTGAATTGCTTATCTTCCCAGTAAGGGTGGGTGACAAGGGAGGAAGTAAATGAATCTGGAATTCAAAGTTTTAAAATCAAATGTTTAAATATATATTATTATTAATAATAACACTTTACACGTATTTGGAAAATAAGCTATACAGGCACTGGGGCATAGAGATCCACCATGCTGTACTGGAAAAGTCGAAGGGGGTATGGGAGATGATGTGGGAGAGAGCAGATTGGAGGAGGGGATATCCTGTGGGACCACTATTTTGGGGAAGTGGGTAGGGGGGAAATAGGGAGAAAATTTGTAACTCAAAACCTGGCAAAAATGAATGATGTAAACCAGAATTTAATAAAGCATTTGGAAAAAAAATACATGATGAACAGGGTATTGGGTAATCCTGAAGAGAGATGTACCCCTAAGACTAGAAAAATAGCATCTACTAGGAAACACCTAAGACATAACTCTTTTTATGGATAAGTGGAGAACAATGTCTGACAGGGAAACAGAGACAGCAAGGTAACATCAACAAAAGATAAAAGCAGCTTTTGTATTGGGGCATGAGATGCCCTTTCAGGTTTATTCCCTAGTCTCACATATTTTGTGTGTGTGTGTGTGTGTGTGTGTGTGTGTGTGTGTGCTTGTGTGTTCCTCCAAACAGTCCACACTGCCACAAGTGTTTTCTATATATGGATGCTCCAAACATGGTACCAATGAAGGTCGATTCTTCCCACTGAGCATGTGTATATTTGTTGAAAAGCAAATTCAAAGTTTATGGGACAATATTGTTGTTATTATTGCTCTTTTGATTATTGTTGTTTTTGGTCATTTCAGTTGTGTCTGATTCTCCATGACCCCATTTGGCATTTTCTTGGCAAAGATAATGGAGTGGTTTGCCATTTCCTTCTCTACCTCATTTTACAGATGAGAAAACTGAGGCAAATAGGTATGTGACTTGCTCAGGGTAACACAGTCAGCAACTGAGTACAAATTTGAACTTAAGAAGATGAGTCTTCCTGATTTCAGGTCTGGCACTCTATCTACTGTGTCATCTAGCTGTCCCTTATGGGAAAATATTCTGCTTCTTATGAGCTAAGGATATTCTTTGGCTATTATACTTTTAAAACAATTATTCAGGCTTTGACAAACACCAAATAAAATGAGCATTTCCATATCAAAAACAAAGTGAGAAGGGCGGCCAGGTAGCACAGAGAGTAAGAGCACCGGCCCCAGAGTCGGGATGGCCTGGAATCGAATGTGGGCTCAGACATTTAGCACCCACCCAGAAACACCTGGCCATGTAACCTCGAGCAAGTTACTTAACCCCAATTGCTTAGGGGCGGCCAGGTGGCACAGTGAGTAAGAGTACCGGCCCCAGAATCAGGATGACCTGGGAAAGAATCTGGGCTCAGACATTTTAGCACCACACCCAGTAATAACTGGCCGTGTAACCTTGAGCAAGTTACTTAACCCCAATTTCTTTAAAAAAAAAAAAAAGGAGAGAAGAGCAAGATGCTGCATGACACTACAAATCTCAATCACAATTTGCTTTCCTTTAAGCATCAATCATATTCCACATGTAATATTCAAATCTTTGACTATTAGAATTCATATTGATAGGGGTTCATGAGCTGTATTTTAAAGAGATTTGGGACCCATAAAGAACCTGGAACCTGGGGTTGCTGATTGGGAGCCCCATGGGTTAGAAGGATCTTTACATTTTCTTGTTGTTTAGTCATTTCAGTAGTGTCCATTTTAGATTTTCTTGGTAAAGACACTAGAGTGGTTTGTAATTTCCTTCTCCAGCTCATTTTCTAGATGAAGCAACTAATAACATGAGGCAAGCACTGTTAAGTGACTTGCCCAGGGTCATACAGCTAGTAAGTGTCTGAGGCCAGATTTGAACTTAGGAAGAGGAATCTTGCCAACTCTGGGCCAGGTGCTCTACCCATTGTACTATCTAGTTACAGGAACACTATATATTAGACTTCAAAATAAGAATACAGGTACTATATAGGAAGGACTGTTTAATTGTTGTTTTTCCTTCTCTAGTGCCTGAAACAGTTCTGGACCAAGAGAAGTCACTTAATAAATGCTTGTTTATTGAATTTCTGGTTCAATGAAATTCACATTCCATCTCCTCTCTCTGTGAATCCACCTTTCCTCAAATATGGTCTTTATTTCATTCAGTAACAACCTTCATCTTCCTTTTCAATTCAGTATACAGCCTCTTTTCCCCTTTCCCTTCTCCTGACAGTATTCTTTTCTTTTGCAAATTACCTTTTTTGGAATATTTATTGTTTACTTATTATATCACCCACTAAAATGGAAACTCCTAGAGGCCAGGGGCTGTTTTCATTTCTTTCTTTATAGACCAACAACTTGGTAGAGAATCCATGCATAGTTGTCAGTAAAAAGCAGTGTTTGTCGGATCTCTTGAATATATCCTCCTGAGGGGAGTTGGTGTACGATTGCTATCATTATCATTTGCCCATTGATGTATACACTTTTAAGGCTCCACATAAATTTTAGAGTTTCCTTTGCTTTGGCAAATACAACTCAGTTCTGCTGATGCTATCATTTTTGGCACAAAGATATTTGTTATCTGAGATTGAGCTTCAGTGCACACTGGGATGATGAATTTCAGGGAAAATTCAGTCAGGACAGATTGGGGGAACACGGCTGCAAAAGCTGGGCCATCAGAAGACTTGATATGTTAGCAGCAGTTCTGCTGATGTTGCTATGAGGCACACAAAATATAAAAGCCATCATTTCCACATCCAGGGAAAATAGACAAGTGCATGAAGAGGTTCACGTGAATAGTATCACTTCTACAAAACCACTATAAGCTTTTATTGATGAGAAGCACACATCAGGGAAAAAAACAAAACAAAATAAAAAGCCCCAATACAGTAAGGAAGCCCTGCTATCTAAAAAGAGATGTTTTCTCAGCAGTAGCTATCAGCAGCAATGACAAAAAGTTCACTCCAAAATGGCATTTAATTTTTCTTTGATAACATTTCTTTGAGCAGTTTAGAGCTCCAAATGGATTCTCTCTGTTGCTATTACAGATTGGTAATTTATTTAATAAATATGCAAATCTACCAATACAGGAGAAGTCTGTTAGCTAGCACATATCTGCAATTTCCCTAATATTCTGATCTTAAAAACAAAGGATACATGCAAATACATATCTGCACCCACTGGCTTTCTAAAAAACTCATCAGAAAAGGATCCAACAGTACTATCATTTGCTTTTGTTTTTGTTTTTTTTGCAAATCCAGATGAGTTTCATCACTATAGGGAATTTTATGTGGCAACTCCTGTCAGTGATACAGATTAGCTACTACTATAATTTTTTTTCTTAACACTATAGTATTAAGAAGTTAAGTAATCTGCCCATGGTCCCATATCTACTATATGTAGAAGCATATTGCACCCAGATATTTATGACCAAAAGCTCTGCCCTTGATCCACTATATAACATTGTCCTTCTAACTAACAATAACTGGTATTCATATAGTTCATTAGTTTTCAAAAAGCTTTGTATACATTATCTCATTTGAGCTACATAATCATCCCCTGAGATGTATACTACAAGTATCAGTTTTACAGATAAGGAAACTGGGGCCCAGGGACCATAAAGATAGTAATTATCAGAGGGGGGATTTGAACCCAGTTCCTCTGGCTCTTGAGCCAATTCTAATTCTAATTCTAATAACAAGCTGCCTCCAACCAGGAAGTACCAGAAGACAGATTGGAACTAGCTATTTTTGACAGCAGTTCTAGCTCTGTGCCCAACATACCATGCTGCTATTCCCCATAAAATCAACGTGAAAGCTACTATGACAATGATTCCAAGAGGTAACATGCACAAGGGAATCTAAGTACTTGGGATGCCAAAGACAATTAACCTTCCTGATACCTGCTGAACATGCCAAATGGACACAGGTTCCCTATCAATCATTTTGGACAGAAAATTGAACATCTATATTTAACCAGAGCTTTTTCTCAGCACAATTTCCCACACTTTAATGTGTTGTTTTAGGTAATAGGGTTGATTTTTGAAAAGGTTCCCTATGCCTATAAAAATGGTTATTTCCAAAATGCCTATAAAAATGGTTATAATTTTTTTTCATTTTTCAAATGCTTTATTAACTTCTGATTTACATCATTCATTTATGCCATATTTTGAGTTACAAACTTTCTCTGCATTTTTCCCCTACCCACCACCCCAAAATAGCAATCACACAGGACATCCCCTCCTCCAATCTGCTCTCTCCCATATTTTCTCCCATAAACCTTTTGAATATTCCAGAAGGCATGGTGGATCTCTATGCCCCAGTGCCTGTATATCTTATTTCCCAATTACATGTAAGATAGTATTAATAATAGTGTGTATATATGTATGTGTATATATGTACATATATGTATATATATATAATCATTTGATTTTAAAACTTGGAATTCCAGATTCATTCCCTTCCTCCCTTGTTAACCACCCTTACTGGGAAGATAAGCAGTTTAGTATAGTATATACTAAATTTAGTATAGGTTGTATATGTGTAGCTAATGCAAAATATTAACATAGTAGATATATTGTGAAAGACTGACTATATTTCCCTCCCTCCTATCCCACCTCCCACTTGTTCTATTCTCTACTTTGATCCCATACCTTTTCAAAAGTGGGTGCTTCCAACTTCCCTCCCCCCCAACCTACCCTCCCTTCCATCATCTCTCCTCTCATCCCCTTCACCCCTACTCTCCTGTAGGGTGAGATACTCTATTTAATGTATATGTCATTCCCTCCCCAAGCCAAATTCAATGAGAATAAGGTTGACCCATTCCCTTTTGATTTCCTATTCTTCCCCTCCATTGTAACCATTTTCCCTTGCCTCTTCTATATGAGATAGCTTACCTCATTCTGTCTCTCCCCATCTCCTTTCATTATATTCCTCTCTCACCTCTTAATTTCACCTTTTAAGTATCATCCCTTCCTATTAAATTGGTCCTGTGCCCTCTACCTATGTATACCTGTAAACAAATATACACACATTAACATATGTATTCATCAGCCCATATACCCTCATACATATATTTCTATTCCCTTCAACTATTTTCATACTGAGAAAAGTTTCATCAGTTACAATTATTGTATTTCCATGTAGGAATGTTAATAGTTCAACTTTGATAAGGTTCTTATGATTTCTTTTTCCCTGTTTACCTTCTCATGCTTCTCCTCTTTCTTGTATCTGAAGGTCAAATTTTCTATTCAACTCTGGTTTTTACATCAAGAATGCTTGAAAGTCCTCTATTCCACTGAATGACCATATTTTCCCCTGAAACATGATATTCAGTTTTGCTGGGTAGGTGATTCTTGGTTTTAATTCCAGCTCCTTTGACCTCCGGAATATCACATTCTAAGTCCTTCGATCCCTCAGTGTAGAAGCTGCCAGATCTTGGGTTATCCTGATTGTTTTCCCACAATATTCAAATAGTTCTTCCTGGCTGCTTGTAATATTCTCTCCTTTATCTGGGAATTTCAGAACCTGGCTATAGTATTCCTAGGAGTTGTTTGTTTTGTTTTTTAAGCAATTGGGGTTAAGTGACTTGCTCAAAGTTACACGGCCAGTTATTTCTGGGTGTGGTACTAAGTATCAGAGCCCAGATTTGATCCCAGGTCATCCTGACTCTGGGGCTGGTGCTCTTACCCACTGTGCCACCTGGCTGCCCTTAAGCAATTGGGGTTAAGTAACTTGCTCAAGGTTACATAGCCCGGTGTTTCTGGGTGGGTGCTAAGCGTCTGAGCCCAGATTCGATCCCAGGTCACACCAACTCTGGGGCTGGTGCTCTTATTTGCTGTGCTACCTGGCTGCCCCATAATAGTTCAATTTATTTTATTTTATTTTTTTGCCTTTTGGAGGGCAATTGGGGTTAAGTAACTTGCCCAAACCTAGGAGTTTTCTTTTTGGGATCTTTTTCAGGAAGTGATCAGTCCATTCGTTCAACCTTTATTTTGCCCTCTAGTTCTAAAATATCAGGGCAGTTTTCTTTGAGAACATCTTGGAGGATGATTTCTAGGTTCTTTCTTTGATTATGGCTTTCAGGTAGTCCAAAAATTTTTAAATTATCTCTCCTCGATCTATTTTCCAGGTCAGTGGTTTTTCCAATGAGATATTTCACATTGCTTTCTATTCTTTCATTTGTTTGGATCTGTTTAACACCATCTTGATTTCTCATAAAGTCATTAGCTTCCATTTGCTCCAGTCTAATTCTGAAGGAATGATTCTCCTCAGTGAGCATTTTAGATGCTTTTTCCATCTGGCAAATTCAGCTTTTTAAGGCATTCTTCTCCTCATTGCCTTTTTGAGCATCTTTTGCCATTTGAGTTTGTATATTTTTTAAAGTGTGATTTTCCTCAGTCAGGCTGTTGACTCTCATTTAGTAATTTTCTTGCATTGTTCTCATTTCTCTTTGTAATTTTTCCTCCACTTTTCTTTGTATTTTCCTTTGAAGCTTTTGGTACAGGAGTTCTGACTTCACTGCCTTCCTCCTGTTCCATGCTTTGATCCTTTTTGTCCCCAAAATAGGAGTCTAATGTTGGGTTCTTCTATTTGCTTTGTTTCCTTTGCATGGTCATGTTGCCACTCACTTACTTGACTTTTGGGCTTTTTGCCACAGTAATCTCTGATACCAGACAGTGGAGCTTCGTACCAAATGCTGGGGTTTTCTCAGCTGCCAGAGGTATTAGTTCGATGCCTTTGCTGAAGCCTCCATACTCTCTGGCAAGCTGGACACACACCCCAGGGCCTCTACCCTAGACCACAATCCAGATCCAAGCAGGTTAATGCAAGAGCAATTACGCCTCAGATTGGTTGCTTGGTCCCCCTACACTCTGCAGGCCAGGAGCAGAAACTGCCATGTGGCAGGGGCTGTGCAACAGCCCTCAGCAGCTTCTCTCCCTGGGGGCAAAAGTAAATGCATTACCAACTACTGGATCCCAAAATTCACCGTGCACTGACCTGTCACTTTGTCCTTAGCATCTATGTATTGATAATTCTGGACCACCACAACTGCTGGTAATCTGGAGTCCCTCCAGCCTGAGCTGGTCAGGCCCGCCCTGGGGCTAATACTTCTGTGTGGGACTGAGCTTGGCTCCCAGAGCACTGTGCTGGCCAATTCCTTCCAGCCTGCTGAGCTGTCCTCAGTGGGAGGTTAGCTTCTCTGTTTCATTTTGTGGGTTCTGTAGGTCCAAAGTTTGTTCAGAGTCCCCTTTTACATGAATTGGGGAAGGTGGAAGCCGGAGTCCGGGGATGACCTGCTTCTAGTCCGCCATCTTGACCCTGCCCCCCCAAAATGCTTATAATTTCAAAGAAAAGCACACTATTCTGCTTGGAGTTTAGGTAAAAATAATATGCCATATTTTATAATCTTGCTATTCTTGTTCATGCACTCTGCAGAACATTGTAGGGCACCAGATAACATAGCATTGAATAAAGTCTTTCCAAAATAAGCATCCTGTTGGTGAAAGAACTTTATGAATAGAGTTAAATTCAGTTGGATTGCTAAATGTTGATTCAAAGAAAGGTTGGAAATATAGGCTGTCATGCTGCTTACCATATACCTTCAATTCCTCTTAAACTCAAAGTCCTAGAACCACATCAGACTCATTCCCCCTTCCAAATCTTTATTCATATTATCCTGTCTACATGGGATGGTCTTGCTTCATGTGAATTCCTACAAAGTTCCTGTAAGCTCCATCTCAGGTATTATAAAATATTTCCCAATCATCCTAGTTAATACTCATCAGTTGCCTTTGCCAATTGGCTGCTGCAGATAGATAAGTGCAGGGGAACTTATCAACAACATTCATTTCAGCATTTCAACACATACTGCTCAGTACATTCATTTAGGTGTTTTATATGCGTGAACCTTATCATCAGCAAATCAATCAACAAGTATTTCTTAATCACTTACTATATTCTAGGTGCTGTCCTAAGTACTAGTGGTACAAAGAAAAAGGCAAAGAAGGTCCTTCCCCTTATGAAGCTAATATGTTAATGGAGAAGATAGCAAGTATATTAATAGGTACTTATAAGATACATTTAATATAGATGGAAAGTAGCCTTACAGAAAACAAAGCTATGGAGACTAAAACTGGCTTCTAACAGAAGGTGCCATTTGAGTCAAGTCTTGAAGGAAGCCAGGGATTCTGACTCAGAAGTAGAGGAGAGCATTCTAGGCATGGGGGACAGCCAGTGCAAAGAAGATGCCAGTAGATGGAATGTCATGTGTGAGGATCAACAGATATAGGCCCGTGAGCTTTTAGAACAAAGGCATAATACAGGTTCAATGTCTGCTTTATTTCCCCAAGAAAATAGGGGAGTACTACATA
Organism: Petaurus breviceps papuanus; assembly: GCF_028583685.1. NCBI lineage: Eukaryota > Metazoa > Chordata > Mammalia > Diprotodontia > Petauridae > Petaurus > Petaurus breviceps. The sequence continues at coordinate 27,587,409 of NW_027186372.1, forward strand.
CTGCTTGATAAATATTTAAAGGAATCTTATTCAATGGCATTAAAAACCTGTTGATATTATTGTTGTTATTTGAAACATAAAGGAATATGAAATGATAAAGAATGAGGAAAATGTCAGGAAAAGAAATATTAGTAGGTAAAGACTTTCAGACAAACAACAGTGTATCCAGTCTTATTTTCTTGAATGTCAAAAGATATGTGAAACAATACGATGAGGGTATATATTGATTTCCTATCATGAATGTAACCTGACCTTCAAAGAGTTATATTATTAATGGTAGGCTCAGAAGTATGAAGAAGTAGGGCAGCTACCTCTATTCAGGTACACATATATTCTGTGCTATCTACACAGACTTCTTTTTCTTATCATTTCAAATATGCCTAATGTTTTTATCAGTGTTTAACAGTCAGTCAATAAGTGTTCCTTAAAGGCTCAGTATGTCTCAGGCACAATGATATGAGTTAAGGATACAAAAGAGGCTAACAGTCCTTACCCTCAAGGAGCATATATTCTAAGAGTGTGAGGATAGGCAGGCAAGATGAGAATAACCAGGCAGATAGAAGATGTATAGAGTATGTGAAAGATAATCTGAGAAAGAAAGACACTAGCAGTTTGGGGATTGAAAGGGATGAACCAAGAAGACCTTTTTGTAAAATGAAGGGCTTGAGCTGTCTTCAAGAAAACCAAGGAAGGCAAAAAATAGAAATGATGGCAGATAACATGTCAGCCAGGTGGGAAAGCCAGGCCAAAGTCACAGAGAGAGAAATTGAAGTGTCCTATTCCTGGAATTTCAAACAGTCAACTGTGGTCAGATTAGAGAGTATCTGGATAAAAGTCAGTTAGTCAGTAAGCATTTATTAAGCAACTACTAAACACAGCACTGTGTAAAAATCTAGGGATTCAAAGAAAAGAAAAACACCATCTCTACCCTGAAAGACTTTATAGTCTAATGGGGGAGATACCATGAAAGCAATGTTGTACAAATCAGATAGATGGAGATAGATATCTATCGGATAGATCTCTACTAGATATCTGTAGCTATCTATCTATCCATATCTATAGCTACTAGACATCTACATCTAATAGAAATATACATCTATCTAATAAATATCTATCTCTATCTATATGATAAATTGGAGATGATCTACATCTAATAGAAATATACATCTATCTAATAAATATCTATCTCTATATGATAAATTGGAGATGATCAATAGAGGGAAGTGAAAATTGGAAAAATAAAATTGATTCTATTTCGTTATTGATTTCATTCTGTATTACCGTTGACATTTATGTAATTGCCTAAGTCACATTTCATTTGTCTCAAAGTTCAGTTTGTAAATTCAATTTTCCTGTAAACCACTAATCATCTCTTTAGTTTACAAGTTCAATTCTCCTGCTAATCATTGCTCTATTCTTGAGTCAAGGTAATCTGTTATCCCTGAAGGCTGCATGGAAACACCAGGAAGTCTGGTTTGTTATCTCAGGTAGTCTGATGCACTATCACTAAACTGTTCTTGCAGATGGACTCAAGCAATGAACATTTTTAACAATAGGGAGGAAGGGGAGGTTGTTGCTAGTGCCTCATTCCCAATTTCTGACCAGTCATATTTTTTTCCTATCTATGATGCTGCTTTATATTCTAGATGCTATTGCCTCTGTCCATAAAAGAGAGCTGTTTTCCTTATTTGGGGCCTTAGTTTTTCTGAGGGGGCTGAGACCCTGTCTATTAGCAAATTCACATTTTTTTCAATACATTGATCATGCTTTGAGATTTGTACCTCACTTTGAATTTATTTAGATTGTAATAAAAGGTACTAGGTAGTTGTAAAAGAGAATGAGGAGTTTAGGAGAAAGGTTAGGCTAGAAAAGTAGATCTGAGAATCATTAGCATAGAGATGAGAACTGAAACCATAAAAGCTGAGGAGATTGCTAAGTGAAATAGTATAAAGGGAAAAGCAAAGAAGGGCCTAAGACAGAGACCTTTAGGATACCTACTTTTAGCAGGCATTAGCTGGACAAAGATTCAACACAAAGGAGACTGAGAAATACTATTCAGAAAGATATGATAAGACGCAGGGTAGAGGAACGTGACAGAAACCTAGAAGGAAGAAAGTGTTGAGGAGAAGAAAGTAGTCAACAGTGTTGAAGGCTTGAGAGATGTCAAGGAAGATGAGGATTGAGAAAAGATTTAGCCATTTCAGATGTAGGCATTAAGAGGTCATTGGAGATAACCAGAGCAAAGATGGCAGAGTAGTATGAAGTATAGTCCAGCTTTACCACCACATGTCTTCCACCATGATCTAGAACACTCCAGAATGTATCCTGATAGGTAAATTAAAAAAAAAAAGAAAGTCACAGAGGAGCATTTTCTTTTAGCCCAGGTCCACAATGGGAGATGGATAGAGAAATCTGCAGACACTGGGACGGAGACTAGCCAGGAGTCCAATGCAGAGCATGCCAGCTCCCAAGATCTGAGAGAGGACTAAATCTATTCTAGTGTGGGAACCTGGGCTAGAAAGAGTATCAGGAGGTAACTATACTACCGTGATCCCCGATAATAAGACCTATCCCAAAAATAAGCCCTCCCCTTACTGTGTAAGATTCCTCTAAAACAAGCCCTCCCCCGAAAATAAGCCCTATTGAGATTGCTACTGTAGTGAAGGTGATCCCCTGCGCTACACGCTACATTACGGTACCCTCTGTATGCACCGTCCCCCCCCCCCACCCCGTGAAATGCACACCGCGCTCCGAGCTGCATCCAATCAGAGCTGCAGCAGTGAGCGCGTCATCCTGTTCTTCCCCAGTGATTTGCTTATTGAATAAAGGTACGTTTTTTTGTTCACATTTACCCGTTTATTAAAATTTCTGTCAATGTTCATTAAAATAAGTCCTCCCCTGAAAATAAGCCCTCTGGTGTTTTTCTGTCCAAAAAATTAATAAGACAGTGTCTTATTATCGGGGAAACACGGTAGTACAGGGTGTGGGAATGGATATCAACTAACGTATCTGTCCTCACTACCAAGTTTTGAATCATAGATTCAGGCCACACTAAGGAGGACATCTCAGGAGAGAGAGGAAAGGTTGTGTTTATGGGCCCTAGCTATATACTGAGGAAGGAAAAAGTTCAGACTCAAAGAGTTGCTGTGTGGAACTGACCATAGAAACAAAGCAGAGACTTAGTTCTAGCCTTCTGGCATGAGCTTAAGGCTACTTTTGGATGGCCAGGGCAAGAATCTCAGATCAAAAAGGACTCTGCTGTTTGATCATTCCAGACCTGTAGTTTCTCTGAAGGCTGACTGTGATTGAGTTCAGAGGCAATCTATTGGAACTTCCAACCAGGCAAAAGGCAGAGCATATCTTGCTCAGAGTTAAATCTAGGTCAGGAACTTTCAGAGCTCAGATAAGGAGGACAATTAGTGGGCTTTACTTTGGATCACATTATTTGGGTAGCACTAAAAACTCTTATGTTCCCAGTCTAAGTTGTCTCTGAGGTTCTAAAAATAACATAAAACTCAATAACACCCCCCTACACACACCAAGAAAACAGCAGAATGACTGAAGGACAAAAAGTTCAGCTCAGATGTTCCATCCAGAATTGCCAACTTCAAGAAGTAGATTGGAAGAATGAGACAGAAGACAAATTAACAAAAGGAACCTCACCATATTTAACTATTTTGGTGACCTGGAAACTTAAGACTCAAACCTAGAAGAGAATGACTCCAAAACATTGATAAGAAAAGTCTCAAAGAAAATGTAGCTAGGGCACAATTTCAACCAGAATATTTGGGTAATATAAAGCAAAAGTTTAAAGAGAGCTAAAATGATTTTTAAAACCAAATGAGAATAGTAAAAGAAAAATGTTAAAAGAAACGACAGCTGTTGAAAGAAAAAAATTAATGAAATCAACATTTGGGATAAGAGATACAAACCTTACAAAAATAACAAACTATTTTATAATCAGAATTGATATACTAGAACTAATGACCCTATAAGACATCAAGAAATATTAAAACAAAGTTAAAAAACTAAAAAATGTGAGAAAACATTAAGTATCTTATAGCAAAAAATAACTGACTGAGAAAATAGTTCAAGGATATACAATATTGGTCTACCTGAAAGACATGAACAATAAAAGAGCTTAGATAGTTTATCTCAAGGAATCATAAAAGAAAAATGCTCAGATTTCTTAGAATCAGAGGTTGAAATAGAGAGAGAACGAATCCACTAGTTATGTCCAGAATGAAATCCCCAAATGAAAACTCTCGGGAATATCATAGCAAAATATATACACTACTAAGATCATAAATAGTCAAAATAGAAAAGAACTCAAGCAGCAAGAAGCCACATTCTGGAACATACAAGATTTAGCAGCTATGATAATAAAAGAGTTGAGAGCTTGACATATGATCTAGCATGCAAAGAGTTACTTGCCCAGCAGAACAATATAGTCATCTAGGGAAGGGATGGGTTTTTAAAGAAAAATAGTACTTCCAAACATTTCTGATGAAAATACCAGAGCATCATAGAAGCTCTGACACATACAAACACAAGAGTCAAAAGAAGCATAAAAAGGCAAACATGAGTGGTCATAAGAAACTAAAACTTTGGTAAAGTGCTTACATTTTTATATGGGGAGTTACAAACCTCTCAGAAGTCAGAGAAAAAGTCTAATTGGACAAAGGGCCTGGGAGCTGTTCAATTATATTTGGATGATTTAATGGAAGAAGGAAAATGCAGAAATATGTTTGGGGGTGGTGGCAGAGGGAGAAGAAAAATAGGGGAAAAAAAGGAAACCAAGGAAAAAATTAAGAACTTGATAAGAATTTTAGTAAAGTTAATTTTAATCGAATTCTAGAAAATATTGATTTGGAAAGGAAAGGAGTATATGTATTTTTCAAATGTACATAACACTTCCCAATAATTGACCACATAATAGGGTATAAAAAGCTCATCAAAAAAATGAAGAAAGAAAGAAATAATAATGCATTTTTACAGATCATAATGTGATAAAATTATATTCAATAAAAGGTTTTTGACACAAAAATTAATAATTTTAAACTAAATAGAAACCCTAAAGAATGAGTGAGTCAGAGAATAATTGTAGAATTAACAATAATAATAACAATTAATCATTTCAATAAAGTTAATAGTAAAAATGATAAAACATATCAAAATTTAAGGAATGTGGCCAATGTAGTATTTAAGAGAAAATAAATATCACTAAATATTTTCATCAATAAGAAAAAGTTAGATTAATGAATTGAACATACAACTAAAGTAATAGAAAAAAATTAAAAATAAACACAAAAATATAAATTCTGAAAAATAGCAAAATTGAGAGATATAAACAGAATTTTAAAATAGAGTAAAATAGAAAATTGGCTAGTTAAATTTAAAAACAGGAAAAACCAAATACCAGTATGAAAAACATTCTTTAGCAATCAAAGCAGAAGAAATAAAGGGAATTAATTAGCTGTATTTTGCCCAAGTATATGCTAATAAAACTGACAATTTAAATGAAATTAGTTGCATACTTGCAATACAAATATAATGTCCTCATATACAGAAGAAATAGAGGATTAAAATAATCCTCTCTCAGAAAAAAAAAAAGAAGTTTAAAAAGCCAAAGGTAATCTTTAAAAAAGGGACCACATAGATATATAAGTAAATTGTATTAAACAATTAATAAAATCTAATTCTAATACTATATAAGTGGTTTGGGGAAAAACAGGAGAAGGAGGGGTCCTACCACATTTCTTTTATGATGCAAATATGGTCTTGACACCTAAATCTGGGAAAGTCAAAACAGAAAAAGAAAAGACAACTATAGGCTAATATTTCTCATGAATATTGATGTAAAAATTCAAACAAAATGTTAAGAAGCAGACTGCAGCAACCTATATTATACACTGACTCAGCTAGATTTATACTAGGGATATATAGTAACGATTCAGTATTAGAAACACTATAACCATAAATAATCATAAAAATAAAAACTGATATATCAATAGATGCAGGAAAATATTTTGACAAGATTCAAGACTTATCCCTATAAAAATGCAAGGAAGAAAGGAAGAAATAGGGCTTTATTTAATATAAGTAGCATCTATCTAAAAGAAATAGGTAGCATTGGGGTAGCTAGGTGGTGCAGTGAATAGAACACCAGCACTGAAATCAGGAGGACCTGAGTTCAAATCCAGCCTCAGACACAACACAAAAAACCAGCCATGTGACCTTGGGCAAGTCACTTAACCCCAATTTCCCTCCAAAAATAAAAAAAAAGAAATAGGCAGCATTACCTGTGATGGGAATAACAAGAAACCTTTCCAATAAGATCAGGGGAAATGCAAGGATGTCTTCTATTACCATTACTATTTACTCTATTGATAAAAAAAAATAATAATTATAACAGTAAGATGAGAAAAATTAATTGAGGGAATAAGTATAGGCCAAGAGAAACCAAGATCATCCCTTTTTGTGGATGATAATGGTTTATTTAGAGAACATTAGAAAGTAAAATATAATAAACTAATGAATGTTAGCAAAAGTGCAGGATATAAAATCTGCACAAATCATCAGCAGTTCTACATATTACTAGCAATGTTCACTAGGAGGAAAGAAAAAAAATTCCATGTAAAATTAATGTGGAGAGTATAAAATAGTTGCCAGTCTATTTGCCAAGATACAAATGAGAACTATATTGAACACAATAACAAAACACCCTTTACAGAAAATATAGCTCTAAATGATTTGAGAAATATTAATTGCTCATGGACAAACTGAGCAAATGTAATAAAAATGACAATACAGTCATCTTCCAACATTCATGAGAATTAGGGGTGCAGGACACCCACAAAAGTGAAAAAATCATGAATAACTCTAGGCCTCATTCTAAACCTTTATTTTTAATAATTCTCACCATATTTACTTAACATAGAAAATGAACAAAACAACACACTGCATCCATAAAAAAAAATTGCAGTTTCTTTGTGGAAAGATTAGTATTTCACACACTATGAAGAGTCTTCACAGTCACCAGTATAGCTGTAGCAACGATTTCAGATTTCATTCTTCTACAAAAAGTGCAAGATACAGTGATCACTAGGGGAGGAACCAAGTGATTGAGTCTGAATAATAGAGAAACAAAGAGGAGGCATTCCCAAAGAGAATGAGTACCCTGTAGTTCTTTAGCATACTGAAGTTTTTAATTGCACTGTTGTATAAAAATGCTGTACAAAAACAGTACAAAATTATACTATTTATATTAAAGTTATGTACATATACTCATGTACATACATATCATAACAAATGATAAACTAGATTAATAATATTCATTTACATATTTATGACAATTTTTGTCATTTTCTTCACATAGGCAAATCAGCTATGATTTTCCACATTATCCCACAAATCTCCCAAAATTCTCATTTAATTATCAATTGCCAACCCACAAATAACCAAAAAGTAATAATAAAAGCAATAGTAAAATTGGAGAATGTTAAAAGATGACTGTATTCTCTCAATTAATTTATTTATTCCGTGCCATGCCAATTCAATTATCAAAAGATTACATTATAGAACTAGAAAAAAAATAACATTCATCTGGAGGAACAAAGGATAAAGTATATAAAAGAAATTAATCATAAGAGGGAAGAAAGGGAGAAGAATTAGTAGTATTAGATCTTAAAATACAATAACCACAATCATCAAAACCATTTGTCACTCTAGTAAGAAACAGAGTTTGACCGATGGAAAATATCAGGCAAACAATATATAGAAACAAAAGAGTATAGTAACTTAGTATTTGATGAACTCAAAGACCCTAGCTAGTGCAAGAGGAACTTATTATGTGACAGAAGCTGTTAGAAAAATTGGGAAGTAGTCTGGCAGAAACTAGGCATAGTCCAATATTTCCCACCACTTACAAAGACAAGCTCCAAATAATATCTAATTGAGACATAAAGGTTGAGATCATAAACAAATTAGGGTAGCATGAAAAAAATTACTTGTCAGATCTGTGGTTATAGAAAGAACTCATGACCAAACAAGAGATAAGGAAGTTCCCTAGAGACCATTTTTATTATATAAAATTAAAAAGTGTCTGTATGAGCAAATCCAATTTATTTGAAATTAAAAGAGAAGAAAGAAATTAAGAAAAATATCTTCAAGTTTATCTGTTAAAAGTCTCATTACTAAGGTATATTAAGAACTGATTCAAATCTTACAAGAATAAGTTTCATTATTTAAAAAAATGGAATAAAGGAGGGACAGAGTTGTCATCTGGCTTTCAAAAAAAAATAAGATTAATTTCTGAATTGATAATCAGAGGATGAGAATAGGTGGGTTTCGCAAGAAGAAATCTAAGCTATCAATAGTCATATGAAAATATATTGTCACCAATAATTAGAGATGTAAATTGAAATAATTCTGAGAAAATCTATCAGTTTGGCAAAGTCGTATAAAAAAAGGCAAAATGACAAATGCTAGAGGGGCTATGGGAAAATTCATAATTGTAATATACTATTGGTGTAACTGTGAATCAGTTCAACCAGTCTGGAAAGCAATCTGGAATTATGCTCCCAAAGTTAATTTAACTGAAGGCATACACATTGATCCAGTAATATGATCCCTAGTGTTCTATGCCCTGAAGTGATCAAAGAAAGAAGAAAAGGACCCAAATGTAAAATGTTTTAAAATGTTTACAGTAATTCTTGCTGACAGTAAAATATTAGAGATTGAGGTAATAACCATAAGTTTGGGAATGGCTAACAAATGGTGGCATATGAATGTTATGGGATAATATTGTGCTTTAAGAAATGATAGCTTGAGAGAAACTTAAGAAGACTTCCATAAACTGATACAAAACGGATGGAGCATAACCAGGAAAACAATTTAAATAAGAATTTCAATATTGTAAAGACTAACAGCTTTGAAAAACTTAGGAATTTTGATCCTAATGCCAACCACAATTCCAGTGGAATCATTATAAAATATTCTATTTACTTCAAAATAAAGAGATAATGGACTCAGAAGGGTAACTGAGACTTATTATTGTTATGATTCACTTACTGATTGAGAGAATTTGCTTTGCTTGACTATACATGATTATACTGAATTATGATCATTATTGTTTTTATTACTTTCTCAAAGGACCGAAGGATAGGGTTGGGGCAAAGAGCAGGAAGGTGGGAGGAAAAGAATGTGAACCTGAAAATAAAATAAATTGAATTTTTAATAAACTTTTTTGATACTTATTATATTTACATAAATGTATTAAAAATAAAGAGAGAGATCACTAGTAATTTTAGAGAAAGAAGCTTTGGTTGAATAATGATAGTGGAATTCAAATTATAGAAAGTTTAAAAGAGAGTGAGAGGAAAGTCAGTAGAAACATCAATTACAACTACCTTCCTCAAGGAGTTACTCACAAAAGGAATAGTAGTTACTGGGGAGGGAATGATCAAGAGCATTTTTGGAATATGAAAAAGACAGGGGCAAGTTGACAGGTTATAGGGAATCAGACAGTAGACAAGTAGAGATTGAAGATCAACAAACAGAGGACAATCTGTTACAGAAGATGAGATGGAATGGGATCACTTTCCATAAAGAGGGGTTTGCTTTGGTAAAAGAAAAGGATCTCTTCATATGAGGTTGGTGAACAAAAAGGTGATGGAAAAAGGCATCTGGGTTGATAATGAAAGGAGAAGAAAGGGAGAAGAGGGAGTACTCTCAATGAATGACCAATTTATTTTTTCAGTAAAAATAAGAGTCAAAGTTTTCTGTTGGGACATGGAGGGTAAGCAGAGTAATGAGGAGGATTAAGAAGGAAAGAAAAAAGGCAGTAAATTGCAAAAAGGTTTAATAGTAATGAAATTTGAAGTTCCTTTTATATTGCTAAGCTGAGAGGTACTTATCACCTAGCTAAAATTAAGCCTCTGTTAAAGAAACAGAAGGTATGAACTCCTGCTGCTGTTGTAACAGGAAGGGGCTGAACAGGGAACCCCTGTTGCTGACATAACAGGAAGGGGCTGAACAGGGAGGAGCAATACTGTGTATAAGGAAAAGCCTCAGAGAGGGAGAGTCAGAACTCCTTGGGATAAACTTTGTGGAGGCAGAAGCAAATGCTGCTGAGGAGGCTGAAGAGGAAAGACCCAGGATGGAGAGAATTATTTTGATTTTGGGTACCTGGGGTAAAGTGATTTTGATTCTGGGAATCAGCTGGAACTTCTGCTGGGTAGCTTACCAGCTTCTCCTCGGAGCTGTTCAAGACTTCCAAAGACCAGATGGAGCTGCTGAAGACTGAGCAAGCATGACTGTGATGCTGGTACTTTGCATGAACCTTTCTGTGGCTTTGTGAAGCCTTGACTTCCCAGCAACAGAGACTGTGAAGGATATAAGGTGGACTGGATGCTGTGAGCTTCAGCAAGGTACAGGAACTACATGGAGAGCTGGACAAGGAACTAGGAGCTGTCTGCCGTTTTGTCCAGGTTGACAGTTTGGTGAATCCAAATAGGAGCTGGGACGATGGAAAGGGATCCAGGGAATCTGAGAACCTACCTCAGGTCAAGATGAAAAGACCTCTCTGGGAATACTAAGTAGTGACTGACCCTGATGTGAGGTTTTGCTTTGGGACTCACTTTGGGAAGAGTTGTGTCATTTGGCCAGATGAGACTCTGGGCAGCCATTCAGCCCACAACTTTGAAAATCCAGATGTTGGTGCTTCCCTCTCTGAGAACTAACTAGGTAGGGATGAAATGGTCAGACAGCTGGAAGCCCTGTCTGCTGAAATATGTAATTTATTTGTGATTATACTTTGCGATTGAATAAAGGACTCTGTGATTGACTAAATGAATGTACTATCCAGGGGTGGAATACTTTGACTTTTGCATTTTGTGTCTCTTAAGGAGGCTTCCATAAGGATGATGGAATGATTGAGTTGATTGAATGATTGAGTTACTAAGTGATTGATTGCCTAAATTATTGTACTTTGTTCAAAACCAAGTGACCACTGTGGTGAAAACTATATGGTCATTTCTGTGATAAGTTGCTGTGAATGCTGTATTTTTGTTTTCTGTGATAAGTTTTAACATTGTGAATGCTGTACCTTTTTTTACTGTGAATGTTTTGCTCTGATTTTTTATTGAATAGAGCATTCACTATACTATGTAATCAGAATCTTGAAAGCTGTTCACAGTAGCAATCTTCTGGAAAGCTGCTCGTGCTTGGCTTTACAAAAGTTTATAAAGGTAATAAGGAGACAGGCTCTGAAAAGTTTAAGTGCAACATATAAGTTTATATTTGATTCTCAAGATAAAAGAGAGCCATAAGTGCTCAATGAGCAGGGTAGGTGAGTGGAGGGTAGATTAGGGTGAGGAGAGATTTGAGGAAGGGAGATAAGTTAGAAAACCATTGCAATAACCCTGGTGAGAATTGATGAGGGTCAGCCTGAATCAGGGAAGTAACTGGGAAAAAAAGAAGGGAACATATACAAGAGATACTTTAGAGTAGAAACCTTAAGATTTATCAATAAATTGGATTTGTAGAGTGAGGCAGAAAAAGGAGTTGAGGATGATACCACGTACTGGTTGACTAGAAGTTGGTGGTACCCTTGATGATAATATGGATGTATGGAAGAGGAGAGGATTTGGTGAAAAAGGTAATGACTTCTTTTTTGGACACATAGAGTTCTATTTAAGAGGTTCAAGAGGTAGTTGGTAATATAGTGACTAGAGCTCCAGAGAGAAGGCAAGTCTGGATCTATAAATCTGGGCCTCAACTGCATAGAGATAATCAAATGCATGGGAACTAAGCTCTTCAAATGAGATAAAAATCAGTGAAAAGAGGACTGAACTCAGGACAGTTTTGGGGAGCCACTCACAATTAGTGGACTTATAATGGAAAATATTTAAAACATGAAACAAGGAACTACTAATTCAAAATATAAAAAGAGGCACAAGAATACTAGTAATACAATTGGAATTATAACTTTACATGGGAATAACTTACCCAATATAGCCTCATTTGAATTGCTTGTCAGTTTCTAAAATACAGAGCTACTCAGGGATGCAAAGACCATGACAATACGTTGCAGTTAGTTTAAGTTGTCTCTAACAGAAGACTAAACATGTTCTATAGGGGTCTCTGGGTAACTCAATATTGGAAGAAGTTATATAAAATCTGGATCTGGTGAGTTCCTTCAATTCTTATTTCTTTTCCTTGAAAAGTCTTACACTGACTGCTACTCTGGTCATCAGATCAAAATAGGGATTAGGTTTCTGCCCTTCTATCACATATGTATTCCACATGACCTTCACACATATAGACTTTACATACTTTCAAAGAAATTTATAAATAAATCAACATTTCTTTTGCTACTGTAAAAGGCATGACAATCTATTGCCCTAAGGCATCATTCAAAATCCCCGTTATTCAGAGTCATGACAGCCCCATCCTTTTAATGTTCCTATTCCATTCTTTCCTACCCTTAAATTTTAACCTCTGGAACCCCATTATATTTTTTTTAATAAACTGCCATTCTGATTAGTCACATGTCATCCCTCATGAAGTGACTTTGTATATATTTTCCAATGACTTCGATGTTCCTATGTTGTTTCCTCCAATAGCATTCAAGGTTCTTGAGGATACAGTCTGTTTTGTTTTTTTTTCTATTCCCAGAAGCTAGGATGATACCTGGCACATTTTAGGCAGTTAATGGGCGCTTGTTGAATCTGATGAAATCTGAAATCTTATCCTCCAGAAAGAGAGACTAACACAATAAATAGTTTGAATATATCAGGCTTCCTTTTCCCCTATAACTCAGAAATGTATGATATACTACGGAGTAGAACAGTGGTTTCAAATTCAAATAGAAAGGGGGAGGGAAGAAATGGGTCACTAATCTATTTATGTAAAGATCCCACCAGGTCATATATTGATTTTGTCCTAAAACGTAATGTCATCTATGTTTCCTTGAATTTTATTTATTTTGTTAATTATTCCTCAATTACATTTTAATCTAGTTCTGGCACACTGAGTAGTGTTGTAGCCTGGATGCCACGGGCTGCATGTTTAATACCTCTGAACTCTATTGCCCCCAAACAAGTCAAGTACCTTACAACGAGTTCTGTTGACATGGAAGCTATTAATGGACCTGAGCCAATAAAGAAGATTCAGGAATTACTGACACATATTCTTCCAATCTGTCCTTCCTTACCCCAAATTGGGCTGAGTTCTGGGGATATGTAACCACCCTACCAAACACTAACCACAGAAACACAGCACTAATTCATCAAAGGATGTAAATTAATTTTAGCTGATACATTTTGATTTGATTTCCAGTGACACATATAAACATTCAGATATATGAATGAGAACAAATGACAGACAGCCTTCCAAATGGTTTCTCTGCTGTCTACTCTGCCTTCCCAATGCACCTCCACCTAGCCACCAAACTGATTTTTCTAAAGTATATTTTGATCATGTTAGTCTCATACTCAAAAAATTTTCAGTACCTCAGTACTGACTGTTATTTATAAAATCCTCAGCCTAGAATTTAAAGTCTTGTACTATATGAGCTATGATATTTGTTTTGCTTTTGGGTTTTTTTTTAGTTTTATTTCACTATATTCTCCTTTGCACGTTTGTTATTCCAGTCAAATTGGCTTATTAAGTGTTTCTTGTACTAAATATTCCATTTCCTGACTCCAAGCCCCTGGACAACTACCCCACCCCACCCCCCTACCTGTATTATCTTCTTTCCTCACTTCTACCTCATAGTTTTCCTAGATTATTTCAAAGCAATACTCAAGTGATAATTATGACTTAGTCCTTTCTTAATCCCTCAAATTGTGAGTGTTCTCCCTTCCTTCCTCCTTGCCTCCCTTTCTCCCTCCTCCTCATACTGCTCTTCCTCTTCTTCCTCCTCTTCTTTTTCTTCTCTCTCTCTCTCTGTCTCTCTGTTTCTCTTCCCCTCCCTCCTTCTCTCCTTCCCTCCCTCCCTCCCCCACCCTCCCTGTCCATCTTACAATTACCTAAATTACTCAGTACAAACTTTGTATGCACCCATGTGAGTACAGATTATATCCTCCCAGTAGACTGTAAGCTTCCTGAAGGTAGGGATTGATTTCTTTCTGTTATCCCTAAAAATAACAAAGTGTTTAGCACAAAACAAAAGCTTCACAGATGTTTAAGGAATGAAATTGAATAGTACAAATAAAACAAAAAAAGGGGAAATAATAACAATAACAGGAACAACATTGTCTCAAGGAGTTGAAAAATAAAAAAGCAAAACGACACTTTTGTGAGTGATTTAACACGGAATTATGCGGTTTTGATTGCTCCGTCATGAAAATAATTACAGACCGTGTGCCTGAATGTGAACCAGGGATTTCCAACATCAACAACCAGATTTATCTTGAATTTTACTGTTCTTTCACGTTGTCTTCATGTGTATAGTTATAGCCATCTCTGCCAAGAAAACACCAAATTGGGTAAGAAAGAGTTGAACACGACTGAAAAAGGACTGAGCAACCAAAACCATTGCCTGTATTCTTCTTTTGGTTCTGCTTTCCTCCCTTTTCATCACTTCCCATATTTCCTTGTACTTTGATATTTGTCATTCTCTATAGTGTAATAACATTATATTCCATCCATACAACATAATTTATTCAGTCATTGTCTACCAGCTGAGCATGTAATTTGTGTCCAGGATTATGTATTACAAATGGTGCTGCCAGGAAAAAAATGTGTGTGTGTGTGTGTGTGTGTGTGTGTGTGTGTGTGTATACAGAGAGACACAGAGAGAGAGAGAGACAGAGAGAGAGAGAGAGAGA
>NW_027186372.1:27607242-27664680 GCF_028583685.1 Petaurus breviceps papuanus
GAGAGAGAGAGAGAGAGAGAGAGAGAGAGAGAGAGAGAGAGAGAGATTTGTTTAAATATGACACTAACAGTGAGATCTCTGGGCTTTAGTGTAAGAATATGTTTTCAAAAAAAAAAAGGTCAATTCACAATTCTACTACTAGTAAATAACCTCACTAATTTTCCTAGGGGGCTAGGTGGCACAATACATACAATGTGTAGACCTGAGTTAAAATCTGGCTTTGATTATTAGCTGTATGACCTAGGCAAGTCATTTAATCTCTGCCTGCCTCAGTTTCCTCAACTACAAAATGGGGATAATAATAACACTACCCTCCCTGGATTTGTCGGAGGACAAAATGAGATATTTGCAAAGTGCTTATCACCATGGCTGGCAAAATGTAGGCATTTAATAAATGCTTCTTTCTGCCCTCCCCCCACAGGTCCATCAACATTGAATATTTCATCACTGTCTTTCCCAATTTGATGAGTGTGAGGTAAGAGTTCAGTTTTATTAATTTACATTTTTAACTATAAAACCATTTAAACGCTTTTTAATCTATTTATGAACCTATTTATTAAACAATGTCTTCATCTTAGAAATGTTCAAGTTCTTTAGAGATTTTGGATTTTTTTTATCAAAAATGTTGTATATGATGATTTTACCCAGTACATATTTTTTCTGTGTGTTTAGAATGATTTGTTTTTATTTGTGGAAAAGTAGTTTTATCCATACTATCAAAATAATCTCTTTTTCCTTTTATATTCTCTATTACAGCTGGTTATTTTTCCCCTTATCTACTATTATAGAAGAGAATCCCATAGTTTCTTCTAATTTTAAGGGGTTTGTCCTTTATATTTAGACCTCTGGTCCATCTCACAGTTCTTCTGGCAAATGGCATAATCCTACTTACACCCAAATTGCTATGCACTTTTCCCTGAAATTTTAGATTAATAATAAATTCCTTCCCTATTATTTTTAGTTGAGAAGTTTCTTGAAGATTAATGCATTCATTCTCTTTAAAAATTTTGTCCTTTAACTTATTTAACTAATCTTTCTATTTTTTTCCAGTTTTATTTTTAGAGCTTTCAGTTTATAAATTAATTTAAGGGTATTTCAATTTTCTTACATTAAGATGAATATTAAATATTTCTTCACTTATTTAGAGCTCCATTTATTTCTGCAAAAAATTATTTTGGAATTGTAAACAGAGATAAATTCCATTCCTTTAATTTATTTCTCTCATCACATTGCTCTAGCTAGCATCGATGGAACAATGTCAAATAATCATAGTGATAAACTTCTGCCTTTCCCTTAAAAAAAAATCTAAGTAAGTTGTTCCTTTGTCCTGAGGAGTAAAGATTTAGGGTGGAAGATGTTAGGACCTTAGAATCATATATGTTTTAATGAGAGAATTCTGCAAAATTTCTTTCTGGAATCTGTGTTTATATTTATATCAGTATGAACATCCCCAAATTTAAAGATCAGTACTCTCTCAAAGCAACAGGCAAAGGAATGCCTATACTCGTTTTTACCCATCTATGAATCTATCCATTCACTTATTGAGAAAAATCCTAGGCAGAATCAGCTGTCTCCCCTAGGTTTTAAAGAGGGAAAAACAAAAAACAAGAAGGCTTTTTTAGTCTTCATTTTAAGTCTATAGAGAATATCAGAACAGGAAATCATATAGTAATTTTACATTTTGAGTTAATAAAATTAAATGCTTTTCAAGTATGAAAGATAGTGGGCCTCCATAAAATCCTTGACAACCTCTCATTACAGTATTTGAAGTTCATCTAAAAGCCAAAGCTAAAGGCACACAAACATTGGAAGATACCATCAAATTAGATGGGTTTTGTGTACTCACAAGACATCAATGGTCTACATGTATCTGACATGTAAGTAGAAGGCTAACTGAGGTTAGAGAAACCCCTTACTACAAGGATGACTACTAACAAGTAATCCTTTGAAACACTGAAGTAATGAAAATGGAATGTGGAAATATTTATTGCTATTTTTTTAGACTAAGAAAATATGACCTGAAATTAAGTTTTCACTATTAATACTTGAAGTGATTTCCATTTAATAAAACAGAACAGGAAATATTGTTTCTCTTCTCTGGAAATATTTTCAACATTACAAAGTTGGTTGAAGAAAAAAATTTTTCCGACCTATTCTCCCTACCCTGCACCAGCAGGCTCAGCTCTCAATCAGAAGTTCTATGAGTAATGTGAGCATCTGTGCTAAATTATTTCTGTATTGACATTTGGGGGATTTCAGAAGTGCCATAATAATGCAGGCACTTCACCATCAAAGGCCAGCTTCACCTGAAAGCAACAAAAAAGCATAAATTTCATTTCAGCCAGCAACCAGAAAGTGCCCAAGACAAAAGGCAAGCTGGCCTGTAGCTATAACTAATTTAATTTTTGCAAGCTCTAGACATCACACTTTCAGAAGTTGGTAATATATGACAGGTCACTAATGCCATAAGAACAGATTAAAAATATATATTGAAGTCAAGTCTTTATCTCCTATCACATTTCCAAGGTACCTTTTGCCTTATGTAATGCCCGCTACATAGTAATATTCACAGATCTCATCTGTTCCATAGCTTTAATGTTTTTTGCCTTCCTTAAGCATGTATAGTATCAAGTTTAAAAACAACATCCAAAACAATAACACTATCACCACCAACAACTGAGAAAGCAGAGATAGCAAGGGGAGGATTGCTTGTCCTAAGGAACACTGTGAGCTGCCAGTCTACTAAATGAGTATAGCTTTCAGACAGAAGGATTAAATATTCAAAGAAATAAATCCTAATGAAAACAAAGGCAAGGGCACATACCTTAGCGGTTCTGATAGTTTCGAACTTTGGACATGAGTTTCAGGACAACATCAGGGTTAATATGATTCCCTCAGGCCACCACCAAGTAACAGTCACTTTAAAGCTCTTTAAAGAGGTTCCAGTCCAGCTTTCGATATGTCCCTGAGGATGGCACAGTTTCCTCCAATTCTTCAAAAGCCATAGCATAAAGGACGCCATTCATAAATTGATAAAAGGAAGAAAAATGGATATTAAAATCCTGAACTATCAGTTTCCCAGACAACCAGTAGAACATATGAACTGCTGATTGGCATAAAAATAATTCAGAAATAAAATTAAATATTTCACAGATGATCCAGAGATGCCACCGGTGATGGATCAATTAACAGATACCACTTTAGTACCTCAAATGTGTCTAGCACAGTATTAATAATAGATCTTACTTCTAAGGCTCTGTACAGTTTGCATGGTGCCCTCCTCACAACAACTGCATTAAGTAGGCATTGTAAGTATTTTTTTTTAAAGCACTTGGGGTTAAGTAACTTGCTCAAGGTTACACGGCCAGTTATTTCGGGGTGTGGTACTGAGTATCTGAGCCCAGATTCGATCTCCTAGGTCATCCCAACACTGGAGCCGGTGCTCTTACTCGCTGAGTCACCTGGTCGCCCCTAGGCAATTGGGGTTAAGTAACTTGCTCAAGGTTACACAGCCAGGTGTTTCTGGGTGGATGCTAAGTGTCTGAGTCCAGATTCGATCCCCCAGGTCATCCCGACACTGGGGCCGGTGCTCTTACTTGCTGTGATACATGGCCGCCCCCGTTGTAAGTATTATTATCCCCATTTTATAGAAGAGGAAATTGAGGATCAGAGAAGTTAAGTGGTTAACCCAACGTCACAAAATAAGAGTCAGAAATGGAACTGAAACCCAGGTTTTCATTCACCTACTCTGTTATTCTTTCCTCCGTGTGGTACCTTTGCCCTAGGTGCTAATGGGTACACACACACACAAAAAATGACATTTATGTTGGTGTAGTCCTTATGTAGATTAGTCCTTCTACAAAGGATGTCTATTCAAAATCAAACCAAGGAGATGAGACAATGGAATAAATCAGACACACCTTGCCCTTGGATAACCAGTCCGTCCTTTTAAATCCCCTTTCTCTCCACAGATTCACTCTAGTTTTAAACATATGAAAGCTAATAAGAGCAATTACTATATAGATAGTGCTTTAATTACAAAATGATTTATAAACATACTCTTTGATCCTCACAATAAGCCTGTGAGACATTGTTTTCTCCATTTTACAGATTAAGAAAGTGAGACTCAAAGGAGAAGTGACAAATAATGATCACGTAACTCTTGTAGAGTCCTAAGTCAGGTCCCTCCAGACTCTCTGTCTCTTAGTCCTTTCATTGTACCATATTATCTCTCAAACACACACACACACACACACACACACACACACACACACACACACATGCAGTGTAAAACATAGCTTTCTAGAGGCACCTCAATAGCAAGTGGCACAGTATTCTGTAATAGACAAGGGGGAAAAAAGGAAATCTATTGTGGGAGATGAAGGGCATCTTCCCTGATGCTGACTCAAAGGTTAGGTGACTAAACTCTATTGCCTTCTAATAATCCACTGAGTTTATATTATTCAAAACTTTAGTTAAATCTTTTTGAAAACTATTCCTATTTTCAGCTTATGCAGCCGCTTAGGAGATTGGGTTCCATAAATTTATTACCTGCTGTGGAAAGGAATGCCTGTCTTTCCCTTTGAACATCACAGGGGGTACCCTTGCTCTAGTAGCCCAAGATCCAGTGAATAAAATCCATTCTCTCCCTATGAATTTGATGCAATTCAGCAGTATTTATTAAGCAGCTCTTTCTCTACAGTGTTGTGTTCCATGCCAAGGAAAACATAGCTTCAAATGACATGGGGTTCTTGCTATCATGGAGCCCATAGTCAAAAAAGGGGAATAGATCACAGTCACAGATAACTCTCAAACATGATTTTAAAAATTTAGGAAAGTATAAAATGAGCTCTTTGGAAGGTTGTTGGGTAAAAAAGTCATTCCTCACTGACCTGAGTCAGAGAAAACCTCCGGGAGTAGGTGGCATTTTATTCCAGATTTAAAGAATGGTTAGGAATGTAACAGGTAAGAGAGGAAAAATAGTATATTCCAGACATAGGAAAATTTGTGAGCGAAGTCATGGAGACATGGAAACAGGGAAAGTCTGGGGGACATGAAAGAATGTGCCATTTGGCAAGATTGTAGAAAATAGTATGATAGAAAGATAAAGTGATATTACATTATGGAGGACCTCAAATGTTCAGCTAATGAGTTTGGATGTTGCTGAGTAAGCAAATGGTATTTCTGGGCAGAGGAACAAGAAATAGAATACACAAAAGAAAAATTAGTCAAGGAGCAGTAAGAAGGATAAACTGAGTAGTGCATAGAGCAAAGGCAAGAAGATTAGGAAATTATTACAACAATGGAGACAGGTAGTAATGAAGTATTATGTCCGAAGGCAATGTTGACTGGGTTTTGTTTCCTTTGAAGACTATGCTATATAAGTGAGACTAGCATCCTTCAGCCTGCCAAACAGGGATACATCAAGAGAGCAGGCAATGACAATGAAGTGGAAAGAATCCAGGCTTAAGAGGTAGGAAAACTGAGTTCTAATCCTGGTGATGCTATTAAATAGACAAATTTCTCACAGTAGGTCTCTTCCCTTCCTTATGCTTGAAGCTTCTCACTGGATTTTGTCCAACTCTGATATAATGTGATAGGTGACTGAATTTATTGAGGACCTGCTACATGAATAGCTATTCGCATGCAAAGGGATCCCAAACTTCTCTCTTTCTTGAGCACAACCACCACTGATGACTCTTATGCACCTCCAAAGGGATCTAGGAGTACTAAAACATCACTTTAAGATTGCAAGACATTTCATTGCCTGCTTGGGAAGCAATTCTTTCGTGCTCAGAGTTCTTGTTTAGGGCTGTAGATTTAATCCAAGTCTAGGTTAATTGGTATCAGATGTAAGACTTGACTTAAGATAGTACTGAGAGAAATGAGTATTTTCCATTATATTGATAACCCATTACTCATTAGGATCCAGGATTTTTATTTTTATTTTTCTCATTTCCGGATCAGTTCTGTAGATCTATCAGTCAGTCTCTGAAGGGCACAGCTAATAGATGAGATTGACCAAATCTTCTAGGAAAATGCTATTAGATCTTAGGCAGAACTCCACCCAATTAGGAGACCTTACTTCTGTTTAGAGTGTAAATAGAATCTAATCTAGGTGAATTCCAACCCCAAAGCATTAAGTCCAGATGTTCTTATTCCCCCATTGAAGTTTAGGTTACCACAGTTTATGAAGGAGAAAACCAGCCAAAGTGATCTGGTTAGAGATAGATTCCTTTGTCCAGATTGCTGGAGACTGCTGAGTCTCATAATCAAACCATATTCTCAACAGGAGGAGCTGAAGACTTTTAGCCCATCTCCTCATTTCAATGACAACCAATCAGGGTTAATTTCTCCCATCAAGGGCATTCCCTTTCAAAAAAAAAAATTAAGGCATTTAGTATCTCCATTAGGTGTCTTTGGTTACTAAGAGAAACCACTGACCATCAATTTGTTGATTCTTACATAATCTAATTAACAAATTGATTATTAATTATCTAGAAACTCTTTCAGCTTAAAAAAAATCATTTCTGTATCCTGACAAAAGGGATAGCATCCAAGGGCACAGTCACAGCACAAAGAACTGGAGACATAAACTATCCTACAAAAACTAGAAAGGACATTTTCATTTCATTGTTCATCATCTAAAACACTATCAGGAGCTGAGGGAGCTCACACTAATACCTGCTTAACAGGCAGGTCACATTCCCTGTCCCTAGACTTCCCATATGAACCAGGCAGCTTCATTTCCTTAATTCGTGTGTGTGTGTGTGTGTGTGTGTGTGTGTGTGCTTGTTTGTGCATGAACACACATTATCGCTCTCATGCATACCCCATGACTTTATCACAATATCTTTGTCAGCAGATAAGCCACTTCACAGAGATATATATTCCTCCAAAACTTACAAATATGGAATTATCTATTATCCAAAAGAATGAACTCTACACTAAAGCACTGAGCATAATGTGAAAGGGCATATTGCTGAGATAAACACATAAATCTTAACTCACCCATGGCCTGAGATTCACAGAATGCTCATCCTGAAGCTGTCAGCCTGCAAGGCCAGGCTTCAAGGCTTAGTGAAAATTTGACATTTTTCATGAAACATCAATTAGTAGCATGTCTGGCAGCAGCATGTATACCACACCCCTCTAATGGCTAGTGTGCTTGAGACACTTAAAAAGAAGACTATTTTGGCTGAAAGAAGAGGACAGAAGAAAGCAGGAGGGAGAGACAGAGAAAGAGAATGGAAAGAGATGGCTGATTAGAGATATTGAATTGAAAGAGGGCACAAGGAAGATGGAGCCTAATGGATCTCAATCTCATGGTAACTACATGAATGCAAAGGGGACTTAAGACCTCCTTTCTCTTCCCCCTTTTCCTATTCCCTTGCAGCCAATGCTGCCAAACTTGGAGAAGTCTGAGAAAAGATGACAAGTAAAACAGGAAGGGCTTGTAGGTTATGAAAATTTTGAAGAATTAAAATAGATATAAGGGAACTAGTACAAAATGATTCAAAATAAAAAAAAAACATATCTAAATGAATGATATAAACACGAATTACAGTCATAAAAATGAATATGCTATTACATGGCAATAAAACACAGGTTAATTTCCATGAACAAATTTGGTAATACATGTTAAAGTTAAATCATATAGTCTTTCATTATTTTTGGTAAATTTTGAAAATGTCCAGTAATTTACTAAGAAAAAAATGTAAGACTATATGATTTAACTTTAACCTGGTAATAAATGCTCCAGTTTAGGGAGAAAGGGGAAGTAAGAAAAAAATGGGCAGAAGGCAAAGGGGTGTGAAGGGGAGTAATGTGAACTAGTTCGATAAAAATATATTAGTTTTAGTTTGTAGAGGATCTTGAAATCTGGACTAAGGAGTTTGGAATGCTAATTCTTCCACCTCACTAACATTTCCTTCCCATCTCTTATTCTGACTCCTGATGGGATAGTATTCCCATATCTTTAATTCAGTGTATCTCTGAAGGTATTGTCCATGCCCTCCCCCCCATCTTTTTGATATTTATACTCATTCTTTAACAACAGCATTCAGTCCCACAGTTTAAACTCTCATCTCATGTAATTGAGCCCAAATCTATATTTGTGGTCCTGACCTTCTAAGTTCCAGGGCAGCATATCCAACTACCTTTAAAAAAAACAACAACTTATCAACCTCAGTCATTATGTCTCCTTAAATGCACTTCCGTTTTCAGCTTCTCTCCTCCCATTGATAGTGCTATCATTCATAGGTATCCATAGCTCTCAGTCTTCAAACTCTAGGATCATAGATTTAAATCTGTAAGGACATTAGATTTCAAACCCCTCATTTTACTGATGAAAAAACTAAAATAACAGTCTAAGGGAGGATTTTAACTCAGTTTTCCCCTACCTCTATCTCTTTACTCTTTCCCTAACATCTCTTCTCTGATAAATCACCAGAACCTATCAATTCCATTTCTATAAAATCTCTTTAATTCATCCAGTCAAAATGGACAGCAATCTGTTGCCCAACTAACACACTATCCTTGTTCCTCTTTGCCTCTGTTTTTGCTCTTCCCCATGTCTAGAAAGTTCTCCTTTGCCATCCTTCCTCTGAGGAATTTCTACTCATACTTTAAAGTCTAACTCAATTGCCACCTCCCCAGGACAACCATTCTTCACCCTTATTATGATTGGTAACAACCTTCTCCCTCCTGCCCCAGGTAGTAAAAATTAAAAGAATGGAAAAGATATATGATATTAATAAAGGTTGCTAATTTCATTGTAAGGGAGAGAGCAGAATTAGAGACAATTTCAAGGTTTAAGCCAGGGTGCCTGTAAAGATCAGTTGCACTGTAGCTTCAAAATCCTTTTCATAAAGAGTAGTTAATTACAGGGAAAAAATAGTAGAATAAGTGTTTGTGTAAAGGAAGAGAGTTATATTAATTTTCAAATAATGTGGGATATTGCCACTTCTTTGGATGGATATCTTAATATCAAATATGAGAAGAAAATATTCTTTTTATAAGAAGCAGTTAATGGGGGCGGCCAGGGGGCTCAGCGAGTAAGAGCACCGGCTCCAGTGTTGGGACGACCTGGAGATAGAATCCCGGGCTCAGACACTCAGCACCACACCCAGAAATAACTGGCCGTGTAACCTTGAGCAAGTTACTTAACCCCAATTGCTTAAAAAAAAAAAAAGCAGTTAATGATAAAAAGGCAAAAAAAAAAAAATGACAGTATACTTTATATTCAGAAGATGATGCTGCCTATAAAAGAGATATATGAGACTAGGAGAATACCAGACTCGGAAGTAAAGATTGTAAATTTGGTTTTGAATCCATTGAGTTTGAGGTACTAGCGGGACAAATGAAGTGAGTAGTTAGAAATGGTTGATTAGAGCTCAAGAGAAAGGTCAGGACTAGAGAGAGAGAGCTTTGGGAATCACTTGGATGAGGGAATACTTGAAGACTTGGAAATAGATGAGACCATCAAGGGAGAGATTATCTAGAAATAAG
Source organism: Petaurus breviceps papuanus (assembly GCF_028583685.1). Classification (NCBI taxonomy): domain Eukaryota; kingdom Metazoa; phylum Chordata; class Mammalia; order Diprotodontia; family Petauridae; genus Petaurus; species Petaurus breviceps. The sequence goes on from NW_027186372.1 coordinate 27,616,753, forward strand.
AAAAGACAGATGAGGAGAAAGTCTAGGGAAATTCCCAGTTTTAAGAAGATGGAAGGGGAAACAGAAGCCAGTGAAGGTTGCAAGGAAGAAATATTCAAGAAGAATGCTATATCAGTAAAAGGAGAAGACTAAATAAATGAGTGAAAAATCATTAAATGCTTACTATGTTCCACACAATGTACTAGGAACTGGAGATACAACCAGAAAAGTGAGACAAGTCTATTCTAGATTCCAGTCATTACCCTAATTGGAACAGACAATACATTTATGAGATTTCAACAGTATAGTGGCTGGGAAAGCCTAGAAGTTCTAAAGGTGTATCATGGAATACATGGTAAGGTGTAGTGTTCTTTAGGGTTCACTGGCATGTCAGATGGCAGTGTCCAGGGATCTGGAGCCATAGCAGCAGAACAGGTGGAAAGATCAAGAATACCTTAGGGTGCAATGGCAAAGCAGATCACAAAGCTTGGACATCATCTTACAAGAAAGAATGTAGGTAGCTATGTCCCCTTGTCAGAGTAGAGAACCTAGAGAGCCCCTGCCTGCTAATGTTGGGAAGGGGAAGTGGGTCTGAGGGTCCTATTGGTACTTGGATCCTGCTTTTTACTCCATGACAACATATCAGTTAGTATCCTATGAGGATGGTAGTAAAGTTGAGGGATGGAGAATGGGCATCTCTTTCTTATGGTGGCTTGATGTGTGACAGAGGAGATAGGTCAAGGAGTGGGACTAATTGATGGAATCCAATACTACAGTGCAGTAAAGGAATGTGAAGACAGGAAAGATTATTGGCTTTGAAGATTAGATCATTGATGCATATTAGTTAGATCACCTCTTCATTTAAGAAAGATGAATACATAGTTAGAGACAGTTAGAATAATGAAAATCCATGGGTACAGGCCCTAAGTCCTAAGAAATTCTACCAAATGCTTTGTTCCAGTTTATTTTTTTTTCTACTCATAATTGGAGCATTCAAGGGGGCTATAGAGTTCAGTTGCCTAAACTTAAAACATCCAGCCCCTTTCAATATAAAACATCCAAGCTTCCTGAAACCTTTGAGCCATGAAGAAAAAGTCAGTAGTCTAAGCTGCTGTTGACTTGAAATTTAGCTACATGTATCTGCTCCTTTATTTCCCCCAAATGAGCCAAAATTGGTACATGAAATAGAAGTAAGATAGAGATGGACATGCATCTTTATATACTTATTATATGAGCATGTCCACTAAATTGATTTCTATGGTCTCCGTATCCTGTAGTCATATTAACTTACTGCAAAGTTTGATCTATGTACCTTGTAATTCAAAATTGAATGCAGTCATTATTGGACTTTAGAAGAACAATTCTGAGTCTGGATTACCAGAACAAGGATAACAATTTATACGCTAACAACATCAGGGGTCAAAAAGATAAAACAAAGAACTTTGAAACTCTTAAGATTTGTGATCAATGAATGACCAACCATGATTCTAGAGGACTGAAGATGAAGAATCCTACCCATCTTCTAACAGAGAGATAACAGAAAAAATAAATACAAGAGACTCATTTATAGCATGTTAATTTATTCAATAGTCACTCAATAAATGTATTCATTAATAATGTCATATTTGTGTAGCACTATATTAATTTTTTTTCAAATCTATCAAATCATAAATATTGAATGAAAAATTATATATAAGTACACAAAAGTTAAAGTGATCTCAAGAACAAATGAAAAAAGATAAACCTTTTAACTAGATAAAGCAAAATAGCAATATTAGAAAGTCAGGAAATTATTTCATGTGATGACAAATGTAAACTGGCATTTCTATAAATTTTCTTTCCCCCATCTATGTTTCATACACTGCAGGAGCCACCGTGATATGTGTATAGGCTATAATCAGTACAGAAGAGGACATATGTGAAAATAGAAAATCTTGTACAAGAAATCAAGGAAGAACTGGTTTCTCCTGCACCTGATTGATTAGCTGTAGGTATTTTGTTATAAAGTCATAAAAACTGTTCAACTTCTGGGAATTTTCCAGAATATGGATTTATTTCTTTTTCCACTGAATTCATATATTCTCACCAGAAAAACAAAAACAAAACACCAAATTTCCTGGAATTATTAGAAATTCCATATGCCATAAATTCTATTACTCTCCAGAATATGCATATGTGTATACTTGTGTATGAATGTGTGGATATATATGGATATGTATATATGCATACACACAGATATATGCATACATATATGAGAAAGTTATCATTCAGTCAAATTTTCATATTCTGACACTGGAGATTGCAATGGTATACCTTCCAAAGAACTTTTTCATTTTAGCTAGCCTCTTTTGCAATTCCATTCTGGAAATTTGGGTTATTATTTATCAGATTAGTCATGCTTATTTGTTAGAAATGTTTTGCTTTACTTTTTTTGTGGGGGGGGAAGTTGAAGGTGTGAGAGTATGGAAGAGGTAGAAAAAACTAAAATACTTATTAATAAAAATAATATTTTATTTTAAAACATAAGAAACTACTGTGGCACCAAATCAAAAGGCAAACATAAAACATTTTTAAAAGTTAGAACAAAAAAAAGATGAACCATTTTTATATATTTGTCTTCAAGCTTTCATATAAAAAAAAGGATGTGACTTATTTTTCTTGATCCTAGTAGGAAGAAGCTTTAAAAAAGACAATTTATCTTTGATTTAAATGAAAATTTCCTAAAAATTGGAGCTTTCCCAAAATGGAATAAGTTGCTTTAGGAGCTAGTGGATCCCACATAACTGGAGACTTTTAGCAGAGGTTTGGTAACCACTTGTCTAGTATTTCATAAGAAAGAATTCTTGTTCAGTTAAAGGTTGCATTAGATGACCACTAAGGTCCCATTCACCTGAAATTCTGTGATTCAGAAAGTTTAGCTGCACAAAAGACTTGTCATCTATATAAAAAGGTGTAGAGGCCAGTTATCTACTTTTGGAGGGTGAGAATTCATCAGTATTTGTAACAGGAAGGGCAGATGTGCAAAGGAAGCATAGTACATTGGAACACCATTTGAACAGGGACTGGGAAACTATGATATCGAGGCCAAATTTCAGGTGGCCTGCTTTTATGCATCCCACCAGCTAGGAATGATTTCTAGCATTTTAAAATACATTTATGTTATATTTAAATTTTATATCAATGTAGCTTAAAATATATATTTACCTTAAACAAAGAAATCCCCAAGAATATGGTTTATATAAACCCCAACTTCCTTTCTCCTCTCTAGGTTAAATTGTTTATTTCATAGATTTCCTTGTTGACTAATTGCAACATTTTTTTTCCCTCCCTGGGAGTATCACACAGAAAATTAACTATGGCTGTTTATGAAAGAATGGCAGCAAAGGGATTGTTGGACATTGCAAATCTTGGTTGAGTATTTAAAATAGAGCTATTTATAGGGCACTGCTAAGAAAAAAAAATGTTTTAATAACCACCAATCCATTCCTACGTGTAAACCTCTATGTGCCTTCCTCTGTTGTATAAATACATTTTGCATGATAAGTAGGTGTATTTGTTGGCATGGGCACACTTTTGTTTCAGAGAATCTGGACTCTAACCTCCTCTTCCTTCCTCCTTAATGCCTGCAGCATTTACTCTGTGTATCACTCATGTGGCATCTTACCATAGGTTGCCTATTGAAGCTATTTTGTTAGAGCTGAAACTGCAGTGAGACGCCTGGGGAGTTCTCATCCCAGGTAACAACATGGAGGTGTGGGTTTCCTCCCCATTGGAGTCTGGAAAGCACTTTGGCCCTAAATGCTGTGCCCATCTCCCACCCCATCATCTGTGTGTACAAGAAATGAAGTCACACAAAAGTTCGCAGTCAGGAATAGGTAGAGGGCTATTGAAATTCTTTTCTCAGCAATGCCCTAAAAATAGTTCTCATTTAAATACTTGTTACAATATCTAACAACAATCCTCCTGCTGTTTCATTCCAGGGGAAAAAAGAGGTGGTTATTTCTCCCTGCCACACTGGGAGAGGGAGAAGGAGTGGGGAGAAATTTGTTAAGTAGGGGATCAATGGCAGGAAAAAAAAGTAAGATTTAGAGAAAGAATGTATTTGCAAGTCTCCTTGTCTAGGTTGCCACCATGACCTGCAGATTGTCCTCAGCACCATTACTGATCCATTCACAACTGTTTTCCTTTGGGATGAAAAAAAAAAGTCTTATTTCAGTCTCTGTATCTCATCCCATTGTCCTAACTAGACTATAAATCCCTCAAGATCAGGGATGTTAGTTTACATGCCCTTGTACTTGCAATGCCTGTCACAATGATTTAAGCATAGTAGGCCCTTAATTCTTCTGACAATGATAAACAAAAATGTTAGATTTTCATTCCTTAAGCCTTTAGGAACAGGAAATTCCTCAGTAAGTTTAGGAGGTTGTTTATAATACCATGCACACGTGGAATTTTTCACAATGTGCACTGGATTGGTCCTTCCTCTCCTTCTCACTCCCACCCCTAGTGTGGAAGGTGAGGAGGGAAGGAACAGGCCAACACTCCCTTCCCCAATCTCATTTCCTGGAACTCAACAAATCACCAGGGCAGCCCCTGGCTCCAAGCAGGCTCCCCACACAGCCCAACCACAGCCTGCTAATGATTGCTGCCTTCTCATTAAGAAACCTACAGAGCGAATCACAAACAACTCATATAAAAAGACCACTAGATAAATTGCATGAAAGTTGAAAATGTCATGTATCCCTCCCTGCTCAGCTGTCTAGTTTTACCTGCCTCATTCTGGAAATCTGATGCTTGAGATCACCTTATAATGTTTCTTGAGGAAAGGACCACAGAAAGAAAAACACAAGAATAAAGAAATATAGGGATTCCCCCTCCTCCAACCCTTTACAAGCAATCCCAGTGTCACAGATAGCTCTGGTAGGACACGCATATGTACATATCTTTGAAATGTTTCCTGATGTTAAACTATTAATCACAGATGTCTGTTTATCGTCTGTATGTTTCTGGCTCAGACTGATAATAGATCACATTTAAATATTTTACAAAGTTTTTCTTTACAACCATTCAGGGAGTCCCATTTTGCAGACCAAAAAAAACCTGAGACTCTGGGATATTAAAAGGTGAGCTTTGGTCATCAAACTAGCAAGTGAAACAAACAATGAATGAATACTTTTAAAGTACCTACCCTGTGAAAGAGATTGCTAAGGACCTAAATATAAAAATCTCCATCCTTTAGGATCTTATATGCGAAGAATAGAAGATATATAGGAGAGTGGGAGCTAGAGAAGAAGATTTTGTTTTGAGAAGTCACAGGGATGGTAAGTGGAGTCATTAGATAATTGTCCTTTCTAGGAAAAGTAGCTGATTTGATCTCTCATCCCAGAGCAAGAAGTGGCAAAGGGAGAGGGTTATGCTCCTTGTGCAAAATAGCGTGAAGATAGGCCAAATGCATCATGGTATATCCAGAGGCTTCTCCATACGGTGAGCACCAATCAGGTGCACTGGACCTCAGGACAGAAACCAGAATGCTGTGTGAAGTCAAAGGGAGAAGGGACACATCATGACATGATAATGGCCAGAGCATAAGGAAATGAGCTGGGATTTAAACCCATATCATGCATCCATTAAACTAACCTAGCCATCTATATGACATAACAGAAACCACTTCCAGAATAGCCAGCTAAAGTGAAAACAATGGATATTTGCATTAGCAGCTTTAAGTCACTGCTGTTAAAATATTAATTACATCTCACCTCACTGAACTCGTTGAAATTATGTGGGGGGCCTTAGAAGATAAAATACTTATGGGATCTCGAGACTCAACAGTAATGGAGGCCATGTGCTCTCTGGCAGAATATTAATGATCTTTCTTTTTGTTTATTATGATCCTGGACGCCAAGCGATCAAATTATCTGAGTACCTAATAATTCACATTTGTGAAGCTGGTGTTCCAGAGCATATGAGCATGACTTACATCCTGCCTCTCCCATTGTGTTCTATTTGACATTCCATATCTATGGTTCCTGATTAATACTACCCTTCCCCAACCCTGATCTCTTGATAGAGCAACATTAAATGGGCCTCACACACAAGGATGAGATTGACTTCTAGGAAAAATTGCTTTTCGTTACACATACACACACACAAACACTGAGCTCAACAAGCTTCAGGAGCTCCCTATTGCCTCTAGAATCAAATTCAACTTTCTATTTCACTCTTAATACCCTTTACAATCTTCCTATAGCTTACTTTTCCAAACTTATACATGTTGCAGTCCTCCATGAACCTTTTTGTTGTTTTCCACATTTTATCTCCTATTTGCATAACTTTGTATGTCTCCCAGGCAGGAATGACTTTCCTCCTTAAATGTACTCCTTTCAAAGAGGTCTTCTTAGAATCTCTTTCTTCAAAGTTTTGCTAAAGTTCTGCTTCTCCCAGTGCTCCTTTCTGGAGTACCTTTTTATCTCAAATTTCCTTGTATTTATTTTGTATGAATATTGTGTATACTTATATGTTAAGCAATTATTTTCATATAGCCTCCATGATTGCAAGGATTCCTATTTTGGGTTGTATCCCTGATACTTAGAATGGTGCCTATCACATACTAGGAACTGATCATTGAAATGATAGCTAGTGAACTTGTGGAACAGGAAGGGGTTATAACAAGAATCAGCACCGTTTCCTTATGAAGTGTTCAAGCCAGATTAATCTTTCCACACCTTAGACAGGGATACTTGACTGATAGATCAACAAAACACTAAAACTACAGTTTATCTACATTTCTACAAAGCATTCCAAAAAATCTCCCCTGATAAATTTGTGGACAAAATGAAGGGATATGAGCAAGGCAATAATAAAGTTTGATAGATGTCAAACCTGTTAAATGTTTAAACCTCAAAAAATACTCTTTATTGAGTCAATATCAACTTTAAAGAAATGGAGTGTCACAAGGATCTGTCCTTAGGCCTGTAATTTTTTTTAATTTATTTTTTTAATCAGTTACTTGAAGGCATATGTGGTACGCTTTTCAAATTTGAGATGACCCCAAACTGGAAGAGTTAATTAGGCGATAAATTCAAATAATATGGGCAATAAATGGAAGCTATAGAGACTAGAATAATGGGGAAAATATTAAAAAATTGAATTGAATAAACAGATTTAATAAAACCTTTAAACTTGTATTAAAAAGTCAGCTTGACAAGTACAAGGTGGAGGAGGTATAGATACATAGCAGTTCATCTGAAAAAGATCAGGGAATTTTAGTTAGCCGGGTTCAGTGGATAGTGTTCTGAATTGGGAGTTAGTAAATAAGTATTTATTAAGCACCTACTACATACCATATACTGTGCAAAGCCCTGGGTATACAAAAAGAAGAAAAATACAGTCTCTGTAATCAAGTAGCACACAATCAAACGGGGAAAAGAATAAACAAAACAAATATGCACGAACAAGATACATACAGGATGAATAAGAACTAGTAAAAGAGAGAACACAGTAGAATGAAAAGAGTTTGGGAAAGGCTCCCTGTAAAAAAAAAAAAAAAGGGGGAATTTTAGTGGGGAGGTACAAGAAGCCAGGGAAGCCAGTTTGCAGAATTGAAGGAGGAGTGCATTTCATACAGAAAGGATACACAGAGAATATGTATAGGAACGGTATAAGAAAAATAGGGAGGTAGGATTGGACGGGGTTAAGAAAGACACTGATTAACCATGGGTTTTTTGTTTGCTTTGCTTTATTTTTTGATTCTGGAAGTGATAAGGGTCACTGGAGTTAAGGAGTGGTGGTGGTAGGGTTATATGATCAGACTTGTGCTTTAAGAAAATCACTTTAATGACTGGATGGAGGAAGGACTGGAGTAGGGAGAGACTTAAGGTAGGCAGACTCACCATCAGGTTATTGCAATAGTCGAGATAAGAAGTAATAAGAGCCTGTTCTAGAGTGTTGGTAGTGTCAGAGGGGAAAAAGGGATGTATTCAAGAAAGTTGCAAAGATATATAAACCAGACCAATCAATAGTCGTTGGCAACAGATTGACTACGGGGATGAGAAATAGTGAGGAGTCAAGGATGAAAACTAGGTTGCAAGCTTGAGAGACTGGAAGGATAGTGCTGCCTTGAAAATAATAGAAAAGCTAGAAGTATGGAGCATTTATCAGAAAAGATTGAGTTCTGTTTTGAAAATATTACATTTATGATTTCTATTGAGCATATCCATCTAGTTTGAGATATCTGAAAGGCATTTGGTGATGCAATATTGGAGGTGAGGAGAGAGATCAGTACAGGTCAGGCAAATTTGAGAATCATCAACACAGAGATGGTAATTAAATCCATGGGAGCAAATGAGATCATCAAGTGGAATATTATAAAGGGAGAAGAAAAGAAGGCCCAGGACAGAACCTTGTGAGACTCCTCTGGATAAGGGGGCATGACCTGAAAGAGGATCCAGCAAAGAAGACTGAAGAGTAGTAGTCTGATAGGTAAGAGGAGAACCTGGAGAGAGTGATGCTCCAAAAAGAAAGAGAGTGATGGAGAGAAGAAACAATGAAGGAGGAGAGGGTGACCAACAGTGTCAAAAACGGCAAAATTCAAAAATAAGAAATTAGGAAGAGTCAGAAAGGCCTAAATTAAAATCCTGCCTGAAACACTAGCAATCTGGCCCCTGGAAAATCACTTAATTTTACCTTTTCAATTTTTTCAAAAGTAGAACAAAGATAAAAATAGCCCTTATGTGAAAGGATTATTGTGAGGATTAAATGAGTAAAGCACTTTGCAAACTTTAAAGCCTTGTAAATGCTAGTTACTACAATGTCATCACCATCATTTTGGCATACAACAGTATAATATGGATCAACTTTTCAAGAAGCTGGCCCGAAAACTAATGAAAGCTTAGACAGCAGTAAGAGAGATTCAGTATCCAGAAGGATGGTCACATTAATGCCCCTGATCCCATCCAAAATCATTGTATAGTGTTGTTAAACACTATGATTTAGGAAGAACACTGAAACCAAGAGAGCATCTGAAAGTGACCAGAATGGCAATGCAATGACCTTGAATTCATGTCATGTGAAAAATAATTGAAGGAAATATGTATATTTAACCTAGGGAAAAGATATAGGTAAGAAATTATATCTTTATTTATTTGTAGATTATCGTATTTAAAATCCCTTGGACTTGTTTTGGTTGGCCATAGAGAACAGAACTAAGATGCAGAAACAAATTTATATTCCAGATTAGGAAAATTTGACTCCTAATTAATATAGCTAGATAATTCAGTGGATAGAGTCATGCACCTGGAGTTAGGAAGACTCATCTGCCTGAGTTCAAATTTGGTCTCATGTATTTACAATATATGTGACCCTGGACAAGTCACTTAACTTTTTTGCCTCAGTTTCCTCATATGTAAAATGAACAGGGGAAGGAAGTGGCAAACCGCTCCAATATCTTTGCCAAGGAATCTCCAGATGGGGTCAGAAGAGTCAGACTAGATTGAAAATGACAGAATAACAAAATTAGTGCTAACCAAAGGAGGAATTGGCTTCACCCAAGAGTGGTGGTTGGTATGTGATTACAGGTCTCCAAGGAGAATTTGAGTTAATACCATTGGCAAAATATTTTTGAAAAGAAGTGTTAGTCTGATATGTCAGACTCGATGACCTATGAAGTCCCTTCCAAATCTGTGATTATTTGAGACTGATGTTATATGATTAGTATGACTTTAAATACGTTTTTAATTCTCTATATATTCCTGATTCCAACTTACAACAAAAGGTCCTGAAGTTAATTATAAATTCATGATCATGTGTCTTACTGTGTATTTTAGTAACTTTCTTCAAGATTCATCCTACAACTTTGTTGACCTCTAGAAGTACTAATATATACGCTCTCTCTCATAGCTTATTGGGAAGTCAGCTGAAAAGGCTATCCTATTTTCTAATCTCATGACTGCTACTAAACTCTTAAAATGACTTTTTTGAAAGGCACAAAGCATGAAAATAACTTATATTATTGGCAGACTGGCAGAGCCAAGATGGCAGAGTACAGGCAGCAACGCAGCTGACGTCTCCCAAAATTCCCTTCCACACAATTTTAACGCCTCATATAAAATTTTGGAGCAGCAAAACCAAGAAAAGGATAGGGTGGGACATTTTATAGCCTAAGACAACTTAAGAGATTGGCAGAAGATGTCTCTGACAATGAAGTGCAAGGCAGCCTGAGCATGGCAGAAGCACCAGGGGTGGGCCTTAGAGTTGACTGTGACAGCATTCAGAGCAGCAGCATTCTCAGGAGCTCTCAGTCCAGAGACAATAAGGGGTTCAGACAACTGGTAAGAAAGGGATTACAGTAGACCCTTTCCTGGCACTGGGTAGAGCTGGCATTAATTGGCAACTCTCTTGCCCATTCACAGTTCCAGGTTGCAGTTCCCGGGCTGAAAGAAATATTTGTAGTCATAAATGATCAGGGTACCTGGTCTCAGTTACAAGGCAAAGAGGCACACCAATGTTTATAACTTCGAGGAAGCAAGGGCCGTTTTGGAGTAAAGAATAGAGTGCAGACAAGGAGAGCAGTGACCACACTTCTTCCCTCAGATCACACCATATAGTGCCTGAATCTTGAGATAGTGACTCCTATCTGACACAAGTGAGAAGAGCCCAACTTTAGCATAAAGAACAAAGTCAAGAAATAGGCTAGAAAAATGACCAAACAAAACAAAAAATAACTGTCATCAAAAGCTACTATAGTGGCAGAGAAGACCAACATATAAACTCAGAAGATGACAATAATATGAAAACAGCTACAAGCAAAGCCTCAAAGAAAAATTCTAATTATACCCAAGTTCATCAAGAATTCATAGAAGAATAGGAAAGAGATAAGGTTGGTAGAAGAAAATTTGGGGAAAAGAATGAGAACAATTCAAGAAAATTATGAAAAGAAAATTAGCAGCAAGGTAAAAAAGGAATAAAAAAAACTGAAGAAAATAACACCTTAAAAAACAAAATTGGCTTAAAGGTAAAAGAGGCACGAACAATCTACTGAAGAAAATATCTCTCTTTAAAAAAGGAGACTAGATTAAACTGAAAAGGAGGGACAAAAATTCAGTGAAGAAAATAATTTCTTAAAAAAGCAGAATGGGTCAAATGGAAAAAGAGGTACAAAAGCTCACTGAAAAAATATTTCCTCAAAAATTAGAATTGTGCAAGTTGAAAGAAGTTAATGACTCCACAAGACACCAAGAAACAATAAAACAAAGTCAAAAATGAAAGAAAAAAAAAAGAAGAAAATGTGAAATATCTCACTGGGGGAAAAAGAAAACTTACATGTAAAATAGATCAGAGAGATATAATTTAAGAATTACTAGACTATCTGACAATCATGATTTTAAAAAAAGAGTCTAGATATGATATTTCATGAAATTATCAAAGAAAACTTCCCTGACATCCTATATCTAGAAGGCAAAAATAAAATTAAACAATATGCAAAAATAAAATGAACAGCTCACTTCCAGAAAGAAATCCAAAAATGAAAACATTTTAGGAATATTATAGCCAAATCACAGAGCTCCCAGATCAAGTAGAAAATATTGAAAGCAACTAGAAAGAACCAATTAAAATATCATGGAGCCAGAGGCATGATAACATACGATATATTGGCTCCCAGGTTAAATGATTGGAGATCGTGGAATATAATATTCCAAAAGCAAAAGAGCTAGGATTATGATCAAGTATAATCCAAATAGCAGAACTAAGTATAATCCTTCAAGGGAAAAAATTAATATTTCATGAAATAGAAGACTTTCAAGCATTTCTGATGAAAAGACAAGAGCTGAAGAGAAAATCTGACATTCAAATAGAATACTTGAGAGATACATAAAAAGGTATATATGAAAAAGTAATCATAAGAGATTCAATAATATTAAACTGTTTATATTCCTTTTTGGGAAGAGGATACATATAACTTTTTTTTTTACTATTATTAGGGCAGTCAGAAGAAATCTAAATAGAGAAGGAGTATGAGTGTGAGTTGATTATGTTGGGATGATCTAAAAAACACAAAGGAGACCCAGAATTGAAAACCACTGAAATACTTAGTCCCTTTAATAGTTTCTGAATACTGATGTACAATCAATAAAAAACTCTCTTTTAATTAAAAAAAATAAAATAAAAACAAAGAAGCAAGAAAGAAGGATGCATTGGGAGAAGGAAGAAGGGAGAGGTAGAATGGGGAAAATTTTTCTCATGTAAAAGAGGTATACAAGGAAGAATTTTATAGATCAGAGGGAAATGGGGCTGCAGAAAGTAATACTTGCTTACCATCATCAGAATTGTTCCAAAGGGGGAAGAATGGATATACACCCTCAATTGGGAATAGAAAAAAAATCTTACCTAATAAGGAAACAGGAGGAAAAGACAAGAGATTTGGGGGCCTAGGGGAAGATGATAAAAGGGAGGATGGATTAAGGGAGGCAGTGGTTAGAAACAAAACAGGCTTTTGAGGAGGGAGGAAGGGACAGAGACAGAGAGAGAGAGACAGAGAGACAGAGAGAGAGAGAGAGAGAAGGATAAAGAGAAGAAAATAAGGCAAAATATACAGTTATTAATCCTAACTGTGAAAATGATTGGGATGAGTTAATCCATGAAACAAAAGCAGATAACACAATGGATTAGAAACTGGAATCCAACAATATGTTGTTTACAAGAGACATACTTGAAACAGAAAGACACATACAGAGTTCAAATAAATAACTGGAGCAGAATCTATTATGTTTCAACTGAAATTTTAAAAAGGAAGAAGTAACAATGATGATCTCAGACAAAGCAAAAAATAAATCTAATTAAAGACATAATCAGGGAAACCATATTTTTTTCTAAAAGGTACCATATTAAAAAATTACAGCAAGTTTATCTGATAAAAGGCTCATTTTCCAATATATAGAGAATGGAGTAAATTTTATAAAAATAAAAGCCATACCCCAATGATCAATGCTCAAAGTATATGAATAGGCAGTTTTCCAAAGTAGGAATCAAAGCTATCTGTAATCATATGGAAAAAAACTCAAAATTACTAGTGATTTGAGAAATGAAAATTAAACCAAATCTAAGGTGCCACCTCACACCTATTAGAAAATGAGAAATGCTACAGAGGATGTGGGAAAATAGAGACACATATACTTTTGGTAGAGTTGTGAGCTGGTCCAAGCATTCTAGAGGACAATTTGGTACTATGCTCAAAGGTCTATAAAACTTTACATATCCTTTGACCCAATGATACCACTTTTAGGTTTGTACCCTAAAGAGATAAAAAATAGGAAAAAAAAGTTTATAGAAGTTCTATTTGTGGTGGCAAAAAAAAATGGAAATTGAGGGTGAGGCTCATCAGTTGGGGAATGACTGTGGCATATGATTGTGATAGAGTGATATTGTACTGTAAGACATGATGAAATGCATGGTTCAAGGAAAAAAAAAACACAAGTCTTATATGAACTAGTGCAAAGCGAAGTGAGAGGAACTGGGGGATCATTATGCACAGTAACAGCAATGTTGTCATGATAATGATCAACTGTGAATTGATTTGGCTACTCTGATTAAGACAACTATCTAAGACAATCCCAAAGGACTTCTGGCAAAAAGTGCTATCCACCTCCAGAGAGAGAACTGATAAACTCTGAGAATAAATTGTAGGAAAATTTTCTTGATTTCTTTTTTATGATATGGCTAATAGGGAAATGTAATGCTTTCCATAATTTCACATCTATAATTGATAGCATTTTGCTTGCCTTCACAATGAGTGGGGGGTAAGGGGGTAGAAGAGATGGAGAGAATTTAGAAATCAAATTTTAAAAAGAAAAGAATATTAAAATAAATTAATAATAAATTTTCTTTTAAAAGGAAAATAACATATTTTTACACTTCAATGAACTGTGATTTCATCAATGTAGGTAGCTCTTCCTTTAACTAAAGTAGAAAACAACCTCCTCAATCTTGCTCTCATGCATTTTTTTCTGTTATCCCAGAAATCTTTCATAGAAAATCTCTCCAATCTACACAAGGTCATCTCCATATTTTTTTAAATACATCTGTAATATCAGATTAGTACTCTGGTTGTCAACTAGAAAAAGGAAAATCAGGGGAAAAATAGAATAAATGAATGAATCACTTGTTGAAAGATTATTGTGTGCAAAGAAAGTACTGTGCTAAGCACAATGGATACAAATAGAAAAGTCAGACAGTTCCCATTCTCAAGGAGTTTACATTCTAATGGGGGATGGGATACAACATATGTAGAAAATTTCAGCCACAAGTCAGATGGAAAAATCCCCTGGTCCTTAGTTTTCAACAGCCCAGCAAAAATTAATGCTTCTTCTTTAAAGTCATTGCCACTGATTAAATGTTACCTTTTTCTGATGTTGAACCACTGGACAATGGACTGGTAATATTGATTTTCCAAAAAGTCTAGTATTCAGGGTTATAGGACATCTCCACAAGAACCTAATGGAAGAAGTTAGTTATGACAGTTGTCTCACTACCTCCTGTCTCTCCATCAGTATGCCTTGTTGCTTTACTCAGGGTGACTTTTCTTCCCTGTTGGTGGAAACTGGAAGGGTTAACTAACTTCTTGTCCACATATGTATTTTTAATAAAAGAAGGGATAGAGGTAGTAAATTAAAAAATAAAGATAATTATATAAAATTAAACAGTTTCTGCACAAATTTAATGCATCTGGTATAAGAAGAGAAGAAGTCAAGGGGGGAAGTGATACTATTTTTATGATAAAGAAATTTAGAAAATGATCATTAATATATGGGAACAAAAAGATTCCCAGAAAATAAGTAGTCAAAGAACATGTTCAAATAGATCTCAAAAGACATGAAAACTAGAAATAGAGGGGTGGATCAGTGGAATAGGCTAGGTACACAAGACACAGTAGTAAATGATTATAGAAATCTAGCATTTGATAAATCCAAAGACCCCAGGACCTGGGATAAGAACTCACCATTTAAACAAAACTACTAGAAAACTGGAAAATGGCAGAAACTAGAAACAGACCAACATCTCACACTGCATACCAAAATGAAGTCAAAATTGCTACACAATTTAGATATAAAGATTGATACTGCAAGCAAATTAGAAAAGGAAGGGATAGTTTACCTGTCAGATTTATGGAGAATGAAAGATTTTATGACCAAATAAGAGATAGAGAACATTATGAAATGCAAATAGATAATTTTGATTATGTTGAATTAAAAAGTTTCAGGACAAAGCAAAGGCAACCAAGAGTGGAAGGGAAGCAGAAGCTTGGGAAGAAATTTTTATGAGCAGTATCTCTGATAAAGGTTACATTTCTAAAATACATAGAAAGCTGAGTCAAGTTTCTGAGGATACAAGTCATTTTTTGATTGACAAATTGTCAAAAAATATTAGCAGGCAATTTTGAGATGAAGAAATTAAAACTATCTATAGTCATATGGGAAAATGCTCTAATTACTACTGATGAGAGAAATGCAAATTAAAACAACTCTGAAGTACCATCTCACCTATCAGATTGACTAACTTGACAAAACAAGAAAAGGATAAATATTGCAGAATATGTGGGATAATCGGAACTCTAATGTTTTGTTGGTGGAGTCATCAACTGATCCAACCATTCTGGAAAGCAAAATATAAACTCAGAAGATGACAATAATATGAAAACAGCTACAAGCAAAGTCTCAAAGAAAAATGCTAATTAGACCCAAGTTCATCAAGAATTCATAGAAGAATAGGAAAAAGATAAGGTTACAAAATGCTAATCATCAAAGCTATTTGGTACTGGATAAGAAATACAGTATTGGATAGGTGGAATAATTTGTGTACACAAGACATAGTAGTAAATGATTACAGTAACTTACTGTTTGATAAACCAAAAGAGACCAGCTTCTGGGATAAGAACTCACTATTTGACAAAAACTGCTGGAAAAACTGGAAAACAGTATGGCAGAAACTAGGCAGAGACCAACATCTCATATTCTATACCAAGATAAAGTCAAAATGGGTACATGATTTAGATACAAAGTGTGGTACCAAAAACAAGTTAGGAAAGCAAGAAGCAGTTACCTATCAGATCTATAGAGAAGGGAAGAATTTATGAACAACAACAAAAAAAGATAGAGAATATCATGAAATTCAAAATGGATAATTTTGATTACATTAAATAAAAAAGGTTTTGACCAAACAAAACCAATGCAACAAAGATTAGAAGGGAAGCAGAAAACTGGGAAACAGTTTACAGTTATTGTTTATGATAAAGGTTTCATTTCTAAAATATTTGTAGAACTGAATCAAATTTAAAAGAATACAAGTCATTTTCAAATTGAAAAATTATCCAAGGATATGAACAGGCTGCTATCAGATGAAGAAATTAAAGGTATTAATAGTTATATGAAAATGTTCTAAATCACTATTGATTAGAGAAAAGCAAATTGAAACATCTTTGAGTGACTACTTCACAACTATCAGATTGGCTAATATTACAGAAAAGGAAAATAATAAATGTTGGGAGAAGATGTGGGAAAATGGAAATATTAATGCATTGTTGTTGGACTTGTGAACTGATCCAACCATTCTAGAGAGCAATTTGGAACTATGTCCAAAGGACTATAAAATGCGCATTCCCTTTGACCCAGAAATATCACTACTAGGTCTGTATCCCAAAGATATCATTTAAAAAGGGGAAAAAAAGACCCTTATGTACAAAAAAAAAATTTATAATAGCTCTTTTTGTAGTGACAAGGAATTGGCACTTGACAGGATGCCCATCAATTGAGGAATGACTGAACAAGGTGCAGTATATCAATACAATGGTATACTACTGTGCTGTAAGAATTGATGAGCAGGCAGATTTCAGAAAAAAAAAACTGTAAAAACTTACATGAACTGATGCTGAGTGAAATGAGAAGAACCAGAACACTGTACATGATAATAACCATACTGTGCAGTGATCAAATATGATAGACTTAGCTCTTCTCAGCAAAACAGTGATCCAAGACAATTCCAAAGGACTCATGATGGAAAATCCTATCCATATCTGAAGGAAGAACTATGGAGTCTAGAATGCAGACTGAAGCATATTATTTTCATTTTTTTGTTTTTTTTCCTTTCTTGAGGTTTTTCCTATTTTTCTGATTCTTCTTTCACAACATGACTAATGTGGGAACATGACTAATATAATTGTACATGTATGATCTACATCAGATTTCTTTCTGTCTAGGGGTTGGAGGGAGAAGAATTTTGAACTCAAAATCTTATATAAATGCATGTTGAAATTATCTTTACATGTCATTGGAAAAAAATAAAATACTAATTAGTGGAGGGAAAAAAGGGGGGAAATGGGTTAGTTGCCTCTTCTCTGACTAAAAGATTCACAAATTCTTTTTTACTAACACTAGCAATTGAAGCTAAAGAGTCAGTCTTCCATTGCTGTTCTTCTGGGCTAGAGTGTATTTAATTCTCTTTGTTCTTAGAGGTCTTTTAAAAATAATTTTTTATTGACTGTCTTTGCTTTGACATCACCTACATCTTCCAAGATAACCCCCTTATCATCACCAGGAAATCTCATAACAACAAAGAAAAAAGAGGGTAAAAAGTTCAGGGAAATAACCCCAAAGTTTGTTACTATATGAATTGTTCCATAATTACATTATCTGACATGTGCAAAGAAAGAAGGGGGGTACCTTCTCACTGGCTATATATACATATTTATACATATGCATATGTACATACATATAAGTATATGTATGCTTATATGTGTTCATATGTAAGTATACATACTTAGTATATATGTATACTATGTAAGTATACACAGATACACACACGTCACTTATATGAAGGATATATTTTATCAGCTTCCCTATACATATTGTTGACTGATGATAATGAATAAAGTGTTTTCAAGGTGATTAGTAACTATAGACACAAATAGTAGAGTGACAAATTTCTCTGTGAAACTGAAAATCATTTCTCCACAGCTTTAACAAATATGTCAGAAAGCCTGAATCAGACAACCTATAAGCAATGTTAACAAATAATAGATTATGAAGATAGTGATTATTTTTCAAGTTTTCCACAGTAATAACTTATTTTGAGGATATAATGTATAGAACTTTCTAATGTATTCTCTGCTTTCCCAATGGGGTCTATTATATATGCTCAGTATTTTTAAAATTTTATTTTTAGTTTACAACATTCAGTTCCACAAGCTTTTGAGTTCTAACTTTTATCCCTCTCCTTTCCCTCCCCCTTCCCCAAGATAGCACATAATCTGACATAGGCTCTACATATTGAACATATTTTCACATTAATAATGATGCAAAGAAAAATCATAACCAACGGAATGAACCACAAGAAAGAAGAAATAAAACAGAACAACAAAAAAGAGCAAATTGTATGATTCAATCTGCATTCAAACTCCATAATTATTTCTTTGTACGTGGATAGCCTTTTCCATCATGAGCCTTTCGGAACTGTCTTAGAACCTTGCATTGCTAATAAGAGGCCAGTCTATTGAAGCTAGTCATCACAGAATGTGACTGTAACTATGTACAATGTTCTCCTGATTCTGCTTTCCTCACTCAGCATCTATTCAGATGAGTCTTTCCAGATTTTTCTGAAGTCTGCCTGCTCATCATTTCTTACAGCACAATACTATTCCCTTACATTCATATACCAGAACTTATTCACCCATTCCCAATTTGAGCATCCCCTCAATTTTCAGTTCTTTGACACCACAAAAAAAAGCTGCTATAAATATTTTTTGTGCATTTGGGTTATTTCCCAATTTGTATGATCTCTTGGGGAAACAACCTTAGAAGTGGTATTGCTGGGTTTTGACCCAGCAACTCCACAAACTGCATTAGTGTTCCAATTTTCCAACATCTTCTCTAGTATTGATACATTTCCTGTTTTGTGATGTTATGCAGAGCAATTTTTAAGGTGGTTTCTGAGATGGTTAGTGGAGAAAGTAAAGCTCTGTAGATGGGAAAGGACCAAACCTGTTGGGTTTTGTTGTTTTTTTTTTTTTTTAGAAAAGGGACCTCCCACTGAGGAAACACCCTTTTCTGAGGCAGATTACCTTCCTTGCAACTTATAGCCTTAGAGAACCACCTGAGATACTGAAAAGTAAATGATTTGCCAAATCACACAGCCAGTATGTGTCAGAGGAAGAATTTAAATGTAGAGATTTCTAATTCTGAGAACAAATATTTATTCATTACAATATACTACATTTTTATAATACCTATGCCATCAAGAAAAATTATTCTAAAAGGAAACATGGAATTGTACTTAGAGAATCAGTTGGAGCCATATATACCTGAGTTCAAGCCATTGACATGCCCTTGATTTGTTGGTGTTGGTCAATCACTTAAAATTCAATGGCCCAGGCAACTTTAAGACTATAAATTACAGATGTAATGCCATTCTGCATTTGTGAGGAGGTTTCAACACAAGGAGTTCCCAATACTAATAAAGTTGAATTCCACACTGGGAAAAATAGAAAAAGAAATAGAGAATGAATGAATGAAGAATGAATGAATGAACAAATAAAGAGCAGATTTGTGTTCTGCTATATGCATCTTTAACCTCGTTGAAGGACTCAATGTATTTATTCATTATCAAAAAAGTAAAAGAACCAGAAAAAGTGATTATAGAAAGATTACATTTCTATAGTTTTTTGTTTTTATTATTTATTTATAGACCACCAAGTTTAACCTAACCAAAGAGGCAGAGGACAACTAAGTGGTGCCGTGTATAGAGTGCTGGGTCTGGAGTCAGGAAAATTCATCTTCCTGAGTTCAAATCTAACCTCAGATACTCTATAGCTGTGTGACCCTGGGAAAGTCATTTAACCCTGTCTCCCTTAGTTTCTTTACCTGTAAAATGAATTGGAGAAGAATACAACAAACCAACCCTGTATCTTTGCTAAGAAAATCCCAGATGGTGTCACCAAGAGTGAGACAAAACTGACATGACTGAACAACAATCACACCACCAGCACAAAGGGCATAATAGTGGATTAGAAAGAGGATTGAGCTTGAAGCCCTGAAATCTGGATCTGAATTCCAGTTGTAGCACTTACCCATATGACTATGGCCTTTCTTTCTCTTAGCAGCACTTCCCCAGCTATGAAATAAAGCTCCATATGCTTATAGATTTAACACTGGCAATGACCTTAAGAGTTCATCTAGTCCAATTCCCTCATTTTAGAGAGGAGTAAGGGAATAATGCTGTCTTGCTTGACATTTGGAGTGACCTGAGTATCATGTATTTAGACTTAGAGTCAATTGTCTGCGTCATTGGAAAAATGCAGAAACAAAAGCCTTGAATATTGAAATGACTACCCCAAAATCATACAAGTAGTAAGTGACACTAATGAGATTTGAACATAGGTCCTCTAGCCAGAGCTCCAGAATCAAAATCCAGGACTCTTCTCCATCTTGCCAACAATGTGAATTAAAATTCTTTAAAATTATGAATTTCTTTATGAATATATTAATGATAATAAACAATTATGGCATGATGTTTATATCCATGTCCTTCAGAAAGTTTTGTTTTAAATATTTCAGTCAAAATCCACAGGCCCACAAACTGGGACACCATCAAGTGTCCCTGTTAAACATTAAAACACTAAAACTGACTAACACTAATTATTACTTTAGGAATTTTGTCTTAATCCTATCATTAGTTTTCTGGTAAATCAAATAGTTTAACTTCCTCAAACCTGACACTTCCTACTCATAAAGTGAACCAAGTCTGTGTCTAATATTAAGGTCTACAGAGTCATGGATATTGTCCAAACTATAGAACAACATAGCACAGTGGTATCCTCACCCCACAGTAGGAGTGTATAAGTCTAAATTAAGAGCTGATCATAAAATTCTTTGCAAA
Organism: Petaurus breviceps papuanus; assembly: GCF_028583685.1. Classification (NCBI taxonomy): domain Eukaryota; kingdom Metazoa; phylum Chordata; class Mammalia; order Diprotodontia; family Petauridae; genus Petaurus; species Petaurus breviceps. Next base: position 27,637,648 of record NW_027186372.1, read on the forward strand.
CATTAAATGCTAAGGAAATGTTCAACAATAATTTTAACCATCTGGTACCAAGTAATGCTTGTGAACTTACATTTAGCCTTTGGCAAGAATTTCAAAGATGTTTATTTTAATCTACATCTCTTGACTTTTGGAAGTTATGCCAATAATTTCTTTCTGAAAGATAATTTAAATGAAGAAAAAAAGGAAATAGGCAAGCTCTCAAACAACTTCATAGAGTAAGGGAAGATGAAGAAGACTAGCAGAATCTTTTATTTACTATGCATCAACAAACTTGAGATAATAACAATTTGCTAAAAAAGAAATATGATTTTTCCTAATTTAATAAAAATATTCTTTGTAAAAACACATTTGAAATCATCAAGAAGGAGACCCTTTTTGGTTATACCAACATGGCTAACACCACTTCATATGCCGACTAAGGATTGCAGAGAGGGCAAAGTTTGTTCTAAATGTCCCTCTACTGATGATGTATCACCTATATACCTCCTCCCCACCTCCATCCCATAGACAACAAGGGTCCTCATTTTTGCCCTTGATTTTACCTGATCCAATTCAATAAAGTAATTATTAATGACCTTCTCTGAATAAGGTTATATAATATTAAAAATAGAGTGCTGGCCTTGGGATGAAGTGGGTTCAAATCTTGCCCAGGCCCCATAGTGACTACATGATTCTAGATAAGTCACTTAACCTTTCCATACCACAGGGAACTTTCTAACACTAGAAGTTACAGAGATAGGGGCAACTAGGTGGTGCAGGGAATAGAGCACCAGCCCTGGAGTCAGGAGGACCTGAGTTCAAATCCAGCTCCAGACACTTAACACTTACCAGCCCTACCCAAATTGCCCAGCCTTACCCCCTCAGGAAAAAAAAAGGCACAAATTATAGAGATGTTAACTGACTTAGTCAGTTAATCATTTATTGGGACAGGTGGTGCAGTGAACAGAGCACCAACCCTGGAGTTGGAGTTGGGAGGACCTGAGTTCGAATCTGAGCTCAGACACTTAACACTTACTAGCCCTATGACCTTGGGCAAGTCACTTAACTCCAGTTGTCCTGCCTTCCCCCCTCCAAAAATTAAAATAAAGAATAATTTATTTAGCTCCTATTACGTGCTTGGTTAATTTCCAATTTTCATCGACAGAAGAAATTTCTTCCTGGGAGATTATTTTGTTGATGCAAATAACAGTTCTGTCAAGACAAAACAAAATAAAAGTACCACCATAAAAAAAATCACAAACCCAAAACAAGGCATCATGTTAGGCAATAGAGATACAAGAGTATAAAAGAAAAAAAAAATAAGAGATAATCCCTTCCCTCAAGGAACTAACTTTCTACTGGGACCTAGTTTCTAAATTCTCTCCTCCCTCCTACCCTATATAAACTTAGTTGGCTTTCATTTCATTCCCTTTAGGGCCCTGTTCTCTCTTATGAGATATGTCCATAAACTGATGCAAGCTAAGGTATTCTACTTGCTGGACAAAGTAATGTGTTTTTACCCTAATAAGAGTAGAAATTGTAGGGATCCAGGAAAGCTAGTGGTTTCTGGTTGAAAAGGGTGGTGAGAATGACTATGTATTTTATCTTCCCTGTTTGCTGCCATGTTGGAGTCATGTCAAGAGACTTGGACCAGCAATGAAATGATATGAGCTCCGGTTCCATTTCTGTCACTCGAGTCTTATGTTTTTGAGCAATACCATATCTCCTACCCCCCACCCCACCCCCTGCAGCCAGTGGAAGCACAGATTCTGTTTTAGGACCATATGCTTGGAGAAGTTTCTCTCATTAAAATGTTGTTTTCTTTTTTAAAGTCTCAGTCATTTCACAACATTTTCAGCTTCACCACACAAAAGCTGGCAAAGCAAACAGTGTTTGAGTCAACTGAGTGAGCCAGTTTCGTTGAGTAGCAAAAGCATTACTTGTCTCTCAGTGACAAGTTGCAGCTTCTGAAAATTACTAAATTCTTCTATTTTTTAGATGGAGGCATTGTACTGTAATATAACAGTATTAATTAATTAATAATAATAGTAGCTGCATTTAGATAGCACTTTAAGGTTGCAAAGCACTCTACAAATATCTCATTTTATCCTCAAAACAACTCTGGGAAGTAGGTGCTATTATTTTCCCCATTTTACTGAGTAGTAAATAGAGTTTGGGGCTTGGAATAAGAAAGACATAGGTTCAAATCTTGCTTCTGAAAATTAGTAGTTGCATGACTTTGGGAAAGTCTCTTAACCTCTGTATGTTTCTGGCAGCTCCCAGAACTCTTGTAGAAAGCTACATTTGTAATCTGAGGACCTGGAATTAAATCATGCCTTTGGTACTTACTGCCTATGTGACAAAGAGTAAATTACTTCATAACTTTGGGCCTAATTTTTCCTATCTATAAAATGAGGAGGATGGCTAGATGATCTCTAACATCTTTTTCTAGTTAGATCTATCAGCCTATGATTTAGTAAGTCAGTCAATAAATATTTATTAAGCAGCTACTATGTGTCAGGCACTATGCTATGCTGAGATGACCAAGTGAGAGACTAGAGAGAAAAGAGAAGAGGTCCAGGAAAGAGCCATAGCAAAGTGTTCATGATATTGAAGATCCTACAAATGAGACCAAAAAGGAACTGTCAGACAAGAGGGAAAAAAAACAAGGGGTAATGTCATATGAAGCTAGAAAGGGATTAATAGTGCCATATATTGTAAACAGGTCAATAAAGACATGAATTAGAAAATGACCGTCATATTTGGCAATTAAGAGATATTGGTAACTTTGAAAAGAACAGTTTTAGTTGAATTATGATACTAGAAGCCAGACTGCAGAGGGTATAGACAAGAATAAAAGGAAAAGAAGTGGAGACATTGGTAATAACACACTAATTGGTCTCCATATTTCAAGGTTCTCATTCCCCCCCAAAACATATGAGAAGTCATCTCCCTTCTTCTTTATAGAAGGAGGGGATTGTGGGTGTGGAATACTTCATGATGCCAGATTTTGATTTTTACATCATTATATTTATCCCTAGTAATCTCCCGCTTACTCTTCCCAGAGAGTCAGCACATATAACCAACAATATTTTTTTTAAATACAAAAAGAGAGGGGAAAAAAGGGCAACTAGCTAACACATTGGAAAAAGTCTGAAAACATGTACTCTGTATAAAATCTGTGGATCTGCAAACTCCATGAAGGGGTAGGCCAGAAGTATCCTTTCATATCTCTTCACTGAAGTCATTCTTTGAAACTGCTTTGCAATTTTCACAGCAGTTTTTAAAGAGTTCCTACCTAGCCAGGTAATTTATTATTTCTACCTTATCAAACACAGGGTTATTGAGTTCCATTGTTTCTAATTCCCCCTTGTCTAATATGTCCCATTCATCTATGTCTCTATTTTTAATCTAGTATCAGATGGTTTTGATGACTGCTATTCTATAATATAATTTGAGGTAAATAAATGTGATTATTCCTTTGTTGTATCACTTTTCATCATTTTTCTTGACATTTTCCCTTGCTCTTTTTTTTTTTTTTAAGCAATTGGGGTTAAGTAACTTGCTCAAGGTTACACGGCCAGTTATTTCTGGGTGTGGGGCTGAGTATCTGAGCCAGGATTTGATCCCCAGGTCATCCCAATACTGGGGCCAGTGATCTTACTCGCTGAGCCACCTGGCCGCCCCTAAGCAATTGGGGTTGAGTAACTTGCTCAAGGTTACACAGCCAGGTGTTTTTGGGTGGATGCTAAGTGTCTGAGCCCGGATTCAATCCCCCAGGTCATCCTGACACTGGGGCCGGTGCTCTTACTCGCTGTGCTACCTGGCCACCCCACTCTTTTGTTTTTTCAAGTGGATTTTTGTACTATTTTACCAAGTTCTATAAAGTATCCCCTTGATAATTTGATAGTTATAGAATTAGAAGTGTATTATCATTTTTGTTATTAGTATGTCCTAGTCATGTACACTGAATACTCCTTCCAGCAATTTAAGTTATTCTTTATTTTGTTAAGGAGAAAAACGTAATTAGTGTATACAAGTCTTTGGTGTACTTTGAAACATCAATGCCTGTATATTTCATGAATTTTTTCAGCTATTGTAGTTATTTGAATGAAATAGGATAGCCAAATATGTTTTTAATTCATTGTCTAGTTTTGACCAAAATATATTTCCCCCCTCTAAACATATATACACCTAAGTGCATGTATATATGTATGTATACACATATACACATGTATACACATACACATATGGACATACATATACGTGTGTGTATGTGTGTATGTATAAAATAAGGGGTATTAAGGAGTTAGAAAATGTAAGTGGAATTTTAATAAATACCGAGCACTGTGGCTGGCTCATAATAAGTGCTTAATACATGCATGATATATAAATAAAGAATGAATAAACCTAGGATATGTAAAGTCTGTATGAGCCATGGTGGGAGCGTCAAAGATATTAAAAGATTGCATTTACTCTCAGGAAGTTTACAATTTAGAGGGGAAGCATACGATGCCTAAAATGACTATCTGTACAAATGTCTCATCCAGAAATGAGTCAGTAAGAATCAAATTTAGGTAAAGAACTAGGTGATGTAGAAAGCTTTAGACTTCATAATTGATAGTGCTAACAATCTGGTAGGGGGTTGAGACATAAAGAGATAATTGTTATCATTATTATTTGGCTTTTTGAAGGGCAATTGGGGTTAAGTGAGTTGCCCAAAGTCACACAGCTAGTAAGTGTGTCAAGTGTCTGAGGCCGAATTTGAACTCAGGTCCTCCTGACTCCAGGGCCGGTGCTCTATTCACTGGGACCAGCTAGCCACCCCATACAGAGATAATTATGATGTAAATAATAGATTACTAGTTAGTTTATCGATTATACTGAATGCTGGAATTAAGGTAGTCCCTTTTCCAGAGCCAAACTTGGGCTTACTCAAGTTGCCAGGGAACACTAATGTCACTGATTAGAGGTTGTCCATATGAATGGGGTGGTTTTGATGGAAGGTCTAGAGGGAACTTTGGGCCTCCTTTCCCCAACCTCTTTGCAACACCTTAGCCCTACCTGTAATAAGCTGAACTCCTGGTTGGGCAGGTGACATTAATGTCTAGCAACAGCAGGCAGAAAAGAGAGAAATGAAAACAAAGTAATTTTTGTTCATTACTTTATATTTTTTTCTAAATTTAATTGTGCCAAATGTTTAAACTTGGAAAAATTTAAACCTGCTGACATTTCAACATCCAGCTACCTATAATAACAAATCAAGAGTATGTTATTATGAGCAGGCAACTTTTGTAGCTTTGGGGAGGGGAGTAGAGGGGACTGTAGAGAAGCTCCATCCTCATCTAATAGCTCACAGGTTTTTGGTTGTTTTTTAAAAGGGGAGGGAGTAAAATAGAAATATTTCACCAAGACCCATTCCACCCTTATTTCTATCCCATTAACAAAGGGAATTAACATACCTTAATTCAGTCTTCTAAGGACCAAGAAAAACCCAAGAAACATTAGCAAAAATCATAGCCAAGGTTTGGCTTCTCACCAGGCTAATGGAATCCAATGGCTGGTTATGTCTCATTTTTTATATATTCCTGGGTTATCTTTTGTGGTTTTTCTTGTTTTGTTCTGTTCTTTTTATAAGCAAAGATTACTTTTTTGTCTTACAGATACTACATGGTGTTTGTTTTGATTTTAATCTTCTTGGTTTAAAAAGAAAACATTTTAATCTGATATTTTTAAAAGCTGTTCTGGCTTTAGTTTCTTTTTTTTTTTAAAGAAAATAAAGAAAACTACTGATTGAAAAGTGTTTTGAAACCTTTAGGAATATTTTTAAAGTTGAGTAGAATTGTGATGCAGGGATTTGTGAATAAGATGTTCAATTACAGAAGAATATTTGGTTAGGTATATCCACTTAGGCAGAATAAAAATATGTATATGTATATAAAAATGTAAAAGTAATCTCAGCTCCATTATGCTTTTAGATGTTCCACTTTCTATAAAATCTTCAAAATTTTGTATATATATTATAGATGATGTAATGTTATAGAAATAAGCATATAGTATACAAATCTTCCCCAAGGGTATCTGATAGCTTTGTATTTTGTTATGGAAGTTAAAAGAAAAAAAATACCTCAGAAATTAAAAAGGGAAATAAAATACTTTTAAATTAAAAAAAAATTAATACTGCTGCTCAGACTTTTTTTTTTAAGTCACATCTGACTCTTCATGACTCCACTTGGGGTTTTCGTTGCAAAAATACTGAAGTGGTTTGCCATTTCCTTCTCCAGCATATTTGGCACAGTAGATAGTGGACTTGAAATCAGGAAGACCACCTTCCTTAGTTCAAATCTCTCCTCAGACTCTGGTTGTGCAGAGGAGGTAAGGGCTCTGGAAACCCCCTTGAGTTCTCCCAGAATCTTCCCATGTAAGGCATTTGCCTGAGGCCATAGGCCTTACATTGTGGACCTGCCCAAATCTTTAGCCCTCCTTTGTCCAGCAATCCCCCACCTTTGATCTTTCCAAAATATCTATCTATACCCAAATCAAATGTTCCTATCCTCCAGCAAACTCCCACCCTTAATCACTCATTTACTGGAATCTGACCTCATTGACTCTTCATGAAGACCCTCCCCAACTCATTCCTGGAGTCTGACCTCATCTGACTCCTTCTTAAGACCCTCCCCAAACTTCTCCTCTAGACCACCCCCTAGATTCCTCCCACAACCTTTCTATATATAATATCCTATCTTGCCTCCATGTGGTGTGAGAGTGTCATAGAATTTTCTAGCACAAACTTGCTCTGCATCAGATAATTCTGGCCCGTTTGCCCAATGCAAGGCTCACAGATACTGAGGCTCCTTAAGAGTCTACCCAATATGGTGAATTTTTAATAAACTTTACTTTTCTTTGGCTGAGAGAAGGCTTGAGTCAAATTCATTTGGCAGGACCCAGTGTGTGGGTTTTTGGGGTCTTGAGCACCCCTAACCCTATACCTCTTCCTTTTATGGTGCCCCTCTTCAACGTGACCTTGGGTAGGTCACTTAACCCTGTTTGCCTCTGTTTATGCATTTGTAAAATGAGCTGGAAAAGGAATTGGCAAGTCACTGGATTGTCTTTGCTAAGAAGACCCCAAGGGCATAACAAAGAAGTAGACACCATTGAATAACAACAACAATGAAAAGGAATTTCTAGGAATTTGGAGAAAGGAACTATCACCATATGTTTCCATGGAAAAAGCAATGGCTCTGGTTTCAGACCATCTCTGTTCAAATCTTGTCTTTGGCGCTTTATTTGTGTGACCTCGGGTCACTTAGCCTTTCTGTGTCTCAATTTCCTAGCATGTAGAATGAGGGGATTAAGCTACATGGCTTTTAAAGCTTGTTCCAGCTTCCAGTCTATAACACCATATAAAATTGAGAAGATAACTCACATTGATCCAGGGAAGATGAATAGGATCGGGAGAGGAATAAAGGTGAGGGGAAAGCAACTTGGAAAAAGAGAGGAGATTCTAACCAGGGAGAATAATTGATTAATCTGACTTATATTTCACTAGGTAGAGAATATAACTCAGATAAATATATTCTCCACCGCACTTAAAACTATGTGAATGCGCAAAAGGTGTATTAGTAATAATAAAGTCTGTGACAATATTACAAAGTACACATACCATAAAGAAATCCAATGGAAAATATGACAGTAAATATATGATTCCTGCCCCTTAGTATCAACAGTTTTATTAATAAAAACACTAGCAATGTCTTAACTGAATGTCAAAGACTTACTTTTGATTATAAAAGATTTTTTCTACCTCTCCCTCTGCTTTCTTGAGCTCCATCCACTTTTTATAGGCTCACAAGGTCAGAGATTTAGTACCAGAAGGGATCTTAGAGGCCATCTAGTCCAATCACCTCATTTTACAGATGATCAGATGAGGCCCATAGAGTTTTAAGTGACTTGCTGAATGAAGGTCACATGTTTTGACAAGCTCTCTTCAGTGAAGGATTATGCTGAAATTCAAAGAAAGGAGGCAAAGAAAAGAGTTCCTTGGCTTAGGCTCATTAACATGGCCATAATGAGTTTTTAAACACTTGTTCCAGATTTTGCTTTTAATTCCCAAATACCTAAGTCTAAGCAAATGTGATGATGCCAACTTCTTGTAGAAATTTTGCAATCTGAATAGGCTAAGACCATATTTCTAAAAATGCCCCACCCTACCCTCCCTCTGGCAAGAGCCTGCTATATTCTCTCTTTTTGTTGTTGATTTTGTTGTTTTAAGCAGTATTTTTTCAGAAGTTAACACTGCTGCAATATCATTGACTTTATGCAGCAAGTCTACTATTTCCACTGAGCAAAGTCCTGGTTTTATGAGCAAAACAAGACATCTATAGTGAGAAGAGTTATGTATTTCATTTTTGACATCCAAGCAGGTGGACAACCTATGACATGGACTATTGAGGGGAAGGGTGACAGGGAAGAGAGTTATTTAGGAGAATATCTGATTATTTGCATGTCAGATGAAATGACCCCATGGTTTTCAGGGTGCAGTGGCAAAAGTATATGGGAACACTTCTTCATTAATATGTTTTCCACCAACAAAAATTCTATCATTTTCTGATATTGACTTATTTCACTGAGCTGGAAACACCGCCATCCTTGGATCCAGGGTTCTGGCTCGCCCCCATGAATGTCTGAGGGGAGAAGGTGGTCAAGTAGTGGTGGTGGTTCAAAGTCCCTGGGACATATCACCTCCTTTGTCTCACTTAAGCAAGTCTCACTGCTTTATCTAATCTGGGTTACCTTCCCTGTGGAGGGTAGTTGTTAGGCATTTGATGGGGATGGCTGATACTTTCTCTACAGGACCCACCTTCCTACAGGATGGCTGTGAGGGCTGGGCTGGAAGCAGAATCAGTGGTCTGAAGGGTGTTGCCACTCCCAAGGCTTTTGGTCCATTTGCTTTTTTTATGGAAGGAAAAGGTGTTCCTGAAAATAATATCTCTTTCCTTAGATGGGCAGTTGGCATAATGGAAAGAATCCTGGACATAGTGTCAGGAAGATAAGTTTAAATCTCTCCTTAGACACTTTTGACTTCCTCATCAGGATAAATAAGGATTAAAAGGAACCTTTACCCCATTAGGTAGATAAGTTCGAGGATCAAAAGATATAATACATGAAATGAATTTCTCAAGCTAATTGCTATGGCTATGTATATATATATATATATATATATATATATATATATATATATATGTCTGTATGTATTATTATTAATATAAAATCAGAAGGCCCTCATTTAGGCATTATCTCACTTAATCCTTATATCATCCCTATGAAGAATGTTGGAGAAGGTATTGAATTTAGACTACAGAATATGACATAGATACTTGTGTATACAGCCATTGGGGGAATTTGTTTTGCTTAATTGTGTATATCTATTATGATAATTTTTTTTCCAATGGTGGTGGGGGAACAGAGGGAGAGAACATAGATTTCTGATAGTTTAAAAAATAGCAATAGGGGAGGGATTTTGGAATCCCTACAGATTTGGAATATTGCATTCACTTTCCGATGTGATCACTATATTATTATTGATGATTAACTTTTATTTTATTTTATTTTTAATTTTTACTGTATTTTATATTATTTATTCATTTTATTTATTATTAACTTTTATTTTGTTAAAAGCTACCAGTTCCTGGCACACAATAAGTACTTAATAAACATTTATTGGATGAATTAAGGAAGTAGGAGTAATCTATAAGTGTTTATATATAAAAACAAAATACATCAATAAAACTTTACCTTAAAAAAAAGAGAAAGAAGATCCTCCTTTTACATATAATAATGGCTCTAAGGCTCAGGAATTAAATCTCTTTCCTGTCTCTCAGGATACTGGCTGTGTTCTAGGTTCCTCAGGCCCTATCACCTGGAAGAAGCCTCCCCTGATATCCCCAATTGTTATTGCTTTCTCTACTCAGCTTTGTATGTGACTTATTTAGGTATATGGTATACCCAGATATGTACTAGTAAATGTTTAACAACCAACTCTGTGTGTGTGGGGGGGGGTATATATGTGACCCACTTAGTAGTTTAACCTGCATTATTAACATTTTTCTCTATCACTTTCTTTAATCCAGGCTATCAACAAAACAATAAATTAGCCCTGATTTGTTTTGAGGTATAAATTAAAGTTCACACTGAAAGTATAATAATCAGGTTTGAGTTGGCTCCAGCATACCTCGTGTATATGTATGTATGTATATATGTGTATTTATGCAAGTGTTTATGTATATGTTTTGTATATTTCTGTGTGTATGGGTATGTATGTGTACACACTCACATAACGCCATCTATTTCCTGTCCCCCCACCCCCTGATAATGAGATCCTTTAGGACAGGGAATATGACCTTCTGATACTTGTATCCTTAGCACCTGGTAGAGTTCTTGACACATAGTAGGCACTTAATAAAATGTCTGTTGCACTGAATTGACACAACAATGAAGTGAAAATCAAGGTTTTTGATTACTGTTAGGTCACTAAATCACACTGTCTCTCTGAAATTAGTTCCAGACAGGAATCAACTTGTAGTCAATAAATCACATGCAGATCAGATCCTCTAACAGGGTTTCTAACAGTTATAACCAGTGTCAGGCTAATATTACAGGTTGATTATTTCCTTTTTGTCTTTGTATTTATACCCTGAGGTTGAGTACAATACCTGAAACAGAGCATGTGCTTAATAAACAGTCTTTGATTGATTGGTTGATTGATCGATAGTATGACATCAGCACGCAGAAGGATTGGAAGTCTGACAACTTAATCACACCACCCTCAGTATTATTAGAAACAACTATAGCTCATATGTCTAACTGTGTTCTTGGGTTAAACATTAAACCTCTTGGGGCCTCAGTTTCCTCATCTGTAAAAGGAGGATATAACACTTGGTGTCTTGTGGAAATCCAAAGTCTATATTCTCCTCATTTTCAATTCCTTATTTTTCTTTACCTTTTAAAAATTTTTTTAATTTATATTTATTTATTTATTTACTTCTTTTGGAGGGCAATTGGGGATAAGTGACTTTCCCAAAGTCACATGGCTGGTAAGTGTGTCAAGTGTCTGAAGTGGGATTTGAACTATGGTCCTCCTGACTCCAGGGCCAGTGCTCTATTCACTGCACCACCTAGCCACTCCGTCTCCTCACTTTCTCTGCCCTTTGACCAGAAGGTAGCCTCTGGGACCTGGGCCTCCCCCTCAGAAGCATCATACATCAATGGCTCATTCTTTCAGGGGACACAATGACGGTAATAATGTTGATATTGATAATAACAGTATTCATATAACATTATTGTTCGCTATTGTTAATAAATAGTACTTAAATAATAACAGTGACATGCTATTTGCTACTTGCTAGACACTACACCAAGTGTTTTATAATTAATATCTCTTCGTTCTCCCAACAATCCTGGGAGGTGAGTGCTATTACACCCCATTTTAGAGTTGAGAAAACTGAGGTAAACAGAGGGTAGGTGACTTCTCCAGAGTCACACAACTAGTAAGCATGTGAGGCTGGACTTGAACTCAGGTCTGCCTGACTCCCACCGGTCTATCTAACTGTCTCTAGGACTTGTAAGTACCTCTAAGGTTCAAGTTTTAGAGTTCTGCTCAGAAGAATTATAGGATCATTCCTAGAATGAAACTGGGACTCAATAACCCATAAGGGATATCTTAATTTCCCACAATACAACTGTAGGGTCCTAGTTTAAAGAGGCTGTGAAATACAAAACTCCTCAGGACAACACTACCCCCTTACAAGCTTTAGTCTCAAGTAACAGCTTTAGACTATCATATCCCAAGAAAATGAGAACAAAATGATTTATTTTTTTTAAATCAGGTTTATAAAATACCCAGAGCCCCAGTTGGTAGCAAGATAGCATAAAACAGTATCTTTCCCAACCAGTTCGATCTTGAGAGGTAAAGAGGAGAAAGGGGAAGAAAGCGATACCTCAGTAGTAGTGCTTTGAAGCCAAAGGGATGAGTCTTTCCTTCCTGTCAGGCTCTTTCCATAACTCAGCTACTTTGCCCAGCAGTTAAAAAAAAAAAAAGAGCCCATATGGGAAAGCTGGGTTCTTTTCATTGTATTCAACAGTCTTTCTCCTATTTTCCAAATTTGTTTGACTTGGCCAGCCAAACTACATCCTTATCCCTCTTGTTCCCTAAACTCTCTGCAGCCTGTTAGCTCTCATTTGCTCCATTCAAGTCTTTATAAAATAACCCTCTCCCCCAGAGAATTACTGAATTCCTTCCTGGAAGCTTCTGGGTGGGGATACATTCAGTTTGAAACAGATTATATCTAAGACCCTTTCCAGCACTCAACCTACAAGCCTATGACTTATGATTCAATGAACATTTTTGAAGTTAGGAAGGATGAGTGTCATTACACCCTCATGTTACAGATGAAGAAGTCTAGACCCTGGGAGCTAAGTGAATTATTTCGAGGGTCACATTACTTGAAAGTGTCAGAGCCAGAATTTGAACCCAGATCTTCCAATGACAAGTGGAGAGGTCCTTCTACTACCCTCTTCCCAATATATCCCATTATCATAAGTGTAACATAAGCTATCTTGTGATCAATCCTGTAGATGAGAGTTGTCAAATATGCACCTACAAAACTCCTGAGTAGTTCCAAGAAAGATTAAAATGTAACTGGAAAATATTTTTTAAAAATAAAAAGAAAACATAGATAATGTTAAGATGTTGTGTTCTAAGTCAATATGTGGCCTGTGGCCCCCATTTCTAGTTTAGTTTGACTAAACTGCTCTAGATTATAAAAATATTTTTCAAGTTTTCTATTTATGAAAAATGAATACTCTTCAGTGTGAACTTTAATATATACCTCAAAACAAATCAGGCCTGTGTGATAGTAATGGAATGTGGAGATTCCCCTGTATTGGGCTTGGTTTTCAAATTGATTGTATTAAAACCCAGAGCTTGTTAATCCCACCTGTGGGATGGACTTTTTGATGTGAAAAGAAAGTCCTGACTGGGAGGAGCTGGTGACATAGATTTGGAGAGACACTAGAGAGAGACTAAGAGAATTGCTGGTGGCCGCTTTGAATTGCCCTGGACTTTTGAGACCTGCCCCCTGAGCTGCCAAGGACTGAGGAGACATGGCTGTTTTGCTGGTACTTTGTCTGTCTGTTTTGATATTATTTTGCCAGATTTGTCCACTGGTGAAAGACTGTCCTGTTGAAGAAGTCCTGGAACCTGGCATTTGGTTAAGAAGGCCTGAGACTGTCCTGCAGACAGAGAGTGAATACTGTCCACTGGTGAGGGACAGTACTGTTGTTGCAGGGGTCTGGAGACTGTCCGGCAGACAGAATGAATACTGTCCACTGGTGAAGGACAGTGCTGTTGTTGCAGGGGTCTGGGAGCCTTTCTGTTGGTTCAGAAGCCCTGAAGAAGGATTTTCTTGTTGTATGTTTACAGAAATCCTGGGAGAGGGCTTTGCTAATGTGTTCAGGGGTTCTAGGACTGTTCTACAGACAGAGGATAAATTCATGAAGGGACTGGCAATGTACCTTATGGCCTTGCTAAGCCTTGTCTCCCCAGGAACTAAGATTGCTGAGAACTTGCCTAGTGTCAAGATGAAGAAAAGACCTCCATTTGGGTATTAAGTGCTGTGTTTAAACTTGATGTAACTCTGGGGTAGATTCAATTGTGATCCAGGGGTGGGGAACTTTTGACCTTTTTGTGTTCTATGGTTGAGCAAATGAATGTATTTTACTTATGTTTGGAAACTAATCTCCATTTGAGAAGAGGGGCTTTGTGGTGGACTTAATTAAGGTATGGCCTAGGGGTGGAGAAGTGTTTAGAACAGAGACTTTGTAATTGATTGAATGATTGGAAGGTCCTGGGGTGGGGTAGTACTTGGAGATTATTTAATCACACTTAGTAAATGCTGTATTTGGAATGATGTCATGTTTTAATCTTCTCTGTTCTTGGTTGGTCACTGAATAAAATAGAGAGCACCTATGCTGGTATTTTGAACCTGGGAAGTTGCCTTCTTTTGGCATTACATTACAGACTGGTTTATTGTTTTGTTGATAGCCTGTATTAAAGAAAGTAATGGAGAAAAATGTTAATAATGCAGGTTAAACTACTAAGTGAGTCACATGTATACCCCCCCCACACAGAGTTGGTTGTTAAACATTTACTAGTACATATCTGGGTATATCACATACCTAAAATCCTCCTGTATCATTACCAATTTTTTTTTTTAAATATGCTATACGTATACAAAATAAAACTACATTGAAGTAAAGGATAAACAGCAGGAAGGAGAGGGAGAGAGAGAGAGAGAGAGATTAAGAACATAATTTTACTGTAAAAGGCAAAAGAAGTGTGCAACCCCGTTTCCTTGGAGTCACCAAAAAAGTTGTATTCAGAAATATGCTACAAATCGGTGAACAGTTAAATAGAGTCTATTATTCAGTGTATGCTTAATTACATACAAAGATTTCTTCAAGATTAAAAATGTCTACCGCTCAATTATTCCAATACTACTTCCCTAGCTTTAGAATAGAGTCTCTACGCATTCAACTTTGAACAATTTAGTCACAAAAGAACATTTCAGAGTAATTGGTTTAATAGTACTTCAGAGAGTTGCTTCTGGGGCGGGGTTGGAGGGATATATACGGTTGTTTCATTTATGGAGGGAAAAAAAACTATTTCCTGATATCTTTTTCTGATTTTTAAAATGCCCTTCCATGGCATCTTCCCACTGACCACCCCTAACTCCCAGTCTCTATCCCACCCCAACAAAGCTTTCAAAAGGAGATCAAATGAAATCACTACATTTTCCATTTTAAGCATTTCAGTACTGGCTTTTGAGGTCTTCACATTACAAATTAAGTACTGTTAAAGTTCAGTCTACCTCTTATGGTCATCCCAAGAAAATCTGACAACTTTATTTGTTCACTGATGATAAACCAGAAGAAAGAACAAGACAGTTGTTTCTCGTGTGTGGAGGAGCCAAATCTGTGGAGTTTCTGAATTTTAAGGTGAAAGGACAGCAATGACAATAACAACCAAAAAAGCAATTGGAAACATATAAGTGGTTCCTGGAATAATCTACTTGATTACATTTACTGCAAGTATTTTCCTTCATGTTTTTGTAATGAACCTGACCATGAAAAACAAATTTACGTCTGTAGTTTGTATCATTATGAGACGGGCTCATTTGGTGCAGAAAACCTACAGTTTAATTGCTTGATTTAAATTTGGCTGGTGGTATGCATACTGAAACATTACTCTTTTAATTATGTTAATTTATAACTGAAAAGCGAAATTTACAAAGGCAATAACATTAATTATTTACTTGCCCATTAAAGCTGAATATATATTACTGAGTTAATTGGCTTCATAAGTCTGCCAAAAAATTAAAAACAAGTTTGTGTGCTGATTTATATGGGGAGGGGACACATTTGCTCAGCAGGTTACTTGTCTTTAATGGGTTACATGCAAATATATGTAAAACACTTCGTCTACAAGGTGTTACATAAAGATTTCTTATCCCATCCCCTTTTAAAAGATACTTTGAAGAAACACAATTAATTGCAGATGGCAAGCTTTCTCTGTCCCTACTGTCACATAACTTCTCCCTACGGATAATGCTAAACAGGACACTTCTCTCATCACTACATTTAATTTTTGACCAATATCAATTTTTTCGGGACTCCTTTTCACAATGTTTTCTGTGGGAATCAAATTTACTGCATATAGTCAAAATTATATTTGGAAATAAATCTTTAACTACCTTGGTATAGACATATACAAAAAAAAAAAAATATGAGAGTGAGAAGTGCCCTTAGAGATCACCCAGTCTAACCCAGGTAATTTAAAATGCAAGTTCTGAGAAGGGAAGCAACTCCCCCAAAGTGAAGCAACAAATTAGTGTTAGAATCAAAATTAGAGAAGATCACGTGATTGCAAGGGAAGGGGAGGGAAAGGGAGGAGAGGGAGAAGTGGGGGAGGGACAAGGAGAGGGAGAGACAGACAAGACAGAAAGACAAAGGGACAGAGAGAGATAGAGACACAGGGACAGAAAAGAAGAATTAGAGGAATTAGAGTTTCATTGTAACTCCAGGATTACATGCAGGACAAGGCATTTCTGCTTTGTCTTCCACCCCAGCCATAAGGGTTTAGTTTTAGTTATGAGGGCATAGCGAGGATAAGATGAGATAATGGATTAAGAGTTACTTTGAAAAGTATGGGATGCTACAAGAATTCAAGTTTCTATCACAACCATAAAATGATTTTGCCTCTAAAAATTTTCCACAGAATGAGTCTGGGAGCTATTTCTAGGCTCCAGTACAGCTCTTACCTCATTCCATTTGAAAGCCTGAAATGGGGCAAGATTTTCCTATTGAGATGCTTATGATAACTATCTTGTAACTAATCAGCTCGGCCAGTACCCATTCTGGAAAAAAAAAAAACATTAGCTTCCATATCTGAGTATAATGGGGGACAATTAACTAGCACTCTTTAATTAACACTTAATAAAATTTTCTGAAATATGGATGCCTTCAAAAATCACTGGGACATTGTCTTCATTAATATTTCAAGCAGTCTTTCCTTCTGCTGGAAAACCAAAATATTAAGCATTTATTTCTGCATGCATACCCTAAATAATACGATTAAATTGCTAATAGTTATAGAGCAATTAGTGCTACATGAATATGTAATGAAAAGCAAAGCTGCACATTGTCTAAGAGATATTTAAATTCCATTTTGTATGTCTTTAAATCTGCTAGGGAGTAAAACAATGCTGTACTTTGGGTGAGTTTGTGATACCTTCCTAGCTGTGAATTAATGGTTTTGGAGATTTACAATGGTAGCTCAGCATCTAATATATGGTAATAAACTATCTTCTTAAATTGGTCTCATGCCTTTGTGTGAATCACTAATTATACTAGAGGCTTGCTTTGGGAGAAATCTGAAATCAACAGGTTTGGCTTAAATAAAACATAGTTTTCTAGGAATTAAGCTTCTTTGCTGAATGTCTTGATAAGCTTGTCCATGACAATGATACGCCATCAAAGCTCATGTTCAGACTGTTCAGGAAGAGGCAGCATGTGGTAGGGAAAAGACAACTGACTCTGGACTCTTAGAGAGTCAGGATTGAATTCCAGTTTCACTCTGTACCTCACTTTCCTCATTTATTAAATGAAAGGTTTGGACTAAAGCACCACGACAATCCATTTGACCTCTATTTCCTATGATCCTGTGACCATAAACCACAGAATTAGAGATTGAAGGAGTCTTAGAAGTCATCTAGTTCAATCCCCTCATTTTGAAGATGAAGAAACTAAGACAGAGAAATGACTTGTCCAAGGACACAGTTAGCAAGGAACAGAAATAGGGTATGAAGTCAAGTCTTCTGACTTCATAGTCCATGCTTCCCATCTATACCATGATGCCTATGACTTGTTAACCTCAAAGGGCTCTTCCAACTCTTAATCTATGATTCCATGACTATTTCAATTAATTTATACAGTGTCTACAAAGCACCATGGAGAGATAAGGATTCAATCAGTATATAATGATCAAATCAAATCTGGTAACAATTATGGTATATTTTGAAGAAATAATTAAATTCACAAGTATCTCTGTGTCTAGCTCATAATAGCAGGGTCAAAAGGGAAAAGGATTGAATGTCAATACAAATTTCTGGAGCCTAGCCTTCAGCAAGGCCTCAGGGCTCAACTAAGTCACATATGTTCTTGTCTTCTTCAGTAATATCTTTATTTGTTAATTGTTTGTAAAAGTCATTGCAAAATTATTTTTTTAGAAAAAAATGTATTATTAATTTATTGAATGAGAACAAGCATTCCCATAACATAGTATTATTAAAAAAGAAAGATGGCTACACATGAAACTAGAAATCTATTATGAACAACTTTGCTATTCCTTTTAAATGTATAATAAAGTTAGCATGCAATTTTTTTTCCCTTTTTTTCCACCCACTCTAGAGATGGCCACTATTAGACATAAGCATTGTGTGCATGTGTGTGTATATGTAAAATTATCAGATCACCTTACACATACTTCTATTTATCAGTTTTTTTCTCTGGATATAGATACAGTCTTCTTTCATATAACCTTTGTAGTTAATTTGGGTATTTATTATAGTCAAAATGACTTATTTGCTCAAAGCTGTTTTTAAAACAATACTGCTGTTAATGTAAACAATATTCTCTTGGTTCTGTTCTTTACACTTTTCATTATTTTGTCTAATTCTATTCATGTTTTTGTAAGATCATTAAATTCATCATTTCTTATAGTACAGTAGTCTTATAGGTTAATAAAAAATAGGTTAATCTTAAAGAAAATAATATTGATATATAAAATCTGTCCATTACTGGAAACTACACATAGCATTATATTTTAATGGAATTGTTAATATTTATTGAGATACTCATTTATTTATGTATGTATTTCATGTTCAATATAAGCACAGTTCTGAATAATGGCTTATGGAGTTATGCTGTGAATGAAGTATTTCTGAGAATTTTTAACTATATGGATATTACTTTTGTGCTTTGAAAGTATAACGGAGCAGTCTCATCTTACTATGGATAGCTTCAATTTGTCTGAATCTGTTGTTTTAAAAAAGCATGCCTTTAAAAAATATGTTTGTATATTTTTGTTATAATAAATATTGCCCAATTACATAAAATAATTTCTCCTTCATTTTTTAAAATTTTGAATTCCAAATTCCCTCCCTTCTTCATACCCCTCCTCTACCCCTTGAGAAGGCAAACAATACATCAATTTTACATGTGAAGTCATGAAAAACATTTCCATATTAGTCATTTTTTTCAAGAGAAGATACACAAAGAAAAAAAAACAAAATAAAAAAGTATATTTCATTCTGTACTCAGGTCATCAGTTCTCTCTCTGGAGGTGAACAGCATTTTTCATCATAGGTCCTTTATAATTATCTTAGATCACTGTTTGGATCAAAATGTCTTTCACAGTTGATCATCATTACAATATTACTGTTACTCTGTACAAAGTTCTCCTGGTTCTGCTCACTTCACTTTGCATAAGTTCATGTAAGTCTCCCCAAATTTTTCTGAAACCATTCTGCTCATCATTTCTTACAGAACAATATTAGTATTCCATAAAAATCGTATACGAAAACTTGTTCAGCCATTCCCCAATTTATGGGCATCTCCTTATACAGTTCTTTGCCACCACACAAAGAGCTGCAATAAATATTTTTGTACAAGTAGGTACTTTTCCTCTTTTCCTTGATTTCTTTGGGATAGAGATTAATAATAGTGGTATTCCTGGGTCAAGGAGTTTAACATTTTCGACCCTTCAGACATAGTTCCAAATTGATCTCCAGAATGATAGGGCTAGTTCACAACTCCACCAACAATGTATTAGTGTTCCTATTTTTCCATATCCCCTCTGGTATTTGTCATTTTCTTTTCCTGTCATGTTAACAAATCTGATAGGTATGAGGTAGTATCTCAGAGCTGTTTTCATTTCTATTTCTCTAATCAATAGTGGTTTAGAGCATTTTTTATGTGAGTATAGATAGTTTTATTTCTTATTCTGAAAATTTCCTATTTACATCCTTTGAGCATTTATCAATTGGGAAAAGAAAAAAGCGACTTTTTTTTTTTTTTACTAAAGTTTCAATTTAGGAATTTGGGGATGTAATTTTATTTTATCATGTTAAAGTATGTACATGTGTTTGTAGACATGTGTGATAGATATAACTATGTATTTAAAAATTAGTTATTCTCTAATTATAAATATCTAAATGTTTTACATATATATTTTCCAAAATTAAAATGTATTTAAAATGTTTCTAATTCTGTTTTTTTTTCAAACAAATGAGATCTCATGTCAAAATTATAAACATTAAAAAAATTTACTGTCTAGCAAAAAGCATTTAAAAACTTTATGTAGTTAATTCAAAATATATCACACTATGAGTGTGATAATTTGTGAAAAATATAATATGTGAGGTTGCATTTGTGAATATTTAACGTAATGTGAATTACAAGATATACCAAGATTTTGATTGGATTATAAAAATCTTTTGTTCAAAATTTTGCTAATTTTCTCTAATCATATTTGCATGGGAAGATTGGTCTTAGAAAATTTAAAGAAACTGGACCTGTGTAAGTCTCACTTCAAACGTGTAAACCTGGACAAGTCTTTTCACTTCTCTGTGACTAAGCTTCTTCCTCATTAAAATGAAGGTTTGGGTCTGTTCCAGCTCTAATATTCTTTCAGTAAAAAGAGAAATGCTCTCTGATCTTATTCTATTTAATTCAATACCTCTATATGCTTATATTATGCACTTACTGTGGGAGGTAGTTGAGGTCAGGGGAAGGGGGAGGAGGGGAACACAAAGGATTCCTTATCCTCAAGAAATTTACATGTGGAGGGGGGTTAGGGGTAAAATATGCACATGATAAGTAAGTACAAAATATATGTACAAAAATACATTTTTTTTCAAGGAGCAATGAACATTAGTTAAAATGGACATTGGAAAAAAATCTTGAGTTGGGCCCTAAATGACACTAGAGATTTTAAGAGGCAGGTGTGAGAGGTCATGGAAAAGCAAGTGAACTTCCTAAACTTTAGCAGCAGCAGCCACTGGAGTAGCTAATACTAATAGAGGAGTCAGATTTAAACTACCAAAGTTTATTAAATAGTTATGTGCAAAAAATCATGCTAATCAATGGGAATGCCACCAAAAACCAAAACAACTCCTTCCCTCAAGGAATTTCTATTTTACTGAATAAACCAAAATGTAATAGGCCCTCTTACCCTGTTGATTAACCTATAGTTTTTAAATTATGAACTTGCTATTGTTATTTTTGTTGTTTGAGGTGGTGGTGGAGGTTTGAGTGGCTCAAACAAGGGCCACGTTATCTTACATCCATCTTTGTCACGTGTTTGGCAACATGAAAATTCACCCATCTGGTTTTGTACAATCCATTTATTTTCCTTCACTATAAACTTGAAGTAATTTGCCAAAAGGTTCAGAGTGCAATAATCTAATGCACTACATTCAAGCCACAAATGCACTATTTACTATGAGGTGTTACATAAAAAGCATATACTGACTAACTGTTAAGACAGAAGAGAAGAAGTAAAGGCCCTTGGGTGACACTGATATGTTCCATCATGGCTGGTAGGTGGGGAATCTTAATAGAAATAATCTTCATTAAAACTTTTCATATTTCTTACATTTAGAAAAAGCCAACTCTGAGAATAAAGAATTAACAGTCATTAACCCCTTTTCTCGTACTTCATTTGTAAGAAATGTTTATTAATAACCAATATCTTGGAAAGATTCAGAGATCTCCCCCCCACCCCTCCTTCTTCCAAAGTCCTAAATTTAATGTCTACTTTCGTTTCGTTTTGTTATTTTTCTGGATGATATTGATAATGAGATTGAATTGACTCTCCTCTTCGTTCTCTCCTACCTTGCAAGGAATTTAATCTAGTCTGGAGAAGCCATGGGCTCAGACTTGGGTGGAGTATACATTCCTTAAATGGATAAGTTATTGGGGGTCTGGTATAGAAATACTTTCCCTGTATACTTAACCCTTCATAATATAGCCCACCTCCAATCATCTTAACCAATTAGATTTGAGTGGAGTTTATTGGAACACCTACTGTTTTAAAGGGTATATAAACTGTGAGTTCCTTTGTCTTTGGTCTAAGAAAGATGGCCAAATCACCATCCTTTTATTAATAATCTGCTGGGCATATTAACTAAATGATTAAATTACCCAGAAACTATGTCTCTCGAAACCTTTTTAAACTCCTTGTTAAGGAGCACATATCCTGTAAGAGCCCAGTGAACTGGTGCAATGTAAACAATTTACAATGCTAGAGGTAAAAAAGACAATCTAGAGGGTCTTGTCTTCAAGCCAGTGGGAGTTATGACTGTGGAAGGACTGCAGAATCGAACCCATATGTTGATAATCATAAACAATAAAACACCACCACCAATAAACCATTAGAAAGTATGAAGTCATGAAGATACAGATTTCAGATAATGACCTAAGAAACTGCCAGCACTACAGATCCCCTGGCTATAAATCCTGGAAAGAGCATTGAGCAACTTGTAGAACAAGCGAAAAAGAGGCCTAGTACTGAACTGCATTATTTTAATGAAGGGAGACAATTGGTAGGCAGTAACTTATGGAGTGACTGCGCAATAAAAGATAATTGTTAAACAGTCCTTTAGAAATGTCAGGTCACATTTCAGATGAGACTCCAGCCCGGCTACTGAATCATGATCTCTGACGGTTATTGCTTATTGCTGGCCTCCCACTCCCTGCTATAGGTGACAAACAAGCAAAACTCTTTTTAACATGTTGGGAGGGTATAGCATGGAGTTATCAGTCAAGTGACTTCAATGAAGTTACAATTTCTGATGTATTAAAAGTCCCCAGTTTCCTTAGGCCTTAGTAAAACTGCAACAGCTCTCTACCTTCTGTAAATATTTATTCTGGAGGAGAAATTTTTTGAATATATAAATATGCTTCAAGTCTTCTTTATTTTTCAAATGAGGGGAAGGGGGAAGGGAAGGGACTTTTTTTTCCTTAGAAAGTACTGAAATCATGCTCAACACTTTATTGCCTCAGGGTGCTAAAAGCTTAGGTCATTGATATCACTTTCTGTTTGAATTAATACAAAATGCAGGAGGCACTCTAGCCCCTCTCAGAAGCCTTGCTGATAAATTACCCTGAGCAAGTAAGAGACAGGGGTGTGGTGCTCCCCTGAATCAATATGCACTGACATTGCTATCTAGAGTTGTTAAATACCCTCCCCTTGCTATGGCTAATTGAATCTCCTCTTGTTGTGTAGGGCACATGATTGTTTCTTTTCATTCCATTATCAGACTGAAAGTACCAGGAGACAGATCTGAGTTAGGACCAGTCCATATGAGAGAGAAGGAGGGAGGGAGAGAGGGAAGATAAATAGATAGACAGACAGATAAAAAGATGCTATCTATTACAGTAGATTGGGGTGGTAATTAACATAGATTTGAGGCCACTTATATGTTCTGTTACTCTGGATAAGTCATTTAATTTACTTGGGCCTCAGCTCCCTCTACATAATATAGATTGTAATCTTTGCACTAACTTCATACAGTCATAATGAGCCCCACCCCTTCCACTCCTACAACTTTAGTAGGTGGTCTTTGAAAATTTCTGGATCTGAAAAATATTATTCTGACAATCTAATGATAAGCATCTTAAAATTATCTAAATAAGTGCAGACATATAGGCAATGTACTTCTAACCTGTTCTACTATGGCCCTAATGATCCACTGTTTTAGCCTTCAAGAACCCAGGATCTCTCACTTGTCCTAATGCAGTAGCCTCATAATTGTTTTCCCTGTATCCAGACTCCTTTGTCCAATCTATCTTCCATCTAACTTTCAGATTGATTTTCCCAGAATATAGGTCAGAACTTGTCACTTCCTTAGTTAAGAAGCTTCCAGGACTCTTTCTTGCCTCAAGCATAAAATGAGGTTTTCTATTTGGCATATAAAACCCTTCACATCATGATATTCAGCCCATCTTTCCAGGATGAGTATATGTTATTCTTTATTTCACACTCTCCATTACAGCTAGATTCCCTGCTTCATAGATAAAATATTCAATCTCCTATTTCCAGGCCTTTGTGTAGGCTATCCTCCTCTGCCTGAAATGCTTCATTCTCCTGGAAATACTATTTCCTTTCAAGTTTCAGGTCCAGGGATACCTCCCTCTTAATGTCCCCTGTTGTTAAGTGGCCCCTCCTATTATTTTTCATTAAATTAATATATATTTTATTTTTACTTATTTGTGCATGTTATTTTTCCTCAGTAGAATATAAGCTTCTTGAGGGCAAAAGATGTTTTAAATCTGGAACAGGCTAAAACAGAGTAGACTCTTGGTTTTTTTTTTTTTGCTTTTTTTTTGGAAGGCAGTTGGGGTTAAGTGACTTGCGCAAGGTCACACGAACAGTTTTTGTGTTAAGTGTCTGAGGCTGGATTTTAACTCAGGTTCTCCTGACTCCAGGGCCAGTGCTCTATTCACTATGCCACCTAGCTGCCCCATACAGAATAGACTCCTAAAAATATTTACAAATTGAAGGACCTCCACTATCATAGAATGAGGCATCCAAGGAAGATTTTGATACATAGAAGCCAATTAATAAGATAAGCATGCTAACTTCTAGTAAATACAGATTATGACATGTATGCTACATATGTGTATATGTATGTATGTGTGTGTGTAGGTATAGCTACAAAAATCCTTTCTTTAGGAAAAAGTATGTAGTCTTACCCTGAGAGTGTTTATTTATTTACATTTTTATCCATAACATTTTTGTTTGATGTTAGATAACTTTTTTTTTTTTTACTGCAATGTGAGCTATAGCCAGAAGCAATGATATCTTATAGTAAATACACTGAAGTAGGAGCGATAAAGTGCTGAAGGAAGATTCTGTGGAGTAATTTAGGTAATAAAATGACATTTATAGAAATAGCACAACTATAACATACCATAATGTGACTCCCTACAGATAAAAGAGACAGACTTTCATAGTGATCTATTGGAAGACTCATTAAGAAAATGCTATACCATTTAAAGCAAGAGTATATTCCAGCATTCTGCACACAGTAACATTAAATAACTTTCCCCTCCAATAACTTCTTAAAGCCCAAAGCTTTTCTTGGCTTGGCACATTTTTCTATTCACTATCTAGCACCTGTACAAACCTGGTAGCTAATGATCTGCATACAATTTGCAGGACTGTCTCATACCACCTACATATATACTTAGCCCGTCCTTGTGAGTTCTCCCCCTGAGAAGACCAACTTGAAAAGATAACTTAACAAATTACAGAAAAATGTACAATTGAATCTCACCCATCCCATGTCCTGAAATATTCTTCTAAAAAGAACCTTGGAAATTGTCTATCTTTTGCCTCAATGCTAGAACACAGTGATTGAAGCAATTGCTGCCTTGCCCACTGCTGATCAGGGCTCACACCACAGAGAAGAATAAAAGCACTCATGGCATGGGGGCTTATTTTCCAATTACTACCACTCAGCAAGTGTTTTACCTTAATTTGAAAAAAATAGGATGTCATTGAGCAAAGACAGTCAAGTGTAGAGTTTTGTGTATGTTCCAATACTTCCCAGGGAGCTATGATTTTGATAATGTGACTATTCCTTCCAACAAAACAGATAAATCTGTCTACCCATCTTTCATAATTCTTGCTTATATCTTCCCTTGTATGCTACAGGTGCTTAATAATTTGCATAAACTAATTTCTAATATAATAGTTTAAGCATCATAGAATTTATTGGGGTGGGGGAGAGGTTGATATTGAAAAGTTTATCATAGTAGAAACTACACTCAACTGGGAGCTAGGAGACTATTTAAGTCAAAGGAGAATGCCCCCAAGCTCAATATATATCTCTTTTATTATACTTTATTCATGTATATCTCATCTCCCCTATTAGATTGCAAGCACATTGAGGGCAGGGATGATCTTATTTTTTTGGTATCCTCAATAGTGTCTATCCCTGCATATAGTGGGCAAGCAACAAATGTTTATTTAAAGAATAAATCTTCTCCAAGGGTCATCTTGAAAAAATATTCCCTACCATGAAGCTAAATTTAGTCAGAAATGCTTATTTTTCTTTTGAATCTCTCATTTCAATCCTTATCCTTCACAAGATTAAATTCTCGAGAGATTTTTTTTTTTTGGAAAGTCTAAAAATCATTATCCTTAAGATATTCTTCTCTGTGAAAAGTTGATTGTGACCCTGTTGGGGACATTCCTGAAGGCATTCAGAAGCAGTGAGCTATGTTTTTTACTTGTAATTATCCTGCTTACACCTGTGCTGCATCACTATTTAGAGTAACAACCTTAAAGTGTGAACAAGTTGGTATAATGTTTAATTTTTTTTAATACTGTGCTTGTTTTTGTCCCTGAAACTAATGATAATGGTTCTGATTTAAAACATGAGGAATCAAAGGTCAGTTTTAATTAGCAAAGAAAGTTAAGACAGCATGGGTTGTACACACAAAATAGTATTTTTAACTTCTCATTCCCTTCTTCTTCCTTTATGCTGGATCTCTCTCCCTTTAATCTTTCCCAGACCAAGAAGGAAGATTGACCTATAAATATTTGTGTCATAGGCTCTGTTTTGCCTACATTTTGATGTTTCAATCTACCAAGATTGCATAAGATAAATAAATGATGGCCAAAAAAAAATAAAAATAATCAAAGCATAAATGTTCTTCAGGAGTCCATTCTGGCTTTAGCACTACCTAACCATCTTTCTGATCCTTAGTTTTTTTCATCTGTAAAATGAAGGAGGTTGACTAGGTGATGTCCAAGTTTCTTTTGAGTTTTAAATTCTATTATCTTTTCAAAGCATTATAAAGTGTGTTGAAAATAACTAATGAAGTATATGTGGAAGGGAAAAGGATCTGAAATTTTATCATTTTAGATAATTCCCAGTATAGGAGCTCCCTCCATCACTTCAAGTAACAGCTTAGCTGTGACTGAGCAGATCACTCCCAGGATGTCGTTGAGGTGCTTAGTGGCTAAGTTACTAGAGCAGACTTGAACAGTTCATTCAATTCAGAGAAGAGCTTTAAAATCAGATCCTCCTGACACTGGGCATAACCTGTTATCTGTTCTGTCAAGATGCCTGAATGAATAAAGTACCTATCAATCTATCTCTAGATCATACATATATGATCTAGAGATAGATTAGATGATATATATAAAATCTAGAGTAAGTATATATATATATATATATATGAAACCCAGAGATAGAACATATATATGTATGTATACACATAGGGAGAGAAAGGTAAGGGGGGAGGGGAGAGGGAGAGACAGAGAGAGGAGAGAGAGACAGAGAGAGAGACAGAGAGACAGAGAGAGAGACAGAGAAAAAGAGAGAGAGAGAGAGAGAGAGAGAGAGAGAGAGAGAGAGAGAGAGA
>NW_027186372.1:27664690-27683183 GCF_028583685.1 Petaurus breviceps papuanus
AGAGAGAGAGAGAGAGAGAGAGAGAGAGAGAGAGAGAGAGAGAGAGAGAATTTATTAGCATGCATTAAATTGTTTTTGAATTAAGGTATTGGAAACCACTATTAAAATGAAAATACTATCTTGGAGAAATGATGCATTAAGAGCTAATCAATAGCAGTTTATTTTGCACTGCATTCTGGCATTATTACTGAAGAAAGAAGAAAAGATAGACAAATTTTGCATGGCAGAGGAGAAGGGAAAGGATTAGAGTATTAAACCTTGCCAGGAGGATGGGTCTAGGTGGGATTCTGAAGTAGAGGGCAGAGAGAGGAGCAAGGTGGCCAAGAAAAATAGATCGAAGTGGTTTGGAGATTTAACTTCCCATGTCAAAATTTAGCTCAGAATTGGATCTGAAGACAGTCGTGGAATCATAGACTTAGAAGGAACATCCAGTAGGGATCAATATAATTTATTTCACATAGAAGTAGAATTTTTCTTCAATAGCTTTAACAAGCAGATTTCTAACATCTTTTACCTGCAGTATGTGTGTTGCATATAAATATATATGCATTTGTACATATATACATGTGTATGTAAGTATACACACACATAAATACACATCTGTGTATACTATGTAATGTTTTGAGAGCAACAATTGATTCCTTTTTTCTTCTTGTTCCTGGTATTTAGTACAGTACTTAACCTGACATGTAATGGGCACTTAATAAGTGTTTGCTATTGATTGATTGATTGATTGATTGAGGGGGATTCCATTACCAGAAGGAATTTGTTCAATCTTTGTACCATCCAAATTATTTAGAATCTTCCTATTATATCAATAACAAAACCACTTCCTTGTAGCTTCCATTCATTAATCCTATTTCTGCTCTCTGGTGACAATTCTAGTTGTCCTTTGATTACATACCCCTTTGGGTATTTCAAGATTGTGGACAAAATGGAATTACTGAATGGGAGGAGTCCTCTTGACAGTCTTTTAGTGTTGCCTCTGGGAGTGCAAGAGATTCAAGAGTTCTGAAGCAACTACTGCCCCAACTCTTGAACTTTATACTTCATACTAAATACTTTCCTCTGACTCAGTTAAGTTTCACTAGGCAATGAGCAAGATAGGAAAAGGACGTTTATACTTTATATTTTCTAACTTCTCAGAAATCAACTGAACTTCAGAAGAGTGAAACTGAAGTCGTATTTCCTCTAAATTGATAAAAGTTTCTAGAAGTCTCTTGGAATTAAAACAAAACAAAATAACACACAAGACCCCAGGCTGTTCAGGCTTGAGACTCATGGTGAAAGGGAGAAAGCACACAATAGGATATCTGTGAATTTTGAAGAAAGTAAAACAAATAGAAACAGCAGAGAATAATCCTCTTTGATTTCTCAAGAGATCAGAATAGCTTTCAGTAATTCAGAATGCAGACTACAAAATTTACAAACTCTAATACTTGAAGTTCATCCCAAAATAATCATGTGCATCCACAAGTAAATGCTATTAGGCCACATCATTTTGTACATCAAAAGGGCAAACGTGGAAAGCTTTTCATTTTCCAGAAAACTGATTCAGATCAATCCAAGACTCCCCATATGAGCAAGTCTCTAGGGTTTGGGATTATCCTCTAAAATTATACTCCATATTATCAAAGAAAGCAGTATGACTTGGAATGTCCCAGTCTTACTTAAAAGTAAAGGAGAAAGAAACTATGTCTTGTTACAGTGCCTATCCCCAACCCATCGATTTTCCTTTCACAAAGCTTCTTGCTTACTTTCTTTCCATTCTAACTGCTACCCCTTTAGACCAGACAATGATCTCTTTATGGTACTGAATTGTTGTAATATCCTTGGAAACGGCCTCCCTTCTTCCTATCTCTATCTCATGATAAAATATATTCTTCTACAAAGAACTCTTCTTTGATGCTGTCACTTCTCATCTCAAAAATCATCAATGTCTCCCAATTGCCTATTGGTTAATTTCCCAGTTCTGAACTCAACCTTCTTCTTCAAATTCATCTCATATTAACCTCCTAGAGAATTCCTCTGCTCTACTCAGACACTCTTTCACAGTGACTAATTTGTAAGAAGCTGTATATTACAACAGTGTAATTATGTGGTACTGTGGATAGAGCACTAGGTTTGGTATCAGAAAGACATGAGTTCAAATCTGCTCTCAGACATGATTAACTCTAGGGTTTTGTTTTTGTTTTCTGTTTGTTTTGGTTTGGTTTGTAGCAAGGGTGATATGGCCAGACATGTGCATAAAGAATATCAAAAAAAGGAATGATTCCCTTTAATGTTTGCAGGATAAGTGGGTCTAATGACATTGTCTTTTAATTCATAAACACTCTCAAATTTGCCCGGTCTGGGGATTTAAATATTGTAGGTTGGAAAGTGGGCTTTGGATTAGTTAACTAGGATGTGTATTTGGTTTTGTTAATTTAAAAGGAAGAAAACATGATTAGTAAACAGTATTGAGTACTTTTTACATGCAAGATATTTCTATATATTGTATGCTAAGTGGGAAATTTTTTTTAAAAATGAGATAAATCATCTGTCCTTAGGGAGCTTGTCCTCTAGCTGTGAGAATAAGGAATATATACCAAAATATAAATGAAAGTAAAAGAAATTATGTATTATTAGTGGAGTAGGCAATGACAGATGAAAAAGTTACACTCTAAACAAGAGTGTTCAGGGAAAGTTAGAGGTGCTAGTTCTTAGAAGGGACCTTGGAGGACAAGGAGATAGGAGTGAGATAAGTATAGAGGAGGGGCCTACATTCAGGTAAATGAACCTTCTTAGAAAAATCACTAAGACAATATGTGTGATTACATAGAAGAATAAACAGAACCTTCTGTCATTAGACCCACTAACCTGGAAACATTACAAACAATTATTTGTTTGTAAAGAACAAGATCTGCAATCCCCAGAATTCAGAGCTAAGTTCAGAGTAGAGGGTCAAGCCTTTGATTCAAGAAGACCTAGTCTCAGGCCCTGTCCCTGACATAGGCTATGTACCCAGTATTCAATGACTGACAGATTCAATCTCTGTGTGGCCTTAGCTTACTCTAAGGTTGTAAGTGGTAGAGCAGGTGTTGATCTGTTTTGGCAGAAGGAGTTTCCTCAGGTGATTCCTATGCTGAGGATATCTCAGGTGTAGTCCAGTTTATAATATATAGCATATGTACACATGTCTGTGTACATGAATAAGTGTAACCATACACATGTGTGTATATACATATGTCTGTTCATATCCATATCATATGATCACACTTATATATACGGATATGTGTGTGTTGTCTCCCGTGTTACAATGTAAACTCTTTGATGGCAAAGACTGTTTTATCTTTGTATTTCTAAAACTTAACATGATGCTTGACATATAATAACACTTAAGAAATGTTTGTTTGTCGATTCATTGATTAACTGACTGATTAAAATTCATCTGAAGAAATATCAAAATATCCTGGGAAGGGGACAGTGAGGTTGGTGCAGTGAATAGAACACTGGCCCTAGACTCAGGAGGACCTGAGTTCAATTCCAGACTCAGACACCTGACACACTTTACTAGCTGTGTGACCTTGGGCAAGTCACTTAACCCCAATTGCCTTCCCTTCCCTTCTCAAAACAAACAAACAATATTCTGGGAAGTGGCCAGGTTTCTCAGGTGAATGATGCCAACAATCACCATCAAAATGGAAATGGTAATGGAATTTACATTCATCCAGTGTTCTGAAATTTACAAAGTGCTTGTCTCACAACAAATTTATGTGAAAATACTACAAGTATCATTTTTCCTATTCTACAAGTAAGGAAAAATAAGGACAAGAAAAGTAGAGTGGCCCAATGAAAAGTAGACTAGACTTGAAGTCAGGGACCCTGAGGTCAACGTCCATCTATGATGTTTCTTAGATGTGTGTCATGAGCCAATCAGTTTGCCTTCTTATTCAAAGAAATGGTTAATAATAACCAATCATTTGGGGAGATTCACAGTCCCCCCCTTTTCTATCCTCATTTCAAGACTTCAGTCTCTAAAGGTTGAGCTAACCTTCTCCTTTAGCCAACCCCATTCAACCTTACAAGGAAACTCTAGTCTAAAGTAAATTCCATTCAATCAAGCTAGAGTGGGGATGGATCCTTTTGTCTAGATTGCCCAAGGTAGTCTGGGTATAGGGATAGTCTCTTGGTCCAAGAGTGACAGCATATCACTCAGGCCCTCACTGGAATAAACTCATTTCTCTTTGTAAAGTCCACCTCTTATTAACTGTTAACCAATTAGAATTGATTGCTATCTGATGGAACACCTCTTGTCCAAAGACATATAAACCTCAAAAAGTGGTCATGCTTCCTCTTTTTGAAAGAGCAAGAAAAAAGGAGCCCTTTTTGTCAACCATATACTGGCTGTGGTTGATAAAACTGATTAGAATTTACCCCAAAATTTTGTCACTCGAAATTATTTTATCCACCACATTGTGAAAATAGAAATTATTGTTGTGTTTCTCACTTCACAGAATTATTGTGAGGAAAGGACTTCAACTTTGAAGCACTACAGAGATGAGGAAGCTAATGAGGATGGATAATGTTGAAGATGAAGGTTATGGCACATGATTTGACCATTGTCTGGTAGCTGTTAGATCCAGGACTCCAAAGCAGGTCTTGGATTCCAAGTCCAGTAGTCTTTACACCATGGCACACTAACTGTCTGAAAATGACACAGGGACTCCATCACATATTTCCCACTTTTCCTTCTTGTAGTCCTCTTATCATGGGCCTTTTTATCTTTAAAATAAATTTGGCTGTTGTGTGTTTTTCTTCCTTAATTATTCATCAGAAAATGTGCATTGTTCTTCAACCACCACCTGCTGGATTTTGGCTTTATATATGGATTTCCACATTTTAACACAAGTCCTTGAAAATAGCTTTAGTTTCCACTCAGGGGTCCAATTCATTAATATTCATGCAACACATCCAATTTTAGAAGTTTTCCTCCTAACTCTGTTTGGAAAATTGGAGCTGTTTGGAATGCTGGGATTCAAGATGTGAAGTGCCAGAGTCTCAAAGTTCTGCCACAGAAATAAATACCAAGCCTTTAATGTCCTTTTGGTTTGGTTCTGTATTCTAAAATGAGGCTTGGTAGAAGCATCATCATAAGTAACATTTAACCCTATAGTTTTCCAAAGGTAATAAACTTTGATTTTGTTATTCACTCAAGAAAATCTCCTTTGCCTGGTTTTATCATTGTCCATAATGCTATAGAAGACTTCACAATTCTTGTGTCAGTGAGATTAGATTATTTCCATGCTCCTTTTCAATGTCTTTCTATTTTTTAAAGCAATCTTATAACATTTATTTTAAGTGAACACAACATTTGCAACAGGGTTTTACAGCCATAGAACAATCCCATCCATTTTACAGTAAAATATTATCGGTACAGAATGACTCTTCCTGCAAATTTTGTTTGTACACTCAGTAACACTCAGTATGCTGCATATACACATATATACACATACACATATAAACATATATGTATATCAATATACATATATACACACATACATACACACATCATTAACACATTATCTTTATATTTCATCATAAATAGAAATGTTTTTCAAGAAAATATAAGAAATTAATAATTCACAAATGATCTCTGTAACTTCTTGTCTAGGACAAATCTAACTTCTCAGCAAAAATATCTACTTAGATATATGCATTTATAGTTTTTAAAATATGCATTGCTTTATATGAAACATAAAATGCTGCTCCATCTATAAATAACTTTTATTTTGACCCAGTTTGGTACCATACATGTTAAATTGCTAAAAAATATTTGTGACCTTGAAACTTTGTTTTTCAGGTTTCCATGAAAGAGTCACATGGAATACAACAGACCAAATATTGTTAATGAAGATTGATTATAAAAATGCTAATCAATCTAGAATTGGGTGGTTTCATGCGCAACTGTCTAATGATACATTTTACTGAAAACCATGAGGACTTAATTTTCCATGTTTTCTCTCACCTTACTTCTTAGAACTATTCTTTAAATAAGACCTCGATGCAGAGGTGGGCAGCTAATTTCACAACCATGCTGGGAAAGGAAAGTAAGAAGGAAATGCCTTATGAAAATACATGAGCTCTTTTGCCATGGTAGTATGTATCATACCTATGTGAAAGTTTACATAGAAATTATAGAAATTCATAGTACTAAAATTATATTGTGATAACAAAAAAGTAGCAGATTTCTCTGCGTTGTAAAAAAGAAATTAATCTGTAGTTAACTTATTTATCTCCATTCCATCTGCCCTTTGGAATGTGGGCAATAAGATTTTAGTGTACTTATGGGTTTGTTTGTTTTTTCATTTGCCATCAAAGGTATTCTGTTCTTTTAAATAAACTAATTTTTGTGACTGTATTAAGCCAATGTTATGTCTTAGGAAAACATTGAGGCATTTTAGCATCAGATATATAAAGTTGTATGGGACCCTAGAGGTCATCTAATCCAATCCTCTCATTTCACAGATGGGGAAGAAGTCCAAACAGAACAGGCAGCTTCCCCATGGAGGACAAACCAAAGTATTATTTAAACAGAAAAAAGCATGAATTTCACAAAGAAGAGAGGTTTATTATGAGAATCAATGCGTTAACACACGTGAAGTGTTTTGCAGTTCTTAAAATGCTATGTACAC
This sequence comes from Petaurus breviceps papuanus, assembly GCF_028583685.1. Lineage (NCBI taxonomy): Eukaryota > Metazoa > Chordata > Mammalia > Diprotodontia > Petauridae > Petaurus > Petaurus breviceps. Next base: position 27,671,365 of record NW_027186372.1, read on the forward strand.
GGTATTATGATCAATATAATCATTATTATTATCAAAAATGTCTGCGTAAGTACAGAGAAAATAAGTTCCTACACAAGGAATTTATATAATATTCATAATAATAATAAAATATATGTAACATTTAAGGATTGCAAAATAGTTCACATATGCTAACTCATTTATCCTCACAATAATACCTTAACTAATCTTCCCTTGTTATTATGAAATTCACACGATTTTCTATGCTTCAACTAAATAAAACTTCACTTTCTCCACAATGGGGAATTCACTGTCTCACCCTCACCCTCAGTCTAGATGACCTCCGGGATCCCTGACTACACTTAAATCTTTGATGTTGTAATGACTTAATGTTTTCCTAAGACAGAACATTAGCAATTCTGAGAGCTAGAAAGGTCCTCAGAGATCATCTAGCTTCCCCTACCTATATAGTGAAGCTTTCTACAGCATTACCGATAAGTGTTGAAACTAACTGAAATGCCATTAATCCTACTTTTCTTCTTTCAGTTGTAGTTCACATGAATGCTAGAGTGCCTAACAATAGGCAAATGTTCTCACACACACACAAATACATAGAGAACAGGAAGATAAGAGAGAGGCAGATATAGTCAACAGAAAAAAGCCTGAACTTGAGAATATAAGAACAGAAACAGTATAAATTGTAAAGAAGATCCTACATTTTTCAATCCTGCCTACAAGTTTACTTTAGTCCAAATGACAAATAAGGTCCCGAAATCAATATTTTCAATAAGTAAAACCAAAACTCTCTCTCTATACATATGCCTATTTATATAATATATACAATATAGGTGTAAATATATTATATATTTTTGTTTCTATGCCTGCATATTATATATTTATGTGTATCTATATTATACGTGTGCATGTGTGTGTATGTGAGTGTGTGTTTGTTTATGTGTGTTTGACTTTTGTTCAGCGCTTTATGCCTCAGCAAGCACTTCCATGTGAATGTGGTCTACTTCTCTTGAGTCTTGCAACACTGCAAAGCAGCCGAGGCAATCAGTATGAGGCCCATTTCAAAGATGAAGAAATTGACCTTCAGGGAGTCTTAAATGACTTGTCCTAAAGTCACTTCTTTAGTAAAATGGTGGATCCAAAAACTAAACCCGAGTCTTCTTATTCTCAGTTCAATGCTAGATAAAAGTTCCATGGAGAAAATAGGGGAAATAATTATATTTATTCTGAGTGTGCACATAATGAACTAATTGAAAGATAGCACATACAAGTAGTATTTTTTTCTTATCATTTTACCTTTCCAATAATTCAGTGGCACTTGTCTTTGTTAGTCTTTCATTTTCTTCTTCATCTCTCCTTTTTGATTAATATAACCTATTTTCCCTAATTTCTACTTGTAGTTTTAATTCCCAAGAATCTTTGTCAATTTCTTAAGACTAACCATTGGAAGATCAAAAGCTATGAACAGAATAGCTTACATTTGGTGAATATATAAACTTCCTATTCCTAAAGGACTTAAAATTACAATATATTCGGCCTTAAATTTTGTTTTCCCATGAAAACAAACTTTCTTAATTATTCAGTTAGGGAGGTTTTTTTTTTTATTTTTAAAGGAGACAGTTTAAAATCTGAGATTGGCTATTTCATAATGATGTTTCAGTTCCATGGGATAAGGAGTCATTTCTTCAATGGCTTAGAAACAGCTTAGGGTAAAACATTGAGATTAAAGAGAAGCCCTGACCAATTCTTAGTGTTCTTTGAGTTCTTGCAAGGGTTCTTAGTGTTTTTCCTGTGTCATGGATTCCTCTGGCAATTTGGTGAAGTTTGTGGACCTTTTCTCAGAAAAAAAAATGTTTTTAAAAACATAAAATAAAGGATTTTAAATGATGCCAAGTAAATTGAATATAGTTAACAAAGTACTAAAAAAAAAAAAAGAAACCAGTTCATGGATTGCAAGTTAAAAACCCCACATTTAAAGTTGCAACTCTTGTGTTAAATTTATTGCCTTTCATGATACTAGAAGTCAGAATATGTCTTGAGTTCTCCTTAATGACTAAAAAGTAGAAATAAAAGAAGAGGGAAAGATAAAAAATTGGGTTTGTAGAGGGAAAAGTGACAGAAAAGTCTCTAGTTTATGTTCTAAATTCACAAAGTATTTATTAATTTTTGAAGCAATTTGTTTTTTATTCTAGTACCCTCAACAACAAAAATACATTAACATGGCCAAATCCATACTTGAGCTTCAGTGCAGTCAGTCAGCATTTTAAGCCTCCATTTCTGCCAAAGAATTAGAATGCCTTGCTCTCAGACTGTACCACTCTTGCCCAACTTTTTCAGTCTTTTCTTCTGCCCTCTTTTTATGGCAAAGATTAAGGTCATATTTTTTTTCACAAGTTTTTCACCTTCTATGTAAAATATCCACCTCTCCCCTCATTGATATCTCTCTCGGCATGTTTGGAATTATCAACTATTATTAAGTACATCTGAGCTTCTCCCTAAAAGCAGAAAGCTGTCCAGTTAAGTGTCTGAGGCTACTTTTGAACTTAGGTTTTCCTGACTACAGGCCCAGTGCCTCAGCTGCCTTAAACTCAACAAATTGTTTTTGACTAAATAGATGACCTACTCAAAACAGAGATTTCACCTACACCTCACAGCTTTTATATGACAAGAAATATCATGAACTCCTTTATTTGGATGAATATGTGATGGGATCTGTTCATTAGGAAACAGGATTTAAAGTCAGGTCTCTCCTGATTCAAACTTCAGCGTACACCACTATAACATAAAGCCTCATTTACCAATGACCCTGAAACAGGGAGTCTCTTTAAGCCAACCAATGATTCTTTCCATCATGGAGGAACAGAGCAAGCATCAGGCTAAAAGTCAGGAGATCCAAGATGCACACCAGGCTCTGCCATGAGTTGTATGACCCAGAACAAATCACTTCCTCATCTGTAAAATTAAGGGCTTGAATTACTTTATCCTTAAGTCTCTTATCAAGCTTAAAAAATAACCCACAGCTCTAATTCGTGAGCTTCAAAACACTCTAAATTCTTGGAGAAGTCCTCATAACAGCAGGAGCTCAGTACGTGTGTGTTAAGTGGGAGACTTTGTGCTGAGTTTTCAGGCCCTCATTTGAGTCTCTTCAGAAACACAATAAAAGCCTAAATCTAACTTTAAATCAGAATTAGCTTATTGAAAAATTTAAGATTTTGTTAAAGAAATAGCATTTGAAAATGTCCCCAGAAGTATTCTTTCTTCACTTTATTTACTAAGATGAAGACAAAAGAGCTATAAGTCTCTGGAAGTAGAAGACTTTGACTAGCTGCAGGTAACATAATGATCCTTAAAGCTGAATATACCTCAAATGAGAGGCTTTACACTCAACATGCCTTTCTAATTATGTACCTTCTCTCAGCAGGTAAACCCATAGTAATAACTAGATGGGGGAGGGGAATAGGAGGAAGAATAAATTGCTTCCTTCACTAAGTGTATGGTTCTAGTTTTCTCTATCATTATCTTTCAGAAGAAGCACAAACTAGAAGTGTTATGTATAACTTAGAATATATAATAACCACCAAAGTCACAAAACATAACTTAATGTACCAATCTTGAAAGGGATCTTTCCACCATGTTAAATGTAATATTATTAATTCCTCAAGAAGAAGGGAGGCAAAACAATATTATTTATCCATGAAATAGAAAGGAACCAGAGCCCAATACATGTGTGTTCACACATGTACATGCATGTATAAATATGCATATGTGTATATGCACTTACATATACACTAGTAAGACATACACATACCAGGAGCAGAATCCAATATAGATACATACATCATATATACATGCATACAATATACAGAAAAAGATAACTTACATTTCTTTATAAAAGTTACATTATAAATTATATATGTATATTGATAAATGCAAAAATGATTTTATATATATAATTGTTGAGGGTCAACTTTAAGTTAGGCACATAGAAGCAGCCAGTTCCTCGCAGCTGCTCCCAGGCCAACAGGATGTTGGCTCACCACTCTCTGTGACATGCAAAGAACAAAGAGCCCTGAATTCTTGTTCATCCTGCATGGGAACACTAGATAAAGAAAGGACATGATAGCTTTCAAGGTCTGCCTGATGTTATAGGAATATTTTGACTGATAGTTCCCTTCTTTGACTCTTTGCTCTGTAAAAATCTTGTTCAGAGAATCAATAAATGGAGTTCTATCCTGAAGTGCCCACTTGGTCTAGTTCATTTCATGCCTCTGTCTACACTTAATGCTGGCATCAAGTCGCCCCTGTCAAATGGTGCCCAACGTGGGCAAATAAGGACCTGAAAGGAAGGTCACCATGAAGACTGCCCTTACATTCACTGGAGCTCCACAAGTTGCAAGTACACAGGGTAAGGAAACTTTTTTCAGTTAACCTTTTTTAGTCATTTTGTTTCAGCAGGCTGAAACGAGAATTTCAAAACTTTCTATCACCATGGGTCAAATGTATGGGTTACAGCGCAAAGATCAGGAACAATATCTTCAAGTATTAAAGAAAGTAGTGAAAGAAAGGGGGTTTGCTATTACGAAGGAATAGTTAGAGGAGTTTTTTGTGTGTGGAACATTGTTGCCCCTGGTTTTCAAAGGATGGTACAGTGGATTTAGTAAAATGGGGGACAGTGGGGAGACAGATGAGTAAAAGATTAAAAGAAAAGGAACCCCAGCATTTCCCCATTTCTGCCTTTTTTCTATAGGATATATTAAAGATAAGTTTAACATTAGAAATGCAAGTGCCAAGTGTGGCTCGAACAATTAAGTGTGATACAGTGGTTTCTACACAGTCCAAAATTATAGAAACAGATAAGAAGAAAATTTCAAAGTCTTGCTTGGCCTCCATTACCATCTGGAGGGTGAAGCAAATGTCTGATTTCTTCAGAAGATCTCTAACAATTTTCTGTGAGTGTGCTCTTCCTGTCATTTTCTGTATCTATATTCTTTGTTTATGTGACTTTGTGTGAGTGAGTATGAGAAATCTGACACCCTATAAGGTTTAAAATGCAGCTGGATGGCTGAACTTTCCCTGGAATGCCATTATCTCTTTCTCTTCCCCTATCCCTTCTTCCCCATGCTGCTGAATGCAGGCAGCTGGCTGGAGAGGAGAGAGAGAAAGAAAAACATTTTCTTGTTTAGGTTCTATGATGGTAATGACAAGAGAGTGTAGGAGAAGTGTCAGGTCAGAATTAGAAAGAAATAAGGTATGTGCAGCCATATAAGTACATAGAAGAAAAGGCAAGAGAGATTAAGCATGTAGCAAAGAGAGGAGCATGCATAGGAAGTTTAAGAAAGGTCTAAACTATTTGCACAAAAATGTGAACAGAAATTTTAAGATTTTTAAAAGATTTGAAAATCCCTTTCTCTCCATTCCAACTCTGGCCAAGTTTTGAGTGTGGGAGAGAAAGATAAAAAATAAAAAGGGAATTTCCCCCCTCAGATCAAAGAGGCAAATGGATGAGCATTTAACCATTTCCTGCCTCACTTTTAAGTGAGAAAAGTTTCATGTATCAAGATATAACCAAAAGATAATTGAATTCATTCTGCTTATTTTTGGAAATGTGAAAAGTGAAAATTTTCACTGCTAATTTGATGCTAAAAATAAGTCAGAATTTATTCTACTATTTGTCACTAAGGCAAATTGGAAAATACAAAGATATGAAAAAGAAATACCTCAGAGGTGAAGCTTTAACCTCTTCAGTACAGGGGAGAGGAGACACGGTGCCAATGGATCTTTTTCCAGAATCCCCAAACACTGTGACTGACAAGTTAAAAGCTCTCACTTTCAAATAAATTTTTAAGGAATAAACATAGAAATGAACTTTACTGAAGTAAAAGTTAAAACAGCTGAAAACATTTTACAAAAATTTATCAAAGCCTCTTGTCTCAGATCAGATTAAAAAAGAGAGTGCTAAGGAATAATACAGAATTTGTGTTACCCTCCCCAATCTGGCAAAAGGGAGGAAGCATAGTAATTATATCATGGACCCCACTGGCAACCGCCCTGGGCACCCTGAAGCCCACACTTTTAGGCAAGCAGATGAACCTCTCCTTTCAAAATCCCTGAGTCTACAATCAGGCTCTGTAACTGTGGGGAGAGGATAAAAACCTCTGCACTAGATAAACCAAATTTTCTATCAAGTTTTTTGTGTGATGATTTGGAAATGTAATTAATGTCATAATGTCATTGTGTTATTATGGTCTTCCTAAACTATAGTAAAATTCTATTATATAGGAAAATTGAATAATCATTATTAACCAGAAATAGTGTCAGATAAAGCAAATTTTTTTTATCTGAATTTTGTTGAAACTAAAAAGATAGAGGAAAAATTTGTGTAAAAACAATTATGTAACTTTATCAGTTCTGCTAACCCTTGTCTTATAATGTTTATATCTATCATATAGAAAACCAGGTATTTACATCTTTACCTATAGTTTAAAAGGAGGTTACAGCTAAAACAATTTGGCTGTCATTTATGAAACTTGTAAAATTGTTAATTGAGTTACTGTTTTAATGCTAAAGCCTAAAATTGTTAATTGATTACTGTATGTGGAAAGGAGGAGACTACATGAAAACTTTATTTGGATTGCTTCTGCCCATTCAGAACATTCCTCCTGCATGCATGATATTTGCCAAAGCAAGGGCATCAACATCAGCCCCTGGTCCATGGAAATTCTCCTTATTTTGTAAAACTGCGAAGGCCCCTGGAAACAATCTTTATAGGCAAGGTCATCAGCCTGGGAAAGGAACTTGTTTTAATCATTTAGTTCCTAAACAATAAACTTAGCTTGCTGAGAAGTTAAAAATCTATGTACAAAAAGTAGAAGTAATTTCTAACATTGGTTTTTCACCAGGACAAGTTTAAATATGAGAAAGAAAAATGTTAAATAAAATCCCATATGTATTAGAGACCTAGCAAATCTTTATTGTGTATTACAGATCCATGAAAGTAAAAATTAACTGTAATTGGCTATAAGCTATTATTGGGGAAAATTGCTATTTAAGAAAAAAGCACTTAAGACTATATTTTATTCACATATTTTCTATGATCAGAGTAAGTAATCAGTAAAGGATATGAACTCTTTTTGTGTTAGCTTTCTGGGAAATCTAATATTATTTTTCACCAAGAATTAGAACAAGTACAGAAATTTATTCAAACTGCTTAAGGCTCTGTAATGGGAATGCAAATTTGGAAGATCTTCCCTGTCCCTAGGCTAAAGTGCACCTGAAGCCTGGGGAGGGAGGTACTTTTTGATTGGCCAGTGGGTCAATAAGGTTGTTACATTCTCTGAGCCAGGAGAAGGCTATATAAGCCCTGATGTGTAGCTTTGTTTTGGGGGCTCACTTTGAGAAGTGTTCTGTGATTTGATCTGTATTCTGGGAAGCCGTTGTCCAGGGCCCCCCCGGCTTTGAAAAACCCAGATGTGGAAACCCAGATGTTGACTGGGTATGGATGTAATGGCTGGACAGTTTGGAAAGCTGTCTACTTGATCTGTTTCTGTCTTGATAATTCTTCCTGTATACTTTGAAGTTAGGGGTGCTGACCTTTTCCCCTGAACAAGGTAAACGATATACATCTGACTGATTAAAGTAAGCTTGTTAACCCATTTTGAGTTGCTTTCCTTTACCAAAGCAGATCCAAGAACCTGTGTGAGCAGCAACCCTGAGGACGCTTGGTGTGCTTGCTGCTACGGGCTCACCTTAAAATATTCCCATTTTCTAAGGGATTCTGAAACTAATAGCTTTCAAAAGTACTGTGATCAGATTCAATCACTGTGCCTTTTATGACTAAAAAACTTTGTGATATCTAAGAACTACAATTAACTAGAGATTTAGTTTGTTAATAATACTTTGAGAGGTTATGTTACATAAGGACATTTTACACCAACTTAGTTTTAATAAATCTCAATTTTAAAAGTTTCTTTTTGCTTTAAGGAAGAAAACAGAGCTATCATGTTATAAGAGTTCAACTAATTATTTTTTCCCATAAAAGTTTGGTGATCATTTATAAATCTTAAAACTAGAAATACAGCCTACTACATTGATTCTAACAATTATAAAGTTATTAATTCTCACTTTACTTCTGCTCAAAATGCAAAGCTTTCAGCTATCATAATACTGTTAAATGATTTTTTTCTTCTTCTCCCTTTAATATTGTGCCAGATAGTAAATATTCAGCATATGTGTGCTGACATTGATACTGCTAAACTTAAACACATACAGAATACAGATCTTTTTAACATTTTCCAAAAATTACAAACCCTCATAAGACAAAGGTCACAATACACACACACACACGCATGCACGCACACACATGCTCCTTCTTCACTTCCTGGACCTCTTTCCCAAAATAATGCAAGTATCAATCAAAAAGTTAATTTATAAAATATTATTAATAAAAAAGTTAATTAAAAATTAATAAAAATGCTATTTTATATTATTATTATTATATTATAATTATTAATATTTTATATTAATATAAATGCTTATTATCATCAAAATGTACATACTCTACATAAACCATGTTACTAGGGAACAAGCTAAACAGATCATTAAAAACTTCCTTCAATATGTGATCTATACTACTCCTCCAGTTATCACCATTAACCCATGGGGAATTAAATCTAACCATATTTGGCAGGTGGATGAGAGTCATTATCCTTTTTCTGGTAAATTATCATATATAAATGTTACACTAGATATTTTTTCTTCTGACAGGAGAAGCAGTAAAATATGTAATTAACGATATGTTTCAATCTTTTGCTTCAAAGGGCATTCCAAAAGAATTGAAAACCAATAATGCCCCTGCCTACACTAGCAAATTATTTCAATCTTTCTGTGATCATTTTCAAATAAAATTTATTACTAGCATCGATCAAAAATTTTAAACATCACTAAAAATGCGTATACCCCAGCAGAAAAACAATTTGAATGGGTGTGCACTCCCCAAATGAGGGTAATAGGGAGGGATCCCTAAACAAAGACATGGGAAGGGCCTGACCCTTTACTAATGTGGGGGAGAGGCTATGTTTATGTTTTTTTTTTTTTCCAGAAGCTACTGAATGACCAGTGAGTGTGCCAGAACAGACTATCCAAGCATGTTCCACAACTCACCATCCAGACGCAGAAACTGGGAATTCAGAGAAAGAGGATCAGGAGATCCCTTGAACAAAGACAATCCAAAGAGAAATGGCTTACATCTCACCTTTTCACAAGATAATACGACCCTCTAATGGAACATTACTTGTTTAAATCATACCCTTGAACAATATATTCGTGGTTATGACGTCATTGTACTGTTTGTTGAACCACCCTCTTTTGTTGTTTTTTCCACTAATATTTCTCATAATTGGTTTCAGAGTTTGGGGGAACATGCGTTTCAAATAATATCTGATTCTCTATCTAGAAAAAAAGTGACTTCTCGACTTTTAATCACAAGACTAATTGTCATAGCCTCCCTCTTAATATCAACAACTGTGTCTTCTGTTTCTTCATTCAGTGAAATACAAATTGCTCAATTTGTGCATGAATTGGCAAAGAATGTTAGCTTGGCTTTAAAAACCCAAGAATCTATAGATAAGACATAATTTATAAAATCAATTTGTTGGAACAGTCAGTCATGTATCTCTGGACTAGTTAGAAACACTTAAGACCAGCCTCCTTCTCCAATGCAATTATGGATACAACTATATATGTATGACTCCTATGTATGGAATATTACTTTAATTAATTGTAATGTTACTCAATGTATATCTAGTAGAGATTCTGTTGTAGTAATTGTTGAACAACCTTCATTTGCTGTTTTCCAACTAATCTAACTCATACTTGGTATTAAACATCAGGTAGATATGCATCACATATGATTTCTGATTTTAAATTTTAAAAAAGGAGTATGAGGAAAGGTTTGTCAGACTTCTTGTTACTATACTCTCTGCCCTAATATTAATTAATAATTTCTACCACTATGTCTACAATTTCTCTACTAAGAAACATCCAAACTGCACAATATGTTCATGAATTATCAAAAAATATTTTTGTAAATGAGGAACAGATGGACTTCATATTTACCTGGAGAGATTTATATGAACTGAAGCTGAGTGAGAAGAGCAGAACCAGAAGAAATTTGTACACAATTACAGACATAATGTATGTGTGATGACCAACTTTGATAGACTGGACTCTTCTCAGCAATGCAGAGACAAGTCTAATAAGACAAGTCCAAAAGACTCATGATGGAGAGAGATGTCTACATGCAGAGAAAAAACTAGAAAGAACAGAGTTTGAATGCAGATTGAAGCAAACTACCTGCTCTATTTCTTTTTCTTGTTTGGTTTTGTTTCCTCTTTCCCATAGTTCATTCCATCCATTATAATCCTTCTTTATAACCTGACTAATGTCTAATGTGAAAGTATTTGCAGATGCTATACTTGATTGCATGCCATCATGGGAGGAGAGGGAGGTGGAGAAAATGTAAAACTCAAGGGATTGTGGAACTGAATCCTGTAAACTAAAAATAAACAAACAAATTAATAAAGACCAAAAATTATATATATATATTTCTGCATCCTTTAAGACACAACAGAATAAAGATAAGGATCATTTGTATAAGATGAATATATTAGAACAATTAGTATTGTACTTAGGTGATTAGTTAAAAGATTCAAAAACTTGACTGTTACTTAGATGTGATTACATATATATGTATATTTGTGTCACCCCCAGCTTATATAATTCTTCCCAGGCCAACATTACATGGGATAAAATTAGAGCCCACTTATTGGGAGCTTGGCATGGTTCCAATATCACCTGGGACATGTATACCCTGGGCAATATAACAGAACAATTTGAACATAGCCACAATGTGGGAATTGATCCCTCTGATTTAGCTAATAAGATTCTCCATAATTTTGATAAGGTCAATCCTTTCCAGAATATTATATCCATGTTATTACACTTTGTACCTATGCTTATTATATTGTTAATCCTTTGTGCTTTCTTCCCCTGTATGCTGTGTCTTGTATCCAGAAACTTTAGCACCTTGCTGCTGAAATTCATGGCGTTAAGTTACTTGCAAAGAAAGGGGAAGATGTTGAGGGCCAACTCTAAGTTAGGCAGGCAGAATCAGCCAGATACTTGCACCTGTTCCCAGGGCAACAGGATGCTGCCTCACCACTCTCTGTGATGTGCAAAGAAAAGGGAGCCCTGAATTCTTGCTCGTCCTGTATGGAAACACTAGATAAAGAAAGGATATGATAGCTTTCAAGGTCTGCCTAACATTATGGGAATATTATGACCAATAGTTAACTTCTTTGTCTCTTTGCTCTATAAAAGTCTTGTTCAGAGAATCAATATATGGAGTTCTATCCTGAACTGTCCACCTGGCCCAGTGCATCTCATGCCTCTGTTCATATTTGATGTTGGCATCAAGTGGCCTCTGCCATATAATACATGCGATATATACATAGGAGTATTATATACATATATACAAAATAGATTGTTGATTATATATATATATACACAATAGATTATATATGTATAAGTGTATAATGCATATATAATCTGTAATACAAATATATTTTATAAACAAATATAATCTATCTTCATACATATACCTACATACACATATATGTATATTACATATACATATGTATATTCTAATATTACAATAGGAAAGGCATTAGAGATAGATTCGACCACATGACCATAAAAGTTTTATTTGAAATTATTCTAGAAAGTTAGAGGGTGTGTGCATGGGTGTGTGTGTGTGTGTGTGTGTGTGTGTGTGTGTGTGTGTGTGTGTG
>NW_027186372.1:27683193-27696405 GCF_028583685.1 Petaurus breviceps papuanus
GTGTGTGTGTGTGTGTGTGTGTGTGTGTGTGTGTGTGTGTGTGTGTGTGAGGTGGAGGGGTCTGGGGAAATGGGATTTTAGTTTCATCATTCGACACAACTTGGACTGAATTTAAAGAACTTAATAACCCTTAAGTAAACAAAGACATCCAAGGAAACTCTTTTTGAGGGATAAAGAACCTCTCATTTCACATAATATACACACATCAACAAATTCTGCTTATGTTTAAAGGATGAGGGAAGCCCAGAATCTTTATTTGTACATGCAAAGCACAATTTCCAAGGCAAACTTAAAATATCCAATGCAGAATAACAAACACAGCAACAACCAAGAGGGTTAGTTTCAGCCTAAAGAGAGTTGGTGTTTGGAAATCAGGAAAGCAAAAAGAAAAGCTATGGTGAATAAAGCAGGGAATATGAAAAAGAACTAAAGCAATACATTTATATTGCAGTAATAGAAATAAAATGTTTGCAAAATGCTTTGAGCTTTTGGCATCCAGTAAACTTGTGTTTATTCAGAATCCAAACAGCTGCAAAGCCCACATAGCCAGAGGTTTTTTTTTTCCCCTTGTTCTAAACTCTTTTTTTTTTTTAATAGAGGAACAAATGGCAAGCAAACAAATTGATGAGAACATTTTTTTTTTCAAAATTCTAACTTCCAGGGTATGTCATTGGGTCAATATAGATTCAACTCAATTTTACACACTTGTGACCTCCATGGCATTGTAAAATGGGAATTGATACTCATGATAGTCACCTTGCCAGATCTTGATGCTATTTCGGAATTATCAGAGAGAATACACTATATCTGATATAGTTTCATTGTTCAGTGTATTTTATTATAATAAACTTTTAGTCTTCGTAGGTTAGTGATCTGCATGCAGCAAGGATGGTAATGTTCAGTTAGCTAGAACATAGGAAATCCTCTCTTTTCACAATTTTGCACATCACTACTTATTCAATATTGTCAAGTTTATTAATTCCATTTCTTTTTAGGGTTAACCAATGCATTGTGTTACCTAGTGGGAAAAGCCAGATTCTGTAGGCAAATTTTTGAAAACAGTGATGTCAATCAGCTCTGAATATAGCTCCCAAGGTTAATAGAAAGACTTTAAATGCTTTCTATGGGGAAATTTACCAAGAGGAAAACAAATTCATCCTTTCAAACTTCTTTGCACTTTAACCCTACTTCTATAAAAGAAATAAGGAATAGAAATCATCTGCCATTTTATCAGGCCATTTTAAAATATAGAAGGAAATTAGCATCAACTAAACATTTAACAATAAGTATTAAACCTAGTACTTGGGGTGTTGATAAAAATGGCAAAATGCATCAGAGTTGTTTTTATTTTTTGCATATGAGTACTTTCAATGAATGTGAGTCTGGTCAATGTATTGACTGATGCAATTCTATTCATTACATATATATATATATATATATATATATATATATATATATATATATATTTTTTTTTTAAGCAATTGGGGTTAAGTAACTTGCTCAAGATTATACGGCCAGTGATTTCTGGGTGTGGTGCTGAGTATCTGAGCCTGAGATTCGATCCAGGTCATCCCAACACTGGAGCCGGTGCTCTTACTCGCTGAGCCACCTGGCCGCCCCTAAGCAATTGGGGTTAAGTAACTTGCTCAAGGTTACACGGCCAGGTGTTTCTGGGTGGGTGCTAAGTGTCTGAGCCTGGGATTCGATCTCCAGGTCTTCTCAACACTGGAGCCGGTGCTCTTACTCTCTGTGCTACCTGGCCGCCCCCTCATTACATATTTATTGAGCCCTGATTGCAAGCAAGGCACTGAGCCAGAAGTTGGAGAGATAAATACAAAACCAAAAATAGGATCCTGGCCTTAAGAAGTTTATATTCTACTGGAAGATAAAAGGTGTGAATAGATAAGTATTTCTACAATACTCTGAGGAAACAATGAGGGAGATGAGAAAAGAGTTTTATTAAGGTGACCCAAGATGGGCCTTAAAGGAGGCTAAGAATTCTTAAGAGACAAGAGTTGAGAAAGGAGAATATTCTTATGATGAGTGAAAGTCTCTGTAGAAGCAACTGAGAAAGTCAAACCTGAACAAGTGTAAGCAGTTTGATTGGGGTGTAAAATACGGGAAATGGAGCAATGTGAAATAAATCTGGGAAGGTAGGTGAAGGCTGGACTGGCAAGGGACTCAGAAGAAGTGATATAGAATAGAAAGAGCTCAGAATCCAGTGTCACTATCTTTGTAAACTTGGGCAAGTCACTTCACCCTTCAAAGCCTCAGTTTCCCCAAGAGTAAAGTGAGAAGGATGGGCTAAATGATCTTTAAGGTTCCTTCAAGCTTAATTTCTATGATTCTATGAAATGCAAGCTGAGACATTTATATTTCATGTTGGAGGCATTTGGATGCAACTGTTACTCTTCAATAGAAGAGTAACATGGGCAGACCTGTGCTTTAGTAACATTATTCTGACAATTTGGAGTCAGACAACCTATATTTGAAATCTACCTTTGTTATGTGCTTTACCTTTTACCTTTTGTAGTCTTTGGCTTAGTTTCTCAGAGACTCGGTTCCTTATGTGTTAAGTGATATGGTTGGACTGGATAACCTCTTCGGGCTTTTCTATTTCAAATCTATAACTCTACATTCTATGAACTTTAGGATGCATTAGACAGGGGAGAGACTAGGAAAAAATTACAATTAAGAGATTATTGGAATCATACAGGTATAAGGGATGATGGCCTAAACCAGGGCACTGGTCATGTGAAGGGAGAGAAATGTGAATATGAATGTGACTCAGAGATTCAATTCAAATCAACAAAATTTGGCAGTGTATTAAATACAAAGGGTGAAGTAGAATGCAAAATGGAACCTGGGTATCTGGAAAAATGACAGAACCCTGAAAAGTAACAGGAAAGTTTGGAAGATGGGCAAGTGTATTGGGGAAGATGGTAACTTTTCTTTTCAATATGTTGACTTTGAGATACCTAACAGTACTTATGAGAAATTACTATACACTATAGCATTGTGCTAGGCACCAAAGATACAAAAAAGGCAAAAGTACAGTCCCTGCTCTAAAGGGGCTCACATTCTAATGGGGGAGACAAATATAAATAGCCAAGTACATGAAGAATCTAAAAAGAGTAGATGGAAAATAATCTTAAAAAGGGAGATACCAATAGACAGGATTAGGAAACAGCTCCTCTGTATGGTAAGATTAGAGTTCAGTCTTGATTGAAACAAAGGAAGCTAAGAGCTAGAGGTGAGGAGGGAGAATGCTTTGGGCTTGGGAAGCAAGGGAAAATAGCCAATATGTGAGATGGAGTAACATGGGTAAAGGACAGCCAATAGACTACTCACTGTAGGTAGATCTTAGAATGTATAAAAAGGAGTAAAATGAAAGAAGACTAGAAAAGTAGGAAGGGACCATATAATGAAGTTTAAATGTCAAACAATACACATTATATTTACTCTGTGAAGTAATAGGAAGAGGCAGGAGCTTATTGAGTGGAAGGGTGACATATCTATGTTTAGGAAAATTATTTTAGATTGAGAAGGGAGGGACTTGAGTCAGTCAGATCAATTGGAAAGTTATTGCAATAGTCCAGGTGAAAAGTGGTAAGAGCCTGAATAGCAGAGTGGTTGTGTGAGAAGAGAAAGGGGGCCATATGGATGATATGAAGGAAGAAGTCATGATATCTGACAAGGCATTAGATCTGAAGATCAATATGAGTGATGACTCAAGGATATCACTGAGGTGGTGGATTTGAGGGATTGAGAGGATAATGGTTCCCTTGATAATATGAGAGAAATTCAGAAGAGGAGTGGATGTAAGTTATGAAGGGGAAGAAAATGACCTCTGTTTTAGGTATGTTGAGTTTGAGACTCCCGTAAGATATCCAGTTTGAGAAGTGAAAACGGCAGTTGGTTATATGAGATATAGGCCTATAGATAAACTAGGGCTGGATATGTAGATCTAGAGAGGCAGTTAGGTGCGGCAAAGGATAGAGGACTCAGCCTGGAGTTGGAAAGACTCATCTTCTTGAGTTTGAATATGGCCTCAGACACTTACTAGCTGTGTGACACTGGGCAAGTCACTTAACTCTGTTTACCTCTGTTTCCTCATCTGTAAAATGAGTTGGAGAAGGAAATGGCAAATCACTCAAGTATCTCTGCCAAGAAAACCCCAAATGGGGTCATGAAGAGTCAGACAGGACTGAAAAATGACTAAATAACAATATAGATCTGGCTATTATCTACATAGAGATGCTAACTGAACCCATGAACATTGATGAGATCACTAAGTAAGATACTATAGAGTGAAAATAAGAAAAAGTCCAAGGACAGATCCTGGGAGAAGAGGAGCTTCCATGGAATGTAGGTAGTGGTAATCAACAAGTCATTAACTATGTGGGAGTAGGGTGGATCTTTAGATTTAAAATTCAAATTCAACAAGATACTAATTCAAATCATGGGAGTGGATGAGTCATAAAGAGAGACAGAGTAGAAAGAGAAGAGTGTCTAGCATAGAGTTATTGAGGACACCCATGATTAAGACATGGGAGATTGATAATGAATCAAGGAGAACTAGAAAGAGAAGTCAAACAGGAAAGAATACAGCCAGGAGAGAGTAGGAACCCAAAGGTAAAAGAGAACATATATTCTACTAATATTATTATTAATTGATATTACTATTAAGGCACATTAAAATAGGAATTACATGAATCCAGATAATATAGGTTACAGATAAATGAAAGGATGACATGTAGCTTCTCAGAGATAAATGAAAGAGTTGAAAAAGTTTGTATTAGCACGTATCCAAAGACCATGATAAAAATAGCCACAGGAAATACTTGATCATCTTGTCCTTAGAATACTCCTTTACACACACACACACACACACACACACACACACACACACACACACACACACACAACCAATATGAATATAATTGCAGCTTGAGAACTAACATCTGTTGTAGAGAATGAAAAGGTAGAAACATTCTTCAAAGAGCTTAGTGTTGTTCAGTTGTTTCATTCGTGTCTGACCCTTCTTTGGGGTTTTCTTGGTAAAGATACTGGAGTTGCTTGTCATTTCCTTCTCCAGCTCATTTTACAGATGAAGAAACTAAGGCAAAGTGCTAAGTGACTTGCTTGGGGTTACATGGCTAGGAAGTATCTGAGGCTAGATTTGAATTCAGGTCTTCCTGATTCCAGACCCAGAGTTTTATCCATTGAGACACCTACCTACCCTGCAGAACTTAGTAAGACCCTAAAAATTAACTTAGCATATACTTTATTATTCAATATGTTTAATGCAGTTGTGAGCTCAGGGGAAGACCATGAAAATGGTCTTGTAAAATATGGTTCAGAATTAAAAAACAAAATAGGCCAAAGCCATGTAGACGACATAGGAGACTTTTCCCTTTATAACATGAATATTTCCTTCAAGAAGGGATTTAGGAATCACCAGACATGATGACCAGCTATATAAAATCATAAAAGAAGAATGAAATTTATTGTGTTTTTACTGATAAAAGAAGACAGGTAACTGCTTTGGGAGCCATTTCTGAGTTAGCTATCTTTGTATATATAGTTAGTCCATCAACTTGGAGGAACAAAGGTTGATACCAAAAACTAAACCAGGTTCTCTAGATGCATTTCAGAATAGGGAAAAGGGAAGGTAATAGGCATTTATATTACCTTTACCATGGGCTGGGCACTGTGCTAAGCTCTTTATAAATGTTATCTCATTTGATTCTCAAACATCCTGTGAGTTGGATGCTGCTATGATTCTCATTTTACAGTTGAGGAAACTGAGGCAAACAACATTTGAGCGACTTGCCCAATATCACACAGCTATTAAGTATCTGAGACTAGATTTAAATTCTGGTCTTCCTGACTCCAGGCCCAATACTTTGCCCACTGTGCAATCTAGCTGTCAATGAAAATGAAATAACTCCAATTAACTAAAGATGCAAAAGACCTGTAAAAATCTTTACATTAAACGACTTTCTCCATCAATGATAATGGAGACACTGCATTTGGACCACGCTGGAGATAAAATCATCTCCATTGTTTTGTCCAAAGAAATAGAAACAACTTTAAAGAAATCATACAGAAAGAACACTTGACTAGATCAAATATACTCAGAGGAGGGTTATTCTCTTATACAATTTTGAAGACAATCAATTTTCAAGATATCTGACAGAAGACAAGATATAAACATAGAAGGGGTGATCACTAATACTACTATTTTTATAAACTCTATAATATATCAATCACTAATAACCTGTACACTCATCTAAAGTCTGAGTATAATTTAAGCACATATAGGTGGCATTATGTATGAAAATATGAGTTGGAAAAAGGTAAGCTTTCATTAATGATATCTTATAGAGGACCACTTCTTTTTTTTAAAAAAGGAAGAAATGGAACCTTAGAGCTGACCAATAATGTGTTTTCCATTCATATATTATAATCATAAAAGATAGCTTGAAAGATGTAACAGCAGAAATAATTCTATGGTGCTTGGATTATTGATATAAAGCATAGTTTTAAAAAGGAAGATAAATACTCACTAATTATGTTTACAGCTGGCACTGAGGATATATTTCATAGAATCTTATTGGAAAATGGATTTTCCATAGATGTTGAGGAACCTCTACGTGAAATTGTCTGAGAAAGACATTGTAGTATTTATATCAAGCCCTGAATATTGCAGAGGTTCTTAAATCAGATCTATAATCTATAACAAGCTGAACTCTAAGGATTTCAGCCTATCAGCATAATGAAATAAAGAATGAAGAATTCCTGCTGTTCAGGATATGATATACAGTTGAATGGACTGTCCATACACAACTGGTTCATCAATACAAATATCAGAAAAGGATAACGCACAAGATGCAGAAATGAAGAGGAAGAAGAAATCAGTTTGGATAATGTTTGGGAAACTTAGCACTTTCAACAGCTCCAAGCTTCTCCTTGATACAAAAGTCTATCTTTTTACCAACACATTTTCAGGGATGGTGTAGGGTTGAAAACCATAAAATAACTTCAACAATGAGGAATTAAAATTACTAGTCATCCGGAGGGTAATCAAGTGATTTGTTGTTGTTCTGCCGTTTTTCATGTTCAATTCTTTGTGACTCCATTTGGGTTTTCTTGGTAGAGATACTGGAGTGATTTGGCATTTGCTTTTCCCGCTAATTTACAGATGAGGAAACTGAGGAAAACAGGGTGAAACAAGTTTCCTAAGGTCACACAGCTGGGAATGGTCTGAGGTCAGATTTGAACTCATGAAGATGAATCTTTCTGACACCAGGTCCAGCACTCTATCCACTGTGCTACTGAGCTCTCCAAGCTAGGCGCATGCTATTAACAACACCACAGGTGATAAAGAGTTGACTAGAAAACATTAGGTTGAGGGAACTCCCTCTACCAATGCAGGCTGGCCACTTCTCTGCAATTTACAAAGCTGCTTGGAGTATTGAAATTTCAATGATTTTCCAGGCTCAGACAGTTATGTATTGGATATAACTTGAACCCAGACCTTCTGAGATTCAAGGCCAGCTCTGTATCTACTGTATGGCATTCCCTCACAAACAATATAATGAAACTAATAAGTAGTATGAAAAGATCATCGAAGAGTTGTATGATCAGAAAATGAAGTGACATCATCAATGTAGTAAAAGTAAGAAATAACAGATGTACAGTCCATGTAATGCATTAGTCCTGTGAAATAAATGCCACAGCAGTGCTCTCCATACTATTTTTTTGATTATGCACCTGTGTCAGTAAAGAATTTGAGCATATACCCCAATATGTATATATTTAGTTATTTATAAAATATATTTGCATGCTCTTATTGCTATAGTAGCACACACAAATATATATATACACACACAGACACACACACGCACACACTTTATAAGCCTTCACAAAAATAAAAATTTATAAAGGATGACAAAGACAAAAATGAAATAAAATTTACCCTAAAGTTAATAGGGACCACCAGTTATTGAATAGGATAGTGACATGGTCAGACCTGTATATTAAGAAAAATCACTTTGACAACTGTGGAAAATGAATTGATGAAGCCTGGCTAAACAATTAGAAAGTTATTGCATAAATCTATGTGAAGCATGATGAGGGCCTGAATTAGGATGTTTTCTGTATGAATAGGATATAGGTTACATAAATACGTGATTTTATGGAAGAAAATAATGACAAGATTTGGCAACCAAATGGACAGGTAACAGAGAGTGCTTTATTTGGTCTCATGACTCAAGTTAAAGCAAGAGCCTGGGTTTAGGAATTCCTAAAAAAAATTGCTATTCAGGAAGTTGAAACCATCAAGACCTTTATTATTATGTAGTGTTGCAAGCAGGAAAACAAAAATTATAAATACACCCTCTTTGGCAATATAAACAGAGAGAGATTTATCCCCACATATGCAAGAACCCCCCCCCCAAATACAAAGGTGATGGAGATGTGTCAGGGAGTAAACATTCTCAAAGTTGGGGTTTAGGTGACAAAATTATATACTCTAAGAATGGAGTTGGTTGAGAACAGGTAATCAGTGCCAGATGTAGGAGGGGGGAGTCCTAATCAGATTCCAGATATGGCAGAGAAGTTCTAGGGGGTCACTTAATGATATCAGGCTTGAGTAAAGCTCAGGTAAGGTGTAGTCTCTTTTATTGGGACCTGAAACTGGAGGAGGGTCTACTGTTATCTCTCCAAGGCAATAAAAGGAGAATGATTTAAGAGGGTGCAGCCAGTGAAGAGTGCCACACAATCAAAAGCTGGAAGTCTTATCTTTCTGGCATAGAGTTAACAGTGGAAAAGTACAGAGTGCTTGCCTTTGCCTATATACTTTTATGTGCAGAGGACTACTTGTCTAGGTGACTCCATGTCAGAGTTTTATCATTTTCACTATAATGTCAAACTAAAACTAATTTTAAACAATATAATATTTACAATTATTACAGAGAATAAGGAGTCAAAGATGAAATGAGGATGTGAGTCTGGTGATTGGAAGGATGGCAGTGACCTCAAAAGAAACTGAAATGAAATGATGGGTTTTTTGGGGGGAAAGATAATATAATGAGCTCTGAAATGCAGATCACATCTCGTCCATGTCTACCGAGTCTTTGTGACTTACTCAATAAGGTGGGAAACGTCTCTTAGTCACTAGATGTGATAGGGAGGGGAAAGGAGTAAGATGACATTTTTGGGAGAAGGAGGTATATTTTGCCAATTACATCCCCACAGATAATATTATTGGTACCTGTAACAGGAATGTAAAATTTTAAGATCTTCCCTGCCCCTGGGCTTAAGTGCACCTGGAGCCTGTGGTGGGAGACTTGTTTTTCAAGAGATATTTTGTGATCAGGCAGTGGGGTCAAGAGGGTTGTTACATTCTCTGAGCCAGGAGAAGGCTATATAAATCCTGTTGTGAGACTTTGTGTTGGGGCTCACTTTGAGAAGTGTTGTGTGATTTGACCAGATGACACTCTGTGCAGGCGTTGAGAGTCCCCCGGCTTGGAAAACCCAGATGTTGATACTTCCCTGTCTGGTCACCGAATAGGTATGGATATAATCATGAAGACAGTTGGAGGCCTGTCTGCTTGATATATTTTTCTGTTTTTTTTTTTAAGCAAGTGGGGTTAATGAACTTGCTCAAGTTTACATGACCAGTTATTTCTGGGTGTGGTCCTAAGTATCTGAGCCCAGATTCGATCCCATGTCATCTCCACTCTGGGGCCAGTGCTCTTACTCACTGCGCCACCTGGCCACCCCTCAGCAATTGGGGTTAAATAACTTGCTCAAGGTTACATGTCCAGGTGTTTCTGGGTGGGTGCTAAGTGTCTGAGCACGGATTCGATTCAAGGTCATCTAGACTCTAGGGCTGGTGTTCTTACTGCGCTACCTGGCTGCCCCGTTTTTCTGTTTTCTTGTAACTTCTGTCTATATACTCTGAAGTTTGGGGTGCTGAATTTTTCCCCTGAACAAGGTAAATGATATATTTGATTGATTAAAACAAGATTGTTAACCCATTTTGAGTTGCTTTCCTTTAGAAAAGCAGATCTAAGAACCTGTGTTGTCAGCCACCCTGGGGATGCTGGGGTGCTTGCTGTTACAGTACCCAGTAATGGTTAGGTTGTTATCATAGAAGGGGATGTAAGGGCTTCAGAAAGGGTTACTTTGGGAGTTTGCACAATGTAGAGAAGGGATGGAGATAGAGGGACAATGAGTAGAAGAAGACATAGTTGTGTTGGAGAAAGATCTTATTATTTATTGACTACTGATTAGGGGGATATGACTGATCTTTCTACTTTTCCTTGATCGTGCCCCACTTTGGCAATATGGCACAGAATCTCACTTTAAAGACCACTGATTTAGAGGAAGATCAACAGTTTACTGAGTGAACTCCCTGTGGAAAGTTTATATGAAGATATAGATAAGAGTCACATAAGATAAGAAGGCATGGATGAATTGAGATCTGCACCACTGGAGAGAGTACTCACATAAGTGAAATCACTGAGTCACTGAAACATTGAGTTACATTAAATTTATGGCTATTTCAGAGGCTTTGGCAGGAGAATTTTATGATTTCAAATGATGGTTTGTAATCATATTTTTGGTTTCATAGCATTCCACATAGTCACTGGAAAATAGTTTTGGGACAGATAGGAACTTACAAAGATTTCTATTATAACCCTCTCATCTTACTGATAAGTAAAACAAAGGGAGTTCAATGAACTACTAAGTGGCAGAATCCAGTTTAGAACCCAGGCTGTCGGATATGAACACTTGTGTTTTCTACTGCACCACTCTTTGTTATGGTCGTGATTTAATTAATAATCAGTTCTTTACTGAAGAACAGTTCCTCTCCAATTATTACATTTTTTTTTCTGGGAAAATATGATCCGCTTCTATAATAATCTATGTTACAACATGGTTTCCAGAAATTCATTAAGGCAAAAAGTGGGTACAGGCTGCATTGAATTAGAATACCTCATTCCCCAGCCACTTTGAAGCTTAATTATATCTGAACAATGCTCCTGATACTAAGGGCTTAGCATAATCTGAAGACACACCATTTAGTCCTTCACTGGGGGCCTCCTCTGATGATTTATCATAGAAAAAGGTGACTAATTCTCAAAGGTGGTACATGATGGGCAGTCCTAGCAAGCTGAAAAAGTTCTTAGTATAGATCCCATTATGCATCTCTCAAATGCAGGCATCTCTGTGCCTGTAATTCAAGGGCCACAATTCAAACTCAAACTCAGCCTCTTTCTCAGAAGGCTGGACACTAACTGATGAATCATTTGGATGACAGCAATTTATGAAACACCTTCTTATGGAGTGGAAAGGACTTTGATTGGCATCAGGGGATAAAATCATGGATCCTTGAGCTCTTGAGTTAAGTGTACTCATGATTATGATAACAGATAGAATCAATATCTCCCTCTCACATCATTCCCGACACCTAATTATAAACATGATAACACAGATGACAGATAAAGGGTATTATTGCTTGTCCTTCCTTCCAAATAAAACCTGATTATGAAAGTAAGATTTGCCTACTACACTCTAAGCCTAAAATTTTTGGTCTCTGTGGTAATGCAAGAGCGAAACTCAATCATTTGGCTGAAAACTTTTTTTTTTGTCAAACACCTCCCTCCATTCCTTTGCCTAGGTATGAAGTCCACAGGTGTGGAACATTTCAATTTTTTTCAATATTTTCAATATATTTTTCAATTTGCTAATTTCTTTTTTCTCATACATTTACTTTCTTTTTAAAAATCTTTGTTATAACGGTGACTTTCTGGGGAGAGGAAGATAGAGAGGAAACAAAAGATATGAATGAATGAAGCATTATTAAGTGCTTACTATGTAAAAGACACTGTGGTAAGTGCCGGGGGTGCACAAAATTATTTTTTTAAGTTACTTGTTTAAATTAGTCTGCTGCCCTAACACAGATGGAAATCTATTCCCTGCTTTAAGATTGCAGGGTCACTACCAGACTATCAAGTTTCCCTCTTCATATAAGAAAATCGCATTTTCTGCTCTGTAATGAGAATAAAAGTATAGGCATCTGTGGTCCAGTGGAGAGTCTACTGGATTGGAAGTCAGAGAATCTGGGTTCAAATCTTGACTCTTATATATCACCTTCCATTTAATTCAATTAACCATTCCACCTAACTTCTTTACCTCTTTTTTTTATTTTTTGCATTTTTGGAGGGCAATTGGGGTTAAGTAATTTGCCCAAGGTTACACGGCCAGATTTGTGTGTGTGTGTGTGGGGGGGGGGGTGTTAAGTGTCTGAGGCCGGAACCAAACTCAGGTCCTCCTGACTCGGGGGACTGGCTTTTTACTCACTGCGCCACCTAGGCGCCCCTTTACCTCTCTTCTTGAGCCAAATGAAGAAACAGGACATGAAAACTTTTGATGGCCCCTTTTAGCTTTAAATAATGTGGTCCTATGAACAACAACAAAAGGCTGAGTCTTTCTGCTTCCAAAGACATTTGAAAGTCCTGCTTCTGGGTCTTTGCTTAAAGCATTCATTTCAACCTGCATAAAATGCCCCACCCCCACCCTCTGCTTAACTAAATCCTACTCATTTGTTAAGTCACAGCTCCAGTCTTCCAGTCTTGTCTCAGCCATGAAGCTACAGACTATCTATCATTCCAGTCATTTGAAATTTGCCATTGACTGGAGCTGTGTCTTTAGCTGGTGTGTGAGCTTTCTCTGCTGATACTGATTCCTACCCATCTATGACCAAGTAGATATATCTTAAGAAGCTGGCTAAGATATAGAGAGATTAAATGACTTTGCAAGGGTGAGAATTAGTAGCAGAATTTTAACCCTTATGGATTTAAAGGACTCCAAGTCTAGCCAATGATTCTGATGAGGCTAGAGCATTGGGTTGATCTAATTAGATGAAAGTCAATAGAAGGTGGGAGAGGCATAGTTATACATCAGTTATTCTTAGGAGAAAAGAGGAGGGAGGGACAGAGAGATGGAGAGAGGGAGAGAGGAAGTGGGGAGAGAAAGAGAGAGAGAGAGAGAGAGAGAGAGAGAGAGAGAGAGAGAGAGAGAGAGAGAGAGAGAGAGAGAGAGAAAGAAGAAGAAGAAGAAGAAGAAGAAGAAGAAGAAGAAGAAGAAGAAGAAGAAGAAGAAGAAGAAGAAGAAGAAGAAGAAGAAGAAGGAGAA
>NW_027186372.1:27696505-27714444 GCF_028583685.1 Petaurus breviceps papuanus
GAGAGAGAAAGACAGAGAGAGAGAGAAGAGGAGAGAGAGAGAAAGACAGAGAGAGATAGAGACAGAGAGAGAAAAAGAGAGATAGAGACAGAGAGAGACAGAGAGAAGAGAAGAGAAGAGAAGAGAAGAGAAGAGAAGAGAAGAGAAGAGAAGAGAAGAGAAGAGAAGAGAAGAGAAGAGAAGAGAAGAGAAGAGAAGAGAAGGAGAAGAGAAAGAGAAG
Source organism: Petaurus breviceps papuanus (assembly GCF_028583685.1). Lineage (NCBI taxonomy): Eukaryota > Metazoa > Chordata > Mammalia > Diprotodontia > Petauridae > Petaurus > Petaurus breviceps. The sequence goes on from NW_027186372.1 coordinate 27,696,726, forward strand.
AGAGAGAGAGAAGAGAGGAGAGAGAAAGAGAGAGAGGGGAGAGAGACAGAGAGACAGAGAGAGAGAGAGAGACAGAGAGAGAGATTGGGGGGGGGTACTGTTAGTGAACTGTAAAACCAAAATGAATCAGCAGGGTGAGGTGGCAATCAGGAATAAAAACAAAAGTAATACAATACTAGCTTTCATTATGAGAAGTAGAGCTTGGAATGAAGTGCTGAGAGTTCCTCTGGACACAAGTCTTGTTAGACCTCATCTGGAGCACTGGCTCAGTTTGGAACACCAACATTTAAGAGGGAATTTGATAAGTGGGAGTGTCCAGAGCAGGACAGTAAGTTTAATGAAGGGTTCATGTGATATGAGAATTGGCTGAAGGTATTAGACCTGTTAAGTGTGGAGAAAGAAGACTTGGTTTGGGGGAGGGAGCAGGGTAGGATGACTGTCTTCCACATCACATGGAGGAGAGATAAATCATGTTTTGTCTGGCCCTAGATGGTGGAATAAGGAGCAATCAGTGGGAGTTACAAAGAGAAAAAAAATTATTATTGATTTTGAAGAAAATCTTCCTAATGATTAGAGCTGTCCATAAATGGAATTGGCTACCTTGAGAAGTGATTGGTTTCCCTCTTTTGGAGGCCTTTAAGCAGAGGCTGGACAATCACTTGTTACGTATAGTACAGCAGATACTCCATTCATGTACAGGTTGGAGTAAATGGCCATAGAAGTTCTGCCAACTAGAAGATCCTGTACCTATGATTCCAGCGTCTTTTCTGCATTTGGTTGCTATTTGTCTATGTGTATTTCCTGTCTTGGGGCAGCTAGGTGGTGCAGTGGATAAAGTACTGGATTTGGAGTCAGGAAGAGCTGAGTTCAAATTCAGCCTTAGACATTTCCTAGCTGTGTGATCCTGGTTACATGACTTAACCTTGCTTGCCTCAGTTTCCTCACCTGAAAAATAAGCTAGAGAAGGAAATGGCCAAGTACTCCAGGATCTTTGCTAAGAAAACCCCAAACAGGGTCACAGATTCAGACATGACTGAAACAACCGAACATTTCCTGTCTTCCTAGTTAGATGGCAATCACATTGAGTGCATGGAGCCCATCTTTTGCTTCTGCTCACAGCATCTTACAAATAGAAGGTTCTCAATAATATTTTTAATGGTTTGATTGACATGGTTTGGACTTAAGGATTCTTTTAAAAATGCTATAAAATTTCCTGAAGTTGCTAAACTGTAATCTTTAATGAGAACAGAAGCATGCTGTACCTAAACTTATCTCAACTTAAAGTGCACTGAACATGGAAGTTACTTAATACAAGTTGGAGGAATTTAGTTAGTTTGAGAGGTAGAAGGAAGGAAGGAAAAATCTTGAATCTTGTTTTCTAACCAGTTCATAAAAAAGTTAAGTCCTAGTTTGTTAACTTACTAAAGTCTTTATTGTCCTGTCTGTACCAGAAGATTGCAAAGATGGAAAGAAAATCTGAGGTTCTGTAAGCAGCTGGTAAGAAATACAGTGAAACTTTTTTTCCCTTCTCCTCCTTCCTAGTTTTCTAGTGCCAAGCTAGTTATGCCAGATACTAGAGATATGAAGTTTGTGACATGTCCCAGAGGAAACACCATTGCTCCTGGGGATACACCAACTAACAGCTGATTGAGGAACCATTATGTCTTCTTGTTTATGCTTATGTCTGTGTCAGCTTCTCTCTCTCTCTCTCTGTCTCTCTGTCTCTCTCTCTCTCTCTCTGTCTCTGTCTCTCTCTCTCTGTCTCTCTGTCTCTCTCTCTCTGTCTCTGTCTGTCTGTCTCTCTCTCTGTCTGTCTCTCTCTCTGTCTCTGTCTCTCCACCCCCCCCCCAGAAGGAAATGGCTAAGTACTCCAGGATCTTTGCTAAGAAAACCCCAAACAGGGTCACAGGGTCACCTCTCTCTCTGTCTCACACACACACACACACACACACACACACACACACAAACACACCACAAATGCACACATATGGCAATAAGTGCAATGAAAATTATGTATTCTTCTTTATATTGATGAATGGGAAGGATATACTATTTGATTTTCAAATATGTTAAAAATTAGAAGCAGTTAGAAGGCACAGAATATTGAGTGCTGAACCTAGAGTCAGGAAGACCTGAGCTGAAAAGTTGAAATCCAGCCTCAGATAGTAGCTGTATGACCTTGACTATGTCACTTGCCTACTGCCTACTTCCATTTCCTCAGCTATAAAATGGAAACATAATAGCACCCAGAGTTGTTGGGGCAGCTAGGTGGCAGCAGTGAATAGAGTACCAGGCCTGGAGTCAGGAAAACTCATATTCCTAGTAGGATCGTGAAAGACTCAAGAAAGCCAATGTCCTCTAATGGATAGAGTGCTGGACTTGGTGTCCTCAATGCCTAGGTTTACATCTTGACTTAGAAATGTAGCTGGCTGTGTGACCATGGTTAAACCACTTATCTGAGCTTTAGTTTCCTCCTCATTTGTAAAAATGAAGACTAGGTCGGTTTATCTACCTCACAGGGCTAGTATATGTCTCAAATGAGATAAAGAATGTAAAGTGCTTTACAAACTTTCAAATGATGAATAAATGACGATTATTATTATTTATAGGCATTAGAAGTATTTGTGGCTCTTATATTAGACTCTTCCACTATCAAAAGAATGAGCAATGAAACTTACCAACTTAGTATATAAATCTCAACTCTTACAGGCATTTCTTTTTTTTAAACCCCCCGTTCAAGGACACCTCCCCTTTCCTCCCATTCCTATAAATCTAAACACCCTACTGTAGTCCCCTAAAATCCATTCCCTTGCCTTCCCCTCTAAAGACCCTTCCCTTATCCTCCCATTCCCAATGATCTAAACACTCTTCTATACCCCCTTTAACCTATTCCCTCACCCTTCCCTCTAGAGATCCTTCCCTTGTCCTCTTCCCCCTCCCTATTCCATTACCACTTTATTTCTTTTGAATTTAGAAGACTTTTATACTCTTTTAGATATATATGTATTGTTCCCCCTTAAACCCATTCCCAATGAAAGTAGGTTACCACAACTACCAGCCCTCTTCCCCCATCTAATTCCTCTGTATCTGTTCTTCCTCTTGCAACTCCTTTGTATAAAATAATTACTTTTTTAGCTATTCCTAAATTATTTTACTTTTTAAAGTCATATACTCAGGTCTACTCCAGTATTTCTTATGAACTACCCAATTAATTAGTGATAATCTTAGACATATATACATTTTATATACATAAAAAGTTAATGGTCTGACCTTATTGAATCCCTTGTAATCGATCTTTAGTATGTATCTTATGTTTCTCTTGGCTCTTGTATGTCAAATTTTCTATTAAGTTAAGATTTTGTTGCTGTTTTTTTCTTTTAAACAAAGTCTTGAAAGTCTGACAGTTGATCAAATGTTCATTTTTTTTTTCATTCAGGATTACACTTAGCTTTTCTGGGTATGATATTTTTCTCTAGAGCCCTAGTTCTTTTGCTCTTTGATACACAGTGTTCGAAGACCTGTGGTCCTTCAGTGTCTCCACTGCTAGGTCTTGTGTGATTCTAACTGTGGCACCATCACATTTAAATTTATTTTTTGTTGTTGTTGCTTTTAACATTTTATCCTTGAGGTGGGGGTTTTGGAATTTATCTGTAATATTCCCATGAGTTTTCCTCATAGGATCTCTTTCAAGTGGCTTATTATAGATCTTTTTTTCCATTTACACTTTCCCACCTTGTTCTAATGGTTCAGGACAATTTTCTTTGTATTATTTTGTCAAGATTTTTTTTTATCATAAGAATTATGTATTTTCTTCTTGATCTGTTCTCCAGATCAGTTTTTTCTTACAAGATGCTTCATTTTCTCTTCTATTTTTTCATTCTTCATATTTTATTTATTTCTTGACCTCTTACAACTTCACTGACTTCACCTTGCCCAAATCTAATTTTCAGACAGTTGTTACCTTCCTTAAGGTTCTGGATCTCCTTTTCTAATTGGCTGACTTTCTTTTCATAATCTTCTTCCTTATCTTGGATTATTCTTTTTGTTTATTTGTTTTTCCTCCATCTCTCACATTTCATTTTTAAAGTCTTTTTTAGTTTTATGATGGGGGGGGTAGGTGACAGTTTGACGTTAGTCTTTGGGGGGTTTCTTTGCTTCAATATTCTCTGAAGATGAACTCCAGTTTTCTCTATTGCTATAATAACTTTCTATGGTCAGATTCTTTCTCCTTTGCCTGTGTATTTTTTGTAGTAATAACTTAATTTTTATAATCACCTCTAGCCCTGGGGTATAGGGGATGGGGCTTCTTGCCCCATGTCTTCAGTTCTCCCCTCCAGACTGGAACCACAGCCAAACCTCCAGCCTCCTGTAAGTGGCCACAGCCAGGGGTGTCCTGCCCTTCTGCTTCTGTACTCACCTGGAGTGTGCTCTTTTGTTCTCACCCCTGCCTCTTTTGGAAGCACAGCCAGGTCTGCCACTCCTTATCAGCAGAGGTTCCCTAGATCTTCCCCAGCTCAAGTACCCAACTCTTCTTATCTCAGGGGGAAAAGTTCCTGTGGCTAGGGCAGAGAGGGCCTCTCAACCCAGCTATCCCCAAAGTTTGCCCCTGCTTGTTAACAGAGACCCTGGCCTGGAGTTATTTACAATTCACTGGGACCAAATCCCACCTGGGATTTTTCTTTGAATCTCCTACAATTGTTCCAGGAAGAACCCTTTTGTTCCTTTATTCTTATTTATTTTTACCTGCACTTTGTTAGCCTAAGGTGCTATTTTATCTTTCTTGTGGGGGAAAATCTTGAAGGCTTGGAATTTTTTTACCTACTCCACCATCTTCCAGCACTTACAGGCATTTCTAACAAAATAATTTTGATGTGTTTGTATGTACATAAATGTCCTCTAATAAAATCTTACCTGCCTCTCCATTTCCCTCTCTTACAGACTCCCCACCCCTATCCCCAGACCACACCTCCTTATGGCAAGAAGATGATTCTGGGTTCTTGAACATTATGCAAATAGAAAGCATATTCTGGGAGCTTCCTCCCTTGTGCCCTCTCCCAGTGAAGGAAGATACACCCACTATCTGAAGGACACATTGGTTAAGGACAAATAGGATATTAAGCCATAGACAATTAGAAATGACCTTGAAGACCACAAAGTACAGATCTAATTTTATAGAAGGGGAAACTGGGGGCACAAGAGAGATTAAGTGGTTTTTCTCTTCCATAGGCAGCAAACAGAAGAAGTAGGTTTTCCACTCAGTTCCTCTGATTCCTAAGTTATCATTTTAAAAAAAACATTCCCACTATACTCCACTGGACATCAGGAACAGGCTAGTCAGCAACTATGAATAATGTCTATGAAAGTATGTTACATATTCACACATGCACACACAATCCCTCCTCCTCCCCGCTATGGTACATATATGTATATGTGCATACACAGAGTATCCTGAGAGTCTTAGTGGAGCTTTAAGCTTTAATGACATGTAAGTATATATGGGAATACACGTGTATGTATGTGTGTAAAAGCTTTCCATTTCTCTCATTATAGTGATATCTGCATAAGAGGTACTCAAAATTATTTGATGTATGAAGTGATATGTGCTTTTGGCTCATCAATACAAATCAGGACATAGCAGTTTTATTGCGGTTCTTGCTATATGTTCACATTTTTATGTGTGACACTAGTAGGAAGGTGTGCTACACACATATATGACATGCATATATATATATATGTATACGTGTGTGTATAATATACTCATAGTAACATTCCTTCATATCACTTATTTTCCAATTTTGCTATTCCATGGTGGTGAATGAAGAGAGTCAAAAGTTGCCTAACCAGCTCTTTTACCTGGGACTTGTTTCCATAGCTGAAAGGCCCAACCCATTGTAAGATCATGGAAAGAACAATAGAATTGGCACCCAGAGACCTGACTTGCAGTTTCAACTCTGCTTCTTACTACTTATGGGACCCTGGGCAAGTCAACTTGACTCTTCTTGGGCCTCTTTTTCCTCATCTGAAAAGTGAGGCAATTGGAATAGATCATCTCTAATGTGCTAGACTTAGATTTAAAGTCAGCAAACTTCTCTGGGCTTCCCAGGCAGGCACTCATCTGAGAAATAGAAATGAACCAGAGATGATCTCTATGGTCTATTCCAACTCTAAATGTATGATCTCTTGGCCCCATGGCTGGAATTTACTCCTAATGCAAACCATCAGTCACTGTACTCTGTTTACTTAAAGTGTATTATAAAACAGCCCATGTTTGCTGTTTTGCTATTGTTCCTCCCTTATGTTTGTGAAGATTCATTATATTTTAGGTTCCTCAAAAGAACTAGCTTCATCCCACTCCAACTGCAAGAAACAACTTTCATGCTGGAAATGGATTCTCCTAATAGCTATACTTGTTGGAATCCTTATTTAACTTCCTGGCTCAGCTTAAAAAGCTAACTTATCCATGGGGTCTTTTCTGATGCCCTGAATGAGAGGTGATTTCGATTGAAATGGAACTTTCTGCCACTGACATTTTTTTTCTATACACTTATAATTCAACTTTCATTGTAGTATATTCTACATGTCTTCTGCTTGACAGTAGACTACAATAAACATCTTGAGGGCAGGGTCTATGGGGTGTTTTTTTCCTCTTTCTGTTTCCCCAATTCTTAGCCCAATGCATTACATATAATAGATTCTTAAGAAAAGTTTGTTCAACTAATTATTCATGTCACTGTTTTAACTCTCAAGTTCTTTTTGCTTCAATCAGGCAGTATTCAATTCCCTTTGCACAGAAGCTCATTGGAAGTAGACATGGAAGAGACTATGACCATTTAGTTCAAACATTTTATATAAAAGTAAACTGAGACATGGAAAGGTAATACCTGTTACACGTGGGCATTAAGAAGCAGGACAAGGATTTGAATATGTAAAAGTAACCTGGTAAAAGAAATCAAAGAGCCCCTAACCATAAAAAAGGAGACATGATGCCAAAAGGACAGTGCTTTAATTTTCTATAGGACAAACTCTACTTCTGTCTTCTAGAGGTCAGGAAGAATGAAGAAGAAGACTCCAAATGTGACTTCGACTTTGCTTTTTAGATCCTGCCGTTTTCTTTAGGAATCTCATTCATCTCCTCCTCCAGCTTGATTCCCAAACACTATTAGCTCTGAATCACTCTATTTTCCCCATCCCTCTTCACCCTGAAGCCATCAACAGATGCAATATATCTACATTGACAATATAAGGATCATGTTTCTCAGTAGACTTTTCTTTTTACATTATTATTTTAGGCTCTTTGTTACTGCCCCCCCCACGCAGGCATTGGCTTTCTGGGGTCACCATCTCTTCCATCAGAACAGGGTTAATGCAAGGATTGTGTATATCCTGACATCCTCTGATCTTCTCAGTTTGGTAAGGCAGCAGTGAACTCAGAAGAGCACTGAGTATAAGAAAAGCAAAGATTTAGCAAGACACTTGGGTTTTACTCCCAGATCTTCCATGTACTAGCTGAATGACCTTAGACAAGCCCTTTTACCTTAGCCTCAGTTTCCTTACCTGTAAAATGAGTATAATATTACATGCACTATGTACACAGTTACTCTTGGGAAACAATAATAATAATAATAATAATGATGTAACACTATTTGCAAGACACTGCATTAAACACTTTTCAACTGTTAAAATTATTAACCCCTTTTTGCAGGTGAAACTGAGGTAAACAGAGGTTGACTTGCTCAAGGTCACATAGCTAGGAAGTGTCGAAGGCCACATTTGAACTCAGACCTGACTCCAGGCCTACTGTGCCAATCTAGCTGCCCCCTTTACAAACTCCAAATCAGTTATAAACATGTTTCTTAAAAAAGGGATTCTTATTTCTAATCCTTTATTTTCTTGAAGTTAGAGCTGATTATATTACCATGTTGTACAGATCACTACTGGTAGAGACATAAAAACATCAGAACCTTGATTCCCTGTCCTCTTCCCTCAAGTGGCTATTTCCCAAGGATCTGTCCCTAGTCCTTTTCTTTTCCCTTGCTACATTCCCTCCTTTGGGATTCTGATATCCTCACATGGTATCAGTCTATATAGATAACTTGATTTTTTTTATGTTTATAAATTGCTTTAAATAAATAATTCCAATCAATCCTTATAATAGGTCTAGCAGATAGATACAAAAGGCATTATTAATTTTATTTTTTTCCTCATTCCTCTACTTTATTTTTTTCCCATTTAAAAAAAAATTCTGACTATAACAAGCATCAGCTAAAATGAGCACTCCCTTACAGCACGGAACAGAAGGAGAGTATTGTACGTGGAATTGTGAATTATTATTGACACCTAGTTTTTCTGTGTAAGTACATCATACATTCAATATGTGACTTTCAGTGTTCTCTTGCTTGTCCGTGATTCCTTCTGGCCTTTCTTTGGCTCTCTTCTCTGCATTTCAAAAACAGCTTTCAATAACTTCTTTTCTTAATTTTTCCTTTTTATTGGGGGAGGGGGGATAGGGTGGGAAGGGTCCCTATTTCTATTTCCTCTCCTTTTCATTCACACCAAGCGAAAAGACAAGCATTTTTATAACAAATGCAAGGACATATAAAACAAAACCCTGCATTGACCACGTCTGAAAATTTACACTATATCGCACAGTTTGAGTCTATCATCTCTATCTAGATGATAGAGTTTACTTTAAAATCCATACGTCCAATTCTGGCCTTCCTTTTGGGCTCTAAACCCATGTCTTCATAGCCTTTGGGACATTTCCATCTAGCTTTTTCATGAGGAAGATACCACAGTCACCATTTTCAAAACTGAACTCATTATCTTTTCTTCTAGCCTCCTTCTTCTGACATGACTACTTGGATCTGCGAAACCACCATTCATGCTTTAGCATTTGTTTGGAAGCTTGGAATCATTTAAAACTCTTCCTTCTCTTTCACCTCTCTCATCCAATCTGTTACCCAGTCCTATGAGTCCAAATACTGAAACACATCTTGCATCTTTCTCCTTCACTTTCTCTACACTTGTAAGCCTCCTGTTATAAACTGGGGTTTATTAACTCTTTTTTTCATTTATGATTTCTTGAAACATAACTCTTGAAAATCAGTTTTTGATTAAGCCCATTGGGATTTAAATGGAGCTACCTGACCATTCCTTTACACCCAAATCACTCTGGCTATCACTGATTGGCCAATAAGCCCAAGCCTCATGTCCTCATTGATTGCGTTTTAGATGGCTCAGAGCGATTGTAACTAGCAAGTATTTCTCTTCTATCCAGAAATTCTGAGTATCTTCTTCTTACAGAATGATTATTTTGTGAAGGTAAACAGTCATCTTTTGCCTCAATTCTGGCCTAGCCTTTATTCAGTGAATGGGTGTGTCTCAAACAAGCTGAGACCTGGGAAAGACCTTAGCTTACAAAGGCCAAGATCTCCCACTTCATTCAGGGCCATAGCCAGTTTCCCTGATCTGTCTTGCCTTTGGATTTGGAATGACTCTAGAGTAAAGAGTGAGGCTGGTAACTGTGCACAGCCCTGCCTCACTTAAATCCAATTCAGTTGCAAGTCAAGATATCACCTTGCTGATGACATGGTCCTCTTTGAGAAGGAAGGATGAACAATACCAACTCCTTAGACCATTTAAAAAAAATCTTTTTTTAAATTGATTTCTATTATTTTTTTAAGTCACCCTTAACTGCAAATGTATCCCTTTCTCCCCTTACAACCTTTCTTGTAAGAAGAATTTAAAAAGAAAGTGAACAAAAGTAGTAAAGCAAAACTACTCAACCCACCAATAGCTTATCTTCTCCTCCCCACCCACAAACCCATCCACAAAGAAGGGAGCAATGTTTATTTTCCTCAACTTTTTTCAAAGCCAAATTTAGTCATAATTGTATACCATTTTATTCCCTGTTTGTGTGTATTTTCTTTCACTTTGCTTTACTTGTTGTATATATTGTTTGCTCTAACTTAGTTTAAATAAGTTCTTATCAAGGTTTTCTGAATTCTTCATGTATCCTCTCTCATAGTGCAACAATATCCCATTAAATTTGTGTATCACAATTTCTTTTGCCCACTTAGACTATTGCAATAGCCTTCTAATGAGTTTTTTCACCTCCACTATCTCTTCTACCCTTTCAGATGCAATCTTTCTTATTATAGATTTGATCATATCACTTATCTGTTAAAAAAAAAAATAACTTTACTCCCTCCTTATTGTCTACCAAATAGAAGTCAAAATCCTTTACCTGATATTCAAGGCCCTTTCACCTTATTTTTTCTGGGCTTAATTCATATGCATCCCCTCAACCATTTTATTCTCAAGACTATGCATTGTGCCCCCAAAATATTCTACACTCTCCTACTTTCCATGCTTTTACTTTCTCTGTTCCATATACCGGGAAAGTCCTCCTTCCTCGTCTCTCCCTACAGAATCTCTACTCATTTTTCAAAGCTTAATTTAAGTGGCATCATTTTCACGAAGCTTTCTCTGATACCTCCAGGTTGGCAATGATGTTTTCTCTTCAAATCACAGGTAATATATTTTTTTTCCCACATATCTCTAGTATACTTATTATCTAGCATTGTTTCTTAGAATTATCTCTGTATCATTTTTCCAATAGTCCCTAAATTCCAAGAGGGCAGAGTCTCTGTCTTACATAAACAGTGTACCTCCCCATCTAATGTGGTAATCACTATATTAGAAGGACTTAATAAATGTATATTGAATGAATAAATGAATGGATTCTATGGATGAAGGCAAGTCAGTGGATAAAATTTTAGCGACATAGTGATCATCTTAAGCAGAATATTCCATTTTGAGAATTAACAAAGCATTAAATACATTTGGTAGAAACTGAAACCTTGAACCTAAAGAGTTTTTGGAGTACAGTACTCTCTGGAAAAATATAATAAATACTTTATATATGCATTATATATAAAACATAACTAAGCTGCAAATACTCAGAATATGAAGAAGTGGTTTAAATTCTTGGGTTCAAAGTAATTCTAAACTTGAATTTCTAAGGTCTGGGGAAAAGTTGAAAGAGGGAGAGAAAGAGAGAGAATGGGAAATGAGATCTTTATATTCTAGAAGCATTTTGGAAAGGATTTCACTAGTAGAATGAGATGTCTTAAGACACTACTTAATGGATTTCTCACTTATTGGGGGATTCCATACATGGGAACACAGCTTTGATTTTATAATAGAAGGCAGTGTGTAAACAGAATCCCCTTTTATAAATTCCTTATATAACTAAATTCTCCATTTGTGAAATACTAAAGCATTGCACCAGGCACTAGGGGAGATGTAGGGTGTATATAAAATGCACTCACTACCTGCCCTCTGGAGTTAATAGCCTAATACTGGGGAAAAAATTATTACTAAGAGTAGCTCCTATTTATATAGCAGTTTTTATTCATTTATTCCTTACAATTTATTACAATTCCTTACATTTCTTATGTAAGATATAAGATACTATATCTTAGTAAGAGATACTATTTCTTATTTACAAATAAAGAAACTGAGGTTAAAAAGCTTAAGTGACTTTTTCAGGGTCACAATTAAATTTAAGAAATATATATTATATGCATACTATATACAAGGCACTTTGCTGGGGCTGGGGTCTAGAAATAAGAAATGATACAGTTCCTGCTTTTGAAAAACTGATATTCTACTGTAGAGAGAAAATTTGGTGTCTACACTTAGAGAATGGACTTAAAGCCTGGAAAGGCTTTTCTGGCACATAAACAGATGAAAGGCCAGGAATATGGCCCTTAATAAAGGCAAGAGACCGTTAATGATCTCATCCTCAGGGTTCAGCTCTTAGACATGTTTACATTCATTTTAATAGCAATCACAAAGCATTTTGTGTCTCAAAAAATACTCCAAGGAGTCAAACCCATACAGCCTGATGGGGTTTTTGTGCCAGAGAGCCCCTCAAATCAGTTTTGCCAACGTAAGAGTTAAACAGGGAGTCACATATATTGTCTTACCATACACTAGAGAGTAGGCCTCAATGACCATGGAACAGGATTAAACATTTAGAAGTGAGATTGAGTGATACTAGCTACATTCATTTTTCTCTGGTTTCAAAAGATCTTGGCTTAGGGCAAAGAATCTCTGCCTGGAAAGGAAAACTGGAAAACTCATTTCAAGTGAGGCTCTTAGAAGAAGCAGAAAGATCATTTATTCCTTAAGCGGGGGAGGGGCTAAAAAATATCTCCTGTGAGAAAATAATTTTTTTCCCACTCATTTGATGAGTGAGCATGCTATGGTATCTGCTCTCTAAGAAAGAAATGGTAGGCTGGGGGCATAAAAGAAGAATGATTTGCAAAGACCATTCTCCTTCTAAGGAAGGGGTAGCACACAGGATAAAGATTCAAGCTGAGACCAGAAGCTGGAAACAAAAACTCCACGCTCCCATGCCCAGTGGAGCCATAGCTGGCAATAACCAGTGGAAACCATAGAACTAGTGCAGTGCTGCTGAGCAGGAGCTGTATGAGACCTGTGGGGAACAGCACCTGGCTGGCCTTCCAGGTCTCACAGAGACTACATGGATCAGCCACATCTGTTCATGTTGTGATAGTAGCAAGACACAGGCCTAGCAGGAGCAGCATGATCATATCATCAGGAGATATTCACAGCTCTGAAGAAACGGAGACAAGATGCCCCTTCACAGACATGCCCTGTTCATATATACTCTCTTCATATGTCTTTCCACATGTGTTCCTCAAATGGGTACCTCTCTATATGTATGCTACAGCTACCAATGTTCCCCACATACATACCTCTCCATGTGTGGTCCCTAAGGATGCTCAATTTTCTCACCGATGGTCTATCATTTGTAAGAAAGTGTGCCCAGTTTTTGTTGTTGTGACTTTTTGTCATTTTTGTTCAGTAGTTTCTGTCCTGATTCTTCGTGATCTCATTTGTGGTTTTCTTGGCAATTGGAGTTATTTACCATTTCTTTCTCCAGCTCATTTTATAGGTGAGGAAACTAAGGCAAACAAGGTTAAGTGACTTGCCCAGAGTCATACTGCTAGGAAGGCCAGATTTGAACTCACAAAGGTGAGCCTTCCTGACTCCAGGCCTGATACTTTTTTCACTGGGCACCTGGTAACCCATTGTTACTTTTATTACACCTCCATTTTACATTATAGCTTTGATTTGAGCCAGTTGTCTCTTTGAACTGACTAGTTAAAAATTTCGTGACAGGAATAGATGCAGACCTATACAATGTAGCCTTTAAGCCAAACTAGTTTGTCTGAGGGAGTTACTATGCGACACAGCTGATCATATGTGCCGGGAAGTACTGAGGACAAAGAAGCATACAGACAATGCTCCTGGAAGATTGGAGGAGGCAAGAAACACTTTCAGGAAGAAGGAACATGGAAGGCTACTTGGAGAAAGAAACGCCCTGAAACAAGATGCAGATTCTCAATGGTAGAGATGAGAAGGGTGTGTGTTTCAGCCATAGAGTGTCTGGTGGCAGGCGAAGGAATGTTGAATTCAGAAAACAAGTAGGGTAGAATCAGGGCCTTGACAGGAAGGGAGATGGTTCGCTATATCTTCTGTAGGAAATGTGACACAGAGTCTTCTAGAAGTAAATCAAAGAATTGGCATGCAGCAGTGAGGGTCCATATGAAGTTAGACAACTTGAGATTGTAGTGGATCCTGTTAGGATAGTTTCGTGACTTTCTCAGCTTGGGAGTAGGATTAGAGAAGGAAGATGGCAGGGGGTAACTAAGGGTTAAGCATCCTTAGAAGTTGAACATCTAAATGACAATGGGGCAAGGAACTCAAGGATGAGAAACTGTATTATTGAACTAATTAAACACAGGTCATCATGCGATGTCCTATGGGCAAGGAAAACAGAAAGTGTTTATATGTTTGGAGGTCATGGAGGATGAAGAAAATGCTTAAATAGGAGAGATGGGAAGATGACCAATTATTATCAGAGAAAGGAATTTCAGAGTATAAGGTCTCAGAGGTAGAACAGTTTGGGGAAATTACATTAAAAGGTATGAAACAAAGGGAAAAGGGTTGTTAATGGTGGGGTTGTAAAAAAGCTTCCTGTAGGAAGAAGTATTTATGTTATTTAAAGAATGAATCATAATTTAAGGGACAAGAAGGGAAGGAAGGGCATTCTGGACTTACCAAACACCATGAGAAGGCAGGAAGATGTGAAAACACAAAGCATTTTCGTGGGATGTAAATTCATATAGTTTAGCTATAGAGCATAGGCCTGAAACAGGACATTTCTATAACTTTAACAGAGCTAAAAGTTTTTCACCCTTCTACTCATTCCCACCTCATATCCTATAAACTGTTGTAAAATAAATGAACAAAAGAATATAGACTGGCCTTTTACATGTTTGGGGAAAAAAATCTCTAAATTTCTAACTATTGAAACATGTTATAGAAAGTCAGTCAATCAACAAGCATTTATTAAAAGCTTACTATGTGCCAGGTCTGGAGGAAGAAAGACACATGAAGAATCAGACATAACTAAAATGACCGGCATGTGCCAGGTACGATGCCCCAATCCCTAGGGATAAAACAAAAGACAAAATCACTCTCCCTGACTTCAAGTGACTCACTTATACGGAGCAAGATAACATGTAAAAAACTATGTGTACTTAAGATGTATTCAGAGGAGCCAGAAGATAATCTCAGAGGAAGGCATTAGCAGTGGGAATGGGGAGACCAGGAATTGCCTCCAAGAAAACATATTTGAGCTGAGTTTTGCAGAAAGGCAGGAAAGGTCAGAGATGGCAGCCTTGGGGCAGAGCATTCTAGGGATAGATAGTACAGAGTCAAGCAGTCAGGGAATGGGGGTGTCATGGGCAAAGAAAATTAAGTAGGTGTGTATGGCTGGATTATAGAGTTCTCGAGGTTATGAAGCAGGTTGCAAAGATGAGAAGGTTCTAGGTTCACTCTTGATTTGATCCTGGAGGGAGCCAGTATAGTTTAGTAAGTCAGGGACAGAAGGCAGGAAAGGATATACTCAGATCTTTAGGAAATCAGGGCTTTAGGAAACTTTTTGGCCACTGAGTGAAAAATGGATTGGAGTGGAGAGAGACATGAAGCTGGGAGTTATGGACGGTATGTAGGGAGTAGGGAGACATAAGTGAGAGATTTTGTACAGGTAGAAATGAGAAGCTTTGGTAACAGATTGCTTATGTGGGGTGACAGTAAGGACCTAAAGATGATACCAATTGCAAACCTCAGTCACTGGGAGATTTTAGGCAGGGAAAGGAAAGCTAGGAATGGGGAAGTATTTAGAGGAAAAGTTAATTAGTTCTGTTTTGAACATGGTGAACATACATTTTGACATGTCTAGACCTGATTTAGAATTCCCCTTCTAGTGCTTAGTTACATCCAGTATAAACTTGGGTAAATCATTTATCCTCCTTGGGCCTTGATTTCCTCATCTATGAAGGGAATATGTGTTCTAAGCTCAACCCAATGTTAGCTCTAGGGTGGCATGATCTAATGAAAGGTAATAACAAGTCTGTATGGATCTGAGGAAAGCTCACTGGCTCTGGAGTCAGAGGACCTGGTTCCAATCCTACCTCTTATACTTACTCCCTATGTGACCTTGAGCATTTCGCTTAACCTCTGTAGTCCTCAGTTTTCTCACTGAAATGAACACATTGGATTATATGGTCTCAGAGGTTCTTTCTGCCTCCTATGACTACCAATGACTCTATGTTCAAGAAATTTCTATTCCAGTGATTTGGGATTACCTTATCTATACAAGGTATGAACTTGCTGTTTAGTTTTCCTCCTAATATGCCTTTTATTCTTGTATCATCTCTACTTTGTCCAAAATGGTATTGGAATGTTTTATAGGTACTCACTCTGATCACAGATAAAGTGAAGATGCCTTCAAATTGGATTTCATTTAACCAGGGAATGAAGTCAAGGTAGAACTGAGGGCTTTTTTCCCCCTTATATCCTTTAGCACACTATGGTAAAAGTTAATTTCCATAGTGCATAAAATCACTGAACATTTATAAGTTCAAGAAAAGCAATAATTTCTTTAATGTAACAATAGAAAATGTTACTTAGGTGATAGGAACCAAACTGTATAATCATATGGTATTTGAAATTAGTCATAAGAAAGGTGGCTTTTCTAAACAAAGAAACAAATCTTTTTCTTCCCCCTTTTCATTTTTCCTTAAGAAAAGCTTTTACTTCTGTAGAAATCACATCCTTATAAGTGGCTTTGTATCCTGAATTCTGTGGGGGAGCCGAGGAAAATAAAGAGAACTTGCAAATGTTCTGGTAGAGATTTAGTTCAAAATTGCCTAAACATCTTAATGGATTCCCTGCTATTTTCCATTGCAATTTCTATACACTTGGGCTATGTGGATATGTTAACCAAAATAAGCCTTGTAACATGGTAACTTGAGGCACTGCAAATCCACCACCATCCTTCTGATCCACTCAGATCTACAAAAAGAATAAAAAGGTTGTTGTTTATTTTTTAAACTGCCTGGGAACTAGGGATGAAATTTACCAGTTGGATGTGGTTGTGACAAACAGGTGTTTCTGCTAGCACACTAATAATACCCTCCCTTAATTAACATAAACAAGTATTGTGAACATTTGGGCACTGGATAAATTCCAGGCTGAATTAAGCCTAGAAATATCTGCAGCAGCCTTAGTAACATTTTGAGTAAGATGATACGTTTCTATGAATGATTCTATTCTTTTAAAAAAGGAAAAAAAAAAAAACAAGGGGGGAAAGCAATTTTCAGAATCCTTTCCTGATGCATTTAAATTCTTTTACATTTCCTAACTGTCCTCAATCTGTACTGGCTCACATTACACTTAGGTGGTAGTTGTAAGGAAATAAGGAATATTAAAGAAATTTGCCAGATTTTTCTGGTCAGCCCTAGAGGACAGGGCTAGGTAAAATTTACAGGAAGGCAGATTTTGACTCAGTCTATGAAAACGATTTTCTAACAAAAAAAAATGGAATGAGCTTGCCTTAAAAGGTAGCAAGATCCTTGTTATTAGAAGTCTTTGGTGCACATAGGGGTTTTCCAAGGCTCAAATGAGAGAATGGATATAAAGCACTTTGTAAACCTGAGAGCACTTTATACATGTCAGTTATTGGCGGTGTTGCTAGCCCACAGTAACCAGGCTTCCAGTCTGGCAATGACTTCTGGGAGTCCTATGCTGCACTCTTACTTAGCTGAAACACACACATTTTAAAGTTTAATCTGCATTATTAACACTTTCTTAAATCTAGACAACTAATAAATCGAGTCCTAATTTGTAGCATTTGCCTATTTCTAAATACACAAATGGTTCTTGTTAGTCATTAGAATACATATACCATTTGTTGGGGATATCATAAAGTGGATTCCTATAGACTGAATTCAATGATCTGTAAAGTGCGTTCCAATTCGGAGAATCTATTGTTCTGTAAAATTGGAAAGGTAGGATGGTACATGTTTGTGGAAGGCCTTAAATGACAGGTTACAAAAAAAGTGTGAATTTTATTTGATAGTCAATCAGAAGCCACCGAAGAAGATTGTTGAGTGTCACGAATGATTTGTTTGGCAGCAATGTGAAGAATGGACTGGACCTGGGAGATGCAGAGGCTGTAAGCAGGCAATTATAATAATTCAAATGAGGGGTGAGAGAGAGAGACAGAGACAGAGAGACAGAGAGAGAGAGAGAGAGAGAGAGAGAGAGAGAGAGA
>NW_027186372.1:27714544-27754043 GCF_028583685.1 Petaurus breviceps papuanus
TACAGAGAGAGAGAGAGACAGAGAGACAGAGAGAGACAGAGAGAGAGAGACAGAGAGACAGAGAGACAGAGAGAGAGACAGAGACAGAGAGACAGAGAGACAGAGAGAGAGAGAGAAACAAATTTGGGGGACACAGAATACACAAGAAGTGATAACTGATTGGATATGACAGAAAAGAGGTAAAGGTAATACTGAGGGGCTTGGAGCAGGGTATTCTCAATGAATGGTGTTACTACTGAAAGAAACAACAGAAACTAGACCAGACTTGGGGAAAATCTGGTAAGTTCAGTTTGGAGTTTCTAAAGCATTTACTGTAAGACAATCACGAAAGCCGTTGGTATTTCCAGAGAATGTAAACAGGTGGCTTCGGTGGGCTTCCTGAAGAGTCAGTGTCTCAAGCCTTAAGCTAATGTAATTGCATGCATGAGCTCTTCTATTAAACTGGACATTGAGAAAATGAATTTTTGCTGATAGATGGTGGAATTCGTTTTGGAATTAAAAGATGTTGAAGTGAAAGGGGAATGGTTATATTAACATATCAAAGTAAGGAGATAGAAGACCTATACAGAGAGAAGTACAAAGGAAAACTGTAAGGAACACTTTGGGATGAAATTCATTTGAAGCCTTACTTACTAAAAAAAAAAAGGGGGGGGGGATGATTATCTAAAAGTAACCATCATGTATTGCTAATTATCTTATGAAACTTACATATGGGACGTGTAAGACCTTTATATGGGTACATAAAGAAAATGTTCCCATTAGAATACACCAGATTAGACAACTAATATTGATTAGAGATCCTGTAAAAAGGTAGAGATAGGCTGATGCTGGCTCTCTTTGTGGGAATGAGGTCTATTAGATCATAGGATCATTGATTTAGAATTCAAAGGTATCTTAAGAGGTCTTCTAGTCCAATTCACACCATCATTTTACAGAAGAGGTACTTAAGGCCCAGAAAAGTTAAGAGACTTGTCAAAGGCCATAGGATCATGGATTCAAAGCTGGAAGTTTCTCTCAATCATCTTGCCCAGAAATCTCTTTGCCTCTCCACTTTTTCAGATAAGTAAGTGCAGACAAGTTGAGTGACTTAATCAAGGCGCAGGTATTGAAGAACTGAGATTTGAAACCAGAACCTCTCAGTCCAAACTCAGCATTTATTCAACTATACCACATCATACAAATACTAAGAGGCAGGAGAAGGGTTTGAACGTAAGCCCTCTGAGTCTAAACCCAGCACCCCTTCTGCTGGTCTCTGTATAGTCTCATATTTACTCACACTGGTAATTCCTGAGTCTCCCGGAAAACCTCACTGTATAGTCTAAATTCTTAGCTTATTTTAGTCTAAAATTAAATCATAGAATTTAAACTTTTTTTATATCCTCCAAAAGGCCGCTAGGTGGCAAAGTGGATAGAATGCTGGGGTTGGAATCAGGAAGACCTGAATTCAAATCCAACCTCTAACACTTATTAGCTATGTGACTCTGGTCAAGCATTTAACCACTGTTTGCCACAGTTTTCTCAACTGTAACTGGGGATAATAAGATCACCTACCTTAAAGGATTGTTGTTAGGATCAAATATTTGTAAAGCACTTAATGTAGTATATGGCACATAGTAGGTACTATATGAATGCTTATTCTCTTACCTTCCCACCCCACTCCTTACCTAAAACAGAAGTCCTTCACTTTTTTGTGTGTTATTGATTCCTGTGGACCTCTTCTCAAAGTAATAATTTTTAAATGCATAAAATAAAATATGTAGGATTTCACAGGAAACCAATTATATTGGAATATTTATCAAATATCAAAACAAAACAAAAAGTGAGGTAACAGAGAACCAGGTTAAGAACAGCAATCCATACATTTTACAGATGAGAAAACAAAAGCCTAGAAAGCTGAAGTGACTTGTCTGTCTGGAACAAGTTGTCTAATTCCCAGCCTAGGGTTCTTTACAGGAATCAATCTCTCAGAGCTTCCATTTTCTCATCTGCCAAATGATGGGCTGGACTCAGTGACCTTAAGGTCCTTTCCAGACCTAAATCTCCATACCCATTCAAATAGGGCAACTGAAGGTAGGCATGTAAATCCCTGACACGTACCCTGGGCTGACATATTCCCAGAGGTCTCTGAATAAGAGCTCATGGGACAGTGAAAGAAAGAATGCTCCAGGGGTCTTTCAGAAGAGCTCCACTTTGATCCTCAATCACTATGCATCTCCACTGGTCCCAGGCAGGCACCCACAGGCACAGACACAAAAGGAGCATCTACATCTCAAGCTTGAAACCCTAGCTTTCAGCTGGATGTAACACAGAGAGAAACAAGGAGCAGCATGTTTCAGCCTGAATGGACTCTTTTGTTGGAGAAAAATAGAATTTCTCTAAGAATGAGCTTTGGGAGTAGAAAAAGAAGACTGCTGAAAATCAATGGAGCAAACGTAAAGGTCCTATTGGCAATGAATGAAAAATGCTCCTCAAGGCCACTTCCCCAGTGCAAGTTGTTCTGCCGTTTTTCAGTTATGTCTGACTCTTCATGACCCTCATTTGGGTTGTTCTTGACAAAGATACCAGAGTGGTTTGCTACTTCCTTCTCTAGCTCATCTTTACAGAAGAGGAAACTGAGACAAACAGGGTTAAGTGACTTGCCTAGGGTCACACAGCTAATAAGTATCTAAGACCAGGTTTGGACTCCTGACTCCAGGCCCAGCTTTTTGCCCTTTTTTTTTTTTTTTTTGCACTTTTTGGAGGTCAGTTGGGGTTATCTTGCCCAAAGTCACACAGCTAGTAAGTGTTAAGTTTCTGAGGCTGGATTTGCATTTTATACACTGAACCATCTAGCTGCTCAGTGCAAAGCTACCTGCAAATGATATCATCTAGAGACCCACTGTTGTTCCTTGGTGGGAGGAACACTGCCCTCAGAATGAAGAGACATGGACTTGAGTCCTGATTCTGTCACTTACTAGTCATGTAACCCAGGCTGTTAACCTCTCCGATTCTCAGTTCCTCAGCTGGCATAGGTAGCATTCATATAATTTTAAAGTTTGCAAAGCACTGTGTATATATGTTATCCCATTTCAATCCTCACAGCAACCCTATAAGGCATGCTATTGTCGGTCCAACTTTACAGATGAGAAAGTGAGACTGAGAGACATCAAATGCCTTGCCAAGAGGTCATGCTACTCCCACTCCAAAGGTACAGGCCAGTACACACTATGTAGAAACCTCATTCCTGTCGAGAATACACTCAATCCCCATGTACCAAGGTAAGGTCCGTCCTTAGCGCAGTGTCTGGTACAGGGTAGGCACTTAATAAATGCATGTTAACAAAGATATTTTATCCTTAGCATCTGCTAGGGGAGATTTCCCACCCACAAAGAAAATGGAGGCCCAGGTCCACTCTTAGCTCTGCTGGTCATTGGAGCTCTCTGAAAAGGAAAAAAAAAAATAAGTAAAAAGGGCAAGAGCTGAATTGGTGACGAAGACTTCCTTTTGTAGGTCAGCACAAAAAAATGGCTCCTCCAACAGAAGTTGCCCAATTAAGTCATCCCTAATGTGTCCAGAGCGAGTGAAGATTAGGTTCCACAGGTGGAGAGAGATAATCAAAGTCCACAAAAAATATAAAGCAGGTATTTATTAATCACCAAGCACAGAAACTTGAATATAAATGATGATTAATAGCTCTCCACTCAGTTAAATCAAAATGAATCATTGGAATTGCTCATTTGCTTCTCTTCTTACCACTTTTCAATAATAAAAATAGTATCATATATATATATATATATATATATAATGCTTCAAGTTTGCCCATGTTATTTCATTTGACTCTCCAACAACAAGGTGCAGTTTTCAATCATTTTTCAGTCCCATCTAACTCATCATGACCCCATTTGGGGCATTCTTGGCAAAGATACTAGAGTGTTTTGCTATTTCTTTCTCCAACTCATTTTACAGATAAGGAAACTGAGGCAAACAGGATTAAGCTACTTGTCTAGGAAGTGATGGAGGCTTAGATTTGAACTCAGGACTTCTTGATTCCAGGCCCAGTGCTCTATCCACTGTGCCACCTTACTATCCCCATTTTTTTAAGCAATTGGGGTTAAGTAACTTGCTCAAGGTTACACGGCCAGATGTTTCTGGGTGGGTGCCAAGTGTCTGAGCCTGGATTCGATCCCAGGTCATCCCGACTCTGGGGCTGGCGCTCTTACTCGCTGTGCTACCTGGTCACCCCTACTATCCACAATTTGAAGAAGAAACTAAGGCTCAGAGGTTAAGTGACTTCCAAAGGTCACAGAGTGGGAAGTGTCTGAGGTAGTATTTGAACTCAAGTTACTCCTGGTCCAACACTATCACTATCTACCTACCTGACTTCTAAATTCATTTTCCAAAAAAGATTAATGAACTAGTGGAAACAAAACCAAGAACAATAAAATAGATTTATGCCTATGTTTCTATAATATTGTTTGGCCTACTCCTGACTATTTAGATGATGATCATGCTAAGTCATCATGTGGATCCAGTTTTCATGCATTCCTAGCCCCTCCGTCTCTCGCCCTCCGCCAAACACACGTATCTCCAACCTGACATGATGTTCCCTTCTTCAAATTTTTCCTGGTACTTTATACATCTACATTTTAATTAAATAATATAAATTTATGTGATATAGTAGAGAGCACTAGACCTGGAAGTCAAGAAGTCCTCATTTCAAATCTGGCCTCTGACACTTACTAGCCGTGTGACCTTGTTTAGGTCACAATCTGTCTGACTCAGTTCCCTCATCTATAAGATGGAGATAGAACTGCACTTACCTACTTCTCAGGTCTGTTGAAATGATCAAATGAGATGACAGAGGTAAAAAGTTTTTCAAACCTTAAGGTGCTTTATTCATGTTAGTGATGATGATAATGAGGATGATGGTGATGTTAGAGTTAAAAGGGATCTTTAGATCATTTCATTATTAATCATTTAGTTCAACACACACACATAGGAATTCCTTCAACAATCTCTTAACAAATGGCCATCCAACCTATGATCAAAGCTTTCCTTCCTTTGACCCAAGGCACTGGCTCCCTTCTGAGTCAGACCATTCTACTTTTGCATACATCAAATTGCTAATAAGTTTGTACTCATATTGAGACAAAATCTGTTTCTCTGTAACTTCCATCTGTTATTCCATCTTCTATCTTGGGGGATCAAACAAATCACATTTAATCTTTCTTCTCTTTTGTATGCTAGTCCTTCAAATACTTGATGAGAACCAGTATATTCGCCTCTACTCCAGTTTCTCTTTTCTAGGTCCAACATACTTAGTTCTTTCAACCCATCCTTGTACATCATGGCCTCCCATCCCTTCAATATTATTGGCTGCCCTCACCCGGACATTCTACAATCTCGCTAAAATGTGGCGCCAAAAACTATTCACAGTCTGACCAGGTCAAAGGACAAGAGGCCCATATCCTCATAACACCCCTTTAAAAATCTTTGTTGCATTATAGAGAATTGTATACATGTATTACCTTTCTGATTTCCCCCTCCCCCATCCCATTAACTATAAACTCTCCAATGTTAGGTGTTTTATTTCAATATTGTGTCCCCAGCATCAAGTAGGAGGCTTTAGCAATCACTGGGGCTTAATAACCATACAGAGAATTCAATTCGATGGAGTGTGCATTGCTTATTTAACTCCATATTTTTTATTTGTTTGCTTGTTCCTTGTCTAGTTTAGATCACAGGGATTGCATCTTTCTGTTTTGTATTCAGCACAGCAAACCTTGTTGCACAAGAAACATTAAATAATAGCAACAATAATAATGCAGGCCCTGCTTACATTAAGATACAGAACAGACGATGGGATTGGAAGGAGCTCTGTTAATAAATGAACTCTTGTGTTTTTGGTATATAGAAAGCAGAATAAAAAAGCCTGGAAGTAGCACGGGGAATGGTGGAGATTTTTCATTCTTTCTTGTCATTTGCCCTGGCATACAAACACTAGAGGACATTAAACTAAATAGGTCACACTGCTCAGGCTTTTTTTTTTTCTGCTGTGCATTCTATGTGTCTAATTGGTAATTTCAACACATATGAGACTCCTCTGAGGCATAGAGTAAACCGAAATACAAGTGGGAGGGAGCATGCTTAAGCCTCTTCCTCCCGTCCCATAATTCATCCCATAACACTTCTATCTTTTAATTTGTATTCAAAAACAAAACAAACAGCAAAACATTGTCATAAACCTTTTAGAGCTTGTTATTCTACATGAGTACATGGAAAGTCTGTATTATTATTATTGTCTAATTAAGTACTCTTCTGATTAATAAGAATCAGGACATCTAGAGTGCTTTATAGGTACAAAGGACATTAAATACATGAACTCGTTTTACTCTGACAACAGTTTCCTGACTTAAATTAGTGTATATTAAGCCTATTTTAAAGATGAAGAAACTGAGTCTCAGAGAAAGTAAGCTGTCTGTTAAAAGTGATACAGCCAGCTTTCAAATGCTGATCTACTGGCTTTTAAACCTATGACCTTTCCGCTATCCCACAAATCAATGCTAAAAAATCACCACATATAGAAAAATTTCAATTAACTGAAAGACTACCGACCAGTATTTTTTTTCCTGTATGCTATTTTAAAGAGAAAGTCACAAGTAATAGAAAAACTAGTAGTTGTTAAAGAATAAGGAAAATAACTTCCAGGCAAAAGTCTAGGCTCTGTAAAAATTCAGCCAAATCACCATATGTCATACCATAACATTTAGTAGACTATACTCTCCCTAGGGGCAATAATGGTTTGGGGTATTTTTTTTCTTTGATCTTCACCATCAAGAATAATCCCTTGCATATTGTTACCTGATGGGGGGACAGGATTCTCACAACATGAGAGGGCTCGGATATATGAAGTTCTTTCATAGGAAGAAGCATATGTCAAAATTTTTAAAGTCCTTCAAGATTCTTGATTATCAAAGAAACATTCACACATGTTCACTTTACAGTTACTATTAAGGGAAGAATACCAAAAAAGACATTTTGGAAATATACGCAACAAAGAATAAAATAAAGGGTGATTTTTTTTTTTGGATAATCCTTAGGTAAAAGAGCCATTTTCAAAGGAAGAAATGCAAATTGTAAATAACCAGATTTTTTTAAATGGTCCCAAATCAAGAATGATATAAAATAAAACCCCTTAAAAACTTAAAATTGGCAAAGATGATAAAAGATAGGAATTGTGAATGATAGAGAGGCTAGGCAAGGAAATATATACTAATATACTACTGGTGGAGCTATGAATTTTTCCAAACAAATAAAATAATATTCTATTATGAGAAATTGCTCATATCCTTTAACCTAACAATTCTACTACTGGACTATCCCAAGGAGGTCAATGCTAGAAAAGGAACGACGAGTTCTGTATAGAGAGAAATAAATATAGACATAAATATAGATAATATATAGTTATTGATGTATGCTACAAATATTCTTATTTATAGTATGTTTTATAGATGTGTATACACATCTATATATGTGTGTATCTATCCACACATAAATACAGCAAAATGCTTGGAATAGTCTGATGTTGACATATTAGAATATGTGTAACACATACAAAGTACATATAAAGTTTTTATTCACAATGAGTTATGTCATTAACAACCAAGTTACAATGGAGGGTTTTCCTTTTAATTGCTATCAAAATTTGAAGATAAAGAGATGCAGAATTTCAGGCATCAGCTACTAGGAAGTGTTAGACAGATGTGCCATATAATATATCTCTTGGTTTTTTTGTATTCATCTTTTTCTCTTGGTTTCTTTCCTTTTTCCCCTTTCCTGCTGCACTGGAAAGTGACTGCTCTAGGTGAGGATTAAATTGGTGTTTGGGTTGTACTACATGGCTGCTGAGGACCTTTTCCGACTCTCAAATGCCATGATTCTGTGATTTTGATAGATGGGAAAAACACCTGAATACCTTTTGCTATTTGTAAGACTTTGCCTTTGGATTTCTGCAATCCAAATAGTTGAGTAAAAACACTAACCTGTCAGTTGAGATCCATCCTTCTCTCCCATCCCCATTATTTATTCTATAATTTATCCATTCACAGCCAATCTTTTGGAAGGGCTTTCATTTTGTGTTCCAAAGACTGGCATGGAAATTGGACAGAACCTCAACACAAAAGAAAGAGGGAATCCTTGCAGTATAGGAATTTCTAGGGTGAGTTGAGGATTCTTCATCACCTGGTATTTTATTAAAAAACAACAACAGAGAATTGAATCAAGTTGCTTTGAGCAACCATGGCAGATCTTATGAGGATAATAATACTAATATTAATAACAACTATTTATATTTCTGTAGTGCTTGAAGGTTTGGGAAACATTTTCCTCACAAGAATTTGAGGGGTTGTATATACAGATGTGCCTGTCCCTGTTTTGCAGATGAAAAACTGAGATTCATACAATTAGGAAGTATCTGATACAAACCTTGAACCTAAGTCTTCTGATTTGGAATCAATAGTCTTCCTTGTCCTGTCTCTTATCACCGTGTCGAGCAGCCTCAAACAAATCATATATAGAAGACTTTACCCAAGCCCATCACCTGCTGCATTGGATACTTGATGTTCAAGAAAAGATCTCAACTTGCAGAAGAAATCTAGTTATTAAACAGATGGTAACTCTGTGATATCTTAGATCCCTTCCAATTCTGAGATCCACAGCATACACTCTATGGACTACTTTGTCTTGTAGATTTGTGGCTAGAGAGCACTGACTGAAGTAGTCAATGTATCAATTAGTTAACAGATACATTTGTAAGTACCTAATATCAATACATCTATATGTATATGTGTGTATACAAACATACACATGTACATATATTTGCATTTGTATGTATGAATATGTACACAGATATGTACACATATACAGTGTACATATAAATATTTATAGAACTGTCAAAGTAGAGAAGAACCTCTGAGGTCATTCATTCTAAGCCACACCTGGGGGCAAATTCTCTTATAAGACATTCCCAAGAAGTGACATCATCTACAGTATTTGCTTAATGACCTACAGTGAGGGGAAACCCTTTGCCTCCTGAGGCACCCTGACACACTTTTGATCCTGATCGTTACAGTCAACCTACACCTGCTTCTCTACAATTTTTACTTTTTGTTCCTGTCAAGCAGAACAAGTCTAATCTGTCTTCTAAATGATAGCCTTTAAAATAATTACAGAACTAGAGAGCTAGAGACAGAATAATCTAATCCAACCTTCTCATTTTACAGACAAAGGAACTGACATCCCGAGAGGATGAGCAAGGTCACAGAGATAGCACGAATCAGGGCCAGTATTTGAACTCAAGTCTCTGGATTCAAAATCCAGGACACTCTCCAGTGAGCAACACTAAAGGCAGGTATTATGTTTCTATTCCTCCCCCATCCCCACAATTTTTTTTTTCATTTTTTTAGGTTAACCACCCCCAATTTCTTTAACTGATACTCATATAATGCTCTCAAGGTCCTTTCCCATCCTAATTGCCCTCCCAGTGATACCCTCTAGCCTATGTCATAACTTAATTTGTATTCAGTCATTGTAGCCATATCTGAGTCTCTAAAGTTTTCTTGGCAGAGATACTGGAGTATTTTACCACTCTTTCTCCAGCTCTCTATTTTACAAAGGAACTGAGGTGAACAAGGTCAAGTGACTTGCCCAGGGTCACATAGTTAATAATAAGTGGGACCAGATTTGAACCCATGAAAATGAGTCTTCTTGATTACAAGCCCAGTGCTATATTCATTGCACCACCTAGCTGCTGTGATAACTTACCCATCCCTGAATTCCTCATGGTGCCTAGAACAATATACTTTGCCAATCACAGGCGCTCCAGAAATACTTATTGGCTGGCTGAGATAAGCTAAGCCTGGCCTGCAGAGTTTGACTCAAGCTACCTTTTCCTTTCATTCTTTCTCATCACATCCAGGCATGTTTTCCCCTATTCCACACCCCTTTCCCAATACTTTTCATTTTCATAGACTGTGATGTGACCTAGAAGCTAGAAGATGCCTGCTTAAAAACTGTTATTTCACACATGAGTGATAATATTTTCATCTTCCACACAACTCAAATAAAGGGCTAGTAGGGCTATTAAAAAAAAAAAACCAGTACAAACAAGCCTAAAATCAAAAAGCAATTCTTTTCCCATCACCTGGCCATCACTTTCATGGGATACTGTAGGTTTATTTACTAGGTTTTACTTGATGTGTATTGTAGACACAGACATCAGCCTAAACATTGAAGTGAAAAACAATATATTCATAGGAATTTCTGTGATCATAAAAATCTACAAAATAATTACTTTATAACAGAGATTAGGGGGTACTTTCCTTTTTAGCAGCTACAAGGAGAAAGGACAAAATTGAAAGGTTCTACCTAATGAATGTTTTCCAAATAATTAGTATTTATTATCCACCTACTATGGGCCAAGCACTCTGCTAGGCCCTGGGGAATATAAAAATATGTGAAAAAAAAAAAGGTCCTGCCCTCAAGTGATTTGCATTCAACCATGAGATATTTAGAAAACAGATAAATTGATTTAAAGGTAGAGACACTAACAATAATTGGAATCATGAAAGGAAGCTGAATCTGTGCTTTGTCTTGAAGGGAACCAGGGGTCCTAAAAGGCTTAAATAAAAAGGAAAAGAATTTTAGGCATATGGTGTAACCTGTACAAAGATATGGAGGCGGGAGATAAAATGTCCCGTAAAGATAACAGCAGGAGAACAATTTTGCTGACACATGGAGTATGTGAGGAAGATCGATGTGTACATACATGATCAAGCCTGGAAAAAGGCTACTCCTAAAGTTTTAAGCGTCAAACAAAAGTGTCTTTGTATTGTATTCTAAAGGCCTTGGAGAGACACAGAAACTTGAAGATCCTCCACTAAGCTGTGGAAGAATCGCTACCTTTGTCTGTGAAGGGAGTGCTTTGTGGTTTCTATCCCTGTGGTTTTCAATCTTTGGGACTCTCTAAGCAAAGGAGAGGGCATAGCCAAAGAGCATCATGGGAGTCATCACCCTTCATTCCAAAGAATGAAGCTAAGTTTTGGGTTCAATATAAAGAACAGTTTAAAAAAAATTAGTTGTCCCAAAGGGGAGTGGATAGTATTAAGTAATCAATAATTTCCTACCCTCACAGATCATCAAGTTGAGATGAAATACATTGTTTGAATATCACAGAGGGGATTCCTTTCAGGGATAGGTTAGACTACATGGCCCTCGATGTCGCTGTTCAGATGTTCTTCAGTAGTGTCAGACTTTCTGTGACCCTATTTGGAGTTTTCTTGGCAAAGATACTGGAATGGTTTGCCATTTCCTTCTCCAGCTCATTTTACAGATGAGGAACTGTGGCAAACTAGGTTAGGTGTCTTGCCCAAGGTCACACAGTTAGTGAGTATCTGAGGTTAAATTTGAACTCAGGAAGATGAATCTTCCTGACTCCAGGCCTGGTATTACATCCTCTGCATCACCTAGCTGCCTCTGAGATTCTAATTCTGAGACTCTATGATTATACGCCTGCATCTCCAACATTCTAAATTCTCTTATGACATATCTTCTGGTTCTGACACTCTATATTCTATATACTTGAGGTATATAGTATGGTATCTTCTGGCTCTAAAATTCTGAATTCCTAAGAGCATTCTAGCTCTAACAGTCAGTCTTCAAAAGTCCCTGCCAACACCTAACATTTTATAGTCCAATGACTCTTTCATACAGGGCCCAACCCCATAGGTATTACAATCTAATTGGGCAGATAAGACATCAACCAAATAAAATTAATGATAACTTATTCCAAATCTAATTCCCCAGTCCATAGTGAGGCTGTATGGATGATTTAAATGAAAGCTATGGAGTATTTGAATTTCTGCCTAAGTCATTATTCACTCACTAAGATAAAAAGTTATCCACATCTAAAAATGTCATCCTTTAGATAAGGTCTTTTGACATATTAGTTGGCCTTTTCATCATAAATGTCCCTCCAGCTTCTCTTTAAAAAAAAAAAAGTCCTTTGATTTTAAAACACTTGCAAATGAATTATTTATTCAGATGGATGGTAATGAAAGCCGTTGTAATTAGAACAAAAGTCAGATGAATTTTGCGTGTCTTCTCCCCGCTCCATCTTTCCCAAAGATCTCTATAAAAGAATAAGCATGTCTGTTTTACATTCATCTTCTGAAACCATACAGCAATTTGAAGCTAATGAAAGCCAAGTCTTATACACTTTACTTTTACAACTGATGTCTGTTCAGTCTTCCCTTCTCAGTTGCTACATACATATTCCCCTCACTTTCCATTTCTATATTTTTTTATTGTGATGCTGATATGGCTTCAGTTTTGTTTCTAGATTCAACTTGTTTGCAGCTTTCAAATGGAAAAAGTCAACATAAATGGGCTCAGCCATTCATATCCAGGACTGTTAATTTCCACCTATCAGACAGATGTTCCTGGTGGTGCCAAATTACTGATCCCCATTCAATAATCAAATTCTTTGTAGATATCTTTCAAAGGAATTCTGTTTGGGTTTTAAATGAAAAGGAAGTTAGATCATTAAAATGGCTTCCAAACTAATGCATTTTAAATGAAAAGATTTTTAAGCCTTCAGAAAAAAAAGAGTCAAGCTGAAAGATTCAGGAAAGCTCAAATGAATATGTTAATTCTGTCAACATTCAAGACTCGGAGACCAAGTCTAGGACTAATATAGCATATGGTGATTTATTGCTCGTGAGCCATAATTTTAACTACTATTTTTTCTCCAACTAAATAAATGTCTCTAGTGAAATTTTTGTCATGGAATATGCATATATATAAGTCTCTGTTTTGTTTTAAAGATGAGGTTACTGTGCTAAGAGACATTAGTGATTTTCAATCAGATATGTCAAAAAGGATTGAGTTAAAGGAACAGATGACAGATTAATCCATAGCTCTTTCATCTACATGGTGCCAAATTTAATCTGTCACTCTACGGACACAATGTATTTGCATATCTGCCACATCATTTCTATTTAAAGGGGGAAAAAGACAGAGATGAGCTGCAGGGGGTAGAATTAATAGAAGTTGTTTAGCTAAAGCATCATGCTACTCTTTTGTAACCAAGAGTTTTCTCCTAGAATTTAAGTAGTCTGTTTATCTTGGACTAATTGAGACATTTTCAGGACACTAGTGCAGGTGAGAGAAAAAAATAAGTATCTACCTGTGAATGCTAGAGTAGGCCACTGGGTTATCACATTTAACTTCTCACAACAGGCAAAAATCTTAAACATGCTGGTTCTTATTATCTTTGAACAGTGAAGAAACACTTTCTCTCACTCTATGACTCTCACCATTAATAAAATCTTCTGTCAAAAACTGTCTTTTGGAAATAGGAAAGATACACAGTCATCTAACCATGTTGGATGACAACAGCAAAGAGATAGAGACGGAAAACACCTCAGAGATTATTTAATCCAACTGCCTTGTTTTACAGATGTATAAAGTAAGGCTCGGAGAGTTTCAAGATTTACCCAAAGTCACAATTTGCAAATGGCACAGACAGGGTTTGAATCCATGCCCGGTGACTATAAATCTAGAGTTCTTTCCACGGCATCACACTTTATGACTTTAAAATTGAGATCACATTTGAAATTATGTTTTTTTAAGGTACACAAAGGCTGGTTAAGGGATATATCATGGGAAGTAAGTGGAATAACAAATTTTGAAAGGCCCCCATAAGACCTTATTGAAGAGACTTGCAAAAGCCTAGATGCCTGGAGTGGAAATTAGAAACAAAGATATTAAACATCATTTAAGTGCCTACTACATTTATGGATATTTTACCATACAACCCAGCTTACACTGTTTGTTATTATGAACCCCTTAATCTCTCTTTGCCAAGGTCCTGCAGCCTCTGTCAAAGGCACACCAAATGTGAAAAAGAAGAGACCAAAAGTATAATCAAGGACACAGTTATTTTAGACTTTACAACACTGAATCATGTGCACTAAGCCATCTAGCAGTTTTCAACAGAATCTTACTGCCCAGTTCTGGGCATCTAGGTAGTACAGTGGAGAGGATATCAAGCCTGGATTCAGGTAGAATCATCTTCCATGGTTCAAATCTGGCCTTAGCCACTAGCTGTATGACCCTGGACAACTCACTTAACCCAGTTTGCCTCAATTTCTTCATCTGTAAAATGAGCTGGAGAAGGAAATGGCAAACCACTCTAGTATCTCTGCCAAGAAAACTCCAAATGGGGTCATGAAGAGTCAGACACAACTTACAAATGACTGACCAATTGCCCAGCTCTACTTCCCGAAATACATGAAACACAGGAATACAGCAGGGAAACACAAAGGTACACTATGAAAGCTACCCTGCTCTGGCCTAGAGGGGACACACCTATCTTTTTTTTTTTCCTGAAAACACCACTCCTTGCAATTAAAGACAATTTAGAAATATCCAATCAGAAGTCTGGGATAGCATCACTTTTCTAATGGGGAGAGATGCTAGTTGGTCAGGGTTATTGGTAGAAGCTACTGTCTTTCTTCTCCACAGATCATTTTCCCTGTCTTCTGAATGGCAGTGAACAAGTGATATTTGCATGCTCCTAACTTTTACAGTACTTGTGGTCTGTATTTCTCACTGGTCAGTTGCCATAAAGAACCTTGTTTTGAAAAGTTGCATAGTACAGTTTAAAGGGTGCAGGGTCTGGAAACAGATGGCCTAGGTCTGAGTCATGATTTTGCCAATTTCAAGCTGCGTAAAAGGCATTTGTTCTCTCCATTTCTCAATTTCCCCATCCATAACAAGTGGATAATACTGTGTTTATAAATTACTGTAATATCTTGAGGATTAAAAGAAATGTCTGTCTGGTAATGCATTATTTTACATATCTGTTTATGTGGAAAAAATAATCTCTCCCACCAGATCCCTTCTTTTTACCACTTATGGCACCAGGAACAATGTTAGACACTGAGTAGGAATTCATTAAATATATATGGAGTGACTAGTCACACATTTCCATGTGTGTGTGTGTGTGTGTCTGTGTCTGTGTGTGTGTGTCTGTGTCTATGTATACATACACTGAATAAAGATGTAGGACTAATAAGAAAAGTTAAGAACAAAGAAAGGAGGTGTATTCCAAGTGGAAAGAGAAAGAGTAAATGAAAGGCCATCGTTCCAATTGAGTGAATAAGGATAACAAACAACAGCATGAAAGAAGAACTACTGAGTTATTATTTGACTTCTATTCATTTTACTGACGATAATAATCTTTGGATACAAGAGGAAAGAAGGAAAATGGCAGGTGAGAAAAAATACTAAATGTGCATATAGTATAAGAGGGTACAGATGTACTTGAGCACATTCTCCACGAAATCCCCCAAACTTGAAACCTAAGAACTCCAAAAAAAGGAAAGAATCCGTGAATAATCCTGTCCCCCTTTGAAAAGCAGTTATGTAAAGACTCATGAAATTTCATGTCTTCAGTAACCCCAAGCAAGGGATGCTTTGATTACATATTTGATTCTAGTGTAGCTAAGCACAAATCCATCAAATACCAAAACTATTCTATGATTGCCACTTTCATTTGTGTCCAAGTAGCAGAAGCCCTGTTTTTCTCTTTATGTTTCTAGCAGTAGTGAGTCATTTGTGATCTTGTAGGATGAGATATATAAGAGGAAGTGTCAGTCATTCTCCA
Organism: Petaurus breviceps papuanus; assembly: GCF_028583685.1. Classification (NCBI taxonomy): domain Eukaryota; kingdom Metazoa; phylum Chordata; class Mammalia; order Diprotodontia; family Petauridae; genus Petaurus; species Petaurus breviceps. The sequence goes on from NW_027186372.1 coordinate 27,730,251, forward strand.
TCACCCTTTCTACATGGTCTGCTTGGTTTTTGTTCTAATACTACATTACCACTAGCACAGCTAACCTTTGACCATCATCCCATTCAACTGAAGCAGTGACCCTTAATTTGCTGCTTTTCTTTCTACTGATATATTAAAAGACCAACAAACAAAAACCACCACCTTTTCATTGTTCTTCGCTTTCCTTGTCAGCTCCACACCCCGATTCAGTGAATGCATACATGTGCACACAAGGACAGCAACTACAAAAACAGACAACCACACCCAGAACAGCAGAAACAATAGTTGGCCAGGAACCTAGCAGATCTGGGTTCTAATCCTGACTCTATCAATAATAAACTATGTGACCTTGGACAAGTCATTCCTACTCTCTAGTATTCAGTTCCCTTATCCATCAAATAAAAGGTTGTACGAAAAGATCTCTAACATTCTGTGATACTAACATTTTGTTCATTTATCAAAATCTCTGTCTCAAGGTTTTGCTTTGAGAAGGAATGAAATACAACACTTTAAAGCAATTCCCAGCATTGTGAATTTTAAATCACAGGGAAGCCATATTAAAATGTCTTCCACTGCAATATTTCCTGGCAGGGGTTAAAATTAAAGGCAGCTGGAAAGCTTAATCACCTCACATGTGTGTGAACACCCAAGTAATATTTACTAGACCTCTACAACTTCCACCATCCATAAAATGATTCTAGGCCCCATACTTAATTATGCCCTGAGTAACAGTATATTTGTAAAGGCAATTAATAAATTAATAGGGTTTTTAACACTACAAACAAGTTGTAAGAGCTGCCTAACATGTTTTGACATGATGACAATGATCTGGCACTCTCACACTAAATCATGATTCTGTTAATATTTATTCTGTCAAAAGCTTAGAAATAATTGCCACATTCGACCTCTATGTATACAAACATCCCCTAATTCCCACTTTTTCTGCCACTACCAGAACACTCCCAAAGTTTGATACGTCCAATTGACTTACTCCATTTCATCCTGGAAAAAATGAAAAAGCCAGAGAGACACACACACACGTGATTTTACACATTAGCACATTTTAATTAAATCTTTCAGAGGGTAGAATAATATGTGTGGATCTAATTAACTTACTCATCAGGCTCATAAGTGGACCAAAGTGTAAAATATTTGAATTCAAGCAAAACAAGACTATTAAAGGGAAAAATCTGGCAAAACACTTGTTCAGCTCTATGAGGAAAATAGACCCTTTTTGTCAAAACCTGAGCCTTGGCTAGTTAAAAGATGTCTTTCCATCACAGATTTTGAATTCAAAGGAGCCTTGGAGGCCATTTTGTCTAAACTCTCCTTTTTCAGGTGAGGAAAATGAGAGCAGGGAGTTTTTTTTTTTTTTAATCTGCCTAATGTCACACAGGAAACAAGCATTAGAAATTAGAAAAATGTAAACCACAACCTCTGCAGACTGGCCCATGTTGTCTGCTTTTGATTTTAACTTTTGTTTGTTTTTACAACTAATTTTGTGGTTATGCATTTCAATGGGGCAGTACAGAAATTCTATCCAAACAGTCATTTTGTTATTTTGGATCTCAGTTTCCTTACCTATAAAATCAGGGGGTTGAAACAAAAAAGGGTTCTAAGGTCCTTTCTACCCTTGACATTCTGCATTCTATCGTTGAAGGTCCTTGTGGGTTCTAATATTTTATGGCATTTTATTTCTAAAATGGCTGCTTCAGGATTGTGAGTCATTTATGGAACATAATCTCATGTTAGTATGTTTGGAATCCAGGAAAGAAGAAACAGTATTTCAGCAATGAAATAGTTCATTGGTGGTTCAGAAAGACCACGTGAAATTTCATTTCCCCTATAAGCAGATAAAAACAAATTGGACCTATTTTTTATTAGATTACATAGCACAGATCAAAAGTTACAAATCTGGCATAAATTTCAAAATAATTTTTCCTGAGGTCTTCTGGGAGATTAATTTTTCCTTCCTTATGACAGGTTAACTGAACTAAATTTTCAGCATTCAGGTCTGGCAGGTGAGCAAGTCTACAGCAGTTCCTTTCAGAATTATGTAGTTTTGTTTCAAGGCCAGTTAGGAAAAGAGAGATTTGAAATTGACCACAAACTCATTTATAATAAACTTACAAGTAACTTGGGAATAGGAAGTGACAACCACCTAAAAACAAGTAATAAGCCCATTAACAAAAGCTTTTCAGTTTTAAAATATCACCAACTATCAATTTCACTTTGTAGCAGCAAGCACCCTGGTGTCCCTAGGGTGGCTGCTCACACAGGTTCTTGGATCTGCTTTGATAAAGGAAAGCAACTCAAAATGGGTTAACAAGCTTACTTTAATCAGTCATAGATGTATCATTTACCTAGTTCAGAGGAAAGAGGTCAGCACCCCAAACTTCAAAGTATACAGACAGAATTATCAAGACAGAGAAACAGATCAAGTAGACAGATTCCAAACTGTCCAACCATTACATCCATACCCAATCAACATCTGGGTTTCAACATCTGGGTTTTTCAAAGCCGAGGGGGGGCTCTCAACAACGGCTTCCCAGAATCCAGATCAAATCACAGAACACTTTTCAAAGTGAGCCCCAAAACAAAGCTTCACATCAGGGCTTATACAGCCTTCTTCTGGCTCAGAGAATGTAACAACCTTCTGGACCCACTGGCCAATCAAGAAGTATCTACTGAAAAACAAGCCTCCCACCCCAGGCTCCAGGTGCACTTTAGCCTAGGGGCAGGGAAGATCTTTAAAATTAACATTCCCATTACACACTTTGATTTTAAAACTAAAAAAACAAAAATGGAGAAATTCTATGTTTAAAAGCCATTTCATATGTAAACAATATTTAAGGTCTTGTGACATGTCACCAATCTACAATTTGAGAAATAGAGATATTGAAAAGGGCTTAATTAGTCTGGTAAAGTCATGTGCTCTAAGCAATTCAGTAAAAAAGTGCTGTCATAAAATGTAAGAACTGGAAGAGATATTAGAGATAGCCTAGTCCAATGGCTTCATTTTACAGAGATGTGGAAACTAAGATTCCAAAAGCTGAAGTGAATTGCAAACAGGTACCTGAAGCAACTGCAGCTCCCATTTATACAGTGCTATAAGGATCCTGGAGAACCTTCCTCACATTGTCTCACCCAATTCTCAAAACACCTATACAAAATAGGTGCTATTATAATGGGCAATTAGGTGGCACAGGGGATAGAATATAGGGCCTGAAATCAGGAAGTCTCATCTTCATGAGTTCAAATCTGGCCTCAGACAGTTACTAGCTGTGTGACCCTGGACAAGTCCCTTAACCCTGTTTGCCTCAGTTTCTTCATCTGTAAAATGAGCTGGAGAAGGAAATGGCAAACCATTCTAGTATCTTTGCCAAGAAAACCCCAGATGGGGTCATGAAGAGTTGGAAACGACTGAACATCAAAAATAATGATCTTGGGGGCAGCCAGGTAGCACAGCGAGTAAGAGCACTGGCTCCAGTGTCGGGATGACCTGGGGTTCAAATCTGGGCTCAGATACTCAGCACCACACCCAGAAATAACTGGCCGTGTAACCTTGAGCAAGTTACTTAACCCCTATTGCTTTAAAAAAAAAATAATGATCTTAGATTTGAACTCCAATCCTTTAGCTCAAACTCTGTGCTATTTTCACCATGTCACAGAATGAGGTTGAAAAAGACAATATTAAGAACGTTTAGTCTTAGTTGAAGACCCTCCCTGCACATTTTAAAAGAAAACAGAAAACAACTAACCTCTGAAAGAAAGCATGCTAATTTTGCTTTTAGTGGGATTTGATGTTATCACCTGAGACCTTCCTTTAACTTAGTAAGAATCTTCTCTGTGAAATATGAGTCTAGCCAGGCATTTTCTATATGCAAGCTTTATAAGAAGATCAATCATGTTTCCATTAGTGGAGGGGGTGAAGGGGATAGTAGTCAATGCCAAAACAAAATCAGAATCCTTTACAAGTATTTAAGATGATGTTTTTGGTGTCAGATACTTCCTGAAAGCAATATGATACTATGTAGTCAATTTTGTGGATTTTTCTTTGACAAAACTCTGAGTCTAGGCCAGCCAATTCATCCAGTAGGCTTTAGGACTGCCTTCATCTTCATAAGTTAAGTATGTGAACTCCAGGCAATGAAAACTAATAAGAATATTAGCAGAAACAAAACATGAGGAAGGGCTTAATGCATGCTTGTTGATTAGTTGGTTCATAATTGGCAAGATAAATTTACAACCAAAAATAAAATAACATTTTTGTTCCACATCCAAATAACAGTACATTTATATTTGGATTATCTAAAGGTTTGGGTGTATTTTCCCTACTAACCTCTGTCAGTACAGATGACAAAGAGTTGTTACCCAGCTTGGCACACATTTTTAAAAAAGTATAAATAATATGTAAAAGAAATAGAATAGAGATGGCTAATTCTGTAGTGAATGGTATGCTGTAGGTATTTGTTGTTGTTTTGTAGTAGGAAGAGCACTGGGTTCACAACTCAACAGATATAGTTTTATTACCACCTCTACCAGTCAATCTATGTGACACTGGACAAGTCACTTTACCTCCTCAGGGGTTAGCTTCCTCCTCTCTTAGATGATGGCATTGGCCTGAGTGATCTCTCTTTTCTTTAACGTTGTTCCAGCAATAGCAATATCACGTTGAATCTTCATTATTTTTTTACATTTCTAAGCATGTTCAACAAATGAGATAATGTTATAAAGCACTTTGAAAACCTCCAAGTGCCATACAAATGTCAGCTACAATGATGATGCCTACATCTTGTACAGCAGGGGTTCTTAACCTTTCAGGCATCATGGACCGCTTAGATAGTCCAGTAAAGTCTAAAGATTCTTCAGAGTAATGTTTTAAACACACAAAATAAAACATACAGGATTAAAAAGGAAACCAATTTTAATGAAATACTGATTTTTTTTTAAGTTCACAGATCCCAAGTTAAGAAGCCCTGATTTCTCTAAGACAAGCCATACATGGACAGTCATGGACACTAGACACCACCTCAAAGTATCTGCATGCTCTGTTCCAATCTGGGCCAGAGCTCCCTGTTCCCTGTAAGTCTAGAGCCAACTGAATGAGACACAAGAGGAGTCATGATTCTTTGACTATTAATTGCTCCTGAGCTGATCCCAGACATGGGGAAATGGATGAGCTATGACATCTAATCCTAGTTCAGATATGAGATGTCACTTAATCAGGAGGTAAATCTATTTCATTTCCTTAGCAGTAACACCAAAAAAAGTCATACCCATTAAACACGCACACATATGCACAAATATATTCATATAAATACATACTATATATGTATGCATGTATATATGTGCATGTGTATATATATTTACATATATATACATATATATATACACACACACACATTCATGGCAATTTTTAGGAATAGAAAATACAGTCTGAGTATTAAAGACAATAAACAATATAGTGCAATCAGTAGAAACAGTATTGAGAATTGAGGTTGTCAGGGAAGACAGTGGAACTCAAAATGAGCCTAGAATGAATGGTACCATTTAGACAAATGGAGAATGGATGAAAGCACTACATAATACATTTTTTAAACAAATATTTACTGAATCAATATTATGTGAAAGTCATTATACGAAATGATGAGTAAGATGAAAAGGATGAAGACCCTGCCTTCATTCAATTCCGTTATGGACTTGGTAGTACTAGTACCCTCTGAGCATTTGTGTGCTATACATAAAACACTTAAAATATTTAATAAATATGGTGATATACAGATATATTTAAGATCAACAATTTGGCATCAAATTATAAATTTCTTCCCCACACTCTTCTAGTTTGTTTCTTACTGTGCAAATAGATCTTTCTGAATTTCAACAAGGATTGTTAAGGTGAAGAAACAAGATACAAATGTCAAGAATTTTTATAAGCAACAATTTTCCATCAACCACAAGTATAGTGTTTAACTACAACACATATTTGAATATTTAAAATATGTATTGCCTCTAGCTATGTATATAAAATAGTATGTTAACTTTAAATATTAAGTTCAATAAATACAGCAGGGCTGGTGTAACTAATTAAGTACCTCTGATTCTTTTTAAACAATAATAAAGCCTTAATCCTCTTCATTCTTAAACCCATTTAAGCAATTTCAATGTTTGGCAAAGGAATAACTGAATGAATGAACATACAATTTTAAAGGGCTCTGTCACCATGAGATAGATCTTGTCCTTCATGCCTATTACTTAATTCATTTTCAAATTAAAATAAAATCTATATTTATACCTCTGTTTTTAATACTGTGATGGCCGAGTTAAACTGCTTTGACCTTCCACTTAGAAAAATATCAAAACATTTGATATGCAATGTAAAGCATGAGAGTGTGGGGCCTTCCTATTCCAATTTTTCTATACAACAGTAATTAGAAAATCTATGGGAATCCTGAGGCTCATTACTTAAAAAATAATTCTGCCACTAACAAAAATCCACTAGCTGGTTCTTAGTCACATTTCAAAATGAAATTTATATATTAAATAGTATTGATCTCAGTTTAGCTGCTGCTCTGACCACTGCCATACCAATCTCCTTAGCTTGGAACTCATTAAATCATTTATCTTGTCAAAGACCTAGGCACAATGCCTAGAAGTATCAAATACTTGAGGATACTGCTCTTATATTTCATTTCCACTTTGTAACGGATTGCCAACAAAGCCCTTACATCAAATTCAACCAATGAGAGATATCTTAAATGAGTATTGGAAAATAATTTGAAAATAAAGATCATATGAGTTTGTGGTAAGGATTTGCAGGCAGAGGGGGAAAAATATTCCTTACAAAGCAAAATGATGAGTTTTAAAATAATTGTTAACCATTCCAAGACTTGTCAATGTTTATCAGAGGAGAGGCACTGAAAACATCAGGGATGAGATTTGGGAATTATGCTGCTGCTTTCTGATAAAGGAAGGAAGCAGGTAGGGGTAGCAATTAAGTCAGGCTAGGCACAAGGCAGGTGGTTGGTATAGAGGTTAGTTAGTCAAAGTCAAATGAATTGGGTCAGGTAGTCATTTAATGGGTCTATAGAGTTTAAGAAGGACACAGGGCACAGAAGGCAATTCATATTAGGGTACTCACAGTCAGGAAGACAAAATCTAGGGCAGGCAGGAGCCAGAGGTTAAGAACAGAATCTCTTAGTTTGAATCCCCTGGGTCAGAGCGAGTATCAGACAAAAGTCTTTAGCATCCTGGATAGTTATCCAATAGTAAACTTTAAAGTTTCAAAGGTCAGAGTAAGAATTTATTTCCAGAGCTGTAGACCTAGATAAGATCATGATATTATGGATATTGGAGCTCCACATCATCTAATCTGACCCCATCATTTTAAACCGGAAGAAACTGAAACCCAGAAAGATTAAGTGATTGACCCAAAGGAGTGAAGACCGGTAACAGAACTGGGAAGCCGGGATTAGAACTGAAATGACAATACCTAGATCTCTTCTTGAAATTGACACACTGCCACTTCTATGACTGGTACTTGCTTTGTTACTGGGGCTCTCTGGCTGTTAATTAGAATTTTCTGAAGCTGAAAAATTATGAAGTTGAATTATGTTACCACTCTATTTGTCTCTACTGCCAAAGCTTATTTTAGTCTATAATGACTAGAAAGAGAATATCTGATCACCTATCACAGGAGTGATCACATGACCTTAGAGGATTAGTTTATGGTGAGACAGTTCATTCTTTCAAAGGGGATTGGGGGCTTTTTCTTCCGAGTTTGAATAAGAGACTCAGTCTGGAGACAGAGCACTGACTGACATGGATAGGACAAATGTTTTGTAATTAATTACTGATTTTTAAATGTAGTATATGAAAAACACTATTACTTTATTATCTACAATCATCTCTCTTTTATCATACTGAACCTAATTTGATTTAAGAAAATATCTTCAGGGGCAGCTAGGTGGCACAGTGAATAGAGCATCAACCCTGGAGTCAGGAGGACCTGAGGTCCAATTCAGCCTCAGACACTTAACACTTACTAGCCGTGTGACCATGGGCAAGTCACTTAACCCTAATTGCTCTGCCTTCCCCCCTCCAAAAAAAAGAAAATATCTTCAGTGGTCAAAATGGTGCATAAATACCCCCAAAATATAGTACTTCAAGATTCATAACTATAATAAAATTTAATGACAAATTTTGAAGAAAATGCACATTTTAAAAATTGAGAGTGGGTTCCTGACATTCTTTTCCTCAATGGAAAAGATTTATGACTTTAAAATGCCAATATAAGTTGTTCATATTCAAAGCTGTTAACATTATTATAGGGATACTTGATTATGTCTTTTTTTCCCTTTGAATCAATGGAACAAAACATCTGTCTAACTGGAAAAAAAAAGAATCAACTGAGTTATTGGCAGGATTCTATAATTCAGGCAGTTTCCCAGAAAACCAATTAGGCACAGTTTTGCTTGATTCAAAAATAAGTAACAAAACATTTTCAACTTGTTCAATGTCTTTTTGTTGTTGTTGTAGTTGGGAAGCTTTTTCTTTTAATCCTAAAATAAAATAATTTGCCTAAACAGCTGTTTCAGATCTAATTACACAGTAAGAGATATGGGAAATGTTTCTCAAACTGTTTTGCTTTGATTTTCATTTCTGCAGCAGTTCTCCAGCCTACTTCACTACTATCCAGAGACTAAACAATGGGAAGGAAGCATTATTAAGCATTAGCCAAGCAAGCAATTTATACCACATGTGTTTCATGCATTTTATAATGCTTTTTGTGTGTGTGTGTGTGTCCACCCAGCACCCAAACAATCAGGGTAAAATTGTAGCCTGTTATTGAAAGTTTTGTATAACCACCACTAAGCATGTGGTTGCTGAGTACAATTTTACATGTTTAAATAATTCTTCCCAAGACAATAAAAGCCAGCAAGTTTCTTTGAGAAATAGCAATTTCTTGTCATCATTCTATTTCCTATTTATTCAAATCTCACTGGGAAATCAAATACAAATAGAAAGCAAGGCAACCTTCAAGCTCTCTTAGGGAGTTTACATTCTAATGGGGAAAAAGACCACAAAGTAAATGAGACTGAAATTGATTTGGGGGGGGCTAGGTAAGGGGCATGGTAGAGAAATTTCTGTAGAGATGACTCAGTAATGCAGTCTGAAGAGAAATGAAGACATCTTTGGTCTAGGCCTCCTCCTTCAACTGGATAGTTTAAAAGGAATCAGCAGATCAGAGGAAGAGACCACAGGAGCAGTGAGCACTTCCAATATGAGAATGTTTAAAGTCCAGGGATGGAATGAGCTTCCAGGGTGAAGAAGGATCTATGGATAACAGATAAAGTCCTGTGGAGATGTGTCAATAGTTTAGCTTACACACACACACATACATGAACACACACACACACCCCTACACATCTATATGTACATACATGTGGGTATATAGCACATATTTGCACACATTCTTATTTATACATAATTTATCTAATAGATAAAACCCTACCATTCCCACAACATTATTTTCACCCTTCATTTCTTCTAGCCTAAACTACTGTAAAAGCTCCCTAATTATTTTCTTTGACAGTCTCCCATCTTCAATTTCTCCCTCACCTACCATTACCAACATAATCTTCCTAACGGGAATAACATATACACTCAATTGGGTGTGGAAATCTTTCTTACCCTACAGGAAAGTAGGGGCAAAGGGAATAAAGGGGGTAGTAGAATAGAGGACATATTGGGGGAGGGGGGCAAACACTTTTGAGGAGGGACAGGGTCAAAGAAGAGAATAGAATAAACAGGAGATGGGATAAGATGGAGGGAATATAGTTAATATAGTTAATCTTTCACATCATGACAATTATGGAAGTGCTTCGCATGACTACACACATATAACCAATATCAAATTGCTTGACCTCTCAATGAGTGTAGGTGGGGAGGGAGAAAGGGAGAGAATTTGGAACTCAAAGTTTTAAAAAACGAATGTTAAAAATTGTTTTTACATGCAATGGGAAATAAGATACACAGGCAATGGGATATAGAAATCTAGCTTACCCTAGAGGAAAACAGAAGAGGAAGAGGTTAAGAGAAGGGGGTGGGGATGATAGAAGGGAGGGCAGATTGGGGGAAGGGGTAATCATAATGTGTGCCCTCATGGGTTGGGGGGAGGGGAGAGTTTTGGAACTCAAAATCTTGTGGAAGCGAATGTTGAAAATAAATAAATAAATGGGGGTGGGGGGGGGAGGGAAACCGAAACAATCTTCCTAAAATAACAAATCGTGTATCATTCTCCTGCTCAACATTCTTAGCATTGAATTCAAAGAACTTCTCAAGTTTGCCTCTAGCCTGCATTATTAGCCTTGCCTGACACTATTCCCCTTTAAAGAAACATGAGCTGCAGGGAGAAAAAATCAGTGGACTAATAATTGAGACAAGATTTCATCTGTCCCTTCCTTACTCTACCTATTTGGGCACATTCTCTACAGCCAGAACGGACACCCCTTGATAGTCACCTGAAAACTTTGCCTCTTCTTTCATTATGGTTCAGCTAGGAGAGCTAGTTTCAGGAAGCCTTAATTTATTCTCTCTGCTAGAAGAGATCCCTCCCTCCTTAAATTTCTGAAGTTAATAAACATTTATTAAATGCCCACTATGTGCTAAGCACTGGGGATATAAACAAAAAAACATTCCCTGGCCTCAAAGATCTTACACTTTAAAGTGGATGACAACATGCAAGCTATGCCCAGGATAGATAGGAAATAATTAACAAAAGGAAAGCACTCGGATTAAGGGAGGTTGAGAAAGGCTTCCAGTAGAAGGTCAGATTTTAATTGGGCATTAAAGGAAGTCGGGGGAGTCCATTGGTGGAGATGAGGAAGAAAAGCATTTCAGACTTGGGGAACAGTCAGAGAAAATGCCTAAGGCCACATGATAGAAAGTCTAGTTCTTGGAAGAGCCCAGAGGCCAGGGTCCTTGGATCAAAGAATGTTTGAGGAAGTAAAGTATAAGAAGAATGGAAAGGTAGGACTTTGAAAGCCTAAGGGAGGAGTTTGTTCCTAGAGGACATAGAAAGTTTACAGATCTGGAAGATAGGAAAATTACTTTGGTAACTGAATGGAGGACAGATTGGATTGGGAAGAGGTAAGGAAGGCAGACCCACCAACTCCCTAAGAACTTGTCATATTCTAATTCATGGGTAGGATAGAACTTCTAATGAAGAAACTTGTTCTTCCAGAACAGAACAGCACTTGCACTACTGGCTTAGAAAATTTCTTGGAGAACTGAGAGGTTATGTAGCCTGCCCAGAGGGACATACCGGTAGCTAGTATGTGTCAGAGGAATGAGTTGAATTCAGGTTTTTCTGATACCAAGACTAGCTGTCTATTCACACCCTAGTGTTTCTCTGATTTGTATTATAGCTATTCCTATACACTGATAGCTATGGTCCCTATTAGGGCCCAAGCTAAGGCTCTTTTCATCTCTATATTCCCAACACTTAGCACAATGCTTTATAAGAACTAAGTATTTACCTCAGAGGAAAACAGAAGAGGAAGAGGTTAAGAGAAGTGGGGATGGGGGCTGATAGAAGGATAGAAGGGAGGGCAGATTGGGGGAAGGGGTAATCAGAATGCATGCCATCATGGGTTGGGGGGAAAGGGACTGAAAAAGCAAGTGATGGGGGAGGGGATCCCAAAAGGTTCAGCAGATATCCAGATCTTATCCAAGACCAGAAAACCTGCAATATCGTCTGGAAAGAATTCAAGGTCTCAGGCTTAATTGGAGTGAGAGTTGTAGAAGTTTAATGTTACGCTTCCATGAGAAGCGGGCAAGAGTCCTTTAGGGGACCTGCGAGTGAGAGGGGTACAGGCTTTTACTTTTAAAGGGTAGGACTGCCTTTGTCAGGGCTGGCCTGACGGGGGAGAGGGGGGGCCTCAATGCGTAGACAAAGGTCAGAGCTGACCAAGAGGAGCATGTGAATGGATAGTTTACATAAGATTTGGGCCAGGCCTGAGGAGACATGAGGGATTAAGTAAGAACAAAGGAGTCCCAAGGTGTTGCCTAGGCCTGGTGTGGATGGGGGAAGGGGCAGGTTGGGAAAGGAATTTTACAATACAAATGGCAGTTACAATTTCACAGACTGGTTTCACAAGTTGGTTTCACAAATTGACCTGGACCCCAGGTACCCCATCACAAGCACTCAAAAACAAGTGGAAGGCAACTAGACTCTTACAAAAACGACCTTGTCCACAACATTGCCACTCAGGATACTCGAATTTAGAGGTGAAAGGAAATTTTGAGATCATCTAGCTTGTCCCTATTATTTTACAGATGATGTAAATGAGACTCCTTTTAGTTTATAAGTTCTGGAATTCTCTGGTTTCATCCAAAGAAGGGCATGAGAAGAAAGAGAAATGTTGAACTAGATGTGTTTGATTTTATAAGAAAACAAACAAAACATTTCTGACTTCTCTAATTTGTTGGTCTTGCTATTATCTTCACTGACTGCCTTTTCCAACCAAGAGAAACAAACCTCCAGACTTGTAGTGAACTTCCCTAGCACCCTGTCCTCTCTACCCCCATGCACACACCTCTGCACAAATGCAGGTGCACACTCACATGCATGCATGCACACACACACCAAACCACACACACTTCACTCTGAGGGAGGTGATCTACTCAGCTTTGGGTCTTATACCAGAGTACCAGGTCCTATGCAGCACAGCCCCTGTGCCATCCACCCTAGTGTCACCTGTTCTCCACAACCACATTTTCCATGTCCAACTCATAAATAATAATCACATAAATTTTATTACTGCTGCTAGAAGAGGCAGAACTATCTACTGCTTTTATTTCTTTTGATTTTGAGTTGAGTTTGCCTAATCCAAAGCTCCATTCCCTAGCCACCACTCACTCCTTTCTGGGGCCCTATCCAACTCCATCTTCTCATTTCATTGTGGCCTATCAAACTTGCATTCCATTTTTCACAAATTACTCTTCATTCTAGCCCTCTTCCTTTCACCCTTCATCTGCCTCCTTGCAATTACAGAAACTTTGCTCTCTCACTGTACATCCCTAGACACAATCCCAAGTACTGAGTATTTTTGTTCTTCTATGTTCAAGGCTTGCTCTTCATACCAGGTTTTCTCCTTACCATTTTGCTCAGTGTCTTCTCCTTTGAGGTTGATTGTCTCAGTATGTCACCCACGACCAACTCCCAGGATTCATTTCTTGGTCTGTAGGTCATGTTCTCCCCTCTATCCTAAATTCTACCTCACAGTCTTCTTCCTTTTATTTATTCTCTTACATTTATTCTATTAACTATATATTTATTCTATTAACTTATTCTCGTATACTTGGGGATCTTCAGTTTATATACTGATGTTCCTTTAACCTCCTCATTTCCTATTAGTTGTTCCTTCACTTTATCTCAGCCAAACACAATTATAGGCATAGCCTTGACCTGGCCATTACTCTAAATATTTAACTTCCACAGTCCATAAAATATTCTCCTTTCCAGACTCCTTATGCCTCCACTTTCCTAAACCTCTGCTCCATCCTCACTACAGCCACTTAATTTCCACCATTCATTCCTCCCATCCTCTTGATTTCTCAGGATATCACCCTGACACCCCCATTTTGGCTTAACCTTCTTTCTCTCAGAATCTTGTTTGATGTATTAACTAGTTCAAATGTCTGCCACCCCAGAATCCCTTGCTCCAGGACTCTTTCATCACTTATCTCTTTCTAACCCTAGGTTTCTCCCACTGTCTGTCTTCTCGTTGCTCAGGTCCTGCTAAATGTTAGTATAACTTGTCTTACAACTACACTAAATGAGTCTACTGTAAAATTATGTCATTCAATTTCAACTTTCAGTGGCTTTCAATGATTCAGAAGAAACCATTTTACTCATCTCTGATAGACTCTCTATTGCACTCCACACAGTAACTATTGCAAACCCTCTTTTTTTGAACCACTTACATGGAAATTGCTCCCCTCCCTCTGAGCAGATGAACTCACCCTACACTTTAAAGAAAAAAAAAATACCTTAGAGGCCACCCATCACAAGCTTCCTACCCTCCCTGGTTCCACACTTTAATCAACTTAGCACCCTCCCCTATCTTCATTTCTTTTGCTCTAGTCTATGATGTGACCCTTCTTTTCAAAGCGGATACTTCCTCTTGTGCCCTTGATTCCATACCTTCTCATCTCCTCTGGCAACTTGACCCTTTGATCATCCCCTCTTCCACCCTATTTTTAAAGCTTTCTTTATCTAATTGTTCTCTTCCTGCTCCCTTCAAAGATACCCAGATTTCCCCCATCCTTAAAAAAAAAAAAACCTTCAATTGACCTTAACATCCTTTTTATAAATCTTCTTAAATGCCTCTTCTCTTTCATGTTCAAACTCCAAGAAAAAGTTATCTATACTCCTTGTCTCCAATTTCTCACCTCCTACTCACTTCTCAATCCTTTGGAATTTGGCTTCCATACCATGACTCAAGTCAAGTCAAATTAAGGATCACTTATTTAACACTTACTGTGTGGCAGTCACTGGTAACTGGGGGATAAAAGCATGAGCAAAAAGAAAAAAAAAAATTTCCCTGTCAGGAATTTGCATTCAGAAGGAAGAAAATAACACCCAAAAGGGGGAAGTTGGGGCAGGGGGTGGGGAGGGGCAAGGAGGAGGTACCAGTATATGAAGGATGGTGTTGAAGTCCAGAGACTGAAGGATGTGGCTGGTCTAGGGTGTTACTCAAAGTAGGTATCCCAGGAGGAACTCACCAAAGGAATAAGGGGGCCAGAAGTCACAGGGTGAAGGCAGCTGAAACTTCAAATAAAACTGCTTTCTCCACGTTTTTCTCCCCAAGGATTTCTTCATTGATAAATTCAAATGCCTTTTCATTCACTGTCCTTCTTGGGTTCTCTGCAGTGTTGGATATTAATGACCATGCCCTCTTTCTGAATATTCTCTGTTCTGCTGTGGTTCTCCTCCCACCCATCAGGGCAATTCTTCTTGGATTCTTTTGCCTCACCCCTTACTGTGTGCCTAGAGTCAGCTAGATGCCTTAGTGAAGAGACGGCTGGGTCTTGAGTCAGAAAGACCTGAGTTCAAATACAGTCTCAGACACTTACTAGCTATGTGACCCAAGGCAAGTTATTTAACTTCTGTTTGCCTTAATACATTGGAGAAGGAAATGGCAAACCACTCCAATATCTTTGCCAAGAAAACCCAATGTACAGTGGTCTATGGGGTGATGATAAGACTTCAAATGCTTATTGGTAAGTGGTCAAAAAGAATAATTCTAGGAGAGGAAAGAAGAAATAAAGGAAAGTAGAGAGAGTGTAACAGAACTATGAGTAGAATAAAGTGTAAATGGTGTGGAACCCAAGAGTATAGGAGCCCCTCAAGTATATGTATGTGGGGTGGGGGAGGGGGGAAGGGTGAGGGGGGGGGCCCTGTTCCTGGGTTTTGTAGAAGGATACAAAAAATGAGAACTGGGACTGGTGAACTGTGCTGGTCCTCTGAACCCTAATATAATAACTCTGGCCTTTCATTGGAAGGATATCTTCTCTTATTAACTATGATGACAAACCCTGGCAGATGTAAATATCTGAGTGGAATGTTTTGAGCCTCTAGTAATCTCTGTATAGAGTAAGAGTGAACTCCTCTTTAGAAGCCAAGAGATCCAGAGACTAGATCTAACTAATTTTGGCTTGACATTAAAAATCCTTCATAATATGGTTTCAGATGAACATTTCCATCTTATACTATTCTCTATTAGAAAATCTAGGGAAATCGGATAAGTAATGTATCATAGGTGGAGAACCTGCTGCCTCAAGGCCACATGTGATTTTCTAGGTCCTTGGGTGAGGCCTTTTGACTGAACCAAAGTTTTACAGAACAAATCTTTTATTAAGGGGGTTTGTTCTGTGAAGTTTGGATTCAGTCAAAGAACCACACCTGAGGACCTAGAGGATCACATATGGCCTTGAAGCAGCAGGTTCCCCACCTCTGCCTATCTCATCTGTTCATCAGGCAAGTGGAAAATGCTGATTTGGTTATGTGTGAGGGGGGGATTGAGGAACAGAGATCCTGTCGTTTACCTCCCTTCTCCTTTTCTTCCAGACATCACTCCTATCTTTGCTCATAGAAATCTTAAGAGATTTCTGTGGTGGTTTGCCAATCCACCTTCAGAGGTTAGAAGCCCTCCACAGAGCTGTCCCAGGAAGCCTATGGCTTTTATAGAACACTTAGATGCTCATGATACTGTTGTTCTCATTCCCCATCTTGCTCCTTGGCTCCTTGAAATTCAAATCCCTCATCTTATATGAGTTTTCCTCTCACTACCACCATATGTCATAGTAATGTTGCTTTTCTCGGACCAGAGGCTATTACATATATGAGAGCTGATTGTAGGAACTCTTCATGTTTAGCTTGGGCAAGAGAAAAAAATTGGGGAAACCTGAGCTGTCTCCAAAATGTTTTAAGTGTTGTCATGTGGAAGAAGGATTAGACATTAGTTTGCCTCAGGGGTAGAACTAGGAACAGTAGAAAATGGGAAAAAAATTCTACAAAAATTTCCTAATGATTAGAGCATTCCCAAACTAGAATAGTCTACCCTAAGGAAGTAGATTCTTTAACTAGAATCTGGATTACCATTTCTTAGGGGAGGTACTGCTCAAATACAGGTTAGGCTAAATGACCTCTGAGGTCCCTTGAAACTTTAAGCTTCTGCTGTTCTAGGCATTTCTGTAGCCCAGAAAAATGAAGTCACTTTCCCAAAGTCACAGAGGTGGTAAGAAGCCAAACCAGAGTTTAAACCTTAGCTTTCTGGCTCCAATTTCTATTGTACCAAGCTACTTCTCCTCTGACCTCACCCTGTTCTCTTATTTCCTTTCCCTTTTTGTCCCAAGCCAACTCCTTTCAGGGCTTAATGACTTTGTGTTGCCCTCTTCACGTTTCAAGATTTACAGTCATGGTCAGTTAGTGATTTAAGGCCTTTGGATTATTCCTGCAGCTCCCAAGCCATGACAACACCTACTGTTGGACCTCACAATTCAATGTGACAAGAGGGACCTATAATACACCATTTAATTAGATATATACAGCCTAGTAATAAACAAATGGATCACTTTTATAGCCACAACACTCATAAAAATTTTTTCCTATTTTTCATAGCAAACAGATACTGAAAGTTGAATACAATGTAAGGCATTAGAGAGATTGAGCTACAAAAGGAAATACATAATAATCAGCAATTTTCTGGGGAAATACCTGCAAGGAATCTTAGATGCATGGTTTATTGGGCTCAAAATCCTGGTTCTCCCAAGTTCGTTTCTCCAGTGCCAATTAAGGATTTTTCTTTGTACCATAATGCCATATAGCCTAGTTTTGGGGGAAAGAGATCTGCTTCTGAAGCCATGAAGACTTTCTATCAAGTATGGGCTCTGAAATGCAGTGGCTGCATGATGATGGGCAAATTGCTTAACATCTTTGTGCCCCAGGAAATTTTCTAATACTGTAAACCGCAGTCTCCTTTCCATCATTGGAGGGGGTTTCTGCACTAGGAGTTCCCTACATGGATAATAATACAGATCTGGTTTAAAATGTCATTCAAACCTATTTAATAAATTAGACCACCCTACCAGATTAGATAATTGGCTTTAACATTTCCTCCTTGATCAATAACTACTTATTCCAAGGGAATAGGAAATGACTTTCATGGCAGAGGCAAGAATTTAAATACTGTTTTCTGCATATACTCTATAGCCAATGTCGTGAATTAATTGGAATAAAATGCTTATTCTATATAAAATCTAGGTAGCATTTAAAAGTTTTTTTTTCTTTAATGACCAGAAATAGGTATAACCATGTGCCAGTCAATTTATATTCAGAGGTAACTCCCAATTTACGAACATTCTATTTAGAAACAGCCTGTGCATAGGAGCAAGTGGGAGGAGTAGGGCAGGGTCTATATCCCAGGCAATTGCCCTCTGGCAACCAATTCAAAACATCAGGCTTGTGATTAACCAGAATGAGACTCTCAAGATGCTGAGGACTTGCTTCTGAAATGCAGAGGTAAAAAGGTAGGTTTAATTCAATGGAATCCAACAAATGTCTAATAAGTTCCAGCAATATATCAGTACCGTGTTTAGAACTTTGGGATGCAAAGATTAAAAATAAGATATAGTAGAAGCCCTCAAGAACCTTACATTTTAATGGGTGGGACAACATTCACATAGATAGGTAGATGCTCCTTATTTATAGTCTTGATTGTTGTTCTGTTCTGTTTGACTCCTCACTATCCTATTTGAGGTTTTCTTGGCAAAGATATTGCCATTTCCTTCTCCAGTTCATTTTACAGATGAGGAAACTGAGGCAAATAGGGTTAAGTGACTTGTCCAGGGTCACACAGCTAGTTAACTGTCTGAGGTCAGATTTTAACTCAGGAAGATAAGTCTTCCTGACTCCAGGCCTGGCACTCTATCCACTGTGCCAACTAGCGGCTCATATACAAAGTAGCAAATAAAAAAGGAATTTCAGGGTGAAAAAAGAAGTACCAACTAGAGGGAAAAAAAAAACTGAAGAGATTAGGAAGAACCTCACTTTAGGAAGTGCCTTTAAACTAAGTCTGGAAGCTAGTGATTGCATGGGATGGAGATTTGGAGGGAAAGTTTTCCAGAGCCACAAAATGGGGAAATGCAATTGTTTTGTATAGGAAAAGGAAGTAACCTATGTTAGTCTGAATGTCAATTAATAAGAGACAAATCTAGAAAGATAGAGATAAAAAAAATAATCCTATCTCGTGTATTTATGCAGTCTTAAAATAATTATTGATAACTTCTATTTTTAAATTGCCTATATTTCCTCCTATATCTTTTTTTTTTTAAGCAATTGGGGTTAACTTGCTCAAGGTTACACAGCCAGTTATTTCTGGGTGTGGTGTTAAGTATCTGAGCCTGGATTTGATCCCAGGTCATTCAGACTCTGGGGCCAGTGCTCTTTACTCACTGTGCTACCTGGCCGCCCCTCCTCCTATATCTTTTCCCCTATTGCCCTTGGAAAAAATAACAAACCATAATAAATTTTGGCAGAAAAAAAAAATTCAGCGAAACCAGTAAACACATCAATGAAGTCTGTGGTTGTATGCAATGTTCAACACCCTTGGAATCCCAGGCTCTGCAGAGGGGGAGGGGAAGTATTTTCTCAACTCACTTCTTTGGAGTCCAGTATGGTAATTTAAATTTTGCCTCATTCAAGTTGTATTATTTTGATGCTCTTATTCATTCTATTTACTCTGTTATTGTGTATATAGCTTTCCTTGTTCTATTTATTCCACTTTGCATCAGTTCATATAATTTCTCCAAGTTTCTCTGCATTCATCATGCTTATACTACAAGTAATATTCCATTACATTCATGTACCATGGTTTGTTTAGCCAGTCTACAATGACCAGTTACCTACTTTGATTCCAGTTCCTTACTATGACAAATAATAATAATTACTACTACTATTGCTGCTATGTTTTGTTATACATGGGACCAGTTTTTGGTTATTTTTTTGGACAGTGATATCCTTGGAGTACATGGTAAGTAGGGAATTCTCTGGATCAAAGTGTATGGATATTTTAGCTACTTTTAATTACAGTTACCATTGACATTCACTCTAAGCCAGGAGAGCCCAAAATACAGCCATTAAATGGAGCTTGGGCAGAGACTATCGTGATCCAAACTTTGAGCTTCAGAGTATACTGGGTTTATGATTTTGTGAAAGAGGAAAGAAGGAAGGAAAAGAGGGAGGGAAGGAGGGAGGGAGGGAGGGAGGAAGGAAGGAAAGAAGGAAGGAAGGAAGGAAGGAAGGAAGGAAGGAAGGAAGGAAGGAAGGAAGGAAGGAAGGAAGGAAGGAAGGAAGGAAGGAAGGAAAGAAGGAAGGGAGGGAGGAAGGAAGGAGGGAGAGAGAGAAATCTAGCCAGTAAACCCCAAGTTAAATGGGCAGCTTCTGGTCATCAAAATTTACCTTCCTTTGAAGAGGAGAAGGAGGGAGAGGATGAGCTGTTACCCAATTAGCTGGGTCCCCATTCAGGCAACTCAGTCTACTCACTCACTCAAAACAAAGTCAACTGCAATTCATGTCATCATTTCCGTGATTCCAGGGTCCTCTTTGAAAATGAAGGACCAACCCAACAACCTGCCCATATATCTTAGAAATGAGACAATTAACAGAAATATTTTATACAATTTTCCCCTACTTTGTCTCTTCCCTCATCCTAGATTTTTATCCTTTTTGTGCAAAAGCTTTTCCACTTCATGGAATCAAAGCTGTCTTTTCATCTGCTGTGATAGCTTCAATCTTTTTTTTTTTTGTTTGTTTGTTTTTTGCTTAATTCACTCCCTACATATAGCAGTGAGAATCATGTGTTCTGCTTCTTTTCCCATTTTTAATAGTGTAAGTTTTAATCATGTATCCATTTTGAATGTGTTATGGAATATGGTGTAAAATGTTGCTCTAAGCCTAATTTCTGCCAGACTATCATTTCCCCAGTAATTCTTTTTAAGTAGGAGTTCTTTCCTAGTTTATGTTTTCCAAATTGGCTATTATCTTCAAGTATGTCTGTATCTTCCTTGTTAAGTTTATTTTATTAAATATGTTGATGTAGTTATAATTTAGTCATTGGTTCCCAGAAAAATATGCCCTTTCTCCTCCACTCCCAATGTCATAACTGATAGAGTAGAGAAGTAAAGACTATATTCTTGAATTACTTAGTGAAGTCTTTTAATAGAAACAATGTTCTAAATGGTGATCCCGAGTAGTTTAAACAATTTTATCAGTTCTATAATATATTACATAAGATGACTTCAAGGGAAACTGTATTCAAGCTACAAAAAAACAATAGATTTACAAATAAAAAAGACCATAAAGCATGTCAGAGAAGAATTATTTGTAAGAACAGGGATTGCTTAATCTAGAATGTAGAAAGGAGGTGAGTGGGCATGGTATCTGATTTCAAATGCGGAGCTGTGCTGCACAGAGGAAATTAAGTAATTAGACCTGTTTAGCCATAGAAAGTAGTCCTCAGAGCACTAGGACCTAGAGAGAAGTTTCAGAGAAGAAAATTCAGGTTTTGTGTACAAAAAAGTTCAAGGTAGTTAGAGATATCTGTAATGATTACCAGTTGTTTTCAGGAAATAATGAGTCCTCTATCAGTGAGGATCTTCAAAAATAGTCTGGCTGACTATTTGTCAGGGATTCCTGCTCCAGCAATAGTTGGACCAGATGTCCTTTTTGATACCTCTTCCAAATCTGAGATTCTGTGAATGTGTGAAATTTTCTAAGAGTCAAGAGACCTGGGGTTCCATCCCTATGTGACTGATCAAGCCACCTTTTCTCAATATCCCTCAGTTTCCTCATCTATGAAATGGGAAATGACATTTCTGTTTTTTGTTTTTAACTAGACCTATGATTTTGTCCAGTAAGGAAATTCCCATTGAGTAATTATCTTTCTATGGAGATAAGCAACTTCCCTGAAACTAATAATTTTACAGAGTTGCCTAGGGCACTAAGAGTAGCAGTAATTTGGTCCACAGTCACACATTCAGTATAGATCAGAAGTGAGACTAGAACTGAAGTCCATCTGGGTCCCAAATGAAATCAACTCTCTACTATGTCATATGCCTCTCGAGGAGTAAGAAAAAAAAAAATATATATATATATATATACAAACACACACATACACACACATATATGTATATAATTTTCAACAGGGGTTAGTTTGGAATAGTGCCTATAAGATCAAGTTTAAAGTCCCAGATACCTTAATAACCCTGGGCAAAACACATCTCTCAATGCCCTGGACAGCTCTCTAAAACTATATATAAAATGCAGGTTGCTGATACGTACCAGTGAAGGAAGTTTCTGTACCAGGAAATCCCTGTACCAATGAAATCATAGTTTCAGACCTTTTTTGTTAGTTTTATTTTAATGTATTTTCCTTGACTGGTCTGCCAGACTGCTTCAGACTATCTGAGAAGTTCTCATTTTTCTGAACTGTATTGATGGAAGTACTTTGTAAGCTATGATGTATCATATGAAGGTGAACAAGAATTAATACTACCTACAATTTTTTTTTTTGCCTTTTTTGGAGGGCAATTGGGGTTAAGTAACTTGCCCAAGGTTACACGGCTAGTTGGTTTTTTGTGTGTTAAGTGTCTGAGGCCAGAACTGAACTCGGGTCCTCCTGACCCTAGGGCTGGCGTTTTACTCACTGCGCCACTTAGCAGCCCGCTCTACCTACAATTATTGAAGACTTTGTCTCCTGTCAGTTAGGGCCAATGTAGGGATCCTTCCCCATTTTTCAAAGCTTAAAAGGAAAAAGTGAGGTCACCAAGGAAAATCTGGTTGAAATCCTGCTTCTCATATTATATTTATGGTGCACCTAGGGCTGAGTAGGCATGTAATAACGTAATTGTAATGATAGTAAATCTGACCTAAATGCCTCAGACTACATTCAGGGAATCCTAGGTCATGTAATTTCTCTTGCTGTTAATTAATGTCAAATAAATGTTGATCAATTACTTGAAAATGTCTTTAGGTTTCTGGCCTTCCCTAACCTCTACCTACCTATATGTAAGAATTAGTGGTTCTCATTTCTCTGTGTTCTCATGACATTTTTCATTCTATAGTTTCTAAACCCAGAATACTGCACACACCCAAAGCACTCTGTACCCATTCTGACCTTCCTTAGTTGAAAGAATGAAAGGACTTAAAATCACTTGTTTATTTACAAGCAATATGCTCTCATTCTTTGCCTTTTCCAAATACCAGTATAAAGTCTATAGGATTCTCAGGAAATAGAAGACAAGAGGAAGCAAGATTTTTGAATGTCAGTTTCTGTCTAATTCCATTTGACTTTATGTAATTAATTCCACAAAAGCCAAACCCAAACTTTAATTTGAAAATAGCAGACAAGTACCAAAGAGAAAGAGAATGATGTCTCTCACACAGAGATTATGAAAATTAAAATTCAAAGGTATATGCCAATTTGAAAGATAGAGCTGTGATCTCTGCCACAAGGGAAGATAAAAGGTAACTAAATCCTCTCTATATGAATACAGATGGAGACTGACATGAGTAGAGGCAAAAAGGTAAGTTTAGAGGAAAGAAACTTATCTCCTTTCTCCTAATTTTAGCAGAGAACATATTATCTGTCATCATTTCTTTGCAACTATTCTGATTCACTGACAAAGTAACCCCCACCAAAAATCCCTACACAATTATCATTTGAGTAATATGAATTAAGAGACTATCGAAACTTCACAGTCAAAAGTAACAGATGACTGGACTAGCATGCTACCTCTTTTAATCCCTCAAATATTTTCATTGACTTTCATTGACATAATGTAACTCAACCCTTTTCTGTCCTAGAATTAAAGGGTTTCATGAGCACTGTGAAGGAGGATTGAGTAAGACATGACTAAACATTTCATTGAGTTGCTATTCATTTCTTACCATCTGGATAACCCACTTCTGCTCTTACCCACTGCCCTGCCTGATCCCTGAAGGAGGCTACAGCTGATCTTATAACCTCAGAACTCGTGTGGTTTCCAATAGATCTGGCCACTGGACCATTACGTTTTTCAAGCCTTTCAGGTCTTTTTATCTGCTCTACAATTGAACTTTCTTTTATGTGTTGTCTTTCTCCTCCCTACCCTCATCCCCCACTCCCAGTTAGGAGGTAAACTGAGAAAAGAAACTATCTAAACTTTTTTATGTGTATCCCCAATACT
>NW_027186372.1:27754053-27776536 GCF_028583685.1 Petaurus breviceps papuanus
CTGAGAAAAGAAACTATCTAAACTTTTTTATGTGTATCCCCAATACTTTGCATAATGCTTAGAACATAGGAGTGAGTGAATCATTTTTTCATTCATTCATTCACCAGTACAAATGAGCAGCATAATAAAACACAGAGAGGAAAGAAATGGGAATCAAACCTGGCTTGCTATTTATTGTTTGACACAGGAAATTCACAGCATCTCTCCAAGTCTTGCTTTCTTCCTCTTTGAAAAAATGGGGTTGAAAAAACAAAAAGCAAAATAAAATGGGGAAGGGGGTTGGATTGGATCATCTCTAAGATCTCTATATAGATCTAAATCCATATAATCAAATCCTATGAATAATATACATGGACAAAGAGGAATTTAAACAGGTAAACAATATTTTGGAAGCATGGCATTGAGAGTATATAAATGATCATTACAGTATGAAAAATAGTGATCTATTAAATCATATAAAAAGTAGTCTATAAGGTACCCTTTGGAGCTCTTAAAGAAGTTGTGTTTAAAATGGAACTGGGCCAATTAAAAAACAAGATTTGTTAAGTACCTAAATTGCTAATCTAGTCCTGAACCAGGGCCATCAGAAAGATGTAATGGATAGTGTGGGGGTGAGTCATGAAGATTTTGGTTCACATCCCACCTCTGAAACTTACTATGCTATCACTGGCAAGTCACATTAGTTCTCTGAACATCAGTTTCCTAATCTATAAACTAGGGGTAGCAAGGCCCATTCCTTAAAATGAAGAAAGCCCACATTATCAATTCCTCATTCTGGGCAACCACGTGGAAAACTCTGGGGGACCTGCTTCTAGAAAGGTCACTTGTCATTGAGGGGTATAAACTGTGAGGTGATGGAAAAGATCTCTTCATGATTGCAGAGCTGGAAATGTTTATGACTCAGTGGAAGTGAAAAATGCAGTAGCCTGGCCATTGGCCTATTTCTTGGCTGCAATTTCTCCATGTTGCTACACGCTAGATTCCTGTGGAGTAAGGTGTGGATGAGATAACAGGGACCCTCATTCCTATACCTTTCCGGCACTCCCCATGTGGAGAATTGACTGAGCTAGGTAAGCTTGTGCCACAACTCCTAGCTACTTTTTCCACTTTATGCTTCATTCTTTGACTAGGTGACCAAACATGGCTTTTGAGGAAGCTGTGTCCAAGCTTGGAGATGACCTTAGCATTCTGAAAAGCCTGTAAGTCCTGGGTTGATTGAGAGGAGCAATTTGATTTACTGCCAGGAGCAGTTGGCTGAAGTCAATATAGGAGCAGAAAGTGAAGAAGAGGTTAAAGTTCTGAGTGGAATGATAGTGCAGAGCCCAAGTAAAATGTTAAATCAGCAGTCTTGTAGATGGTTTTCTGTTCTAAGTCAGTCACATAGCAGATTGCAATAGTAGTTTTTAATTCAGTTTAAAAAGCCTGTTTTTTTGTCTAATGTGCACTTGGATTTAGCATTCTTTTGTGTACAGGCATATATCACCTGTCCCAGATCGACTTTTTAGTGTACACTGCATTACTTTTTTAGTTTCTCCTTTTAGGAAAGACCTTCTATATGGACCAAAAGTTAAATCCTCCCTGGAGGAACTGCAGTGTGTGATTAATGAGCCAATTTGTGTGAGAACAGGGGGCATATCCCCTCTCATTAGAGGCAGGGTTTCCCCAGACTAAATCCAATCCAAACACATTCTTGGGTATAGAACAGGGAATGGGCACAGTAGCCCTAGTCCCTATCCTGAGCCAATAGCAGTGTCCCAAGGCTAAATAGGTATTATATATCATGCTTGTATTATCTACTTCCCAGGGTTTTTGGGAAGCTTAAATGGTCTAACCTATGTAGAATGTTTTCAAAACAAGGAACCAATCAGCATTAAATATCTACTATATGCTATGCTATATACTATGTTAATTGGACATACAAAGACTTAAATGACAGTCATTTTCTGAGTTGGGGGTGGGGAGTAGAAAATGTGCATATAAATATAGATATGGATATAGATACAGATATACACATGTACACACATATATAAACACATTCATATAAACATACTTACATAGCATTACTATATATGTATATATGTATGCACACACAGAGTATTCCCAAGGTATAAGTTACAATGAGCTATAGGGCTCAGGACCACATGTAAGGGTAATAGCTGGGCAGAGCTTTGAAAAAAGCTAGCGATTCTAAAATGCAGAGAATGAGAGAGTACATGCCAGGCATGGTGTAAGCCTGTGCAAAGTCCATTATTATTATTTTATTGTGACTTCTAGAGGGGTGCAAGGCCAGGATAATTTCAGGAGTGGGGTAAGTTGACAGTAAATCACTATGGGGCACTCCCCTGAAACATGTTTATCCATGTGAAATCTGATTAAAATGGTAATCCAGGGCAGCTGAAGGGGTGTGTACTGACATGGATAGTAGGCAGTCCCACCTTCTTGGCCTTGGTGAAGATGATAGTGTTACAGGCTGATAAATGTAAACCTCAGGTCTGAGTGTTTTTTATAGCACCATCTGATCCATGTCCTCCCCAGCAGCTGTCGATTTGTGTCTCTGCCCAGCCACAAGGTGCACAGTTCCCACAGTACCAAAGACACCCTCCCATAATTCCCTTCACTCCCAAAGTGCAGAATTTCAAACTTTTTGAGGTATGTCTGTTCTCACCATTGATCAGTAACATTCAGTGCACAGTCGAGAATAGTCAAAACCTTAGGACATGTGGACCTTAGCAAGGAATAAAGGGCTTCATTTTAAATAGTGGGTGGGCAGAGTCAAGAATAAGAAGGCTCTGGAAGGAGATAATCAGGTCTTGAAAGATTTATCTTCGGGAATTACAGGATTTCCAAACACAAATGAGTCTAAGAGAAGATTTAATTGCCGCCACCACCACCACCCTTTTGAGTAAGTTAAGATCTAGAGAAGGAAGAAATGTATTTCACTTCACAGTGATGGAACCAATCAAATAACTGAGGTCTCCTGATTTCTTGTTCTAGGTTCTTTCTACTATGCCACATTGCTTTCTGTGCAGCAGGATGCTGAAATTATCATCATGATGGTCCCTAGCACCTGAGATAGAAGAATACTCTTAACAGCAAACTGTGGGGAGGCTCTCTG
Organism: Petaurus breviceps papuanus; assembly: GCF_028583685.1. Classification (NCBI taxonomy): domain Eukaryota; kingdom Metazoa; phylum Chordata; class Mammalia; order Diprotodontia; family Petauridae; genus Petaurus; species Petaurus breviceps. Next base: position 27,757,169 of record NW_027186372.1, read on the forward strand.
GGGCAGTCACTTCTGAGGAATGGTTTCGTGCTGGTATAACAGGCAGGGGAAGTGGATGACTGAACATCTAGACTATCTGACAACCATTATTAAAGCTGGAAAGGAATATTCTTATACCTATTTATTAAATAAAAATTCTGTAAGCGTATGCTATGTACAAGGCAGCGTGGATCTATATGACTGCAGACAAGTCATTTTATCTGAGTCTCAGTTTCCCCACCTATAAAATGGGAATAATAGCAATCCTTCCTCACACGGTTGGTATGAGGAAGGTGTTTTGTAAAACTTAAAAGTGCTATGTAAATGTGGACTACTTTTATCACAAAGTATTATAAGTGTTGCTCAGGATATTAATTTTTTAGGATCTGCTCTCTGTACTACTTGTAGATGTTTCCTTCTATATTTCTATTCTTTTCTGCAAAAAAAAAAAATCAGTGACTGTGTTACAGTAATTCTTCAAAATAGGTACTATTAGTAACCCTATTTTGTAAATGAATAAACTGGGTTTGAAAGGTTAAGTAATTTGCTCAATGACACATAGCTAGCAAGTATGAGAGACAAGAAATGAACTTAGGTCTTCCTTCCTTATTCCCTTCTCTTCCTCTCTCTTCTCCCTCTGTTCACACTGGGTATCATACCCTTACCTATGGGTGCTCTGTCCAAAGAAATATAAATTTTCATTGCTGAAAACTCAAAAGATATCTTGCAGTTTATGGGCTAGATTTCTTTCTTAAGGAACATACTTTTAAACCAAATGTCTCTGGTTCCCATTGATTGGTCTAAAACAGGTCTCAGCCCAAGTCCTATTTGGGCCCTGATGGTTCAGAATGAATGTTTCTCTTTTGGCCAGAAACCCTGAGGATTTGTTGTTATTTTGGACTAGGTGAAAGAGGCCATTTTTTACCTCATTTTTTACCTAGCCTTAATTACTGAGTTGCCTCGATTAAATTGAGATCTGGGGAAGACCTCAACTTAAAAAGGTCAAGGTCTCCCACTGCATCAGGGGCCATCCTCAGTTATCCTGATCTATATTGTGTGACCCAGACAGCTCTTAAGGAAAGAGTGAGGTCAGTAACTTTGCATAGCCCTGACTCACTTAAATCCAATTTATTTGCAAGTTATGGCATCACCCTCCTGATGTCATAGTCCTTTTCCTCGAAAAAAGGACAAATAACAACATTCTAAAATCCTGCCCCAGTGCCTTTCTTACAATTCCTTACAAACAATATGTCATCTCTCATCTCCAAGCCTTTGCACTGGTTTGTCCCTCATGTTTGGAAGGTATTTTCTCTTCACCCTAGCCTCTGAGAATTTCTGCTTTCCTTCAAAATTCAATGAAGAAACCAGCTTGCACACCAATCCTTTCTGGTGTCTTCCCTCCCAAAACTCTCCTGTTTCTTTGGTATATATTTTGTGTTCACCTCTAGATGTACCTGTTTTCTCCAATAGTATGTAAAAACTCCCCGAGGGCAGGCCTTGTGTCATGTTTGTCTTTATATTTCCAGTGCATAGTACAAAATCTGGCATATAGAAACCACTACCTAGAGGTTGTTGATTTGTTGATTAATTGATTTATTGCTATAGACCTAATCCATAATCCTAGAAACAAAAAAAAAAAAGAGGAAAACGAAGTTGAGAGTACAGAAGTACAAATTGATTAGTGAACTAAATATGCTAACCCTAATGAATTCATTAAGTATAATAAAAATATAGATGAAAAAAAGGCCTACTTTTTGTTATTGTATCCTCAGTTCCTAGCACAGTATCTTAAGAATGTTGTTCAATCGTTTCAGTCATGTTTGATTTTTCATCAAGCCATTTGGGGTTTTCTTGGCAAAGATACTGGAGTGGTTTGCCATTCCCTTCTCCAACTCATTTAATAGATGAGGAAACAGAGGCAAACAGGGTTAAGTGACTTGGCCAGGATTACACAGCTAATAAGTATCTGAGGTACTATTTGAACTCAAGAAGATGAGCCTTCCTTACTCCAGGCCCACTGCTCTATTCATTATGCCACCTCGCTTCCCTGTCTTAAGAATAGTGGTCTCAAAGATGGTTTGCTAAATTGAATTAGACAGATCAGGGGAAGTAGGAAGCACATTCCAGGTCAATGGCATAAAATAAGCAAAGTCAAAAACCAAAATGGGGAACAGTGATTAGACCCAACAACAAAAGATATTTCACAGTAGGGAGTAATTGGAGATACAGATGAAAAACGAGGTTGGATGGATGCAAATGCCAGGCTTAGAAGTTTGTCCTTTATCCTGTAGGTACTGGGGTACTTACTACTTAAAGTTTTTGAGCATTACTTGGTAGAATGTCAAAGGAAAAAAAAAATCATCCTCAATTTAGGTGCCACAGTTAACATTTCTGAATGCAAGTAGCCCGGACAAGGCCAAAGAATCGGATAGCATGGAATTCTTAGCTGGGCAGGATTTTGACCTGAGAACAGGTTGTATCAACAGTTGTTAACAGGCAGGTGGAATCATGTCTGGAATCATCATAGCACTGCAAGAGAGACAGAGCATTGCATATTCGATGTCACCTATAAAAAAATATCCTTTAATTATCTGGGCTTCTCTCTAGGCACCAATTAATCACCTAAATATGCTGATCTCACTTCCTCTCACCAGTGCAAAGAGTAATACCTGAGGGAAAAAAAAAAACCCTTCAGTGTCAGCAGTCACCTGCTATGGCCTGCAGGCCCAGTGGTGCACAGGCTGGATTCCCACATGGTGCCTTGCACCTTGTTCTCAGCTCTGCATAGAGAGTAGGACAATCCTAAAGAGATTAACCTGTCAATCAGAGGAGGAGGCCTCATCCTCCCCACAGCACAGGTTGTATTATGTGATGAAATCTTTTATCTGGAACTTCAGCTAACACCGTTTTAGTTCCCTCCCTTTCTGAATGTGCCTGTGCAAATATATGGAACCACTAGAAGACATGGCTTTAATGGGTTGGCATGGCTGAGATGTAAATAATGATAATACCAGTAGCAATAGCCATGCAGCATATTTTAAGGCAGTTTGTTCTTTTCAAAGCATCTTCCATAAATAAGGAACTAGAAGGCAAAGGATTGTGTCCATTCCCTTAAGAAGGCTACAAGTGAAACCTACTGGATCAACAATCAGGAAATCAAATCCCCAGCTTGGCTGCCAATGCTGTCTATGTCTTGTCTCCAGGTCTTAGTTTCCTCGTTTGTAAAATTATAGGATTGGGGTAGATATAGGGGATGGCAAACTAAATCTGCCTTTCCCTAATTTTTTTTTACCACCTACTTTTTTTTCTTTTTAAAGTACAATAAAAATGTAAATATTACTAATAATTAAACCATTCTTAGCATGAAAGTACCAAGAGCAGGTAACAGGCCAGATTTGTCCCTCAGGTCACAATTTGACAACCCCTGGACTAGATCTTTAAAATCCTGTTCTGCGATAAAAATGTTTGTTTCTGTGCAATGTTCTGGCCAGACAACAGTTGATATGGACATGGAGAAAAATGAAAGCTCTCTCCCCTTCCTCAAATCGTCTCACATTCATTTATCTGTTCAAAAGTTAAATCTTTTATGAAGAACACAAGAGCCTTTCTAATAGGTACTGTTTTTCATTTTTGCCTTTGTTTATCCAGTGACTAGTAGAGAATCTTTCACATTTTGGATTAGAACTATGATTTCAATGTTACAGAAGCCCTTCCGCCAATGCAGATGAGCACCTGCTCAGCATCTCTTTGAAACTTACCTTGGGTGATGAGAGATTTAAGCACCCTGCCCACGCTTATATAGCTAATATAAGTTAGAGGTAACACTTGAACTCAGGTCTTCCTTACTGCAAGGTCAGATCTCTCTATCCACTCTATGATACTATCCCTTAAATTGCTCCTTTGTTGTTTGGTTGTGTTCAACTCCATGTGACCCTATAGAATTTGCCCATGGTTTTTTTCTTGGCAAAGATACTGGAGTGGTTTGCTATTTCTTTCTCCAGCACATCCCCATTTTAAAGAGGATGAACTGAGGCAAATAGGGGTTAAATGACTTGCCTAGGGTCGCACAGCTAGCGAGTATCTGAGGCTGAATTTGAACTCAGATCTTCCTTTGAACTCCAGTTCTATCCACTGTACCACCTACTTGCCCTACCTTGTCCTACTTAATAAACACTAAACAGAACTGAATTGAATATGTGGTGGTACTGAGTGTGGAGGGCCTTCAATTTCAATCAAAAGCCTAACTTTTACACAGTGGGCAGTATGATAGTTGCAGAATCATGAGCACCAGAATGATGTGATCAGATTATGCTTCAATAATCCAATGGCTTGGTGAACATGTAAACATAGATGTCCACTCCAATTGGATCTAAAATCACCTAAATTTTAAGTCTTGTCCATGTTTAACTAGAGGACTTCTGATAGATCTTTTAACAGTCTCTTGGTACCAAGATACTACTCAGGCTGTTAATTTGTTAGCTTTTGTACTTGCTATATGTAATGTAATACCAAGCAAAGGCAACTTCCCAGGTTCAAAATACCAGCATAGGTGCTCTCTATTTTATTCAGTGACAAACCAAGAACAGAGAAGATCAAAACATGACATCATTCAAAATACAGCATTTACTAAGTGTGATTAAATAATCTCCAAGTACTACCCCACCCCAGGATCTTCCAATCATTCAAACAATTACAAAGTCCCTGTTATAAATACTACTCCACCCCTAGGCTATACCTTAATTAAGTCCACCACAAAACACCTCTTCTCAAATGGAGATTAGTTTCCAAACATAGGTAAAGTACCTTCATTTGTCAATCACAGAGCACAATAAGGTCAAAAGTTCCCCACCCCCAGGATCACAATTGAATCTACCCCAGAGTTACATCAAGTTTAAACACAGCACTTAATACCCAAATGGAGGTCTTTTCTTCATCTTGACAGGAGGCAAGTTCTCAGCAATCTTAGTTCCTGGGGAGACAAGGCTTAGCAAGGCCATAAGATACATTGCCAGTCCCTTCATGAATTTATCCTCTGTCTGTAGAACAGTCCTAGAACCCCTGAACACATTAGCAAAGCCCTCTCCCAGGATTTCTGTAAACATACAACAAGAAAATCCTTCTTCAGGGCTTCTGAACCAACAGAAAGGCTCCCAGACCCCTGCAACAACAGCACTGTCCTTCACCAGTGGACAGTATTCATTCTGTCTGCAGGACAGTCTCCAGACCCCTGCAACAACAGTACTGTCCCTCACCAGTGGACAGTATTCACTCTCTGTCTGCAGGACAGTCTCAGGGCTTCTTAGCGAACAGCCAGGTTCCAGGACTTCTTCAACAAAAGGACTGTCTTTCACCAGTGGACAAATCTGGCAAAACAACATCAAAACAGACAAAGTACCAGCAAAACAGCCATGTCTCCTCAGTCCTTGGCAGCTCAGGGGGCAGGTCTCAAAAGTCCAGGGCAATTCAAAGCGGCCACCAGCAATTCTCTTAGTCTCTCTCCCTCTCCACGAGGTGCTGCTTCCAAAAAGATCTTCCGCCTCTCTCCAGTGTCTCTCCAAATCTACCTCACCAGCTCCTCCCAGTTCAGGACTTTCTTTTCACATCAACAAGCCCATCCCACAGGTTGGATTAACAAACTCTGGGTTTTAACACAATCAATTTGAAAACCAAGCCAATACAGGGGAATCTTTAATTGCCATTACTATCACACTATATGAATGCTCCATCTTCTTTTCTGATGACATATTCCCTGTATATCTTTTACATCGTGTATAAATTATCTTTAATAATATTGTATTCTACTCCTACCCATCATGCATTTCTCCTTTGTCTTCTTGATTACTCATAATTTTGACCCTTTAAAGTCTGGATATCCCATGAATCTTAGCCATATATCATCATCAGGAAAATAACAGTGATAGGGTGCTAGAGTAATTTCACACAAGCATGTGAAAGCTGATCATTAATTTGTCTGTGAGAGCATTTATACCTCAAAAATTTAAAAATGCTACAAATCAGGACTTAAGCAATTGATATGTTGATTTCTCATACTTAAAAAGGTGATGAAGAAAATGTTGATGATGTAGATTCAACTTAAAAGTTTGCATTTTTTTCCTCACAGAGTCAATTGTTAAACATTTACCAGCGCACTTGAATAATATTATAAGTTAGATTTCTGTATCAATGAGCAGCTCAGAAAAGCTCTGTAAAATTTGTTAAATGCAATGCAGACTGCTCGTTTCCTTTTATTTCATATTAGGCATAGCTCTTTGTCCATTTTAGTAGTTCCTGATGGACTAACTCAATAGGCTGCTTATCAAACTGCACATTATAGTCTGAAACAGTGATATCCTTAATTTTTTTTATATGAGCAATTTCTCTTGAGTCCTCATGAATAGTTATGTAAGGAGACTTTGTGTTACTGTAAAGCTCAACACAATCAGCACTATGTCGTTTGAAAATAGAGACATCTGGAGAACTACACCATCTATAGAAAAATCTCTATTCCATTTAGACTATGTGCAGGACATCTTAGATAATAGTGGTGAGCATACACATCCTTGCTTTATAAACAAAGGATCATTGTACAAAGCTATTGCTGTAGTTTCATGTATTAAGGAAACTTAAAGAATCTTAATATATGAATGGAAGGCACAATTTTGGAAGAGAATTTTTAAGGCTATGTTTTCTCTGATTTGGATCTTTTATATATATATATATATATATATATATATATAACCAACATACATTATCTATAATGGGACCTCATTCTCTATATTTTTAAATTAATTGTGTGACCATAAAGATGTGGTTGGCTTTAGAATATTGCTTATAAATTGTTAGTTACTTCCTTATATTTTCAAGTATGTCAACATGTGTTGATTATTCTAAAGATTTTATAGAAATGAGAAAGTAAGCTAATATATTTTTTAAATATATTTATTTACTTTTAGTTTACAACATTCATTTCCACAATCCCTTAAGTTTCAAATTTTCTCCCGCTCAATCTCCTCCCCCTTCCCTCCCATAGCGGCATGTAATCAAATATAGGTTCTACAAATACCTTCTCATTGAATGTTAGCCATGTTATAAAGAAAGATTATAACCAACAGGCTGAACAATGAGAAAGAATCGACACAACAAAACAAAACACAAAGGAAACAGAACAAATAGTTTGCTTCCATCTGCAGACTCTGTAATTCTTTCTCTGGATGTGGATATCCCTTGCCACCATGGGTCTTTTGCAGTTGTCTTCTAACCTTGTATTGCTGAGAGGAGCCCAGTCTATCAGTTAGTCATCACAGATACAAAGTGTCTGTAATTGTGTTCAAACCTCCTGGTTCTGCTCTCCTCACTCAGCATCAGTTTATATAAGTCATTCCAAGTTATTATGAAGTCCATCTGTTCCTCATTTTTTATACCACAATAGTATTCCATTACATTCATATACCACAAATTGTTTAGTCATTCCGCAATTGATGGGCATCCCCTTGATTTCCAATTTTTTGCCACCACAAATAGAGCTGCTTTAATATTTTTGTATATACGGGTCCCTTTCCCACATCAGTGATTTCTTTGGGACACAGCCATAGAATTGGTATTGCTGGGTTAGAGGGTATGCACTTTTTTTTTTGTTTTGTTTTTTGGAGAGGGGAGGACAAGGTAATTGGGGTTAAGTGACTTGCCCAAGGTCATATGGCTAGTAAGTGTAAAGTGTCTGAGTCTGGATTTGAACTGAGGTCCTCCTGACTCCAGGGCTGGTGCTCTATTCACTGTGTCACCTAGCTGTCCCAGGGTATGCCCTTTTTTATAGCCCTTTGGGCATAATTCCAGATTGCTCTCTGGAATGGTTGGATCAATTCACAACTCTACCAACAACACATTAGTGTTCCAATTTTTCCACATCCTCTCTAGCATTTACCATTTTCCTGTTTTGTCATGTTAGTCAATCTGACAGGTGAGATGTAGTACCTCAGAGATGTTTTGATTTGCATTTCTCTAATCAATACTGATTTAGAGCATTTTTTCTTATGCTTATAGATAACTTTAATTTCTTCCTCTGAAAACTGCCTGTTCATATTCTTTGACCATTTATCAATTGGGGAATGACTTGTATTCTTATAGATTTGACTCAATTCTCTGTATATTTTAGAAACGAGGCCTTTATCAGAAACACTGGTTGTAAAAATTATTTTCCAATTTCCCACTTTCCTCCTAATCTTGGTTACATTGACTTTTTTTGTACAAAAACTTTTCAATTTAATGTAATCAAAATGATCAATTTTGCATTACATATGCTCTCTAACTCTTGCTTGGTCATAAAACCTTCCCTTGTCCATAAATCTGACAGGTAAACTATTCCTTGCTCTCCCAGATTGCTTATAGTATCAGCATTTATACCTAGATCATGCACCCATTTAGACTTGATTTTGGTTTACACTGCAATATACTGATCTATACCCAGTTTCTTCCATACTATTTTCCAGTTTTCCCAGCAGTTTTTGTCAAGTAATGAGTTCTTATCCCAGAAATTGGGGTCTTTGGGTTAATCAAACAGTAGATTACTATAGTCATTGACTGCTGTGTCTTGTGTACTTAATCTATTCCACTGATCCACTATTCTATTCCTCAGCCAGTACCAAGTAGTTTTGATGAGTGCTGCTTTATAATACAGATTAAGATCTGGTATGGCTAGGCCACCTTTATAAAAATTTTTAAGCTTGGCTTCATAGAGGAGAACCAAGAGAATTGTATGCAGTTTGAAAGAGGTGAAAACTTCCTAACACTGTCCAATGTGGAATGGGCTGTTTCATTAGGCAGTGAGTTATCCCTCAGTAGAGATCCTTAAGCAAACACAAGTTGACTACTCATAGTTTATGCCATAGAAGAATTCTTGTTCAGACATGGGTTAGACTACATGACCTATAACTCTGACTCCATAATTCTGAGTTAAAGTATATGTTGATCTGTTCATTTACTTTCACAGAGGTCATACTACAAGGAAACATATTTAGCCTGACCTAAAAAATAAATTGACAGAAACAAGTGTCTGCTGAAAGTGTTCAGAAAGAGCTCATTTAATATACTCAAATCTAGAAGTTTCTAGGAAGAAATATACAATTCCCAGACTTGGATGGCTCAGATAAAATTCAATATGGAGGCAGAAGATGAAATGATGCTATGATGTTAAAACTAGGCAAAAATGATAGAACTTAACGTACTTTTGAGGGGAGTTATACTTTACACACATGAATCCAGTACAAAGATGTTTACATGTTGCCTCCTAAATTAGACTGTAAGCTATTTGAGAGGAGACAATTTTTTTTTTGTCTTTCTTTGAATTCTTAGTGTTTAGCACAAGGTGTGGCATGTAGTAGGTGCTTAATAAATGCTTGTTGATTTGATTTGACTTCCAGTTAATGTAACTAAATTAAACAGTGATTTAGGCTTCATTCCTTATAAATGTGTCCCCTTTTCCATTATTTTATATGCTATTATCAAAGATTTTACCTCTGCTTAGCATCAACTGTGCAGGTGATACTATTGAATTCCATGTGTCTGCATTTTCAGGAAAAGAAACAGATATGTCTTTGCACAGAATAGATTAGGAGACATCAATGTTATCTCAGAGCTGTTCAAAACCTTTAGTTTTAAAGATATTGAATTCAGTCAATGGTACAGCTCATAAGAGTCTTTTGTCTGCATGGTGGGTTTTTTTTTTCCTTTTGAAGAATCAAATTTTGTCTCTGACAGCTGTTGTCTCCTATTTTCAACCTGCCATAATGAGTTTCAGGATTTCAATGCTGCTGCCCAGAAGTGGTGGTGGGCCTTGAATAATTGGTTTGGAAGTGTGAAGAAATTGAACAAAAGAAAGGAACAAACATGGTGTCATTTTTATCCTTAAACTATCAATCTGAGAATTACTTACCCCTGGCAGAACTGCAGAATTATATAATGTCACAAGTGAAGGGATCTTAGAGGACATCTACTTCATTTTGCAAGTTGGGAAACTGAGGCCCTGATAGTAAAATAACATGGCCAAGATCATGTAAGTTAATAAGTAGCAAAGTTGGAACTCATCTCAGGTCTTCTTATTCCAAGTCTAATGTTCTTTTTGTCACTCTTCCTCTAGAGCTAGTTGCTCTCCAAATCTCAGCATATGCTACATTTTCTATACTCTCCATACACAATACCCTCTACAGATTTCCTTGCAAATAACATAGAAACAATTGAGAATGATAAACTAAACAGAAACAAAAATGTGACTCAAGCAGAAGACTTAACTAAAACATACAGCGTGACTAATAACAGTATGTGCCTGTTAACAAATTAGATCTGTCAACACACATTTCTAACAAAAAGAAAGGACCCATTACCGCAAACATATGACCAGGCCTGTAAAAAAGGAAATCAAATGTAAAAAAGACAATTCCTATGTAAACTAAGATATCGATAGCAGCCCTTGTACAGTAGCAAAACACTCAAAACAAAGACAATGCCACCAAAGGAAGAATGACTGAACAAGTTGTGGTATGTGAATATAAAAGGAATATAATGATACTTTAAGATATAATGAATAGAATTATATGAACTGATGCAAAATAAAGCAAGCAGACCAATGAATATAAGATACATAATGCCTACTAATATATAGATGAAAGGAATGATAATAAAACTAATGGAATTGAGTATTATATGACCAAATAAGTTCTCCCCCAAAAATATGAGAACACACCTTCTTCCTCCTTTGCCTTTTTCTTAGTTCATGTCTGCTCTTTGTGACCTTGTGGACCATACTGTGTAGGGGGTTTTCTTGGCAAAAATACTTGAGTGGTTTGCCATTTCCTTCTCCAGTAGATTTAAGGCAAACTGGTTAATTGACTTGCCTAGGATCTCACAGCTAGTAAGTGTCTGAGGCTGGATTTGAACTCAGGCCTTCCTGATGCCAGGCCTAGTGCTCTATCCATTGAGCAATCAGCTCCCTTTTTCTGTTGCAGAGAGGAAAATATGGGTATGGAATTCTGCATATAAATTCTGTTCTTGATTGATGTGTTGGTTAGTATGTCTGAACTGTTTTTATTTTCTCTTTTTTATTCTTTACTATAAGGGATGGCTTACTGGGTTGGAATTGAGGAAATGGGATGTAGGTGATATGAAAAAGACAACAATGAAAATTTTAGAAAACTAAACATTTGTGTACTTTCACAGCTTAAAAATATGGTATAAGGAAAATTTTACTGGATATAGAATTGGGAAAACTGGGGTCAGTCTTCTAGATGCTGACATTACAGACAGAGTGAGAATATTTGTGCTATACTATGCTGTCCTGCTCTGTGCAATGCTATGGGTTTGCTCTGTTGCTCAAAGACAGTGGCCCTGACCATGTGGTGGTAAGTACTAGGAAGAGCCAGTACGGAGGCATTCTTACTGGTTATTGCATCTGGACTTCTCAGATTTCTGGACTATCCAAGAGAAGTTTGCTGAGTCTAGAACTATATCTATCAGTGATTGTCAGCTACCTCTTCTTTGTGTTACAGCTAGTTTTTTTCTCTTTTATAGTTCTCTGATATCCAGCTCTTCCTCCTCCATTGTGCGTATCCATATACTCTACCTAGAGCCTGGGAATGGGTGTGGGTCCAGCAGCATTAGACAGGTTTACCCTTGTTTTGTCCTAGGTAGAATGTGGTCTCCTAATGTATTTTATAAAGAAATCTTGCTTGACCATCTATCTGCCTGCTTCAAATGACATCAGGGAAATCATCTATGTCTTCCCTACTTGCTAGTACCCGATTATACCAAGATTCACTTTGCATAGAAAATCTGTGGAATCTGGGGTAGCAGGATAGGGGCATTTATTAAGGGTCTGTGTAACCTGAACTCTTGTCATCAAAAATCTGCGTAACTAAATAGGTCATTTCTATTCTTGGAGCAGTTTCCTCAGTTTCCTCCTCTGGTAAGACAGGTAATTTCTATCTTACTATTGACCAGATGGTCTCTAGATTGTTTGCTTTAGTTCTAACCTTGAATGATTCTATCCAGCACCACCTTGTGGTTACAAAAGAAGGTATTACCATCTTTCATCCTCTTTCACCCCTTCTCCTTGACTTTAGGGTGGGCACCAATGTCGGAATTCTTCCTTTCTACCATGAAAACCTTTTGTAATTCACTCCAAAGTCAGATCTCTGTGGATATACTAAAGAGGAAATCCTCATCCCTTAGGTTTCTCTCTTTTCTGGAAGGGTAAAGATGACTCACTGTGCTCTGGATGGTCAGTGGTAGAAATCTCTTTTCTCTGCTCAGGGTCTATGAGGTGCATGACTAACCAAGACAACACAGTCAGAGAGAGTGCCGCTTCCTTTTTGTATCTTCTTTCCTTTGGTACCTTAGGCAGTTTAGAAAGGTAGCTGCTGCCTTCCCCTATTCCTGGACATCCAAGCAACAGAATATAAGCTCCTGGGAGTGTTGTGGCAGAAACACCAGAAAAAGAAGGAGCAGAGGCAGGTCAGTGGAGAGGAAAAGAGTCACCCATAAAGGGAGAGAATATACTGGAAAGAAAAGAGCCGAATTAGCATCAACAGGACTTTACTTGTTGGAGGTAGAATGTAAAATAATGAGGAGCCCTGATGCCATTTTCCCAGAGGTTTGCATACTAGCTTCTCAAGCTGGCACAGACACCTTAGACTGGAGCCTAGAAGAGAATTATTCCTCAGAAATCTGAGGTGAGGGTAGGAGCATAGAATTGGAGTGCCACGGAGCCTAGCTCCCCTACTGCATAATGAAGGGGCAATGACAGTCATGAATTCAGTACAATCCTTGAAGCTAGGTAAAGAGCAAGATGTGGTGAAGGTTACCAGTCTCAGTGGCTTCAACCTAGTAGTGCCTGGCTAGCTGCTCCACAGATTATGATATGGGAATGATTCTAAAAAAGCAGCCCAGTGCCTTTGTATAAACCAATATACATGGCTGTTGGGTACCACATCAGGCAGAAAAAAACCTGACCCCCTTCACCTTTAAGTGACTGAATTGGATGTCTTCATCATCTGTTTCTCCTAGTTTCCTAAGAAGAACTCATTCTCATATATATGATCATGTTTATCTAAAGTACATGCATCCAATTACTGAATGTAAATTAAAATTCCTGTGCTTCTACCCAAAGAATACTTCAGGGGAAAAAAAGAAAAGCTAATTTCCCTTTCAACCTCCATTTGACAATTTTCAAAACAACACTGAACTGGGGAATCAGATTCCAGTGGTGTGGAAGTTATAGGTGCTGGTGGGTGACAATCTCAATTAGATTTAAAATGCCACAAAGAAAAGAAGCTATAGCAATGTATCTACAGCTCACATGAGAAAAGCAAAAGGACATGGTAGCCCTCCTAAAAGGGTCTACTTATAGGTCATAGGAAGTTTTTTTTCATTGGATATGACATAAACATTTATTAAGTGTGTATCAATAGGCAAGGTGCTATGGAAAGCAATAATGAGATCTACATGAAACCAAAACAGGTCCCTCAAAGTGCTTACATTCTCCTGAAAAAACAAAAACAAACCAAAAAATAACACACACACGCACACACACACACACACACACACACACACACACGCACACCCCAGTCCCCATCCAGAAAGAAAAAGCTACAGGAAAACTTTATATAAAAAACCATAACAAAACCATACTTAGGCAGGAAAATTCAAGTGAGGAGAATTCTCTGGACACGCAGTTCTCACATGTTAAATGAAAGAACTGAACTAGATGAACTTTAAGGTCCTTTCCAACTCTGACATTCTCCGTTTTAAGGTTTTTACAGCTCTAACATCCTAGGGCCTAATTTTCCTTAACCAGGGTAAATGGCAAATTCACAATGAACTAGATTTATTTGTATATTTACACTGTCATTTTGGGGGAAAAAATTAATAATTTTCCCACAATATTTTGCAACTCTCCTTTGGCATTAACAATAATCTTTGGACTATTCACATTCATTATTTGGAATATATTCAAAATGAGTTATCGGCATCTCTGTCCATTAAGGTTCTCTACCCTTTCATCAATGTGTATATATACTAGAAAAGTCATTGAAAAGACAAAAGGATATCTACCTAGGTCTGTCCTTTGAAGGGAAAAAAATGATATTAGATAAAAAAAAATAAAAGGGATGATTTTGTATTATTTATAAATAATCATTCTATTCTCTAGCTCTAAATAAAGTTAAAGAATAAACAGTAGGGAGAGCTTTCTACTGAAGAATATTCTCAATGGAGAAAAGGGATATGCCTTTGATAAAAGATAAAAAAACTTATAATGAATTCAAACTAGAGGGAGTTGGACCACTGGGACACCATGTTCTCTGAACAAAGTTATGTCTCAATATGCAATCTACTGGATAATAACAACAAAAATATGTCAATGGCATCTAGCACACAGAGGGTGGGGATGAGTAGATGGACCCAAACATGAGATGGCACTGTCAGTGAGAAAGAGAAAAATCATGGGGACAGTGGGGCTAGAACTGAACTGTAGCATTTGAGTCACAATGTAATTTCTACCATGGGGCACTTGCTTCAATCCATATTGCTTTCCTGATAAACTGATAGAATAATGAGACAAGATCTCTAAACATAATACAATAGAAATTGTTTAGAGAGCAAAGTTCAAACTTGGTAATTGACAAATTTTGAGCCCATGAGGAACAAAAAAAAAAGTGATTTAAGAAATAAATGTGGATATAGACCTTGAATCAAAGCATTATATTTCAGAATAGACAGAATAGAAAATAAAGGGTGTTAATGAAAAGAGAAAAGCAAACTTGTTTTTTAAAAGGTACAGAAAAATAAAAATTATGAAGTCAGAAGATAGGAGATGTTGTAGGCTTTGAACTATTCACTTAACTGACAGAGGGAAAAGAAGAGAAAAGAGGGAGAAATAGGCAACAAATTAAATACTAGAAATACAAAAAAATCCATAATTCATGTAAAATATCATGTAAACACAAAACAAATATGTAAAAACAAAGGGATAACAAATAGGAATTGGGATGGGGGTACAATAAAAGAGAGAGAGAAGAAAAATTATGGAAAAAAGTGTTGCATCAAAATTTAAACAAAATCAATAATAGGTAATAAGTAGTGATCACATATGGAGGAAGTAAAGTAAATGTAAGAAAAATATGACTAGAGAAACAAATGGAAGAAAATAAAAACCTAACTCATCACTTTAGATGTTAATGTATCAGACATTCCAATAAAATGAAAGAAAGTGACAGAATGAATGAGAAAACAAGGCTCCGAGATTTGTTCCTTACATGAAATATTTTTAAAAGAAAAATGTTCTATTTCTCAAGTGAATCCAAAGAAAGCATCAGTTGCAATAACACTATTAAATAATAGATAAAAATAAGGGAATCATATTTTGTCTAAAGAAACCATAGTAATGAATCCATATCAATATTGAACATTTTAAAATGACAGCATCTAAATTCATAAGGAAAAATTAAATGAATTGCAAAATACATAGATAAGAACAAAATACTAAAAGGAGAATTTAATACTGTTCTCTCATAGCTAAGAAAACATTAAAGAAAAACACAATGGAAAAATTAAGACTAAACAAACTACTGCTGAATTAGAACTAAAATATTTGTTATATCTTCCAAATAGACTGAGGTTTAGAATGGAAGTTCCTAAACTTATTTGACCTATTACCTCATTAAAAAAAAAATTACCCAGCACCCCTGGAAATCTTTCTTTAATCCTTCAAGATTTTTTTTTTATTTGTGCCTTTTCAAAAAATATATAAATTTCTTTTTTAAATGATGCATCTTAAATTTAATAATTTATTGTAAATTTCTGTTTTTTTTCTTGCATTAAAATTCTGATGATGCAATATTGTGTCATGTAACCCTATAGTATCTATCTTATTGTAAACAAATGACTACACACACAGATTCCTGCCAATGCATGATGGACTTCTCTACAATGGGCAACATGCTCTCCTGCCAACATTTGCTTGTTGAAGGACTAGACCACTTGATTGTAACTTGTATTTTGAGTGTTTATTTGGAAAATAATATAATCACTATGACTTTAACTCTGTTATGGCTAATAATGGACTCCTTAGAAACCCTGGACTTTCTCATGTGGCCCATGTCCCTGGTGTTTGTCTGTGGCACCTGGTCCTTTCCAGTTAATCCTTTCAACTGCTCTTTCATTGTGGCCCTCATTGTTTGCACCTGACCCCACCCTAGATCGCCATTCCTTAATTCCATCTGGACTCCTCCTGTTACCTCCCAGTCACCCCAGACAATTTGATCACTTCTAGGTCACATACAAATCATCCCATGGACTTCTGTATGTATAAAAGATCCACCTTGCCTCCATTCAAGTGCTCAGACTCTTAAAATTTTACCCACCCCAGTTGGTGTGATAATAAACTCTGTCTCTAACTCTAAGAAGGCTTGGGTCAAATTCTTTCAAGGCAGGACCTGAGTTATTTGCCCTTGTATTTTGGGGTTCCTAGACCCCTAGACCTCAACATGATGAAACATGTACAAATGGCTTTACAAAAAATATTTAATCTTCTGTTCTTTCCTTATACTTCCACCATCCCCTTATTTTTATTCAATGCCTCCCAAAGGCACCCAAGTCTACTTCCACCCCCCTGGATCTTTACAATCCCCTCATCTCCCTTGAGGTTATATCATCCACTTTGGGAACCTCTTAAAAGCATAAAGATAGGTAAAAAGGTGACAAAATTATCACTGTTTGTTGATGAAATTACATCTTATTTTGAAAATCTTAGGGAATGAGAAAAGAAATTAATTAATAAAATAACATCAGTAAAAGCACATCTACAAAACAGGACCACACAAAAAAATCAACTTCTTTTCTGTAAGGCAGTAACAAAATCCAAGAGGCATTAAAAAAAGGGAAGTTCCATTCAAATTGAAGTATAACTAGGTGGTGCAGTGGATAGAATGATGAGCCTGGAGTCAGGAAGACTCATCTTCCTGAGTTTATACCTGGCCTCAGACACAAGCTGTGTGACCCTGGGCAAGTTTGTGACCCTGTTTGCCCCAGTTTCCTCATCTGTAAAATAAGCTGGAGGAGGAAATGGCAAACCACTTCAGTATCTTTGCCAAGAAAACCGTAAATGGGGTCACAAAGAGTCAGACACAACTGAAAAATTACTTTCCAACATTCAAAATAACTACAAAATGCACAGAGTATCTTCCAATCAATCTACCAAAATACAATATATTGGCATAATCAAACAATGTTTCACAAAGAAATAAAAAAATCCCTAAATAATTGCAGGAATATTCAGTGTACATGGTTGGGCTACTCTGATATAATGAAAATGTCAACACTGATAAAGGTAATGTACATTATTATGCTTTAATAATCAAATAACCAAAGGAAAATTCATCTACCTAGACAAAGTAATTTTAAAAATCATTTAAAGGACCAAAAAAATCTAGAGATACAGTTCTTAACATATGTGTGTATTTGTGTTTGTGTGTGTCTATGTGTCTGTGTGTGTCTAATCCATTTGATAATATGGTAAAGCCTGTGGTCTCCTTCTGTGAAAAATGTTTTTAAAATGCAAAATAAAATATAAATGATTCCAAAGGAAACCAAAGGTTAATGAAAATAAAGATGCATTTTCCCTCTATCCAAATCGGACAGAAACTTCCAGGACACAGGAGCAACAAGACGGCATACTAGACATTTTCTTTGATCCCCACAGCCTTTCAAACTCTGAGCAAAAGAAACATTATACACCAAAGATGAAGCATCTTCAACTGTTTCCATGGTCTAGGATACCCAGGAAGAAACAAACAAAGCAAAAAGTGACAAAACACAAAAATTTAAAAACGAATGAAAATTCAAAACCAATCCCTGGAACTGATGTATACTGACCCTAATCTCATTCTACAGTCTATGAGGAGCAAAAGCTTATTGGGGTTGAATTTGGGAAGCACCAACCCCAGTACCAGGGAAATAATGTCTTCCAGTGTCAGGAAGTCAGGATCTGAACTGTTGGTGCCAATAGGCTCTGTACTGCTGCCACAGAGAACTACGGTAAGGAATAATAGGAATGAAACAGGTCACTCTAATGTGAGAGATGACTCAGAGTGAAGTTTCTTCATTTCTTTTAACTCCCAGTCACATTCCTATCTCTTCTCCATACTTTGTAAACCAGTTCAGTCTGTCAAGTAACTCATGATTTCCCAGAAATGAGGTAATTTGAAAGAAAACCATACTAGTCCATTTTGATTAGGCACTTCCAAATTTGGTGAAAGGAAATACATAATGAAGAATTGAAACTTCTTTGTACCAATTAGAAAGATTGTGAGCTTGCCTCACAAGCCAATAGTGAGGTAGGACAGGTTGTTAGGGGTGGAATTAGGATCAGGACAAGAGGAGCCAGAGAGCTTCCATATGTTGTGCTCTCCCTGGCAGAAGCCATTTCAGCAACAGGGGTAGGGCCCTTTCTCATGAAAAAGAAGAAAGATCTTTTCTGATCTCAGACTCTGAACTCTTCCATCTCACACATTAACAAGATATTGGGCACCTGTGTAGTTCCTCTACCAAGCCTGAGGGAAGAGCACAACACCCAGGAGAAGCCAGTTCTGACCATCCAAAAGTCAGCTGGGGCAGAGACTTAGGCTGGTGAATCATGAATTGCCCGGTGTGGGAGGAGGTTGAGTTGCTGAGATCCAGCCTCCAAGAAAGTCATAATCAGAAAGGATGGAATCAAAAGTGGATGATATGGGAAATAAGAGGGGACACAAAAAAAGGCTGAAAGTACTAAAGATTCCAGGAAGAAGTAATCTAAAAGACCTTGAATATAAAGCAATAGATCAATAGGTAAACAGTAACAGCAGAAGGAAATATGGCTTCCAGATCTAGTAAACAAGTTCAGAATTTTTGAATAAATATTGCAAAATGAAGGAAAATGCTCTAACATTTGAAGAGACTAAGGACCCTATGGAATTTAAGAAGTGAATGGAACCACAATACACTATTCCTGAGTGGTTTAAAAGAGAAATGGGAGTTATGATAGCAGAATATGTCTTGCAGAGTAAAATGAACAGAAAAGGAAAAAAAAACAGGAAACAAAACTTGAATCTATAATGGCCAGCCTCACCAACAAAACAAAAGAGAGAACACTCACTAGATTAGGAATGCAAATATACAGAAGTGAAAGACAACACAGAAGAAAAGCAAAAAAAACCAAGATCATTAAAAAAAAATATACTCACTTTTCAAGCAAAACATACAGATTTGAACACAGGCTGCACAGAGACAACCTAAAGGTCACAGGTTTTCCCAGAAGAACATGACAGGAAAAAAGAAATGCTAATTGCAAGGATTGACAGATTACTG
>NW_027186372.1:27776936-27790503 GCF_028583685.1 Petaurus breviceps papuanus
GAGGCTTTCAAATGGAAAGGAAAGGACATTTGAATAATGTAAGACTATTCTATACCCAGGGCAATGAGATGGCTCAGTGGACAGAGTACTGGGCCTGAAGTTAAGAAGACATCTTCCCAAGTTAAAATCTGTCTTCACACACTCACTAATAGTATGACCCTGGGCAAGCACTTAACCCTGTTTGCCTCAGTTTCTTCATCTGTAAAATGAGCAAGAGAAGGAAATGGCAAACCTCTCTACCTACAAGAAAACCCCAAATGGGGTGATGAAGGGTAAAATATTCAGGGGGTGCTTGGATGCTTATGCTTGGACCCAATTCCAAGATCATGTTTCTTCCTAGCCTCAAAAACTATCCCTGATGCTTTTCTGCCCAGCCCAAGGACACTATGCCTAGCAATAACTCATGAGCAGGTCCCCAGTAAAACAAACTATCTTTCCCTATCACAAGTACAAGCTGACCTCTGAATAAATTCTCTTGTAAAAACAGGACTATCTTGTAACCACCAAATTATCATGTATTGATTCTGAAAGTTATCATATTCAATCCAGAGGTCAAACTATAGTCATCAACTCTCAAAGCTATCTTGCTACAGATGTAACAGACCAAAAATACACAACTAAATGACAAATCCTACACCCATCAGAAAAAAAAAATTAAGAAGGGAATGGAATAACGTGTTTCAAAGAACAATAGAGCTTAGGATGCTGCTTAGAGTGACCTAGTCTGAAATCTGAGCTTAATCATATAGGACAAAAGATTGAAGTTCAATAATAAAGAGTTGGAAACATTTTTAGAAAGACAAATAACAGAAATTTGGGAAGAGTGAATAAATGTACCAGTACTTTCTTTTTTTTTTTTTTTAAAGTAATCAGGGTTAAATAACTTGCTCAAGGTTACAAGGCCAGTTATTTCTGGGTGTGGTGCTAAGTATCTGAGCTCAGATTTGATCCCCAGGTCATCCCGACACTGGAGCCTTACTCGCTGAGCCACCTGGCCACCAGTGCTTTCTAAAAGTACACAAAGAGACAAGGTTGAATTCAGAAATCTGGTAAAGGTTAATAGTAAAAAGGTGGACAGGGAACATTAAGGAAAGAACCTGGCAACAAACTACCAGCTTCTTTCATAAGACTACATTACTATGTGGGAGGATAGGTGAAAGGGGGGAAGAGAACAGGAGGGCAGAGAAGAATGAGAGATGGGCCAGGGCTAAATCAAGCAATGAGGAGAAGGTGATCTCTCTCTTTTCAAAAGGAGAAAAGCCCACAGGGGAGTGAGTAAGGAGGAAAGGATGAAGGCCTTACTTTGGAAGTGGGAGGTGGTTTAACTGATTAACACTCCTATAGATGAAGGGAGATGAAGACCTTAGACTGGATAAGGTCTGGGGGAATTGCTAGGGTGAGGAGGTGCTAGAAGTTGGATCACATGGGAGCAATTAACACCTAGAGGAATGGGAAAACATATTCACAGGGAGGAGTTTTCCAGGTAAATATAGAAAAAGAAAAAAAAAAATCAATGAGGGTAATAGATCAGTGCTAGAGGTGTTGAGGTTTAGGAGTGCTGGGACCATGAAATAATGACATTCGGGTCCTACTGATGGGGTATAGGCTCCGAGAACCCCCTTGAACTGTTCTGAATCTTCCCACTGGATCTGGCCATTAAGCCTTACATTATCACTATGAATATTGAATCTCTTGTTACCTTTAAACCAGCCTAGCTCTCCATTGTCTGTTACCTCTGGCTGTTTTCCACCCTTGATCCCATAAAAATCCCATTCTCTAGGTTGCTGGAGTCTGACCTCAGTTCCTCAAGGTTCTCCTTAGACTCCTCCCCAAGCCCCTCCCCAAACCCCTCCTTCTAGACTACCCCTAGATTCCTCCCAGTTTTTCTGTACATAAGATCCATCTTGCCACCATGACAGCACTGAAATTCAATGAGCCTAGCCTCAATCTTTCAGATTGTTCTGGCCTGCTTTCAATACAAGTATCACAAATACTTAGGCTCCTTAAGAGTCTACCCATTATGGAAAATCTTTAGTAAACTTTGCTTTTCTTTGGCTGAGAGAAAGGCTTAAGTTGAATTCACTCAGCAGGACCTGGTGTGTCAGTATTTTGGGGTCTCAAGCACCCCTACACTCCAAACCTCAAAACTGCCTCAAATGAATTCAACCCAAGTCTTTTTTTCAGTCAAAGACAAGTTTTATTAAAACATTGATAGATGGTGGATGTGATTTTTTAAAATTTGTCATATTGGTCAGAATGAATCTTAAGCATTGGTTAGACTCTTAAGGAATCTGGGCATTGACCAGACTATTAAAGGAATCTGAGCATTTGCAGTGCTTATATTGATAAACAGACCAGATTGAATCTGAGTACCTTAATGGAGGTAAAATGGATCTTGGCCAGCAAAGCCAAAGACCGATCAGGTCAAGGAGAGAATGGGGTCTGGATGGGATTAAGGGAGTCATGATCTAGGGTGGGGCCAATTGCAGACAAAGAAAGGGAAGTTAATTAGTAGGAAGGATCAACCGCCCCAAATGAATGCCTGGGTCCTAGGCCACATGGGAAAGTTCAGGGGCTTTTTCCTTTTGGGGGTCCAGATGCCAAAGACACAGTCTTTTCTTTTTGGGGGCTCAGATCCCATCCCCATCATTGAGAAGTGCCATATTATGGGGCACTGTCCTCTCTGACACCTACAATAATAGGCAATGTTTTGAGAGTAAGGCAGAATAAAAAAGGAGAGCCCTACCAAGTGACTGAAAGCACCTAGAAGGCAGAGCCTAGAATGGATAACTTAAGAGTGCTAAGTTTATGAAGAATACAGAGAAAAGAGAGATACCAAAAATTTTTTTTGGATTAGGAGTCCACAAATCAGAATGAGGGTCTACAGTAAAAAAAAAAAAATGAAGAAAGTGAAAGAAATCATTTTTGGAAAGGGGGACAAAAATGCAATTTTAAAAAATGTACTGCACAAGACTAGTTTAAAGAGAGAAGGGGGAATCTACCTGACTCAGAGGAAAAGAGGAGGGGGCAGGGGAAAAATATAAAATCAGATAAAGGCAGGAGAGAGGCACTAAAAACTAAAATCCTGGGGTGGCTAGGTGGGGCAGTGAATAGAGCACCAACCCTGGAGTCAGAAGTATCTGAGTTCAAATCAAGCCTCAGACACTTAATAGGTACAGACCTGTGACCTTGGGCAAGTCATTTAACCCCAATTGCCCTGCCCTCCCCCCTCCAAAAAGCAAAAAAATAAAAATAAAAAATAAAATCCTAAAAGGAAAGGACTAACAAAGATAATAAATACCCTGAAACTTATTCTCAGATCTCCAGGTTAAGGAATCCTGATCTAGAAATATCAAGAAAAATAATGGAAAAAAGTTAAGAATAAGGACCTCAGTCTATATTATAAAGGAGTAATAAACAAAACATTTGGACTTTGTTAAAAATATAAAAGTAGATTATTAAAAGACTTGAAAGAGAAGAATCAGACTTAATTGAACTTAATTACTAGTGTTCAGTAAAAATGAAAGGATACATTACTTAGGAATGCACTCTCTATTTGACAAGAATTTCTGGGAAAATTGGTAAGTAGTCTGGTAGAAATTAGTTTTATTTAGATCACTATCTTAAACCATAGGCAATAATACATTCAAAATGGATATTTGACTTGAATATTAGAGATCATATCATAAAATGTGACAAGTTAACCAGATCATACTCACAGAGATGAATAGGGGATAAATTCCTAACCATGAACAAAAATGGAATTAGTGAAAACTACAGAAGATTAAAAAAATACTTGGGATTACACAAAAGGTTTTTGAATGAACAAAATTAATGTAGCTACAATAAATGAGGTAAATTGTTTACTGGGGAAAAAATCTTTGTATCAAATATCTCTGATAAAGTAATGGTACAGACAGCTAACACAAAAATTCAAGAACAAAAGTCAAGCCCCAATAAAGAGGTGGCCAAAGAAGGTGAAAAGAATTGCAAAGTATTAACAATAATTTGAAAGAAGACTCTTATGAGAAATGCAAATTCACATCACTCTGATATTTTACTTTTTGGCCAGCAAATCTACAAAGATGAAAAAAAAAAGATGGGGACAGTTGATGTAAGAAGAATGTGTAGAAACATTGGGATACTAATACATTGTTGGTGGAACTGTGAATTGCTTCAACAATTCTGGAATACAATTTGGAAATATCTAAAGAGAGCAACTAAAATATACATGCAGTTTGACCCGGAGATTCTACAACTAAGCAAATACCAGAACGTGTAAATGGTATAATCAAAGTCCTCATATACACCAAAATATTTTGGCAGCACACGTGTGTGTGTGTATCTGTGTGTCTGCATGTTTGTGAGACAGCAAATAATACAGTCAATGAATGACTGAATTTTAAAAGTGTTTATTAATAATTTAATAGGTGTAAAAATGTCCATTGATTAGGAAATGGGGAAGCAAATTGTGTTATGTGAATATAGGATAATATTATTGTGCTACAAGAAATGATGAACATGATAAATACATTAAAGTACGAGAAAACATGAAATGATACAAAGTGAAGTAAGCAGAATTGAGGTAGTAATACATACATTAACTGTAACAATGCAAATCGAAATTAAAAAATACAACAGTGACAAGAACAAAATTGAAACTGAATGCTGTGAAATTATGACCAAATTTGCTCTCAAAAAGAGGTATGAAAAGACAGTTCCCTCTGCTTCTTTGCAGAGATGAAGGACCATGGATGTATAACACTAGATAAAACATCAGACTCTTGATATGTTAGTTTAGCTGAACTTTCTTCTCCTCCCCTTCTTTCTTATATGGGTTGACTTTCTGGGGGGAATGGGAGCAGGCTATAATTGGAAATGAAAGTAATGTTAAAAATATCAATAAAATATATTTTCAAATGAAAAAAGAAAAAGATATGCAAAGCACAGATGAGCAATTTACAAATCACTGTGCCTCCCTGAGGAGGTAATCTCTAAATTCCTTTCGAGGTTGAAATCCTATGATCTTTTCTATTTCTGTAATCTCCTTTTCCTTTCTGGCAACTTCCTGAATGAATAATTCCTAACTCAAGGGAAAAAAAAAATAAAACCAAAAATAAAACAACCTTTAATGGTACTTCAATTTTTAAGTATAAACTATATACTTGATATAATACAATCTTGATTAAGTAGGAAGATTTTGAAAGTGATATATTTTGGGGAAGCAATACGATATAAAGGAAAGAATATTTGATTTGAAGTCAAAGGATCATAGCTTTAAAGCTAGAAGGAAGCATGGAGGTCATCTAGTACAACCTGCTAATTTCACAGATGAGGAAATGAAGGCCTAAAGGGACTGAAAGACTTGCTCAGGGTTACATCATTTCAATTCTGCTACTTCCTACCTGTGTGACCTTGGACAAGTTGGTTAACCTCACCAAGACTGTTTCTTCATCTGTAAAATTAGTGAGTTGGACTAGATGGTCTCTTAGGACTCTTCTGGCTTCATACCTATGATTTATGAATTTCCTAGTATGGTATTTCTCTTACTTTCTCTGCCCCTTCTCTCCTTAGCTACTCAGAGGATCTGGGTTTTACATAGGGAACAGCAATACAAAGTGCACAGACATGTGGTCGCAAAAAAAAAAAAAAATGCTATACTTGGTTTGAGGGGGGCTCCAGGATTGATCATAATGGCTAATAAAATGCCAAAATTTGTTTAGCACTGGCTCTGTCTCTCTGTATCTATCTCTCCCTCTCTCTTAAATTTATTTTTAGTTTTCAACATTAACTTTTGTAAGATTCTGAGTTCTAAATTTTTTTCCACTCACTCTCTCCCTTTACCCCTCCCCACTATGGAACACAATATGACATAGGCTATGTGTTCACAGTCATATTAAACATATTTCCACATTAAACATGTTGTGAAAGAAGAATCAGAACAAAAGGGAAAAACCATAAGAAAGAAAAAAAAAGAGAGAAAATAGCATGCATCAATTTGCATTCAGACCCCATAGTTCTCTCTCTGGTTGTGAATAGCATTTTCCATCATGAGTCTCTTGGAATTGTCTTAGATCATTGCATTGCTGAGAAGAGTTAAGTCTATCAAAGTGGGTCAATGTACAATGTTGCTGTTACTGTGTACAATGGTCTCCTGGTTGTGCTAATTTCATTCAGCATCAGTTTGTGTAAGTCTTTCCAGCTTTTTCTCAAATCTGCCTGGTCATCATTTCTTATGGAACAATAGTATTCTATTACATCCATATAATACAACATATTTAGCCATTTCCCAATTGATGGACATGCCCTCAATTTCCAATTCTTTACCACCAAAAAAAGAACTGCCATAAATATTTTTTGTACATGAGGGTTCTTTTCCCTTTTTAAATGATTTCTTTATATAGACCTAGTAATGGTAGTTCTGTATCAAAGGGAATGCACAATTTTATAGCTCTTTGGTCATAGTTCCAAATTGTTCTCCAGAATGGTAGGATCAGTTCACGACTCTACCAACACTGCACTACTGTTGCAATATTCCCACATCTTCTCCAACATTTATCTTTTTCCATTTTTGTGATATTAGTCAATGATAGGTTTGCTATGTTACCTGAGAGTTGTTTTAATTTGCATTTCATTAATCAACAGTGATTTAGAGCATTTTTGCATATGACTATAGATAGTTTTAATTTCTTCAACTGAAAGCTTTTTTTCATATCTTTTGATCATTTATCAATTGGGGAATGACTTGTATTTTTAAAAATTTGACTCAGTTTTCTATGTATTTTAGAAATGAGGCCTTTATCAGAAACACTGGCAGTGAAAATTGTCTCCCAGCTTTCTGCTTCCCTTCTAATCTTGATTGCATTGATTTTCTTTGTGTAAAAACTTTAAAAAATTTAATATAATCAAAATTATCCATTTTGCATTTCATAATGTTCTCTCCCCTCTCTCACATGAATGTATACATATATGTATATATAAATATATTCACTTATGTGTATATATACATACATATACATATATATATACTTTCATTCTATGTGTGTGGTATAGTATGTATGTATACATATGTGTATATATAATTCATTTGAACCTGACAACAACCCTGTCTCTGAAGCAGGTCCTATAATTATTATTCTCATTTCACAGATGAGGAAACTATGATTTGGGGAACTTTTAACTTGACCAAGGTAACACAGGTGATAAGGATTTGAGTCAGGAGTTGAATTCAGATCTTGATTTCAAGTCCAGCACTTTATCCCCTAGCTAGCTGACTGGTGGGAGTAGTTCCTTGCTAACTTTTTGACTATTGCTTACTGAAATACATCAAGTTCAAGGAAGGGAAGATTTCACCAGTGCATGAGGGTTGACTGCTAAAAATCTCCCTGGGAAGTTCTACACATGCACACATGCCATGACAAGGAATGTGTGCTGCCTCACAAAGGTAGAGCTGAATGATTCAGGGGAGATAACTCTTTGCTGAACATAGAAAGCTTCTATATCCTTAACATTTTCTACAAATTTTTTGATGATTCAATTTTCTATGATGTGGTAAGCCCACATTTCCTTTCTTATTAAAGCCTGTTTTCTTTTACACACATATATATACATAGACACATGCCTGCATATGTATGTATGCATATATTGCAAACAGTAGACTTAATTAATTATATAACTGATATAGATATACACTCAAATTTTTGTGTATACGTGTGTGTGTGTGTGCATATATGAGAAACAGAGAGATATGAACAGCTCCGTCAAAATAACCATCTACTGAGTCAGGAAGCTGCATGCCATGAAACAAACTTCTCTGTCCATTTTGTGAATCAGATTTAATCAGAGCTCCCTGTTCCTCGGGGAACTAGGGCTTTCAAGAGAGCTGCTACCACTTAAAAGTAGCTGAGTAAGATTGCCCATGCCATTGCTTTAAAAGGTTTGAGGCCATGAAGTCCCCAATTTCATTAGTTCTCTTTTTATGGAACAATTTCCCCCCTCCACCAAATGCCATGGAATTTAGGGGGGTTAGGGTGTTGGAGAAAATTCACAATGACTTCCATTCCTTTAGTTTCTTCATCCTAATCAGGTACATTCATGTATAGGCAGGTAGGATTCTGGCAGTTAAACTAGAAGAAATTCCAGTCATGATACCTGAGATATTTTTCTTTTTGGGGGGGGGAGGGGAGAAGGCAAGGCAATTGGGGTTAAGTGACTTGTCCAAGGTCACACAGCCAGCAAGTATCAAGTGTGTGAGGTCAGATTTGACTCCAGGTCCTCCTGATTCCAGGAGCCAGTGCTCCACTCACTGCACCACCTAGCTGCCCCATGGGCTCTTTTTCTAAAGTGATCATTAAGACTGCCACATCATCAGAATGGGATGCCTAAAAAAGGTGCATTCCATTCATAACTGTGAAACTACTTAGTCTCATATAAAATTGGACCTACATTAGAGATGAAAAGAGCAGTGGATCTGGGATCACTCATTCATTCACCAAGTACTTATTAGTTGCCTACTATGTGCAAAGTACTGGGGTCACAAAGATAAAACCAAAATCAGTCTTTATGAGCTACTGGAGCAGTGGGGAGTCAACATTTCCACAGATAAGAATCTACATTCAAATTCTAGCCCACTGTATGACTTTGACATATATAAATATATGACATGCATATATTTATAAATAATAAATGTTATTTAACATTTATGAGTTTTAGTTTCTTCATTTGTAATATGAGCTCTAAATCTGATGTTCCTATAAAACCAAATGTAATCAGAGATGCTAATTCCCTAAAGAAAATGCCTCTAAAAAGGGCATTTGACAGCTAATTATAGCTCAGAAATAAATTCTGGTAAATACTTTAAATATCTATTATCATTACTTTCTAGTATATTTTTCCAGTATGTTTAATGAAGAGCTTTTTAGTTTAAATAGTTGTCACTCATTCTAGTGGGGAAAATGAAAACATGTATAATTTTTAAGAGAAAATTAATTATTTGTTGCTTAATGCAAATTAACATAGCAACAGTGATTTATATGATACCAAACCTGACTGGTCCTGATTTTGTAGTTTCATTGATGATTTTGCAGAATAGGAAGCAGGCTTAGTAAGCTTGCAAATAGCACCATATGAGATTACTTAGACCTCAGAAGATGAAGAGTATTTAAATTATTCTTGACAATTTAATGTAGTCCATGAGGGAAATTCATGGGTTCTTTATTCATGAAATAGTACAAGATCCCATGATTCCATGGAGAGATAACCAATTGACATGAGTGGAAATTGCAAGGAGGCAAATTTTGTCTCCATTTAACAGAAAACATCCTAACAATTTGATTTGCAGAATGGACTGCCTTTAGGGAGGATGGGTTCCTCATCAATAGAGTTTCTAAAGCACACTGGATAACCATTGGTCAAGGATATTGTAGAGGGAATTTATTTCTCAGGTACCAGTTGGACTAGATGGTCTCCTAGATCCCTTCTAAATCGGAGATCCTGGAATAGGTTAGATATATCTATACTTACACCAAGTCAAGGGGCAGATGGCCTCCTAAAGTCTCCTGTCATCCCCAAATTCAATAAAAGTTTGTTCTGGGGAGAATATACAAACAAAAACCCAGTTTAAGAAGGGAACTCATTATGCAAAGGAACATATGTTTCAAATCCTGTCAAGAAGTACACACAGTATCATATGAGAATATTATTTAGTTTGTTTTAGGAAAAGAATTTGAAATTTACTTAAAGATTGTGCTTGCCAGGATGCTTCTAGAAAAAAAGATAGGAAGGAAGGGAGGGAGGGCCGGAGGAAGGGAGAGAGGGAGGGAGGGAGGGAGGGAGGGAGGAAGGAAGGAAGGAAGGAAGGAAGAAAGGAAGGGAGGAAGGGAGGGAAAGAGGAAGGAAAGATTGTGGCTTCTGTGGGTGTTGCCTTTTGAGAGAAGAAAATCTAAAATCTTAACAGTAAAAGAAAAAGAACTAATTTTCTTGAAAGGAAGGAGATTCATATCTTGAACCATAGCCTTTCTTTAGATTTGAGTTTTCTAGGAAAGTAAAAATAAAAAGATTACAACCATTGAATGACAGTTAAAAAAAAAATCCTACAAAGTTAAATTTCTAGCCCAGATTCATAGCACTAGTAAGCATTAAGAGCAGGATTTGAATGCATGTCTCTCCAACTGCTGGGGCTGGAGTCAAGCCACTACACCATGCCATCTCTACTTCTTGCATCATGCCCTTTATAAATATACCTGAAAATCTTCTTTACCCCGAGATCTGAGAGAAACATTGACTCACTAATAATTCTTCAACTCTATTTCTACTGACCACTGTTGTCCTCCAAATGATAAAAGCAAATCTGCTGAATTTAAACTTCTCAAAATAATTGTTTTAGATCAGCTAATCAACCTAGTAAAAGGTTAGCTGTCCCATGAATGTAACTAAATGATAAAATCAGGGTACTGCTAAGAACAGAGCCACAAATCATTTATTTCAAAGCCCAATTGTGATCTCTAGCATTTGAAACACTTTGGAGATAGGAACTATAGTGACTTTTTTTTTT
Organism: Petaurus breviceps papuanus; assembly: GCF_028583685.1. Taxonomy (NCBI): domain Eukaryota; kingdom Metazoa; phylum Chordata; class Mammalia; order Diprotodontia; family Petauridae; genus Petaurus; species Petaurus breviceps. Next base: position 27,787,489 of record NW_027186372.1, read on the forward strand.
AACCTTACCCCAGAAAGCAGTACAGGCCAGCCATTCATCTACAGTATCATAGCTGATCCCTCCAAGGGAAGTACAGAGTTCAGGCATGTGGTAATTAGGTCTCTAAATTTACTCTACTGGCCGGGAAACCTGTCAAAGCAATTCCTATCACAGTCAGCGTTAATTATTCCACACAAAGTGACAGAGCAGACAGAATGGAAGACAAATGGTACACAGAGATGACTGAAGAATAATGGCAGAAAGCGGAGGAGTTCCACTTCTATGGCTAGAGACTAACACATCCTAGGCCAGGGGTGGGGAACCAGTCTTAAAGTCACATGTGACCTCAAAGCTACAGGATCCTTCCTATGCCCTGTCAGGGCCCCTATACTCAGGTACTTAAGAATCTAGTAAAGAAATTGGTTAAGTAAAAACCTTCACAGAGAAGTGAAGGTAAGTGTCCAATTTGGTAGTACAGATAAAGTCACCATGTTAGTATTCAGTAGGCATAGATTCTAGGTCTCTCTCTTGCTGTGTAGCTAGCTGTGAGCAAGTACTTTCTCTCAAGGCTTTTGTTTGTTCTCTTGTGCAAAATGGCCTTCAGCTTCCCTTGCAGTTCTTAAATCCTATGATTCCATGATAAACAAAAAAGGAGTTACAGAAAGCAATCATTGTGAGCTGGCATTGCCATATAAGACTTATTGGATAAGCTGGGTTTAAAAAATGGGTAGGAATGTGACTGGGATACTGGGAGATAGCAGGGAGATAAAGAAATTCCAAGAAAGGTGAAGAGCTGTAAAGAAATGCACAGAGGCAGAACTAAAGGACACTGGCCTCATTCAAGCAAATGGTAATGTAGTGCCTGATAAGTGAACTCTGATTTGAACTCTTGGATGGCTGATCTAAATCTGATGTCATAAAGAACTTAAATCAAACAAAGAATGATGAGAAAAATAGCTGGTATATCTAAAATACTTTTAAGTGTGCAAAGCATGTTTTCCCTTAATTAGATCATGAGGTTGGTAGCAATACTTGACGGGCAAGAAATAAAAAGGCCTCTGAACTATTTTGTTTTGTTTTGGATATTGTACTCAGATTTTCCCCATAATCAATTAACTAAACTGAATAAGATCAACCTTGTACAGGAAAAAATATACTGGAGTGGTCTGCCATTTCCTTCTCCAGTCAGGGAAACTCTTATTATCTCTATTTTAGAGATGATGGACCTAAAGCTTTAAGAGTGTGTGACATTTGGAGTGGCTAGGTGGCACAGTGAATAGAGCACCAATCCTGGAGTCAGGAGAACCTCAGCTCAAATTTGGTCTCAGACACTTAATATGTACTAGCCGTGTGACCTTAGGCAAGTCACTTAACCCCAATTGCCCTGCTGTCCCCCCTCTAAAAAGAAAAAAAGAAAGAAAAGAAAAAGTGTGTGACATTCTCAAAATATACCTATACTCTCAAATTTAGTGCTAATCTCTGCTAAAGAAATAATTTTATTTCATTGATAGAAATATCCTGATGCTGTCACTCACCTCATTTTCCCTCCCCTTTGTGAATGGGATTTGCATGCAACAGGCATACATGTGCAGGCATGTGTATATACACCCATATACAGGATGTCCCAAAAGTCTTAGTGCAGTCTTAAGTTGTAATAGCTCAAAACTACACTAAGAATTCGGTAACACTTTATCTTTCTATTGATTAATCAACAAAAAGGTAAATACACAAACATATTCACATGCATACATGTATCTTATATTTATACAAATATGCACATGTATATAAATCTAGAAATACTAAAGGACAATTAGTTCTGTGTCCTCAGGAAACTCTCTAGGTTCATTAAGTTCTAGGGTAGGCTCAGATGTGCCTTGGTAATAGAAGTTTCTTCACTGAAATTTTCCTACAACAAAATCATAGGTCCTGGCTAAAAAACTAATAAAGTTGATAAATGACTGCTAATAGTAGTTAACATTTTTATAGAGTGCTTACTGTATGGCAGGCATTATGCTAAGTGCCTTACAAATATTATCTCATTTGATTCTCACAACAACTTTAGGAAGAAGGTGTTTTCTTAAACCCATTTTACAGATGAGGAAATTGGGGCAACCAGAGGTTAAGTGACGTAACTAGGGTGACACAACTAATGTCTGAGACTGGATTTGAACTCAGGACTTTCTGACTCCAGGCCTGGTGCTATATCTACTACATACACCATGTAGCTGCCCCTTCAAATAAATACATACATGCATGCAGTACATATATGTATAGATATGTGTACATGTATGTTTGTGTATGTATGCATATATAATTATATACATATGTCACTTAAAGAGCTGCAGAGGGCACAGTGGACGGGGAAAGGAATAAATATTTATTAAGCACCTCTTATGTGTTAGACATAACTGTTAGACTCCTTACAAATATCTCATTCGAATTAAACATCTGTGTGTAGCATCCCGGACCAAAGAATACCATTGTTTAGCTGGCAATATCACCTTCAACAAAACATTTGTCAGGGCTATGGACCATTCTCCTAATTAGCCCCCTAGTGCCACTTTGCAAACATGCCCCTCCTCACTGGGGGCAATTCAGTTCCATTAAACAAACATTTATCAGACACTTGACAGGTGCCCAGCACTGCACTTGGCAGTGGTGAATACAATAACAGAATCAAAGTGTTCCCTGCCTTCAAGGAGCTTCCATTCTATGGGGCCAAGGAGAGAGTGTGTGCAATATCAGGAACACTGATGATCACTGTAACAAACTCTGAAGAGACTCACTCAAAAAGTATGTCTCACTGACATAAACTATGCCCTAATTTATACTGAGTCAGCATTAAACAAGTCAAGGGAAACCGATCTGGTTCCTATTCTATAGAGGCTACAAGCTGAAGCAAATGATGAGCTCTAATAAAAGACATATGTGAAGGAGTTCAAATTCTGCGTGTGTGTGTGGTGTGTGTGGTGTGTGTGTGTGTGTGTGTGAGAGAGAGAGAGAGAGAGAGAGAGAGAGAGAGAGAGAGAGAGAGAG
>NW_027186372.1:27790513-27823359 GCF_028583685.1 Petaurus breviceps papuanus
GAGAGAGAGAGAGAGAGAGAGAGAGAGAGAGAGAGAGAGAGAGAGAGAGAGAGAGAGAGAGAGAGAGGAGAGAGAGGGAGAGAGAGAGCACCCTGAGAGAGGTCCTGTACTACATGTGAAAAAGAAGGATGGGGTCATCCACCATGATTCAATTGGTCATCTCAGAACCCAATTTTTATTTGAAATTTTAAAAAGTAATTTTCTTCCCCAGCCCCCTTGTAAATATTCTGCTCCCCAGGCAAACTTTGTGGCTCAGTCATTTCTCTGGCTGATTGTTTTTGACTACCTGATCCTTTTTTTCCCCCTAAACTTTCCAAAGAAATAGTGCTGCTGCTACAGATTCCAACAAACAAAATAAAGCTCTTATATTTATAGGTGCCCAGAATAGCTGGTGGATTTTTCTTTATAGCTTAATTAACAAAAAGTCATAGTATGAAAGGTTATAGTTAGTATTTACACGCAGTGAAGTCTGAATCTAGAACAGGGAAATAAAACTGGAGTTAATATACATCATTCACCAGTTAAAAGCAAAAGCCACACAAACCATGCAGATTGGATAAGGTGTCTGAGTGCTATAACATGCTCTCTGCAAATGTCCCAGAATCCCAGAAACTCTTAGTGGAAAAGGGTCTTAGCAACTACCCAGTCTAATCAGAACCTCAACAAGAATCATTCTTACAACTTCTGTGCTGAGCAGGCAGTCAGCCTACATTGCACCCTCTCCATTGAAGAAGAATCAGCTGGTTTCTGAGTTGTGCCATTCTATTTTTGTACAATGCTACATGTTAGGAAGATTTTTCCTAACGTGGACTAGAAATCTACTCAATATCTTCATTGCTTTCAACCCTCCCTTCATTCTTCAGAAGCCTGGCCAGTTTCTACAGACCTGTTCCACTTTGTAAACATCTTAATTAAATATGAAGCATGAAGATTTGTGTATACTATTTCTTTATTTGACTACTGCAGAATACAATGGGACTACCAACTTCTATTAACTTCATTATCATTCGGCTGCCAATCTAAATTATATTTCCTTTTCTTTTTTTGAATTTTCAGTTAACAAAAAAAATTTTTTACACTTATCTAGCATCATTGTAATTGTAGTCAAGACAGATTATGAAGGCCAAACCAAGAAACTGCTAGAATTAATGGAAAACTCCCAACTCCCCCTATTCAGTGACCAAAAACTATAAAAATAAATCAACAACAAAACCCTTGAAACAAGCATAAAAAATTAATGACCACACTAGGCATGTCACAATTTATACCATATGTCTATCACATCTTTGTCAAGAGGTAGGTTCCATGTTTCATCATGAATCCTATGAAATCAGAATGAGTTATAGCATTGATTAAAGTCCTAAAGTCTTTTTTTAACATTGTTTGACTTTAAAATGTTGTTATGGTCTAAACTGTTCTCCCTCTTTGCTTATTTGCATCAGTTTAGACAAGTCTTCCTAGATTTCTCTGAACCATCCCCTTCATCATTTCTTATAGCATAATAGTATACCATTCCATTCATATACCATAATTGTCCAGCCATTCCCCAAATAATGGGGTCCTCTTTCGTTTTCTTTTTCCTTCTTCCTTTCTTCTTTCCTTCCTTTTTTTTTCCAACACAAAAAAAGAGCTACGATGATTGTTTTTTTATACATGTGGGTCCTTTTACCTTTTCTTTTATCTCCTTGAAGAATAGGTCTAGTAATGGTACCTAGTAATGGGTCAAAGGGGTCCTAGTTTGGTAACTTTAGGGGCACAGTTCCAAATTATTTTCCAGAATCTTGGTCCAGTTCACAGTTCTACCAACACTGTATTAATATAACTGTTTTCCCACAACCCCTCAAACTTTTGTCATTTTCCATTTTTTTCCACTTTGCTAATTTAATGAGTATGAGGTAGGACCTGAGTATTGTTTTAATGTGCATTTGTCTAAATATTAGAGATTTGTAGCACTTTTTTTTTTTCACATAGCTACTGACAGCTGGGTTTTCTGCCTCTTCGTATCCTTGGACAATTTATCATTTGGGGAATGACTCATAAATTTGAATCAATTTTTCAAGTTTTATTTTCAGCAGTGGAAAGAGATGAACTGAGTCATCTAGACTTTCCAATTCAGTCCTCATTGTGACAACAGATGGCTATTTTTCATGTGACCAATGATATGCAACCTTGTAAGCAAAGTCAACCAAGATGAGTCTTCAAAGTTCCAGCAGTGAATCCAGTTCCCCATTTGAAAATCATAATAACCAATTTTTTAAAAAATTCCCAACTCCAACACTGACATAAAAAGCTATGTGAGTTTTCACATATATTAACAATATTTCATTTTGTCCTGAAAGTATAATTCAGAGATTCCATTCAGGAATAAGTGAAATATAAATGACACTCATAAACAAAATCTACTAACGTATACTGCCCATATTCATTTCAACTTTGTGCATGTACTGCCCTGAAAGAGATGTCAAGTACTAAGAATGAAGGTTACCTATACTTCTGGGAAACAAGAAAGACTAATATCAAAGCAGTACAGAACATGTGGAAGCATTTAAAAAAAAAGGTGTGTATGATATGTGTGTATGTGTGTATGTGTGTGTGTGTGTGTGTGTGTGTATGTCTTTGGACAAGTCATTCAACCATGCTCTCTGCTGTCAACATTTCTAACACAAAAGAGTTGTGTATTTAATGATTTCCAAGGACCCTTTCAGATCTAAAATTTTATGGATTTTCTGTATTAGGAATAGTGATTTGGAGCTTATTTTTCACAAGATGGAACTAAGGTCCAGGGAAGTAAGATTATTTATTCAGGTAGAAATAGATGGACCTCAAATTTGAGCTCACATTCCAAATCTACTGTTTCATAGTACCTCTCCACAGACTAACTTGTTGAGATAAATGTTTATGTGCATGTGTTTGTGTGTATGATATGTATCAACTTTCAGAGAAATATTCAGCTGTCAGCTTTGAAACAGAAGACAAAGAAGCATAAAAAACTACAATTACATACAAAATTTGTCTACTTTAATGCATGCCATGTTAGGAATGTTGGAGATCCCATTTTAACTCTCCTAATTATTTGCAACATTTCTGTTTTTTTTTTCTTCACCACCAAAGTTTGCCCATGCTGCGATTCTTGACTTATGCCCTTCTAACATAAAAGACAGTGATTCAAAAGTCAGTTCTGCTATTCATAAACTGCAGTGCAATATAACTCAGAAATAGCCTTGCCCAAATTATTCACCATATAAGTGGCTCCTGTACTCAATATTGCCTGCAACAAGTGACCTTCCAATAATGGAATCTCTCTGAACACACAAAATTTGCTGACATAGAAGGAATGTGGGGGCCAACTCTGGGAATTTCATTCTACGTGTCATTCATATTTCATATTGCCTTACCTATGCTCAAATTCCATTGACAGGGGAAACACAGAGTCAGTTTTATTTGACCTCATAAGCTTATTCTTACATTGCTCTCCTTCATAAAAAAAAAAAAATAACCATCATCTCTGACAGGTTTGGGTTGAACCTAAAGTTTTAGTGATTTGAAAGGGTGTGTGGGGAAATATATCTATATATTAAAGTGGGAAACTTTCTAATGACTTAAGTTGCCTTAGTTTGTACTATGATGAGCAAGCAGCCGATATGCTAGATTGGTTGGAAGCCCACTGAGGGAACTTTCAGGAAAGCTCAGGAGAGTATGAGAGAGTTAACACAGGAGTTGCTCATTTTCTCATATTTCCTTTCAACTTTTGGAAAGGGAGATCTGTGCAAACATGCTAAATGCTAGTAAAACATGGCTTGGGTTACAGGGGCAAATATCGCACTTCATGCTGTGGTAATTACAGCCAATGAAGAGTAGCATTGCCAAGGCTCTAACTCACATCACTATTTAATCCAATGTGTAAAATGCTCCCTTTGGTATTTATTTCATGACTTCCATTCCGCTGACAACCACTTATTAAATACAAATCTGACCATGTCACTTTCCTGCTCAAGAAGCTCCACTGAGTCTCATTTGCTAAAAGGAGAAAATAACTCCTATTCAGCACTCAAAGTTCTTCACATAAGACTTCAATCTAAATGTGTGGACTTTTTGTACATTATTTTCTTTTATGGATTGTATACTTTAGCCAAATTATCCCCCTTGCTCCTCCTGTGCTTGATATTACATCTCCATGCTCCATCTCCTATGTCCATAGCTTTACACAGGTTTTCCTCACTCCCACCCTATAGAATTCTTAACTTCCTTCAAGGCTCAGCTTGAGGAGCATATCTTACAGTAGTTTTGCTTTAGTCCTTCCAATTGTTAATTATTCCCCCCTAGGGAATTATCTTGTGAATACTTTATATTCACTTTTCTATGTTCCTATTGTTTGAGTTAGAGAGAATATAACCTCCTGGAAGGTAAAAGCTGTTTGTCTCTCTGTATTCCCAGAGTTTAGTATAATTTCTAACATGTGATAGGAGCTTAATAAATGCTTAAGTGAATGAATGAATCAATCTACCACATCCAAAGCTTTTGTTAGGAACGAGGAAGGTTCAAAGACAGATAATATACATGGTTACTACCCTCAGGGAGTTTACAAACTAAATTAGAATGTAAGGCTGTTATATCTAAACTGACTATGTGTTGTAAGCATGCTCAGCTTAGGAATAAACAATGCTTGTTGGAGATGCAGGAAGGTTTTCATTGTCTTTATTTTACATTTAATCTGTTCTGAATAAATGGGTAACCTCCTTAAAAAGACCACCAAGAATCAGACAAAGGCAAACCCTTTTATGCTGCTTCCCTTCAAATTTCCCACCTTGTTCCTCCACTCAGAACTGGGATTGGTCCCAGCTCTTCTCGGTTACAATCTTTCTGACCTGCCCATTAAGCATGCATGTTAATGAAAATTGGTTACTATCCCTTGACCCCTAGCCAGTCTGAGTCAGCTTAGCTCAGGCTCCTTCCAAGGGTAAACTTACAGATTTCTTCTAGCTACATGATTGGATAGGGCTGCTCTTTCCTTACCCTGATTTATACCTTCCTGCATGTCTTGTGCAGGATCTGTTTATGAAACACTCATTGTTCCTATAGAATCTGTGGAAACCAAACTGTCAGCATTTCTCACACATGCAAATATCTCCTTAGGAATATGTGGCCCTGGATAAGTCACTTAACTCTGCTTCAGTTTTCTCACTGTAAATGAGGCAGAGAAGGAAATGGCAAACCATTCCTGTATCTTTGCCAAGAAAACCCCAAGTGGAATCACAGAGAATTGGATGTTACTGAATACAACTGAACAACATTTATTAGGTAGCTGCTATGCGAAAAATGCTATGCTAGGCTCTGGGCATAGGAAGACACAATTAAAAATAACAACCTCAAGAAAATTACATTATACTATTTTACTGTGGAAGGGGAAATTTATAATATTTATACTGTCTACCTTAGAGGTGGCACCTGAGTTGAACTCTGAAGGAAACCAAGCACTCTAAAAGGAGGGAGGTGAGCATTTCAAGGGAAAAGGACAAGTTATGCCAAGACAAATAAAAAACAAAATACCAGTCTTAGGATTTAACAAATGAGATAGTTTGGCTGAATCTGGAGTAAAGGGGAAACTGAAGATTTGAATGACACATCCTCCCTCAGGCTCCTCTCCCCTCAGTTTAAAGGGTTGGAGCTTAGAGTAACAAGCTCCTCCCAATGCCTTGCTTTGTAAAGAGCAGAAATTCAACTTTCAGATCACTCCTCTTTGCATCTGCTGCTCTCCACAGTTTTCAATTCAACAAAGGAGGTGACCCTTGCCCATCTCCTCTTACTCTCCACCCCAACTTTCCTGCTTTTTTTGTATATTATTTCTCCTTGTAGATTGTAAACTCCTTGAGGGCAGAAGTTGCCTTTCTTTTCAAACCTTAGTACAGTACCTGGAACATAGTAGGTGCCTCCTGAATATTTATTGGATTGGTAGAGAGGAGCAAAGTTGTTTGTTTATTTGTTTGTTTGTTTTTAAAGCAATCGGGGTTAAGTAACTTGCTTAAGGTTATACGGCCAGTTATTTCTGGGTGTGGTGCTAAGTATCTGAGCCTGGATTTGATCCCCAGGTCATCCAGACACTGGAGCCAATGCTCTTACTCATTGAGCCACCTGGCCACTCCAATGTTGTTTGTTTTTAAAAAGTTAGGATAACCAGAGAAAAACAAGCTTTGATCTCTAAAGAATGTCTCTCTTAGACCCCATACCCAAATGTGTCATTGCTAAGATTTTAGTGGGTTTTTATCCTCCTCTGGATTCTTTAAATATGGTACTGATGACTAAGAGACTTGGCCTCCTTATAAATTCAGGGAATGAGACTTCCTTTCCCCCTGATAATTTTCTTAAGTAGAGGGAACAGGATAAATAGACCAATGACTCCTAGTCAATCAATCAGTCTATCAGTTAGTAATTGCTATGGGCCTGAGCAGAGACAGGTACTAGGGATACAAAGAGATAAGTAAAACAATTATTGACCTTGAAAAGGGTTTAATCAAGTGAATGAGACACATGCAAATGTATGAGTATATAAAAAATATATACAGGGAGAGTACAGCTAGGTGGCGCAGTGAATAGAGCAGCGGCCCTGGAGTCAAGGAGGACCTGAGTTCAAATGTGGCCTCAGACACTTAACACTTACCAGCTGTGTGACCTTAGGCAAGTCACTTAACCCTGATTGCCCTGACTTCCCCCTCCAAAACAAGCAAAATTTTAAAAATGTTTAAAAACATAAATAAAAAAAATATAAGGGACTGAATTGATACAAAGCTTAGTGAGGAGATGAGAGAAAAAGGGTGGGAGGGAGGAGGAGCATCACATTTCATAGTAATTTTTTTCTGGGTTTTACTATCAAAGCAATCCTTTGTGGATATGTGAAAATTTATGACAGTGCTCACCAAGGCACAAAGAACCCCAGAAAGTTTAGAAATTTCTGGAAGGGACCAACTCACATTATTCATTTCTAAGCAGGATGGGTTGGGGAATGGGTTAGTTAATAATCTGGAATTTTGAGAATTTTCAAGAAGCAGTGATCTATGGTTGAAAAAGCACTGAATTTGTAGTCAGAGGAAAAGGGTTCAAATCTTGACTAACATATACTGCCCAGGTACTATGGAAAAGTTGCTTAATTGCCCTCAGTTTCCCTATGTGTAAAATGAGGATGTTAGATGTAAACTGTTCATTGTGGTACTTTTTGTAGTAGCAGAGAAATGTCCATTAATAAGGAAATAACTTAACCAACTATGCATATGCATATGAATGTAATAAAATATTATTGACCCATAAATTGATGTATATAAAGAATGCTGAAAAGAACAGGGTATATCTGGAAATAACTGTGATGCAAAAATAGAAGGCATAAATAAAACTTTCTTTTTCATCCACAAATGAATTGCTTTTACCTGAGCACAAAGTAAGCCAATTTTTCTTATGCAAAATAGGGTTCCATTCATTCATTCCCTCCCCCTACCACACACACACACACACACACACACACACACACACACAGCTGAAGAAAGCAGGTTGCATTTTTGGAGGGTTAAATAAAGCAGGAAATTTTATAAATGATACCTACCTATCAATAGCACTTGAAACATTCAGTCAGAGCAAACAGAATAAGGGGGGATGTGTTTAATTCATAAAATAGTTTCTGAGAAAGAGGCTCCATCTTTGAGTTTGTGGAGTGTGTTGGATTACATGACCCCTAAGGCCCCTTTTACCTCTAAATCTACTTAGGAGCTGCAATACTAAGTAAAATCACAAGATTACAGTATGTGTTTTATAAGGGAACTTAGAGGTCATCTATAGATTCAAGTGCCTGCCACCTAATAGATTTTTAATTAATGCTTATTGATGGATGGATAGATCTAATTCTACCAACAGTTTCCAGAGACATATTGTTCCTGAATAGAATTAGCCAGTTCCCTCATTTTAGATGAGGGAACTGTCCAGATTTTGAAGACACTTGACTAGCATAGCTAGTCAGTAGCAGAGCTTATCATAGGACCTTGTTTTGGTGTTTCTTACTCTGTTGTTTGAAGCAAATCAAATTCCCTGCTTGCCAGACATTCCATTCTAGAGCATGGATACCCACCTATTTAAAGGACCTTCCCTCTTTTATGGAAAACAATTCAATAAAAAGAATACTTCCATGAATCATGTTCTTAATTTAGCTCAATTCTCTAGCATGTTGAAAAGTATGTGAGCTCTGCTCATACCCTATGGGTAAACATCTCATAATTATGTCCTTGTTTACCACCTCTGCCCCATCTCACAAAGAGAAACCCATGAGGAATTAAACTCACATTCACTTTAAAAGGGAGAATCAACTATTTCAAGCATAGCCTCTAATGCATTACCAACTTAACAGTTCAGAAAGATTTAGAGTTCTGTACTGCAATTAGAAAACTCAAGGATGGAGCCTCTTTCTCAGAAGCGATATTTTATGAATTAAACACACTAGCCACTTACCCACTCATTCTCTGTTTCCTCTAAGACAGAATGCTTCAAGTGTTATTGGAAGGTAGATATCTATAGAATTTGCTGTTTTATAAAGTTCGACCCTACAAAAATGCAAGCTGCCTTCCTCAGTTCTGAGTGAAAAAAAAAAATTATTTGGAAGCCAAATTTGCATAGGGAAAATCAGCTCACTACATACTTAGATAAAAGTGGTTTATCTGTGGATGAATAACTTCAGGATCATTAGTGAACAAAGAACTGTAAGAACAAAATTCATCTCATCTCCAAGGAAAAAAAATATAAACAATAATCATTTTGGGGAAATTGAAATGCATTGGGAAAAGGCTCTAAGATATCAATGTCCCTTAGAAAGGGTTCAACTATGAGGAATTGTGAAGTTATCTATAACCTTTTTTTTTCATTTATAATTGATATGCCATTCTGTCTTCTGAATCTCTAAACTGACTCTATCACATTAAGGGATGATGAGTTGGGGAAATCAGTGGAACAAATATTAATTGACTAGTCAATCCTGATGGTGGAAGACATCGTGGCTCAACACATCCTGAAGAAATTGAATAAAATTGTTTGGGTGCACTGTCTCCCACTTTCCAAAAATCTGGCGGGGCCATTAAAACAAAAGATCAGAAAAGGGAGAGTGAAAAAAAATGATGGAGGAATTTTATCTCTCCAAATTCAAATGTGTTGCCTCAGGAAAGAAACTATACTTGAAATTGATAGGAGTAATTTTCCATCATTATGGAAGCCTTAAACAACCTCTGACAACTTATACCCTCATCTCTTAACATCCCAGAAAATTGCAGTTATTTGTCCAAAACAAAACTAAAAGGCCCATGATATAATGGAGTAATTTAAGCCAAGAGGAATACACCACCTGTAATTCAATTTCATGGCAGCCAGTTTCACAACATGCCTCTACCTCCGTTATGATATAGGAAACTTCGCTCCAAGTGAAACAATTCTTCTATCCTCTCACTGAGTGGAGCGCTCAAAAAGATAAGTAGGCCTTCTATAGCAAAGAGAATGGCCAGAAGCAATCTGGAACTGGATCTTAGTCCTTTGGGGGGCTTAAGATCACTGAATCACCAATGGAAAAACATGAAGTTCTTTCTATTTTGTGGAGAGTTAGGGCTCTAGCAGCACCAGAGAAATTCTGCAGGGAAGAAATGTCCTGGAAACAATGAAAACCTGCCAATGACTATGGCAAATCTCCCGTATTTAAAAGAATTAAGAGAAAATCTGTGAGGATAAAACTAAATTTATAATTAAAAAAAAATCCCTAAATCTGCTATGATGTAAGAACTGACTCAATAACAGCATATTGATGATGATAGCTGCTTCAAGCACACTGGGGTTGAGCAGCAACAAAAGGTTGGCAGCAGTTTACTACCTTCTTCCCTCTACCTCTTAGACTTCCTAGATTTATTCTAAACTTGACTTCCAGGAAGTCTTTCTCCATCCTATAGTTTTAAAGACTCATTTCCTCTTCTTCCCCAAAATGTCACATGCACTAAACTGTTTCTATGTCATACACTTCACATAGAATGCAAGTTCCTTGGGGGATGCAAGGATCATAGTTTTAGAACTAAAAGGGACTTTGGAAGTCAACTGAGTCACCTGATTTTACAGATTAGAAAACTGAGATTGGGGGTGGCTAGGTGGTGCAGTGAATACAGCACCAGCCCTGGAGTCAGGAGGACCTAAGTTCAAAACCAGCCTCAGACACTTAACACTTACTAGCCATGTGACCTTGAGCAAGTTACTTAACTCCAATTGCCCTGCACTCCCCCCTGCAAAAAAAAAAAAAAAAGAATAATAGGCAAACTGAGACTTGGACAGGTTAAACTTTGCGACTTACCCAACATCCACAGGTAGTCAGAGGAGGGGATGGATTTCAAACCAACATTACCTGAGGAGAGAAGGGACTAATTTTTGTTTTGTTTTGATAAACCTAGTACAATGACTTGTACATACTATGTGTTTATTAATTAATAAATAATAAATTAATAAATGCTTATTAGATTGGATCAGCTTAAAACAGAACATATATTTTGCTGCTGGATAAAAATTAAGAATGCAATGAGACTTATTGGTGGGTATTCCACTCAGAACAGTTGTCTCCAAAATCTTGTGTTAAAAACACAAACTGTTAGGTCAATTTTTCATAGGATCATGAATCTAAAATTGCAAGGTAGTTCAGAGTTCATTGAGTACAACTCCCTCATACAGTTGGGGAAACTAAGATTACTCTAACAGAGTAAGAAAAGCAGATGCAGGGTAGTTAGGTGGTACTATGGATAGAGTACAAAGCCTGGAGTCCGGAAAACTCATTTTCATGAGTTCAAATCCAGCCTCTGACACTAATTAGCTGTGTGACCCTGGCAAGTCACTTAACCCTTTTTCTTCAGTTTCCTCATCTATAAAATGATCTGGAGAAGGAAATGTATCTTGGCCAAGAAAACACCAAATGGGGTCCCATAGACATGACTGAACAACAACAAAAGAGGATATGGAAATTGAGGAACATTGATATGGATACAGATGTCATCTTAGTCATTGGGCTGGTTTCACATAGACTAGGTTCTTTCAGAACTAGTGTTTTGATAGTAATACAGAAGGCATACATTTCCAGACAACTGTCACATCATAGACAATATCTATGCCAACAATGGGTTATTATGAAAAACTGGGTAAATGGAACTCATGCTAGTAGAATGAGTCTACAGCAGCTTCATGGGAGCTAAGAGCATATAACAGCAATAACAAAAATAACACTCACTGAATTGGTAGGATGACAAAAAGTGAATCTGTTCTTAAACAAAAGATAATTTCCTTTTCCATCAAAGTTTCTCAACCTGATCTTTCAATACAATTTCTTGGAAACAGAATTTAGCAGTATAAATAATAGGACAAAGTGCTTAACTTAGAAAGCTGTGAGGCATGCTGACTGGTCCATTGAAAGATGGAGCAAAGCAAACTGCCAAGATATCAGACCAGTGCATACAGGTCTAGATCAGTGATTCTTAATTGAAGATCGTTGATTTTTTTTTTTTAACAGTGTGATGACTTAGTTAAGGACTTAATGACTTTTTTTCAACATTTTGATGATTTTAATAGTTTCCATTGCAATTCAATGTATTTTATCTTATGTGTTATAAAAAAAAATCTGAGAAGGGATCCATGCAACAGAATGCCAAATTGGCCCATGACACACACACAAAAAAATAGGAATTAGTGCTCATGTCTTTAAACTGTTTAAAGAAGCACAGTTTAGGGGCGGCTAGGTGGCGTAGTGAATAGAGCACTGACCCTGGAGTCAGGAGGACCTTAGTTCAAATCCGATCTCAGACACTTAACACACACACACACACACACACACACAAACTAGCTGTGTGACCTTGGGCAAGTCATTTAACACCAATTGCCCTCCAAGAAGGAAAAAAAAAAGCACAGTTTAAGAAGCACTGGAGAGGTCCTCAGTGGAAAAAGTTTAAGAAGCCCTGCTCTAGAGGTCCTACATTTATACTGACAAGGAGGGAAAGTGTTTCATGTTTACTTAGAAAATGAGGAGAAAATTCCCACTTGCTTTTGTTAGGGCTCACAATCTAGATATGTGTGGCTAAACCATGCCAAGGAATCGAGAAGTCAAATAGGTCAGGTTCTTCCCTCCCCAAATTTTGTATATAAGGAAAAAAATGCTATTAATGAAGATCCCCAGATGAGTCCTACATGAAATCAAACTATAGGGAATTAAAATTTTGAAATAAAAATGGAGCATAGTACTAAGGTAACATTGGGATAGGAGCAGTGAGTGTAGGGCATATTTTTCTATGCTTGATTCCACATAAATCTTATAGAGATAATATCCTAGCAGCCTAGGGAGTTGAAAATACAAGTGTGGTTCATTCACAGGGTGAAAGATGATGACATATTAGGCCCTTAGAGTCATGGACTTCAAAAAATTATTTTAAGGACCAGAGATCAATAAGATAAATCCTTAAATGAGAAAATTCTGAAAAAAACAAAATTTCTCCAATAATTTGTTATATAAATCTGCATATACCTACCCCCACAATCATTCCATTTAGGGCTTTTCCTAGTTCCTGGTTCCTCCACAGCATGGCTGGTCTTACAGTAATGGAACCTAGATTTGTTGGTATCTTTCTCCATGAGCTTTCAATGGCTTCTTAATCTGCCCTGACATAGAGTCACAGAAACATGACTTGAAAGTCATAAAATGGAAAATGATTTATAATCTGATGTTATTTTTTCTTTGCTTTTTGGAGGGGGGAAGGTAGGGCAATTGGACTTAAGTGACTTGCCCAAGGTCACACGGCTAGTAAGTGTTTAGTGTCTGAGGCCAGATTTTAACTCAGGTCCTCCTGACTCCAGGGCTGGTGCTCTATTCCCTGAGCCACCTAGCCACCCCTAATCTGATGTTCTTCAAGTTGCTCCTGTTGGGATTCTACTCAGTGACTCTCATGATGTTGCCACTGATGCAAAGACATCTGGACCTCCTCTTTAGGAATAACCTGCAACTCATGATATGGACAAGGCATCTCCTTGAAA
The DNA here is from genome assembly GCF_028583685.1 of Petaurus breviceps papuanus. Lineage (NCBI taxonomy): Eukaryota > Metazoa > Chordata > Mammalia > Diprotodontia > Petauridae > Petaurus > Petaurus breviceps. Next base: position 27,803,576 of record NW_027186372.1, read on the forward strand.
TTACTGTGTATGTTCTTTGTATTTACTTATGTGGGTTCATGTTATATAAGTTTAGACACAACAAAAACAGTTGCATCTTTCTTTTTATCATGAGATCCTAGTAAATACCTGCAACATGTTGTTGCTGCCGTTCACTTGTTTCAGTCGTGTCTGATTGTTTGTGATCTCATTTGAGTGTCCTTGGCAAAGATACTGGAGTGGTTCACCATTTCCTTCTCTGAGTCATTTTACAGATGAGGAAACTGAGGCAAACAGCGTTATGTGACTTGCCCAGGATCACACAGCTTTTAAGTGTCTGAGGTCAGATTTGAACTCAGGAAAATGATATTCCTGACTATAGGCCCAGTGCTCTATCCACTGAGTCACCTAGCTGCACAGTGGGCACATAAACAGTTGTTGAATCAAATCAAATTGAATTGAATTAAGGGTTTGATTGAGTGTTTCAAGGCTGAGACTGATCAGTAAGGTACCAGTGGCCAAGCTATATCTAAAGTGAGAGTGACAATGAAGTTATTAAGGCAAAAATTTTTGAGCAGCTTATAAACTCGTCCAAAGTCATTCCCATGAAGGTAGAGTGAGTTACAGAGATGTACTATGCAATGGCTATGCTAATATAATGACTATACAGCTTCTCAAGATTACTTTGTGAAAGGAGAAAGGGCCTACTCTGTGTATAAAAATTCCCTTTTTCTCACTTCTTTTAAAAAATCATTGACCTTTATAATGTTAATGGAATAATATCTTCCCTGTGGAAACAGGCCTTTGTGACCACATGTCAATTATGGATGCCTTGTTTCTTTCACAGCTGTGATAGATCCTGAGTCACATAGAGCCCTTTGGGGAAGGAACTCTCTAAGGAGGAGCTTGCTTAGGGTGGAGCTTCCTCATGGGAGGGTTTGCTTGTAGGAAGCCTTCCACATCTTTTAGTACTAAGCTAATTAGGTTACAAGTCACAAGTTTGTGATGCCTTCAGGCTCTGAGCCATAAGTTGAAAACTATACATACTGAGAGGACTTTATATACATACTTTGGGGACTTTGCTTATGAGAAGGACCTTTTGATTCCCTAGATTGGACTCTCAATAACTGTTTGTTAAAAGCCCCCAGAATACTCAGATGTTGGTGCTCTCCCAATCTTGTGGTATATGTAGATGGCTGTATTATTCTATTCAGACAGTTGGAGCCCTGTGTATTGAATCTCTATGCTAATTTTGCTTCCTGTATTTTCTACTTATCTGTAAAGTAAGATTGTTGACCCCCGTCCCCCTTTCCCCCCAGTGATGTAGTGAATACAGCACTAGCTCTAGAGTCAGGAGGACTTAAGTTCAAATCTAGCTTCAGACTGTTGACCTTAGGCAAATCACTTAATCCCAATTGCCCTGCCTTCCTCACTCCCAAAAAGCAACAACAACAAAAAACCCCCAAAAAACAAACAAACAAGAAAAAAACAAAGGACAAACAATAACAGCTAGTATTGGGAAGTGGGAAGACAGGCATATTATGTGTCATTCACTGGTCTAGTTCCAATTCAAACCTTAGGAGTAAAAATTAGATTTAAGTACTTGTTCATTAACAAAGAAGCATCAGCCAAACCATCTATATGGGAAAAACAAAGAAGAAGCATATACTTTATATTTATTATGACATGAACCTACCATAGGCAGTCCACTGAGTTACTTATCAATACAAATATGTTCAGTAGGTACTTCAGACAGACAAGGAGCTAGTCAAAGAATTTAATGAAAAAGAAATTTGGCCGGATCAAAGGTAAGGGATGTCAGAGGGCTTTCAGTGATCTCAGGTTGCCTCTGATACAAATGATTTTTTTTTTTCAGCATTGACACTCTTCCAGAAATACTATGTGGCTTCAAATCCTTGGACGCCATGATCTCAGAAAAATCAAAATTGCTGGTGACTCTAAAGCCAAGCACAAGCAGCATTCCAGAGGAATGCTGCTGTGAACAGCTTTCAAGGTTCTGATTACATAGTACAGTGAACTCTCTATTTATTCAGTAACAAATTAAAGCAAAACATTCACAGAAATGAAAATACAGCATTTACAAGGTTATGGCTTAACAAACTTATCACTAAAGCGGCCACATAGTTTTTGCCAAAAATGGTCACATAGTTTTAAACAAAGTACATTCATTTAGCAACTCAATCATTCTTAAGAAGGCAAGCCTCTTTAATTGACACAAAATACAGATTGAAAGTTTTCCACCCCTTCACATTGTCTAAATCTCTTAAATCAAAAAGTCTTCTTTCTTCTTCACTGGAGATTAGTTCCCAATTATCCTTAATTAGTAAGTTCTTAACTCAATCATCTAAATGTAAAGGTCAAACTTCTCCACCCCTAGTAAATCATAATCTTCTCAGTTTGCATTAAATACCCAAGGAGAGGTCTTTTCATCTTAACTCAAGGCTGGCTCTCTGTTTCTATGGTTCCCCTTCCATGGTCCCAGCTCTGTCCCAAATCTATCCCCCTGTTACCTAATTTCAAAGTTAAACAGCTCTCAGTTCTTTGTCCAGCTTCCTGTGCAGTTCCTCCTCCAGTTCCCATTCCACACTGAGGCTCACAGTGCTTGGTCCACTTCAAGTCCTTCACAGTTTCTGTTCCTGGGAAGACAAAGGGCAACAAAGCCACAATAACATTCATAACATTGCTGGCATCCTCATCAATTCACTTTCAGCCTGTGAAATCAACTCAGACCCACCAACAAAGTCTGAGAAATCAACACAAATTATCAGTATAGTCCCAGGACCTCTGAAATCATCAGCAAGACCCTCCTCCAGGATTTCTGTAAACATACAACAAGAAAATCCTCTTTCAGCACTTCTGAATCAGCAGCAAGGTCCCCAGGCTTCTGTAACAACAGCACCGTCCTCTAAAAGCAGACGAATCTGACAAAGTAACATCAAAACAAAGTACTGACACCACAGCCATGCCTCCTCCCAGTTCTCCTCTCTTCTCATTTCTCAGTTCTTCTCTCAGTTCAGTTCTCAGTTCTCATTTCTCTTCTCAGTTCTTCTCATTTCTCAGCTCAGTTCTCATTTCTCTTCTCTCTCTCCAGCAGTAGCAGCCCAGCCTCCAGATGTTCATTCCCAGAAGTTCTGGCCTCTCTCAGCTTGGGCTTTTCCTTATATATGGTATTAGCTCCTCCCTGTTCTGCCCCTTCCTGTTACATCAACAAGTCCATCCCAATGTGGGATTTACATGTTCTGGGTCTTAATACTTGACATAATTATGAACTTGAAACTAAGTGCTAAGTACCTGTTAGCTTGCCAATACAAGGGGATCGTCAAATTCCATTACTACTACAATGACCCAAAGGCCAATGGAAAGACAGATGACTGTTGTGCATTAGCAATCATGACCTCCATCCAAGAAGCTGTACAAGTAACATTATCAAGGACACAATTGACCAGAAAAGGCAATGAGACAGTCAAATAGAAAGACAGAAAAATATAAAAGGGGAACTTGAGTTCTAGAGGAAAGGCTAATATCTCATTCAGTTTACTACAACAAAAATTTATTAAACCTCTAATAGATGCAAGGCATTGTGCTAGAGGTTGGAAATACAAAGGAAAACAAAAGAACCTTCAAGAAACTTACATTCTATTGGGGAGAAGGGTATTGCAAGGTTATTCATAGCCAAGTATTTTATCATTGGATAAAGATCTAGGTAGAGAAGAAATGGACAAGAATCACATAGAATAAAAATGGCAGGAGAGGTTGCCATCTGAACCCATGGAATTAGTATCCTTACCAAAGAAATTCCAGATTCATCCAAGTAAGTGCTCCTGATGGAATAATTTAGAACCATTCCGAGATAAATATGTATTTCCAAAGATACTTTTCACGCACCAGATGAAAGACTTTCCTAATCTAAGTAGGAACTTCACAACTTTATACTCTGAAGATCCTCAGCCTATGTGCTTATCAATATTCTCTCCATGGCCTATTTATTAGTCATTTGTATGAGCTATACTCTGTTAGGAGTGTGATACAACCTCCAAATAGATAGCGGCTCTTCTAAAAGCCCTATTATCTAAATAGACCCACAAGGAAAGACCTGACCACCTTTGGAATAACCCATCTTTTAAATAGGCTTTATACCGCCCTGGTCAATATGAACTGACATCTATTTTGTCTTGCTTGGATTCATGTAAAGATTAAATATAACTCTTCACAAGTAGGCAATATGTCATTGTGTCATGTGCACCGTATAGAAGAAGGCCAATGTCCAATTCTCAATTAACCACTAATTAGCCATGTGACTGAATAAGCCATCTCCTTTCCCTAGGCCTCAATTGTCTTTGTTTTTTCCTTTGTAAAAAGAAGGGGTTAGACTAGATCAGCCTTTGGTGTGCCAGTGGGTTTCAGGACTAGACTAGATCACAGCATAACAGATCAAGGGCTGAAAAAACTCTCAGAAAATATACATTTCAACTCCATCATTTTATAGATGGGAAAACAGACCCAAGGAAGTAAAGTGACTTCCTAAGATAATGCAGGTACTCAGGGTCAGCAGCAGGATATGAACATCGATTGGTCCTCTAACTCCAGAGAGAATACCCTTTCTACTGCATAATGCTAATGACAAAGGTCCTTTCAGTTTTTAAATCCATGATCTTATCACATATATAAATGTACAAATAACTTCCCCTTTCTGGACCATCACCTTCCCCAACCACGAATGAACGGGTTAAATCAGATGATCGCTAAGGTTCTTTCCAATTTTGAATTGTTCTTATTCAGTCATGTCCTACTCTTCGTGATTTCATTTAGGTTTTTCTTTTCTCTTTTTTTGTTTGAGTGGGGAGAGCAGGGAAATTGGGATTAAGTGACTTGCCCAAGGTCACACGACTAGTAAGTGTAAAGTATCTGAGGTTGGATTTGAACTCAGGTCCTCCTGACTCCAGGGCTGGTGCTCTATTCACTGCACCACCTAGCCTCCCCCATTTGGGATTTTCTTAGCAAAAATACTAGAGTGGTTTGCCATTTCCTTCTTCAGTGCATTTTATGGATGAGGAACCTGAAGCAAACAGGATTAAATGATTTGTCCAGGGTCACATGGCTAGTAAGTATCTAAGGTCACATTTGAACTCAGGAAGATGAGTCTTCCTGACTCCAGGCCCAGGACTCTATCCATTGCCTCACCTAGCCACCCAACTCTGAAACTATGATTCTAAGACTCACTTTCAAATAAGCTAAAATTCAGTTTAGGTACCATTAATTTCTTATCTCAAAAAAGTATTCCAAGAAGTTCCAAATATCAACAATGTTTTAACAAATATGGCAGTCAGGATGATAGTACATATCTGTAGGGAGTATTAAGTTTTATAAACTTCAGAAAGCTGTGGGACAATGAGATCATATACATGCCCCTCCCCCAGAGAGGCAGTGGGCATATTGAATAGGCAGAGCTGGAGTGACTGATAAATGCTTGTGAACGTACAGTCTCAAACAGGATTCTCTCAACCATGGACCTTATGTAGCTTTTTTCAGAACTGAGGTTCTGGCTGTTTGTCCACTTCAGTATAAAACCACACAGCCTCTAAGACCTGGAGACTGGATAGCTGGCCTATGTCTGGGAAAGTTCGCCTTCTGGGAACATATACCTGTATGTCTCTCTCCTAGGGTCAGACAAAGGCAAGTGCTCAGCAGTTGGCAGTGAAATAGCCAAACACATCTTTTCTTTTATCTTTCCCTTATTGAGTGAATATTCCCATGCTGTTTGTGTACGATTCAATAAATCTGTTGTTAGATTAACTGCTTAAGACAGTTTGTCCCTGACATTCCGAGGCTTTCTAACAAAAGAAGCCTATTAAGAAAAGTAGAATAAGTATCCTAGGTCAGGGGTGAGGAAGCTGCGGCCTCAAGGTCATATCTGGCCTTCTAGGTCCTTGGCAGTGGACTTTTGACAGAATCCAAGTTTTACAGAACAAATCCTTATATTAAGGTAATTTGTTCTGTGAAGTTTGGACTCAGCCAAAAGGCTGCAGCTGAGAAGCTAGAAGGGCACATGTCGCCTCAAGTCTGCAGGTTCCCCAGTCCTGTCCTAGGACTTAACCTGGACCAAAGAGAGGATTGATAGCTCCAAATGAGAGGTATAAAATATGTAATAAGTTCATGTATGTTTTGATAAACTCTTCACTGATCTATAGTAGCCACCATATTCACATTTGCAGTTTTTATTTATTGGGTGAAATTTAAGCTGTCACCCAACTCAATGCTCCATGGAACTAATGTTACCTAGGTATTTATAGCAATTCACACTTCATTTTAAGGGAAACATTTAAAATTATTCCCCATCCAAAATATACAAATTAAATCTGCAATTGAATTAGAATGAGAAATGTAAACATTAATCAGGCATGTGGGGATTATTTTAAAAGACTAATTGAGATATAATTGCTCAAAAATTAAAACAAAATGTACAGGATAGCCAGATGTAAAACTAAGAATTGATTTAAAATAAATAAATTGAAACATTAATTTTTATGCTTTAGGCATGGTGGAATCCCTCATTTCATTAGCAATTCAACAATATGCCTGAGGGGAAAAAAAACCAGAATTTTAAATAAGTGAAAAAAGAATGTGAAAGGTGATGACATTTGACAGGACTAGTAGTACCATAGAAGATCAAAGATGGAAGACAACTCAGATCCCATTTATCCCAATCCTACCATTTAAAAGATAGGAAAATGCAGTTCAGAAAAGTCAAGAGACTAACCCAAGGTTATATAATTACTTAGCTTAGTAGAAGAAAAAGAATTAAGATTCAAGTTTCCCAGTTTCCAGTACAGGGTCCTTTCCATTCTACATTTCCTCCATTTATGAGACATAGGTCTCATTTTCACATAGTTTTTGAGACTTGGAAAAATATATATGCAACATAGCACTACGCTTATATCAGTCTAAATTTTGTAAATATCCTATTCTTCTATTCTGTCCTCTCCTTTACCATTCTTCCATTCCTATGTGAATTTTACCTTCATCTAAATATTAGACATTTTCAGAATTGGGAGCCAGTTTAATCAAACTTAATTTAGTTAAATTAGCTAATTAAACTACATTTGGTTAAATTAATTAAATTAATTTAGTTAATTTTGTTAAACTGATTAAAATCAAGCTAATACCTTCTAACTTTTTTAATACTACAAGCCTTCAAAATTGCCATTCATCTAGTAATTATTTTTAGGCAATAGGTAGTAAGGAACTGATAGTGATATAGAATAATGAGAATAATAATTAAAATAACCCACATTTATATAAGACAAAGGTTTATAGAATACTTTTCTTGAAACAACCTTGCGATGCAGGTCTGAGACATGGGTATACTTGGACCCTGTCTTCAAGAATCTTATAGTATAGTTAGCAGAGCAAAGATAAATGTATATTCATATATATATATATATATATATATAGGTATGCATACTAACACATACTGTGTACATATCATATACAAATGTGTATTTACATTTTAGTGTATGATGTATACAGGGCTATTATTGGAGCTAAGATGTACATAAATATGCCCTAGACCAATAATAACCTTTCTCTGGAGTGTATGAGAGAGGATAGCGGGATAGTTTTGTAAAACCTAAGGTCTGGGTTCAGGCCTAGTCCTTCATACATACTAGCTGTATGACCTTAGACAAGTTACTGGCCTTTACCCCAAACACCTTTCTAAATTTTTAGCAATGAGCAAGATGCCAATCTGCAACAATGGAAGGAGCTTCTACACTGAGAGCTTCTCACATGGATAAAATCACAAGTCTAGAACTAGTGATACACATACTCCTTTCCTCCTCCTTTCCTCTCCCTCTGTACACAAAACACTTGTGTGTGTATGTATATATGCCTGTATGTGTACAAGTATATATATATTGTGCATACATGCGTGTATGTGTGCATGTGTGTGCACGTATGTCCACGCACCTAAAGGATCTGCCATTTCCTCAGCAGGTAGTATTTTCCCAGGGTAGGAATTCTCCAACTCTCCAACTCTCTTATTCTACCCACTTGCCCAAGGTCACATAATTAATAGGGATCATATGTAGGATAAGAACTCTGATCTTTCACATTCTTTCCACAATACCACTGTCCCTGTATTTAAATATACATATGGGAAGAGGTAAAGCAGCCAAGAAGTGCTCTTTGAGGGTTAGTCTGATCTGTGAAGCTCTCAAGGACTTAGTATTTCAGCATGAACATTTCCCCCTTTTGTTAAAGAGGGTGATCACTAATCTAAATAAGTTAAAGATAAGAAAAAAAAAGGGTGAGAGAAAGAAAAGGATAAAAAATGAAAGAAACTTATTTTTTTATATATTGCAATCAATTACACAGATAATGAAATCTTTTTCTGGATGAGTAGTACATATATAAGTATGTTTATGGATGTTCATTCTCTTTAATAGGTGTGATTAAAGTTAAGCTATTAATAAGATAATTCTCTATTTTAGCAGCACAATTTATAACTGAATCAAATTATTTACTTAAAATGAGCTTAAAGCCTAAGTTATATGCAGAAAATACAAATTTAACATTTAAATCAAATTCAGCAGCCAATGATACCCTTGAAAAGGCTTCCTGGCATAACCTCTGTAATAAGAATGTAAATTTTAAAGATCTTCCCTGCCCCTAGGCTAAAGTGCACCAGAAGCCTGGGGAGGGAGGCTTGTTTTTCAGTAGATACTTTTTGATTGGCCAGTGGGTCAATAAGGTTGTTACATTCTCTGAGCCAGGAGAAGGCTATATAAGCCCTGATGTGTAGCTTTGTTTTGGGACTCACTTTGAGAAGTGTTCTGTGATTTGATCTGAATTCTGGGAAGCCGTTGTTGAGAGTCCCCCGGCTTTGAAAAACCCAGAATGTGGAAACCCAGATGCTGACTGGGTATGGATGTAATGGTTGGACAGTTTGGAAAGCTGTCTACTTGATGTTTCTGTCTTGATAATTATGCCTGTATACTTTGAGGTTCAGGGTGCTGACCTTTTCTCCTGAACAAGGTAAACAATATATGTCTGACTGATTAAAGTAAGCTTGTTAACCCATTTTGAGTTGCTTTCCTTTAACAAAGCAGATCCAAGAACCTGTGGTAGCTGCAAACCCTGAGGACGCTTGGGGTGCTTGCTGCTACAACCTCACAAGGGAATACCATAGCAAAGCCATAACGCCTTCTATGTCATACATCAGAGAGAGAAGCTGAAGATGACAAAGATCTTCTCTTTAGTTGAGCCTAATTATCACAGGTCATCCTCTCACCAATAGTCACCACTCAGCATAGTGTACTGAACTTGGAGTCAGGAAGAAATGTATTTAAATCTTGACTCAGATGCTTATTGGCAGTGTGACCCTGAGCAAGTTGCTGAATTTCTGTAGGTCTCTACTCACCTCTAAAATGGGAGTTTGGAGCCAGCAGCCTCTAAAGTTCCTCTCAGGTCTAAACCTATGATTCTATGATCCTCTGTCCACTAGTTTAAAATTTACAAAATCCTTCCTTCACTTGGAAGAAACCAAGATAACATTTCTTAATGTGTATAATATAAGGTTTGAACTCAGGAAGCCCTGAGTTCCAATCTTCCCACTTACTAACTACAAGCTAGGCAAGTCATTCAAATTCCATATCTGTCAGGGAATTTTCTAGGATCTCTTCTATTAAATCTTAGGCAGGCTGTGATCAATCTTAGATAAGCATGTTTAATAAGGATGAGGAAAACAAAGATCCTTCAATAGTGCTCCACAGACTCTTGAGAGGTTGGTTATGTGAGTATAATGATCCCCATTTTATAGACGAGGAAGGAGAAACTCAGAGAAGATAGGTAAATGACTTGTCCAAGGTTACATAGCTAACAAGTGCCAGAGCAAACTCTCAGAAGCATGACACCATGAAGCTTCTGAATTACAACATGAGGACATAAACAGGGAAACTTTAGCTGATTCTCTTGCTTTTCCTCCTTTCAGTGGAGAATCTCTAGGGTAAAGAACAAAACAAAACATCCTCTCCCCCCAGCAAATGACAACAGCAATAGCAACAACAGCAGTTTGCTGTGACATGTAAAAAGTTTGAGATACATAGTTTCTGAGCAATTATCATTTTATTAATTTTTAATAATGGATAATTAATTTTATGAAAAGGTCAGTGGCACTACTGAATGCCAAAGACAGATCCCAGTGGCTTCTTGACACTTACATGACCTTGGAAGAGTGGGTGTTCCCAACCAGCAGCAAGTGACTCTGATTGGCTAACAATTAATAAGAGGTGGACCTATTCTAATGAAGGTATGGAGGACATGACTTTGCTTACACTTGCTTCCACACCACCCCCAGTCTTGGACAATCTAGAATGCATCTGGAGTCATTTACCACAGTAGCCAAGTCCATTGAGAGGTTGGCAAACCGAGGAGTAACTGGTTTGACCCAGCTCAACAGTAAATTCATTCAGGAGGTAAGCATCATATCTTGCCAGCAATGGAGTGCCTTGACCATTGGTTGTTTCACAAGCCGAAATTAAATTGCTTGGGAGAATGTCTTATAGGAACTACTCTAAGTTTGAGCTCATTTCCCCTGGGAACCAATGAGAAGAAAGAATGTAGCCTCAGTGTATGAGGGGATGAGAGAAGATGTTTTTGTACTCTTGTTCTTACTTTATATTTTCTCAATAAACTTTCCTTTGTAAAAGCTAATGGAAGTGGGGCGGCCAGGTAGCACAGCGAGTAAGAGCAACAGCCCCAGAGTCGAGATGACCTGGGGATCGAATCCCGGGCTCAGACACTTAGCACCCACCCAGAAACACCTGGCCGTGTAACCAGGAGCAAGTTACTTAACTCCAATTGCTTAGGGGTGGCCAGGTGGCTCAGCGAGTAAGAGCACCAGCTCCAGTGTCAGGATGACCTGGGGATCAAATCCGGGCTCAGATACTCAGCACCACACCCAGAAATAACTGGCCATGTAACCTTGAGCAAGTTGCTTAACCCCAATTGCTTTAAAAAAAAAAAGCTAATGGAAGTTATGTGGTAATTGATATTGAGGAGATGATAAGTGCGTAAATTATAACAAGCAAAATATAGTGGGCACTAATGAGTGATAGTACCAGACTTTTCTAACTCCTCAAAGTGACTTCCTCCTTGAACTCTGAAATGAAAAGTAGTAGCTGTATTCTGAGGACCTGACTTGCTAGTCTAAATGAGAGTTGGGAGAGTGAACTCAAAGTCTGTCCCACACTGTGATCCTATCTTTTCAGTTATCATTCAAAAATTTCAATTCTGTCCATAAATAATCCTTTTTTTCTATTGTTAATTTTAATTCCCAATGTATAGATACCAAGTTTCAAACCTGCATCTCCTAGAATTCTTTCCATTTCCTTATATTTGTAATCTTTTGAATTCATTCATTCATTCAATAAGCATTGAATTTTAGATTATGATCCTAGGTAAGTCACTTAACCTCTCTCAAACTCAGTTTCCTCATCTGTAAAATGAACATACCAACAGCATCTACTTTACAGGGTTGTTGCAGAGGTAATATATGCAAAAGTGCTTTGCAAATCTTAAAATGCTGTACTATTTTGACAATTACTATTACTAAGTGATTCAGGAAACTCAAAGTATGATACAGTTTTAAGCCTCTAAGAAAATCACAAGCTACTATAATTTTGGAACTAAAATATCCACAAATGAAACAACTATAAAGTCAAATGAAATTAGAGGAGGCATAAAGCACCTTGAAGTCACACCCCATTTTTTTTATATGATAAAACTGAGGCCTAGAAAGGTTCAGATAATTATCTAATGTCAAACTATTATTAAGTGACAATGCCATGGCTGATTGACTCCAAATCCAGGACTCTTTTCACAATGCTTTCCAGGGAAGTGAATAATAAGAATTATGATTCTTTTGTAATTTCTTGGTTTAAGCTCAAGAGTACATAATTTAATCTACTTGTAAATGTATTATTAAAAAACAACAACCTTAGAAGCCTAATAGAAACATGAGCCTTAGATAGACAATTGGTACAACAGTGAAGTAAAATTGCCTCTTGAGTTTGAGAACTATTAGAGAATTAGTACATTAGAAGTGTAAAAAGATCATATGTGTTTCAAAACCCACTTACCAGTCAATCATCTGAAGTAATGAAAAGGACTAATGATATGGCAAGAGTCTAAGTCACTGTATGGCTTGCTAAATATTTACTTAACACAGTTTTTAGACAGAAAATCAATATGTTAACACAAATGATGGTGGGAAACCCAGTGATGCTGTGTGATGACAACGTATGATGATGAGTCTCAGGAGAATCACAACTGAATGTGGTACAAAAGACAAGGGGAATACTCCAGAAAGGAAGCTGCAGTTGCTTTAAGAGCACTGAATTTGGTGACAAAGGACTTACATTAGAATCTTAGACACTAATATACTTACATATCTCTCTAGGTCTTGATTTTCCCCTTTGGCAAAATAAGGAGGTTGGAAAATAAATGGAGACATTTTTGTAAGAAGTTATATAAAAGATATAAGCGACTAGAAAATGAAATGGGCCAAATATACATGGAGAATTAGGGATAACAGAGGCACAATAAAAAAGTGGTATACTGGCATGTATGAAATATCAAAGGGCATCCAACACACTAGGTAGTTCCTTTATGGAGGAAAAATAGAAAGACATAGCCAAAAACTACATTGGATGAGCCAACAAGGTGGGCATATAATCTGGACAGACTATGAGAGAAAAAACATGAGTAAGAACACAGCTCCATTAAAGTAATAGGCACATTACTGTTTTAGAAGAAATGATAATATATCAAATACATAGAAACAGGGAAAGACTTACATGAACTGAGGAAAAATTAAGTAGGCGGAGCTAGGAAAACAATATACACAATGACTTCAACAATGTAAAGAAAGAATAACCACAAAGTAACTGAAAATGAATGTTGCAGAATTTAAAAAGAATAAGTTTGACCACAAAAAAGATATATGGGAAGACATTTCACCTCACCTTCTTTGTAGAGTGAGGAGGGAGAGAAAGAGAAGGCACTTCATTTGATATTAGTTGTTTTTTTAAAAGTATTGATTGGTTTTGTTTAATTGTTTCTTCTCTTCTTTCTATTTTAAAATCTTTATTACCTTGGAACACTAATGCATTGTTGGTGGAGTTGTGAACTGATACAACCATTCTGGAGAACATTTTGGAAGTATGCCCAAAGGCTTATGAACCTGTGCACATCCTTTGATCTAGCAATACCATTACTAGGTCTCTATGCCAAAGGGATCATAAAAAAAGAGAAAAGGACCCACATGTACCAAAATATCTATAGCAGCTCTTTTTATGGTGGCAAAGAATTGGAAATTGAAGGGATGTCCATCAATTGGGGAATGGCTGAACAAGTTGTGACATGTGAATGTAATGGAATACTATTGTGCTATAAGGAATGATGAGCAGGTAGATTTGAGAAAGACGTGGAAAGACTTACATGAACTGATGCTAAGTGAAGTAAGCAGAACCAGAACATTGTGCACAATAACAGCAACATTGTGTGATGATCGCCTATGAAAGGCTTATCTTTTCTGTGCAATACAATGATCAAAGACAATTCCAAAAAATTCATGATGGAAAATGTTTTCCACATTCAGACAAAGAACTATGAAGTCTGAATGCAGATTGAATCATACTATTTTCACTTTTTTTCTTTCTCATGGTTTTTCCCTTTTGTTCTGATTCTTCTTTCACAACACGACTAATGTGAAAAAATGTTTAATATGATTGTCATATTAATATGACCTACATCAGATTGCTTGCTGCCTTGGGGAGAGGGGAAAATTAGAACTCAAAATCTTCTACAAGTCAATGTTGAAAACTATCTTTACATGTAATTGGGGAAAAATAAAATAGTATTAATTGAAAAAATAAAAAAATATTCTTTTTAGGAAGAAAATAAATTATTACAAAAGATAGCACTTGGGGGAGGGGGAGAATGAAGAGAAGGGAAAGAGGGAAATCTAGGCAATGTAAAAACAAAAGATACCTATAAAAATCTAATAATTTTGAAAAAGAAGGCAGGCTCATTTCACAGTGAGAGACAATATGGTTGAGATGCAGTTTGAACTGAAGCAGTGAGCACCTACATTACAGGGATCAGATCATAGCTCTTTTATTAATAATAATAGAAAAGCATCCATAACATGCCTTGTTCAGGGTGGTTTTGAAGGTCAGTATTTCCAGAGCTTAGAAAATATACTGATTAATTGTTTAAAAAGTATTTTACTTTTTCTTTGTGAAGTACTGTATCACCCCATTTTACATGCGCATATACTGAAGCTCCATGAGGTTATATAACTTGTCCAGTTTCACAAAGTTAATAATAGTCAGACCTAAGACCCAAACCCAGGTTATCCACACTGCCCCCAGAAAGCCAATTTGCTGCCAGACTTGTAAGTTCTCATAGGCAAGTATCCATCGTATCTTCTCATACCCAGAGCCACCATGCTGCTGTCCAATCACCTTCAGGCTGCTGTACACCCTTCCTCTTCTACCATGCTTGTTTTCTACCTCTAGCACTGGAAAGAATAATCAAATGAACACTTCTATTCCTAGAAAGGACATGTCTATCATCAACTCTTTGAGTCTACTCACCATCCCTCTGACTTCCCTATGCAAAATATTTCTCCCTTACCACCATGTCCCTATATGGGTTCCCTTTCTCTATTATAATGTAAGCTCCTGGAGTGTAAGGACAGTCATGCTTGTTTGAATCCCTAGTATTTAGCACAATAGTAGAAACATGCTAAGTACTTAATAAATGCTTTATTTTCATGTTTAAAATTAATGCATTAATTTTCCTCTCTCCCCTTTTTTCACCTTTTCTTTTGGTATAGAACTACGATTTTACAAGTTTAGGGAGAATGAACATGTGATTGTCCTATCATGGAAGCTATCTTTATTTATCGGTAATTTATGATATCAAGAGATATTAATATGGGGTGGAGCCAAGATGGTGGCATAGAAGCAGGAAAACTCTGTGAGCTCCCCCCATAACCACCTGAAATACCAATAAAATATGACTCTAAACAAATTTTAGGGCTACAGAACCCACAAAGTGACACAGAGAAACAAATTTCCTGCTGAAGGCAGCCCAGCAGGCTGGCAGAAGGGTCCATCGCAGCACACTAGGAGCCAAGACCAGCTTCCCCCTCCACCCCACCCCCCAACTTGTGAGCCCTCAGTTTTAGCCCCAGGATGGCCCCAGCCAGCTGTGGCTGTAGTGGACTTCAGGAGAGTAGATCACCAGCACCTTTGGCAGTTTCCAGAATTATCAACCCATAAATGCCAAAGACAAAGTAAAAGGTCAGTGTAGAACTCTGTCAGAACTGGGCAGGGGGGGCAGAGGTGCAGTCCGACTTCTGTCCCCTGAAGTAAGAAGTGGTGGAGATGCAGCAGCCGTGCAGCTGCCTTCATGTGTCTGCTTCAGAGCTCCTGGCCTGCAGATTGTAGGCGGGGGGGGGGGGGGAAGCAAACATTCAGAGTGTAATCACTATTGCTTTAACCTGGATCTGGAGCACGGTCTTGGGTGGTGGTCCTAAAGTGTGTGACCAGTGAGCTAGAGATTGTGGGGGCTGTAGATATCATGCCCTCCTAATAGCTCTGGCAGCTGTTAATACCCCAGCAATCTGGGACAAAGATCTCCCCTCTGGAAGCAGAGTTCTACTGTGGCAAAGAGCTCAAAAGTCAAGTAATTGAGTGGCAACATGAACAAGCAAAGGAAGCAAAGAAAGCACAGCAATCCAATTTTACATTCCTTTTTTGGGGACAAAATGGATCAAAGCATGGAATGGGAGGAAGACAATGAAGTCAGAACTCCTATACCAAAAGCTTCCAAGAAAAAATATGAACTGATTACAGGCCATGGTGGAACTCAAAAAGGTTTTTGAAAATCAAGTAAGTGGAAGAAAAATTGAGATGAGAAATGAGAATGATGCAAGAAAATCATGAAAAGAGAGTTAACAACCTGACTGAAGAAAATAACACTTTAAAAATAGATTAATTCAAATGGCAAAAGAGGCCCAAAAAGCCAATGAGGAGAAGAATGCCTTAAAAAGCCAAATTTGCCAGATGGAAAAAGAATCTCAAAAGCTCACTTAAGAGAATCAATTCCTTCAGAATTAGATTGGAGCAAATGGAAGCTAATGATTTTATGAGAAATCAAGATACTATTAAACAGATCAAAACACATAGGATCACACACAAAAATATTACAGATGTGGAAATAATATCTGCCCTGCTTGTCTCATTGTTTATGATCATTGTTCATACTAATAAATTTTATTTCAAGTTTTATAGTAGGTTCCTGCTTCTATATCTAAGGAATGTCACTCAATTTACTAAGCATTAGCCATATTGTGCCACTGCACTTCCAATCTGAATGGGCTAAGAGTGGAATGAACATGACATTGTCTCTAGCTGATGAAAAACAAACATAAGTGCTTTCATTATGCTTGTTGCAAGCTCAGACATCCACATGGCTGTCATTGGTCAGAGAAACATATACACTTGCTTTCTTGGATAGGATTTGATCTCCTAAAAGCTGATTAAATCTAGCCTTGAGTTTGTTGTTATTGAGTTTGTTATTAATTAAAACAACAAATTATTGTTGTTGTTTATTCACTGGTCCATTGGTCATAAATGTTTCCAACTACAACAATAATCTTGTTTTAAACAAGTCAGCTCCAGAGTCTAGAAAATCATCTCTTGTAAGCTAGTAATGTCTTTGATAGATTTACCAGAAGTAGAGAAAACAATCGGCATCATGTCCATTAATATTTCAAAATGCTCCCCCCTCTCCCTTCAGTCCCTAGCAGATGAGCAACAGACAACCCATAAGAGTGTCTGGACACATAGGAAAACGAAAATTAATCCTGAAATGTTTCTGGGGATTGTTATTTCAGTTTCTTATGCCAAAGCAGAAGATCCAAGTCTTCAGGGAAGACAGAGAAAATATTGGCAGACTAAGTTCATTTTCTCTCCTCCAGCAACTCCTTTTGTCTTTACCACTTATAAGCTGAACATATTATACATTGTTGCACAGGTTGTATGCCATGGTAATCTTTACAATTGGACTATAAGCACCTCGAAGGGAAGTGTTTTGGGCCTTAGGTTTCTTCTGTAACCTCTGAAGTGCTTAGTATAAGGCTCGGTATATTATAGATGCTCATACGATATTTTGTAATTCAGTGGTGGTTTTTTAACCCCCATTCCTGATGCTTCAAAACCAAGCATTTCCCAGTCACTTGGATATTCTATGTAGAGGCTATTAGGATCAATGGAAAGAATATTAGACTAGGAACCAGAAAACCTGTATTTAGTCTCAGCTTTCCCACAAATAATAACTTCTGTCTACCTCACTGTTATATCAAATGAGATTGCATATGCAAAAATGTTTGGTGAGTGAGAAAACATTATTTTAAAAAATGATGGCTGATGAGAATGATGATGTAGTGAACTTCCCAGGATGGAATTGCCTCAGATCGGCCACCCAGCCACACTTGCATTTTTAGAGAATTGTCTGAGACCTCTATAGGTTAAGTATCTTGCCCGTGGTCCCACAATTAGTAATCCAAGTCTTGCATGGATGACCCCTTATTCTTTCTCTTATAATTAACTCAAAAATATAATGTTACTGAGCTTAAATTATAACCAAAATAATATATTTGAGCACATGGTAGAGATTGTTGAGCTTTGATTGCCTCTCATCAGAAGACCTATGGTCTTGTTGGATGGATCATGTTGGGGAGAAATTCATTTATACTAATAAAGAAATCTAACTAAGAATCCTTTTTTAGGAGTTTAGGTGTGGGAACAAATTCATAGCACAATCTGCACTTTTAAAACATAGGTTCTGCTCTAGGGGTGGCATGAGGAAATGTTCAGCTGTTCTTTCAATATTTCTGCACACTAACAGCTTTTCCCACCCCAAGTCTAAATGATAGTGTGAGGCAATTCAGACTTCAAGTATGTCAGAATGCCAGCTGATCACTGAATTAAAGCTTTGCACTGGCATCTGGGATCCTCAGGGCCCTTTTTCCATTTGGGCACATTTCATTACACTTTTCAAAGCAAATTTGCCTTTTCAAAGTGAAAAATTCAGAGGGCTGTGTTGGATGGGAAATTCCTAATATTCTTCAAAATGACAGGGATTTTCTTGGAAAGCAGTGGCATTAATAAGAAGCCTTCTGTAGCAAGTAAGAATGAATAAAATTTAAGTTCTTTGAGGACAGGGTTTTTTTTTGTCTTTGTGGGCAGCTGGGTGGCACAGTGAATAGAATGCTGGGCTTAGAGTCAGGAAGATTCATTTTCATGAGTTCAAAGCTGTGTGATACTTAACTAGCTGAATGACCCTGGGCAAGTCACTTAACCCTCTTTGCCTGTTTCCTCATCTATAAAATGAGCTGGAGAAGAAAATGACAAACCACTCCAGTATCTTTGCCAAGAAAAACCCAAATAGGGTCACAAAGAATCAGGCCTGATTGAAACGACTCAACAACAATAAATATATCTTTGTGTCTCTAACACCCAGACATATAAACAGCTAATACTTAGGACAGGGTTGGGGAAGATGGAGATTGGACCTGTAGTTTCATATGCATCAGCAACTCCTGCCTCAAAAACTACCTTCACAGAAGCAGATTGACAACTCATTACTGATTAATACTCTTAAAAAGTTGTCTGTGGCATTGACAGGTTTGTCCAGAGTCACACAGGACTGACATAGGACTGGAACCCTGGTCTTCCTGACTCCAAAGGCAGACCTCTGATTCTTTCCACCTCTCCACACTCTAATGTTTATTGCACTGAGTTAAGCCAGGTCCATCTGAACTTAAGACCATATTTCATTATATAACATTAGACCCTATGCACTGAAGAATACTATTAAACAGTAGGAAGGCAGACAGTCTTATCTATTTTAAAAATATTCCTGAAACATGTTGCCTCTAGTGAACCACTAAATACAAACAGACAGCAATAACAAAAACTGAGACTTATAATCAGAACAGAATTATCCTGGGGCAATGAAAATGCTTAGAGTTTTGGAAGGAATGACTAGTTTGTAGAATGTATGAAAAATAAATATGGACAATTAACATAAGGCATGATAAATAAGAGTCCTTATATTCAAATGTTTACACTTGGAAGAAAGTTTCCATTCTACTGCACAAAAGCAGTATTTGCATCTTGAAAACTAAAAATGACCTTGAAGAGAGATAAATTGGCTTCTCCCTTCACCTGTGTTAGCTCTCTGAAGCACTGCTCCCAAATTACATGTGTCTTTCATCTTAAAAGATGAAACCCCAGCATGAATTTTATGAATCTACAGATTCAACACTCAGACACAGTTGGCTAAAAAACGAGCACTTGCTAGGTTTGCTTTACACCCCACCCCCCAGGGGTGAGGAGAGAAATTCGGCTGCAGGCTAGCAGAGGAACTCTTTCATCTCAGAAAAAGCCCACTGTACCTTCCATGCCCGCTCAGAACTAAGAGTCTCAGAAAGGATCCCAACACAGCAGGCTGCACCAAACTTGGGGCCAGCTCCTGGAAGGTATTCCACACCAGCTGTTCCAAATAGGAAAACTGGGTGGCTACTTAGCTCAGTCAATTAGAGCACTGTATTAATGAGGCTGGGGGGGGGGGGGGAGTCATGGGGGGGGGGTGTTTTTTCTGTAAGAGAAAACCGAGGGCCCGGCGGGCAGACCACCCCCAACCACACACCCCACCCAAGACAGGAACCC
>NW_027186372.1:27823459-27884321 GCF_028583685.1 Petaurus breviceps papuanus
GGGGGGGCGAGGGAGGGTCGGTTCATTCTCTGTAAGAGCCAATCAGCTTTGCTCTCTTCCATGACTCCTCCCCCCTCACAGCCAACCTATAGGTGTGCACCCTTGCTTAAGGGAGAGTTGGGATGGTTTAGTGACATTTGATCCTAAAGATGAGGAAAAGTTATCTAAAGATATACCCTCATGGGCGTATGTCTTGCATAGAACATAATTTTGTAATGACTTCTATAAGCTCGTCATAAACGGGGCGTGTCACTGCTTTACTTCACTCCCGACTTAACTCTCTGGACTTCTTTTCCTCTTGCTGCTACTCTTCCTCCTCCACCTCTTTTTCTTTTCTCCTCCTTCTCCTCCTCCCTCTCCCACTCTCCTCCTCCTCCTCTTCCCCCCAAAGACCTCTGCTGCCCCCACCCCTCTTTTTCCTGTTCCCTTTTACTATAGTTATTATTTTCATTTAAATACAAGGGTCTTCAGGGTAGGGGCTATCTTGCTTACTTGCAGTTGTATTCCCACCACTTAGGACATTACCTAGTACTAATAAGCACTTAAAAATGCTTTATGTATCTCTACCTGCATCTAGAATAGTAAGCAGTAAATACACACATTTCTTTTTAAATTGAATTACATATCTATAGAAATAATATACCTATTGCTTCATTTATTTTCTTTAAAACAGATTAGCAGGGTAAGTAGCCAGATGGCCTCCTTCTCCTCTCCTCCCACCTCCCCTTCCGTCCTCCTCCCCTCCCCTCCTCCTCCCCTCTTCCCCTTCCTGCTTTTTCTCTCTATCTTCCTTCATTTAATTAGCCTCTTTGTTGTCTTTGATCAGAACCAGAGTACTTAGAAATTAAAGGATTTGCTCACACCACAAAACTATGGTGGTGATGGCTATACCAAAAGTAAAGTTCAGTTCTATTAATGCCCAACATAGTGCTCTTTCAGCTGGGATGCCATTATAGTATGAATAACATATAAACATAGCTAGCTTACCCAACTTTTTCAAGAATCAGTAATGATGGATGATGGCAACAGTCTGCAGTGGGAGGAACATTGAACTTGGGTAAGAAAAGTCTGATTCTATTACTAAATCACTGTGTGATTAAAAGTCACTTTTTTAAAGAGACTAGATGACATCTAGAAATTTTGTTTTCTAAACTTAACAGTCTTTGTTCCATGATCCTAAAGCATTTTACAAAATAACATTGCTAATTGAAGGGCAGTCACATAAGAGGCAACGCTGAATATTGGGCGAAAAAAAACCCCACTGGGTTTAGAATCAGGAGACCTAGGTATAATGCTCTGTTTCAATACTAGCTGTGTGGGCATGGGCAATCTCTCTGACTCTTATTTTCCTGATCTGTTCATTAGAGATCCAATCCAATAGGAATTTAAGTACTTGCTATGTTTATGAGACCATGTTAGACACTGGCAATAGAAAGATGAAAATCAAAAATTCCCTGCCATCATGGAGCTTACATTCTACACTATTTACCAAAAGGAAGTGCAAGATAAAGAGAAACAATCTGGTATAGTGGATAATCGAAAGGAGGCCTCATAGTAGGGAAGATTTCTGTTTAAGTCTTGCTATAGACATTTAGTACATATATGACCCTTGGCAAATCATCTCTAAGATTGTAAGTTTGTTGAACATTATCTTTCTTTATCAGAGATATCTCTATAGAAATGAAATCACAGGCCCAATATCTCTCTCTTTCTCTTGTGTGTATGTATATATGTATTAGAGTCACTTAACCTTGTCTGCCTCAGTTAACTCATCTGTAAAATGAGCTGGAGAAGGAAATGGTAAACAACTCCAGTGGTTGTCAAGAAAACCCCAAATAAAGTGACAAAGAGCCAGACATGACTGAAAATCACTGAAAAATGTATATGTATAGCTAAACATACACATATATCTATATACATATTTTAGTTTTGTTATATATGGTTAACTATATATGCATATATGTGCAAATATATACATATATATGTATATTTCCCTTTTCTAAATTTTTATGTCCCATGGAATCTAGGAAAAAATGTTACTGGTACCAGTCATTCTCCTAGTATTCTTTTATGTTTGACAAACTATTATACAGGTGGATGAAATGATTCATTTTGGAAATTTCATGCAAGCATTGGGATACAGTCTCATCTGTTGTTGCAAAGAATTCATTTTGATGTTACCTACAGTAGCAGACAATATAAGCCATAGGAAGGAAACAAACATTAATTGAGGACTTACTATGTGCTGGTTATTAGGTTAAGCACTTTACAAATATGCTTTCATTAGATTCTCATAATAAACCCAGGAGGTAGGTGCAATTATTTGGTCTATTTTTACAATTGAGGAAACAGAGGCAGACAGAGGTTAAATTACTTACTCAAGGTCACACAACTAGGCAGTATCTGAGGCCAGATTTGAATTCAGGTCTATGGTTCTATCCACAGTGCCATGTTTATGGTCCCACATGATTTTCTCCATTAGGTCTCTATATTTTAAGTTGTTTTTTATGCTGCCTACTTGAGAAATTATGAATATTTATTATGAAAACACTGATCAAAACATTAACCTTAAATTTTTGTTAACCAATGTTATATCTAGGCAAATATGGGCTTCTGTTGGTACACTACTCTGGGGGCTTACCATATTAGTCCTAAACTTAGTGGAGGCACTTAATCAACTTAGCCACTACAGCTCAAAACTCCCGAGCTCAGGAGATGCACCATCCTCAGCCTTCCCAGTACTGGAAACTGCAGGAGTGTACCATCACAACTAACTATTTGTTAAGTTCTTAGGGGTATTTGAGATTTGAATTTGTAGTAGAAAGAGAGAAAGGAAGTCAAAACCATTTCTGTACTACAAATCCATTCATCATTATATTACTATGATTTCATTGTTATAGGGATATTCCCCAGTGAAGAAAATCCCTCTACTGATGCAAATAAGCAAGTGATTCACAACTGAAAATCTTAGAGATATAAGTGAATTTCAAAGGATCACATATATGCAGAGCTGAAATAGAGATCTTCCTTTGTCATCTACTCATTAATAGTCATTCTCTTGGTATTTATTAATAAGTCCGGGCTTCTTAAGAACAAACCACTTGTAATTGCTGATTCCAAAGAGCCAATCTTATATTGCTCTCATGAAACCCTCCATTTTAATAAATAATTCCACTTGATCCAGCCATTTGTTCAATATTTCTCTGCTGACATGTTGTTGTATGAATCATTATAGATGTTGCCCAGGCAAGAAGTTTCCATTCTTAGAACTTAGCAGTTTCATATACCTGTCTGATAAGTAAACCACTAGAAGCTGCATTCAATAATTCCAGTGGCATCTATATATCATCACCCTTTGTTTAGTGAAGTGTTGTCTGTTCAAGAAGTATTTCTATAAAATTTTCAACAATTTGTCATGCAAACTGAGAACATCTAGCAGGTTCCTCTTCCTTTTGACAAGGAAGTGTTAATCTTTTGACAGCTGCCTTGGAGTGATGGAACCTGTACTTTGTTAATACTGTATGAGCTTTGTTTGATTCCTTTCTAAATATGTTGTAGTCCATTTTATTATTCCACAAGTGTAATTAACACTGGTCCAAATGAATGTTTCTTCTCTTTGAGCCTCCACTTCAAGATGCCAGTGAGTTTACTGGCATATGCGGCTACTACGTTCTTCTTGATGCTCAATATATCTTGCCCAGACACTTTCCTTTCTTCTCATTGGATCTTGCTTGGAGAAGATCCATGTATTTCTAAGTTTCACCTTCATCCTCTGATTATATTTAAGTTCTAGATTTAAAATGAAAGCATTCATCTCTATTTTTTCCCCTTGGAATATATTGGAAATTGTGCACTTAAAAAATGACATTTTTGTTAATATCATTGGTACAAGCTTCCATGGTATAGATGTTTATTGTTGTTGTTGTTAGTTTTGGGGAGGGAATGTGCAAAAAACTACACAGAATGAGAAGGTTTGGATAAGGTACAATTTATACCTGTGGCAGGGCACTTACTTTGATGAAATCACACATCTACTGAAGCTTAAAAGTATTAGAATCCTAGAGACCTAAGGCAAATGGTGGAACAAAGTCATTGGAATGATAAATAAATTTCTTTATAACATCTGTGGCTGAATATAAATCTCTTAGAGTTAGTCACTTACTGAAGCTAATATCAATGAGCTGTTAATCAGACTCCATTCAAATATATACATAAACACATAAACATAAACATATACATATACATATACACTCTAGAGGATTGTAGTTGCAATCCAAAGTTGCTCAGTCTAATTCAAGAAGTTGGAACAAAGGTCTACTCTTTTATTAGTTGAATCCAGATAGGTCATGTGAGGAACTCAGAGCTCAAAAGTTTATGGTCCACAACAAAATCACAGACAGAAACAAAAATCTAATATATACCAAATATTCATAGTAACAATTTTATGGTAGCAAAGAGCTAAAAAAAAAATGGGGGTCCCATACCTAGGAAATAGTGAAACATAAAAAATAATAATAACAAAGAAAATTTAAACTATGGTATCAGAATACAATGGAAATCTCAATTATTATAGGAATTCTTCTCCAATACCTTTCCCTTCTTACCCCCCCCCACAGTAACATTGCTCTGAGATTATTTTATATCTCCTTTGCATATATCTTTTTTTTTTTTTTTAAAGCAATCGGGGTTAAGTAACATGCTCAAGGTTACACGACCAGTTATTTCTGGGTGTGGTGCTGAGTATCTGAGCCTGGATTTGATCCAGGTCATCCTGACACTGGAGCCAGTGCTCTTACTCACTGAGTGGCTCAGGGTTACATGGCCAGGTGTTTCTGGGTGGGTGCTAAGTGTCTGAGCCCGGGATTCGATCTCCAGGTCTTCTCAACACTGGAGCTGGTGCTCTTACTTGCTGTGCTACCTGGCCGCCCTTCTTTTGCATATATCTTAGATGTACATAATTATTAACATGTTGTCTCCCCCATTATAATTGGAGTTCTTTGAAGACAAGGATAGTTTTGTTGTTGTTCTGTCTTTCTTTGCATTTCCAGTCTTAGCGCCTTGCCTAGTACATAATAAATGCTGGGATATTCAAAGAAACATAGGAAGGTGAGGAAGAACTGATGCAGAATGAAGTAAGAAGAACCAAAAGGACATCCTACATAATTATTACAACAATGTGAACTAAAAGATTACTAAAAGGTATTTTGAGGACAGCATACTCTAATGGACAGTGAACAGATTTAGAGTCTGGAAGACAATTAGATTGTGAGCTCCTCAAGGGCAGGAACTGTCTTTACCTTTCTGTATATCCCTAGAACTTAGCACAATGCCTGGCACATTGGAGGCACTTTAGTTAAGTGCTTTAATAAATGTTTATTAACTTAGAGACAATTATTCAAATCCCGCCTCTGACACACGTTGCCTATGTGATGGTGGACAAGCCACTTAGATCGTCAGTACTGCCAGGCAACTTCCTTAGAATATATTGCAGATGCTCTTTTTTGTGGTGGCAAAGAATTGAAAATTGAGGAGATACCCATCAACTGGGGAACAGATGAACAACTTGTGATAAATGTCCAATGGAATAGTATTCGGGAACAAGAAATGACAAGTTAGATGGTTTCAAAGAAAATCTGGGAAGACTAATGCAAAGTAAAGTGAATAGAACTAGGACACTATTGTATACAGTGACAGCAATATTGTAGGATGATCAACTGTAAAGGACTTAGCTACTCTGATAATGACAAGTATCCAAGAGAATTCCAAAGGACCATGATGAAAAATGCTATCTCCCTCCAGGGAGAGAACTAATGAACTCTGAGTGAAGACTGAAGGACACTTGTTTTACCTTCTTAATTCTTTTTCGTTTTGTGTGTGTATGTGTGTTTTCTTTTGCAACATGGCTTATATGGAACTATGTTTTGCATAACTTTGCATGTATAATCAATATCATATTGTTTGCCTTCTCAGTGAGGGGGAAGTGTATCAGGGAGGGGAAATATTTGGAAGTCAAAAATTTTAAAAAGTGAATATTTAAAAATTTTACATGTACTTAGGAGATATTTAACAAAATAAATAAATATATCTCAAAAATAGAATATGTTGCAGAGAAAGTGTCTATCTGTATTTAGAGAGGAATTTTCCTCACCAGAAAGTTTTTACTACAATAAAATGACAATTCCAGTAAAAAAAAAAAGTGTGTATGCACACACACACACACACATATATATATATACAAATATATAGATACACATTTATACATATATAAACATATATACATATACTTATGTATATATACACATAGAGATACATATATACATAGCACACACATATGTATATGTATGTATATGGAGGTAGGGAAGGAATGAAGATCTCAGAGAACAAGTAATGAAAAAATACTTTCTCTTCATTGTAGGGAAAAGTGGGTACTACCAGAATAAAATTTTGTACAAATTGTCAAATGAGAAAACTGTACTAGATGTTTATGTTTAATTGTTTTTCTTAGTGATAACACTAAGGAGGATTCAGTTGTGAGAGAGATAATTTTGTTCTCACTCCTCATTTTCCACTTACCGGCCCTCTTAGACTTTATTCTCCATCATGCCTGAGGAATCTGTTCATTCTGCAAGATCACTTCAGTCTTGGAACTCAAATCTCATCATATCCCATAGGGATTTACCCTCTGGGCCATGGATCCTCTCCCTCCCTCTTACTGTTGTTCAGTTAGTTTCACTCCTGTCTGACTCTTCATGATCCCATTTGGGGTTTTCCTGGCAAAGATATTAAAGTGGTTTGCCATTTCCTTCTTTAGCTCATCTTGCAGATGAGGAAACTAAGACAAACAGGCCCAGGACCACACAGGTAGAAAGTGTATGAGGCCAGATTTGAACTCACAATAAAACTTCCTGACTCTAGGCCTGGCACTCTGTCTACTGCACCACTTAGCTGCCCCTCTCTAATTAGAGAGTTGGAAAGCAAATAGTTCCTCCTAGAACTTTCATTTGTGGAGAGTGCCTGTACCAGCCATCTCTTTGTTTCCCACCAGGTTGCATTCCCCTGGATTTCATCACACCCTCACAAGGGCTACCTTCCTCCCCTACCCTACTTTTCAATATCTTTTAATGTGTTGTCTTCCCCCATTAGACTGTAAACTCCTTGACAGCAGGGATGGCCTTCTGCCTTTCTTTGAATCCTGAGCATTTGGCAGAGTTCCTGGCTGATTGCAGGTACTTAATAAATGTTTACTGATTTACTGACCACCTGAAAAAAAAATCTGTGTTGTTAAGACAAAATTCAGAAAGAAAACGTTTTAAAGGGTCTGTTTTTTGGAGTCTTCTGTGTCCTCATATGGTTTAAACAATGGAGAGCTTAGAGTCTTTATATGCTTTAGCATATACTTTATACATACAAGTTCAAGTGTTGAATGATTTGTATACATTTTGTAACACTCAGTAGAAGTTTTTTTTTTTGTTCTTTGTTTTTGTTTGTTTGTTTTTGTATTCTCAGCCTAATTGAGGCTTTTTGCCCAAGGAGGCATCCAATGATGGTTTGACAAACTGAATGATGTCTTTATTGTGAAACTTTGCCAAAGAAAATTCTTTTATCAAAGCATTCTATGGAAGGATTGGGAGAAGAAGAAAAAAAAAAGCCAACTTGGTCATTCCCATTTAGAACAGCTTTGTGAGCTTTGATAATTTATTCATTGACTAATTAGTTCAACCATGTCTTATAAACTGTGTATTTTTTTCATCTAGCCCAGATGGTAACCCATCACTCTGATAGCACAAAATAAGACCCCATACTGCATTTGTCATATGCCCTACTGTGTAACTGATAACCAAAAAATGATTTAGGAAAGACTTTCATTAGGGTCTCTAAAGGTCGCCTAATTTGTTCACCAAAGTCCCAAACCCATTTAAGATCATTAGCAATTTCCCAATCTTAAGAAATTTCTTAGAGGGGAGCAAATGAGATGACACACTTCTCTTTGTAACTCAATGCATAACAAGGGCACAGAGCAAGCTTAATTTCCCTGGTTCATGTTACAGTGAAATATATTAGAGTTGGCTTCTGTCCAAATGATGTGAAGAAAAAGAAAGAAGAAGAAAAAAACAATGAAACCCAGGCCTATAAAATAGTTGAGGGAAAAGTTATGGATTCGACAGTTATAATCTAAAGACTGGGAGCCAAGAGATCTGTTTGT
Organism: Petaurus breviceps papuanus; assembly: GCF_028583685.1. Classification (NCBI taxonomy): domain Eukaryota; kingdom Metazoa; phylum Chordata; class Mammalia; order Diprotodontia; family Petauridae; genus Petaurus; species Petaurus breviceps. Next base: position 27,831,663 of record NW_027186372.1, read on the forward strand.
TGTTGTTTTTTAACTTGTCACTCACATAGACAAGGACCTGAGGTCTTTCTTCAAGGTTTTCTGTTTCTTTGTTTAGGTTTTGGGGTTTTTTTTTGTATTTCATAGACTTTAAAAGTAAGTACAATAATTCCCTCATTGGGTCAAATATAGCTCGAGATGGAGCATAAAACATTGTGAAGAACATGTAAGGGGGCAGATGTACAAAAGACATTCTGTCACCTCTATGGAGATTTAGTGGGGAATCAGGTGCTAGGCAAAACAGTAAGCATACCTTGATGGTGGTCACTCAGGAGGGATGGGTACATTCAACAGTTACGGCCCAGGACAGCAGAGATCCAAAAGGCAGAAATTTACTGCAGGGAAGAAGAATGCTATTGTAACCCTACCCAAGGAAGAAGCCTTGTCTAAATGTTGATGTACTGGGATAAAACCCTCTTCTCCCCACAGCAGTTGTGTTTCTAGAGGGATAATGAGAAGACTGAATATAAATTATTGCCACAGAATCTATTTGACACTGTTATACTTGTTTTTGTAATTGTCTTCATCCTTCGTTCTTGAAGAGGACCATGACACCAGAGAGATGATGACATGACTTCCAGTTGACTTTGATTTGAGTGAGGGAGGGCTGTGCAAGGTTACCAGTCTCACTTTCTCCTCCAGAGCCATCTGGGTTCAGTAACCAGATATTCATCAGGATGACCAGATATGCCCCAGTATACAATGGGAAACCCTGGTGCTTTTAGGCTAGAGTCTTTTCAGGTTCTCACTTTGAGTGAGCTAATGCCCATTCAGTGAATAGTCCTCTTTAAGAAGTAAGTCAAGGGATGGCCCCTTTAATTAAAAAAAAAATCAAACTGGGAGGGAAAGACCCTCAGGGTAAATAGTAATGTTGTATTTATATGATTATGGAAGGTTTAATCCCAGTAATTACACTGGTCTCACTGAATAAAACATATCTGTGATACATGCAACTGAAGGCTACCTATTCATCAATAACTGCATGGGACTGGCACATGAGTCTCCTGTTCTGTTATGTCTCTGATATGAAAATGTCCTCAGTCACTGGTTGCCTCCATCTCTAATAGCTGAACTTTCCAAAGGAGAGGGGAAAACAGAATGGGGTAAATCTACTTGGAATAACCCAGGGTTCTTTTTTTTAAGATAATAGTAATTAATACTTATATAATGCTTGAAATCTTACAGAGTATTTTACACAATTGTTTCACTTGATCCTTGCAACACATCTATAAAGTAGATATTATTATCTACATTTTATAAATAAGGAAATTAATACTCAGAGACAATTTGATAGACAATTAAGCAATTTGATAAGACAAATTAATACTCAGAGACAATTAAGCAATTTGACAATGATTATACCTGGCTTGTTAATATTAGAGACATTATTTCAACCCAGGTTTTCCTATATTTGACATCAGCATAATACTTAACTACTATATCATTTTAGTCAGTCTTTTTTCCAGTTGTTTCTGGTTCTTTGTGAGCTCATTTGGGATTTTCTTAGCAAAGATACTACAGTGGTTTGCCATTTCTTTCTCTAACTCATTTTATAGATGAGATAAACAGGGTTAAGTGACTTGCCCAACTGGGGAAGATAAAATCTTCCTGACTCCAGGAACAGCCCTCTCTTCCCTGCGCCACCTAACTGTCCTATGATACCATGCTGTTTCCCATTTTAAAGCACATTGGTGAAAGAGCATTCATCTTTATCATTTATTTTTCTCTCTCTTATTTCTATATATCTCAGTGTCTCTTTTCTATTTATTTATCTGTCTCTACCTTTGGGTGTGTCTCCTTTCTCTAAACCCTCAAACACTATGTTATGATATGTTACAAAATTTTTTGAGCTCACATTCTAATTGGAAAAGATTCTCTCTCTCTCTCTCTCTCTCTCTCTCTCTCTCTCTCTCTCTCTCTCTCTCTCTCTCTCTCTCTCTCTCTCTCTCTCTCTCTTTCTGTCTCTGTCTCCCACACACAGATCTTATAGCTCTATAGAGAGATAGATGTAAATATATATCTGTAGATAGAGACCTATCTGTATGTATGTATATATGGGTGTGTATAATTGTGTGTGTGCTTTCACTGATATGACAGATTCTATAGTAAGGTCCAAGGGGTCCTTAGATGTAGTTTTGCAACTGGGAGATCCGGGGCGGTGGGGTACAGTGGGAAAGGAGGCAGTCATCTCTCGAGTGTATAAATACACATGCATACACATAAATAAATAAAACTAAGGTAGACCAAATTCTTCAGGCACCTAATCTGTATTTATTATTTTCAATCCAAAATATATTTTGCAAATGTCAGTAAAAGCATCATTTGATAACACTTACACACATGACTTGCTGAGTTTTCAACAGTTTATCCATAGCCAATGAACCTCCAGAAGGTACTATCAATATTTAATAGGATTTTCCCCCTAAAGTAAAGAATTTAAATTATAGCAAGCATAAATGAGCAGGCGAGATGGAAAGCCTCAATACTTATAAAAGAACACATCAGGGGCCACTGGGCAGAAAGTGATACCAGTAGATAGATCCTTTCCTTTTGCCAACCTGCACTGCCTGTATCACATCTAGAATACTAGACAGGAATAGTTATCATACATAGCCCTTTACCTCCAACCTTCCCAGAAATGCCTCTTCTTTTTTTCCCCTCCAATCTAGGCTGTGACCATTCCATCTCCACCCCAATGAGAGGTAATACAGAATTTTGGTTGCACTTGGCCTCTCAGACCTATTACTGATTCTCAGTCATGATTGATGGTTGGCCTTGTCAAATTTCTTCCACCTTCTCCAAAGGATATATGACTGATCTATATATGGTTTGTATGAACTGAGAGCCACCAACCACAAACCTTCCAGTAAAGATGTAGACAACCAAACCTTATTTCTCTTACCTATATGCCCTACAGTTCCCCAGAAATTGCCATATGATTTGTTGATGAAACCTAAGGATGCCTGGACCTTACCATCTGCCCTACCACTGAATTCATAAGACTTCTGGGTCTTTCTACTCATCTTGCAGCTAAATTTTCTTCTATATATTGTCTCTCTCGTTAGAAAGTGACCTCCTTGAGAATCAACATAGTTCCATAAAAATAATATAATAATAATAATAATAATGAACTCTAGTGCTTAGTACAGAACTTAATAAATCCTTTTTTACTCCATTCATTTATGGAGTTGATGAAATTAGAGATTCAAAGGGATTCACAGAATGTCAGAACTGAAAGGGAACTTCAAACATAGAATGACAGAGTGGCATAGGAACTGGGGGATGTTTCTTCTAACTTCTTTAATTTATGACTGAGGAAACCAATACACAGAGAAGTAAATTGACCTTCCCAAAGTCATAGAGCAAGTCAGTCATAAAGTCAAGAGCAGAAATATATTAGGTAACATGGAGGAAACCATGCCAACAGGCCCCAAACTTAATTCTACCCTAGTGTTATACTTGACACCATTTCTATTGCATATTTAAGGTATGAGCACAAATGTCAGTACAGTTTTGTGTCTTTTCTAGGATGCAAATGGTTTAAAAGCACGCCAGAGACTTATTGGTAATACAGTTAGAAATCCTAAAGGGGATTAACATTAGGCATCATGATGTAGTAAAAAGAAGAGAATATTGGGAATCAGGAGGCTTGAGACCAAATCCTGTGCCTGCAATTTATTACTATTATTACCTTAGGCAAGTTGCTTCTTCAGTTTTAATATCTATTAAATGATATGGTTGGAATCTAAACTCTGTGATCCTATAAATATTTCCACTGCTTGAAATGCCGTGTACACTAGGAAAGTGAGACCTGAAAGTAGGAACTGGGGCAATAATGGCAAGCACACTAGACTTTGAATCAGAAGGCCTGGGTTCTGGTCTTTATTTGGCTGTTAATTACCTATGTAACTCTGGGCCATGCTATGGTTGCTTCTCCCATACCATGAAAAGCATTTGAGTTACCATATATGAACAATTTTCAAAAAGTATAAGGAGTAAATTCCTTATTCATAGATTAGAATTAGTAAAAAGTACTCAGGAAGTACCCATATGCACTGGAATATAGAGTTTTCTCTTTTAGGAGTTGCTCATACCCACTGAAATTCAAAGCTCAAACCCTATTCCTATAGACTAGCAGCATGATATAGTGAATAGAGAGTTGAACTCAAAATCAGGAAGCACTGGATTCAAGTTTCACCTCTGCCATACATTGGTTATGTGACCTATAAAAATACTTCAACTATCAGCATCCCAGGAAATTCTCTAAGATTTAAATTTCCAGAGAAGGTGCCTACCTGCATTAGTAGAGGGAGTTTCCTCACCTGGAAATTCTCTTTAGTTCATAAAATCATAGGTCCAGCCCCTATTCCTATTATTTTTCTTCTAAATACCTCCTCCAATGACACATTGTGGGATGAAAGTGAGTTTAGATTCATCCTCTGAGGCTGTGAGTGTGGGCCCAAGGAAGACTCATGTAAACTAACCAAGTAAAAAGCAATACTAAGAATACAATATATACAGTGAATACAATGTAAATGTAAAATGCAAAAACAAGCAAATTAAAATCGAAAACTGTGCCATTAGAATGACTGAGCTTGGCTCCCAAAGGGGAGAGATGAGAAGACAGCTCCCTCCATTCTAGGTAGAGATGATGGAGTGGGGGCAGCTAGGTGGCACAGTGAATAGAACACTGGCCCTGGAGTCGGGAGGACCTGAGTTCAAATTTGGTCTCAGACACAACACAAAACAAAACCAGTCGTGTGACCTTGGGCAAGTCACTTAACCCCAAATGCCCTACCTTCCCCCCTCCAAAAAAGCAAAAAAAAAAATGGTGGACTGTATGTGTAATGTTGCATACTATTTCAGATTTGGTTGATGTATGATTAGTTTATAAGGAATGGATTTCTGGGTTAGGGAGTAGGGAACTCATACTCTTTAGCAAGTAGAAACAACTCAATGTCTAATTATTAGTAAGAATGATTAAAATAGAAAGCTACTAGACATGTATCTTCTACCTTGCCTCACCAGTTATATTTCTGGCAAGTTCCTCATTTCCTCCTCCTTCCCTTTACTGTATAAAACGTATACCCCACCCAAGGGCTTGGGTCCTGAAGTCTAAGGTCGCTCCTCAAAGTTTCCCAGATCTCTCACTCCCTTCACCAGAGCACAAGAATTGCTAATTAGGACTTTACTGCCACCCACCCAATTATGACTTTGAATGGGCTATGGTAAAAAGCCCTTATTCCCAACTCTTTTATTTTCTTCTCCAACCCAAAGCCAAACTTCCCCTCACCTCAGAATTATACTAAAACCCTTCTCAGAGCAAAACTTGTCATAGTTTTGGTATACTTTGGATAGCAGTGAAATTAAAGAAATGCATATGTTTGTCCATCTTCTGAGAAGTCACAAAGGACAGACACCTGGATATAGAAGACACAAGCCTGGGCCAATGAGGCCTGGTGATTAATGCAGCTGTAACAGTGGGTTGGACTCCTCCTTCAGCAGTCCCACTGTTTGTGTATTAGTCTCTAATTTGTTTATTTTTCTTTTGGAGCAGCAAACTCCAAAGGGGCTGTCAGAGGAGAACTTTCAGTCTGAAGCAAGTCCCTGAGTATGCTTATCCTGGGGCAGACCCCAGGAATATTTCAGGCTGACAGCTGGCACCTGTGGCCTGCAGTGAAATACTTTCTGACACTGATGGAATGGGACAGGTGGTGGGGCTGGCACCAAGTGCCACATTTGATTGATAAAGTGATCTAACTGTTGCTGGCTTATAGGATATCATTAACATTCAACACTTCCCCTCTGCAGGAGGCCTGTTGCAGCCAAAGCAGAAGGAAAATGAGTGTGTACGTGTGCGTTTCCCTGTGTGTATGTTTGCATGGGTTGGGGGTGAAGGATGAATCTTGGAAGGCCCAATATCTATTACTTGCAGACTCTCTTTTACTAAGCATCTGGGTCCCAAAGGAAAAAGAAGGCATCAAATAAATAAATAAATAAATAAATAAATAAATAGCCTTACACTCAAAAGAGGTAGCAAGCTGGAAACACAAGTTTTCAACTTCTTGGTTGAGTTATTCAATTTGTCAACTAGCAGGATATTAACTGTGCTAGGATATTGATTTAAAAAGGACTGTTTTCCTCTTGGAGATCAGAGTGTCATGGGATTAGGATCGTTAAGCAGAATGGGCAATCTTCTCCTGCCAGAGTTTCAATGACATGAGGGAGCTGTTAAAGGAGCCCAGGCTATTTCCAGAGGTTGCTGGCCTCCCCACAAAAGAAGGGCTCAGTTCCATAAAGAAAGCACCTCTGTTAAAACAACCCAGGCTGCCATTGCTGCTGCTTGAGTGGGCTTTTATTTTGCAACCAATAAAAAGAAACTCGGAGATTTCCCCCACCATCACCCCAAAAATTATTTTGGAAGGGGATAAGATTCATCCGTATATTGGGGGGAAAAACCCTTAGACAAGAGCTGGCAAAAGATGAATATGAGGCAGGGTAGGGTAGGGCAGTGTAACAGAAAGAGCAATGGAGTTCTAGTACACAGAGATATCTAGGGATCCTAATTCTGTCTTTAGATTTATTTATATGTCCCAGCTGTGTCATCTGTGACTCTGACAAGCAGGCCTCCTATATCTTCATTCAAATAATTTTCTAGGTGAGCTGACTTGCTGATTTTATTTTTTGTTAAATGTTAGACATTCTGGAACCATATTTGCAATTTGTTTAGTAACTAATTCAAAACTAATAATCACCTCCAGGAAATGGAAAGAGTCTTAAAATGAGTGAAATAAAATCGCTCTAATGAAAAATGCAATTCTGGTCAAAGTCCTGAATGAGGAGCTAATTGGATTCTGCCATTTTTTTTTTTTAAGCAATCGGGGTTAAGCAACTCACTCAAGGTTACAAGGCCAGCTATTTCTGGGTGTGGTGCTGAGTATCTGAGCCCGGACTCGATCTCCAGGTCGTCCCAACACTGGAGCCGGTACTCTTACCCGCTGAGCCACCTGGCCACCCCTAAGCAATTGGGGTTAAGTAACTTGGCTCAAGGTTACACGGCCAGGTGTTTCTGGGTGTGGTGCTGAGTGTCTGAGCCCGGGATTCGATCTCCAGGTCTTCTCAACACTGGAGCCGGTGCTCTTACTCGCTGTGCTACCTGGCCGCCCCTACCATTTTGTTTTAAGAGTTACAATGTTGGACTTCAAGAGAGACTTCCAGAGTACACTATGGTCTATTTGAAAGAGCCCAGATGCCAGGTGCCAAGACTGGGATTTGAGACCGGCTTCCATCACTTGCCATCTGTGTGACTTTGGGCAAAGAACCTTCTCTCTCTGAGGGTCCATTTCCTCATCTGTTCAATAGGGATAACAAACCTTGTACTTCCTCCCTCATCAAGTTGTGAAGATCAAAGTCACAGAGAAAGTATCAATAAATATGAAAACATTATACAATCCAGTAGAATATATGCTCCTTAAGGGTAAAGACTGTTTGATTTTTGTTACTGTCTCCTGTGCCTAGCAAAGTGCCTGTTTTATAGCTTGTCCTTAAGGAATGTTTGTTAAATTAAATTATAAACTATTGCTACATTAATCCAAAGGATGTGTTGTTATTTCATCAATCTGGGGTAACTCCTGGTTCATAAGTGGAGAAATTCTCTCTATCGATGCAGATTGAAACAAGCAACACTCCCCGGTGTGGCAAAATAAGATTAAAATATAATTGGGAAACATTTAACAAACTTGAAAAAATACAATAGGACATAGGTAATGTTAATACGAGGTTTTCTATGTCATTATGCTGCCAGAAGGGAGCTTTGTGTACAGTTTAGTGGTGCTGTTTCTTTTTGAGTTTGACACCACCACTTAGTAATATACCACAGGGCATCTGAATCTGGGGTTCTTCACCTGAGTTCTGTAACTTAAAAATAAAATAAACAAAAACAATTAATAAACTGTATTTCAGTATAATTGTTTTCCTTTGTCATCTTATATTTTATTTTATGCATTTACAAGCATTATTACAAGAATAGGGTTCACGACTTCCAAAGGGATTCATGACATAAAAGGGTTAAGAACTTGACCTATAATAAAGATGATAATAATAGCTAACCTTTATATAATATTTACTATGTGTCAGGCGCTATGCTAAACACTTTGCAATTATTATCTTATTTGATCTTCACAACAACCCTGGGAGGTAGGTGGTATTATTATCCTCATATTAAAGATAAGGAAATTAAGGCAAACAGAGGTTAAGTGACTTGCCCAGGGTCACACAGCTGGTAAGTATCTGAGCATGGATTTGAACCCCAGGCCTGGCATTCTTTCCACTGTACCAACTAGCTACTAAACATAGCTGGAAGCTATTATCATTATTTTTTTTAAAATAATAGAAACATCTTAATAGTTACATGACAAAACCTAAAGCCTAATATGAATGAGGCAGAAATAATGGTTTCAATCACTGTGTATGTAGAGTAGTTGAGATTAGACAAGAAAAAATATGAATGGACCATTAGACACATTATTACTGCTATAAAAACACCTCTTGGTATATGGCTTAGTTATAGCAGGTCACCATAGCCATCTTTCAATCTGAAAGGCAACATTATAGAAATGTATAAGGTTACTCTAAATAAAATAATGAGTTGAGTGTCTTTCTGGTGATATGAAATCTGTGGAGGAGACCATCTATATTCAAGCAGTACTAGCCAAGTGGCTAACAAATGATATCTCTCATTTAACTTAATTGAACAAATATTTATTAATTACCCACTATGGACAGGGTAATTAATGAAGCTCACCATATGATATGTATTTGTCCCTGATTAAGAAAACCCAACATACTAAAATTTGTAATTGGTTAAACTAATTGTTGACTTTTTTTTTTTAAAAAAGGTTTGCTGACTTGAAAGGACTTCATTTCTACATCTCTTGAATACTTGTGGATAATAATATATCATCAAAAACAGCGTTTATTTTAGAAATGTTCATTTAAAGGAAACTTATCTGCCTATAGCTTATATCTCAGAGTGCTAACATTTTCTTTTCTAGAAAACCTATCATCCTTAAAGCTTAACAAGAAAGTCTTTTTATGTCTTTTCCATTAACAAAATGATATGACATAGGAGAACAAAATCATAAAACAAATACCTTTTTATGGTGTCATAATATCATAGTTGGAATTGACTTCAGAAGTCAAGTTATCTAATCTATATCTAAACAGGAATCACTTTCTCAACACCTTCAACAAGAAGTCAACTAGTTTTACCTCTAGTGAAAAGGAAACTCATTACCTCTTTTTTGGTCAGTTTTTCATCATATTGAGCTAAAAAGCCTGTCTCCCTTAACTTTCCATTTATTTATCTTTATTCTTTCTTATAGAATTAAGCAATAAAAATAGGCCAATTCCTTCATCTTATAACTCCAACCTAAATTTATGCATAAAAGAGAATTGAGGAGAATTGGGAAACATAAGAAGTACTTAAAAGTAGCAGTGGAATAATGAAAAGTTTCAGAGGAATCTGGAAGAATTATGTGAAGTCAGTCAGTGAACTAAAATTTAAGCCCCTACTATGATTCAGAGTGAAGAGAGCAGATCCAGGACAACAGTTTATGCAGTAATAACAACATTGAAAAAACAAACAACTCTAAAAGACTTAAGAACTCTGACCCACCATGATTCCAGAGGACCAGAAATTAAGAATTCTACTCACCTCCTGACAGAGAGGGGATGGACACAGGGTACAGAATGATAGGTAGGTAGATAGATACATAGAAAGAAAAAGTACTTGGAAATTTTATCCCTGCTTTTTTTCTTTTTAAAGCATAAAGTCATTTAAAGACACAAAGCATCTTGTCCAAAATTTTGCTTAGGGATATATAAGATATTTCCAGTATTAATTCAATGTGTAATTTATTGAGTGCCCAAATGCTTATGATGCTTGTTTATGTTAATTAAGAGAAAGTATTTTTAGTCTGTTAGCAGAAACACCTGCACAACACAATTAGCTACAACTGGTAAATTTCTTTAGGAGTTTCCAGGAAATTAATACCAACCACCACAACAACTTTTTACTCTTCTTGCAAATTGGAATATTTGAATGGCCTCTCATGGTACAGAAGAAAAGATATAGGCTGAGGAGACAGAGGACCTGAGTTTAGATCCTGCCACTTATGTCTATTGCCTAACTTCTGAAAAAATCTCTTCATTTTCTTGATCCTTTAGTTTCCTCATAAAGTGAGGTGGGGAGAAACTAGGTAGCATCTGTGTCATGGTTTGTTTGGTTTTTTTTTTTCCAGCTCTAAATCTATGATCCTTTCACTTGATATGACACTAGTTCTATTTTGATACTTCCATACTGGGAATACTGTACAATGGAAAATTTATTTTGGATGCAGAGTTTGAGTTCAAATAAAAATTCTCTAATTTACAGCTCATGTGACCATCTCATCTCCAGATGTCAATTTCCTTATCTGTAAAATGCTATGGTTAGACTTACATATTACAGATTTACAGCTGAAAAGGAATTTAGGGGTCTTAGTGGAACCTCTTTATTTTACAGATGAAGAAACAGTTCAAGGAATGCTTTGCTTAAAATCAGGTTGGAATTCAAAACAGGTCCTCTAACCTGAAATCCAATACTCTTTCGATTCCAGGCCTCTCAGTTTCCCTTTAACTTTAAATTTGTGATACAAGTGTTTATGACATTACAATTAGAACAGGAGACATGTTTTGGAAGTTTTGAACAAAATATCTACTTTAAAATTGCTGATTCATATAGTGCATTACAAACTATTTTACCAAGATAACCTCATTCTAGTTTTATCAAAAGCCTTTGAGGCAGGTATTATTCAATCAATCAAACATCATTTATTAGAACCTACTTTGTGCCAGCTGGCACATGAGAGACATCGAGGTGTTGCAATGCGTAGAACACTGTGCCTGGAATCAGGAAGACCAAAGGTCAAGTACTGACCCAGATACTTACTACCTGTGTGACCCTGGGCAAGTCGCTTAACTCTGTTTGTCTCAGTTTCCTAATCTGTCAAATGAGATGGAGAAGGAAATGGGAAATCACTCCAGTGTCTTTACCAAGAAAACCCCAAATGGAGCCATGGAGAGTCAGATACAACTGAAATGACTGAACAAAGACAAAAGCTATGTACCAGTTATTCTGCCAAGTAGTAATAATACAAGTACAAAGAAGAGGCAGTCCCTACTCCCAAGGTGCTCAAATTTTGCATTTTATTAATGAGGAAACTGAGATACCAAAAGTGAATGCGACTTGCCCATGGTCACATTGATAAGTGTCAGAGGCTGGATTTAAATGTATGTATTCCTACCTCCAAGCCCAGCATTCTATGGCAAAAGCAGAATTAGGAAGACAACTAGATAGCAAGTCACCTAGATACCTGCTGGTCTCCTATCCTTTTCTTAGTAACTACCATGTCCCTGACAAAGTGAAAGGTAATCCCAAATCACAGGGATAATATATATTTAAAAAAAATATAGGGCAGCTAGGTGGCACAGTGAATAGAGTGCTGGCCCTGGAGTCAGGAGGACCTCAGATCAAATCCAGCCTCAGACAGCTAGCACTTACTGGCAGGGTGACCTTGGGCAAGTCACTTAACCCCAATTGCCCTGCCTTCCCCCCTCCAAAAAGCAAAACAAACAAACCAAAAGCAAAACATATGAGTATTCAAAGGCCTCTAATGGGAAGAAAATTTGGAATTAATTTGTCTAACACTATGAAAAGTCTAACCATAGTTTAACCAGTATCAGTTAAATGAATGGAAAAAAAAAAAAACCTTAGTCATATATTCTTTGATTCTCTTGAAGTTATAGAAACATTTCTTTCCCCACATAAATTTTCTTTTTTTTTTTTTAAAGCAATTGGGGTTAAGTAACTTCCTCAAGGTTACATGGCCAATTGTTTCTGGGTGTGGTACTAAGTATCTGAGCCTGGATTCGATCCCAGGTCTCCCAACTCTGGGGCCAGTGCTCTTACTCACTGAGCCACCTGGCCGCCCTGCCTCCCCCCGCCCCCACATAAATTTTCCATCATTGATCTTGGAGTTTAATGTTTACAAAGATTTTCAAGCGAAATGTATCATATATCTACATATATATTGATTGTAAAGTCTTAGTCATCATAGTAAGAGATCTGACTTTAGACCAGTAGTGGGAGACATTTTTATACACAGGGTTATTGGCTGGGAGAGAATCGGATCAGAGTACTGTAGGTAAAAAGGAAAGTAATTTAGCTATATTTTTTCTTTTAAAAAGAAATAAAAACCCCATGTCTATGGTTTTTGAACTGGAAACACTGAGTTAGATAAATGTCAATAAAGGGGTAATTAAGGAAGATAGACACAGAGGAAAAGGGGCAGAACAGGATAGGGAAGAGAGAGAGAGAGAGAGAGAGAGAGAGAGAGAGAGAGAGAGAGAGAGAGAGAGAGAGAGAAAAGAAGAAGAAGAAGAAGAAGAAGATTTTAGAGATAATTTAGTTTAATCTGCCATTCAATATAGCAACTATCCCTAAAGCTGTACTAAGGGGAGCTCACATCTTGTTTTGCAAGATCTTGTCACCTCCTGATAGCCCATTCTGTTCTTGACCACTTCTTTACCAGATTTAAAAACAAATATCTCACTCAACTGAGACATATTTTCCCCCATATAATATCCACCCCACAGCAGTAGTTCTCTTTTCTGGAACAGCATTCAACATGTCTAAAGGATTGTGGCAGTCCTTTAAATATCGAAAGGCATTCATCTTGTTTTCTGTAAATCTTCCTCATAATAAAGTAATAAAGACAAGGCAATAATCTCAAATTTATATTCACAGACAACTGTACTGATCCATTACCAACAAGGTTTTGCATAATTCTCCAGAGGGTAAGGACCCATACTTGTCTATTCATATACTCTTGATCAATCCCTGCTGTAAGAACAGCACATATTTGGGTTGTTTTGTTTTTTTTGGAGGGGGGGAGGGCAGGGCAATTGGGGTTAAGTGACTTGATCAAGGTCGCACGGCTACTGAGTGTTAAGTGTCTGAGGCCAGATTTGAACTCAGGGCCTCCTGACTCTAGGACCGGTGCTCTATTCACTGTGCCACCTAGGTGTCCTGAACAGCACATATTTGTGAAGTGACTGGGAAGTCTGTCATCAGAGAGTTGCACACAACTACCTGTCTTCAGTTGGATGGAAACCATGACCTTGAAATCTTTAAACTGAGATAATTTGACATCTCTCCTCTCTTTGTCATTTAAATAAGTCATTTTGATCAGTTAATATTGTTGGGTCCAAACACCGATACCGATGGTTCAAGAGGAAATATGTAGTAGAAACAAGAACCCCAGATTGAAGGATTTATAGTCTTAATTCAATCCCTGATTAGCTATATGATGCAGATAAATCATTTAGCCTCCTTTAATGCTCAGTTTTCTCGCCTAAAGATGAGGAGGTTGGATTAATTTATCTCTGACATTCCTTCTAGCACTAGGACTTAATGATTTTTAAGGCAATTTGTCGAATGAATACTTATCAACTCAAATTAAATGGGAGATGTAAATCGTTGCATTTGTTTTTGGTAGAGTCAGATACAACTCAGTCAGAAAAAAGCAAGAAACAAAAAGAAACAAGCAAACCAGAGTATAGTGTGATGAAAATTTGCCAACCCCCTTCATGTATCTATGCCAGCCACAACCTATGAATTCCATCCTCATTGAACTTCTGAACAGTGTTTCCAAAGCCTACAGAATATGCCTCCTCCTGATCAAGCCTTTTCCACATAGCAGCCACCTCTCATGACCCACAAATGTCTTCAACGATGCAAGCATACTCATTTCATAGAACAATCAAGCATTCACCCATCATAGGTGTCTAAAGCTTCTCATATCTCGTGCATCCGCACATGCCTGCCCACACACAAACACACACACACACACACACTTTAACAAATATTTATTAAGTACTTAGTATTTGTCGAGCATTATGTAAAAACTACACTTATTAATGACCTGGGTGGTTATGGAGGGGTATCTTTCCTATCTGCCGAGGACTTTCAAAGTTCACATTTGTCCCTTCTTAGTTTTCTTCAAGATAATGGGTGATCCAACAAAGGCTATATCTATTCCACAAACCTTACATTTTAAAAATCTGCCCAATATTGTGCTTATGGTTACAAAGCAATTTATAAACATATTATTTCACATGATCTACATAACCATCCTTGCAGGTAGATAATGCATTACTTTTAACCGCATTTTTTTTTTTTCAGGCAAGGGCACTGAGGTTTACAAAAGAACCTAAGATTCCTGGGTCCTTTATTCCAGTCCTTATATAACACCTCACAATCTCATTTCTGAAACTTGAAATTAGTTTGCAATATGAAAACAAAACTCTGCTTTCTTTTTCAAATGTCCAAAGTAAGGTTTCAGAACATTAAAAATAATTGGACATGCAATTTTTAAATGTCCTCAGTGTCACTGTTATGTGGGGATCATTGCATGAATATGAACCCTAAACAACTTTTGTCATATTAATTTTGACTTTATTTTCCCTCACTGTTAGCTAAAAATTCTAGGGGGAAAAAGCCAATAGTTCATTTTTTCTTCTTCATCATTTGAATGTAAAACCCTCAAGATAACGCATATTTTTCCTCCATATTTAACGTACAAACCACACACCATTTGCTGGTCCTTTGCTTTTAAAATATGAAGGGGAACAGCATGTGTTGGAATTGAAACTACAGTCTGATTGATTGATATGCATAATATCATTCCAATTCAGTCTTTTTTCTTTGAAAAAAATATGCTCAAGTATAAAATTTACTTAAAAATCCACCATTCTAATGAGTCCTGCCTGGTAACTTGCCACCTAACTCACAAGAATCATTTGGAGTCCTGGACACCAAGAAATCACTCCATTCCTTCATACTTCCTAGGATCTCCTGGGGACAGGGGTCAAACACTATTATGTACATTTTTCTCTGGTTACATCTGTATTGCAGAGAAAAGCTATAACTTCCTAGTGCGATTTGATTGAAACTAAACGGTACTTGACTAATACTTGAGATGAAAGGTAGCCTCCAATAACCTCTTTGTCACAGATGAGAATTCAAATCATTGGCCTTCTGGTGATGTGTTTAGTTAAATCATTCCCATTCCTTTTTTCTACATGCCCTCCTCCCTTCAGCAGCTTGTCTCAAGAATTCTGCCTCTTCTTTTGTGTTTCTAGTAGGGACTTATACTGTTCCCCAAGGCCTCCTTCAATTAGGCCTGTTTGAGTTTGATATGTCTCTTTGAGTTACTCTGAATATTGCTGAATGACAACATATTTTTTCTTGATCCAAAGAAAGAAAATTAAAGTGGAAAGAGTGAGAAAACAGTAACAAGTTAAAAGGAGATGGAAGCCATGTTTGACTAGTTGTTTATTGACTGGATAAGTAATCACCAGTCCATTTGTACTATACTTTGAAGCATTAATTCCCAAATTCAAGAAGCATTTATAAAGCACCTGATATATAAACCTATGTAAGTATATACATGTATATAATGTACATGTATGCATATATATATATATTTCTATATCTATATCTATCATCTATCTATCTATCTATCTATCTATCTATCTATCTATCTATCTATCTATCTACCTACCTACCTACCTGTTAGTTGATGCAGTGATAGAGTACAGTTCCTGGAGTCAGGAGGACCTCAGATACTTACTAGCTGTGTGACCCTGGGCAAGTAACTTAACAGTTTGCCTCAATTTCCCCATCTGTAAAATGAGTTGGAGGAGGAAATGGCAAACCACTCTAATATCTTTGCCAAGGACACCACATATGCGGCCATGAAAAGTTAGATACTACTAGGTGGCAAATAAACACCAACTACATACACACACACACACACACACACAAACACACGAAACTGTACTAGAAGCCAAGGAGACAATACAGAAAAAGAAAGATAGTCCCAGCCCTTAAGGATCTTATATTTTATTGTAGGAATAACAAAACTGAAAAATACAACAAATATAATAACAATTCACATCTATATGCAGCTTTAAATTTTGTAAATTGCTTTGCCCCTGTTGTCTTATATGATTTCCTGCAACAACCCTGAGAGGTAGATTCTATTATTAACCAACTTTTCTCAGTAAAATTCCTAATGAAAACTATGTGGTTAAGTTAAATCGCTTCTTTGAGGTAACAGGGAGCTGCTAGATTTTATTGAATGAGGGGGATAATATGGTCATACCTGTGCTTAAAGATGATCAATTTGGTACCTTTGCGATGTTGGAGAGGGGATTGCTGTTTCAGGTAGCTGTTAGATTAGATGACTTCTGAGGTTGCTGCTGACCCTTAGGTTCTATAACCCCTAATCACAGCTTGAGAGGCAATGTGATGTAACCAGCCCAAAAGCTAGACTTTGGGTCAGGAGACCTGTGTTCTCATCTTATCTCTGACATTTAATTCCCCCTTGACCATGAGCATGTCATTTCAACCCCCAAGATTCCATTTACCCATCTTAAAAGGAGATCAATAACTCTTGTACTATCTACCTTACTGACTGTTGTGGGAAAAAAAAAGTACTTTGAAAACCTGAAAGCATTCTGGAAGTAGGAGTTATTATCATTTTTAAAATTATTATTATTATTATTATTATTCCCACTGGGAAAGAGTTCTAAGATCCTCAAATGGCAGACCTTAGTAAGTGCTCCTTATAGGAAAAATTACATAATCATGCAAAGCTCTTAGTCTGTTTTCCTCGCTGTTCTGTCCCCTCCGTCCCCCTTTGCTTCTCTATTGCTCTAATTGAAAATGTAATGGCATTCCTCACTTTGGAAAGGCTGTCACATTAACATATTGATTTAGTGATGTTTTTTTCCAAGAACCTCATGTGGAAATGTAATAACACCAGGTACCTATTATGTGAAGAGCAGGAAATGAATGACTATAAAAGCCTATCTTGGGAATTTTTCAGATTATTTGTCTTATTCTACCTGCTAAATTGTTAGCTCCTTTAGGCAGGAGCCAGATCTTATTCATCTCTGTATCTCCCTCCACTGCATAGAGTACGCAGTTAATGCATATCTGCTGAATTGAATTTATTGAGTAAAGAATCAGCCATAATTGTCTGAGCTTAAACTTATAAAATGGGTTCCTTTAACTTAGAAATGAAATGACAATTATTTTAGTTCAACAACAAGAAAATGACTCATAAAGATGAGCATATTTTGATTCTGATTGGTTTCTAATAGCCACTGTGATCTAGAAAAATTGACCTTCTCTCTCTTTCTTCACCGCATACCAGCTCCTGTCTCTAGGCCTTCTCTCTTGCCATGTCCAAGACCTCTTTATCACTGCTTCATAGGTTCACTCTCTTTCTTTTACTTGAGAATTCAGTTTAGCCAATATCATCAGAATGAAGTCTTTCCTGCTCCTAGTATCCACCTTTTCAAAATTACTTATGATTAAATAATATGTGTGTATTCACATTTATTAACTTTATGCTGTGGATTTTATGTGGGACAACTAGGAGGCAGTTGACAGAGTGCAGGCCCTGGAGCCAGGAAGACTCATCTTCCCAAGTTCAAATCTGACCTCAAACACTTATTAGCTGGTTGATGTCACTTAACCCGGTTTGTCTCAGTTTCCTCATCTGTAAAAAGAGCTGGAGGAGGAAATGGCAAACCACTCCAGTATCTTTGCCAAGAAAATCCCAAATGGAGTTGCAAAGCATCTGTAGCAGCAAGCACCCCAAGCGTCCTCAGGGTCGCTGCCACCACAGGTTCTTGGATCTGCTTTGATAAAGGAAAGCAACTCAAAATGGGTTAACAAGCTTACTTTAATCAGTCAAACACATATCGTTTACCTAGTTCAGGGGGAAAAGGTCAGCACCCAGAACTTCAAAGTATACAGGCAAAATTATCAAGACAGAAACAGATCAAGTAGACAGCTTTCCAAACTGTCCAACCATTACATCCATACCAAATCAACATCTGGGTTTTTCAAAGCTGGGGGGCTCTGGACAACGGCTTCCCAGAATCCATATCAAATCACAGAACACTTCTCAAAGTGAGCCCCAAAACAAAGCCTCACATAAGGGCTTATATAGCCTTCTCCTGGCTCAGAGAATGTAACAAACCTTACTGACTCACTGCCCAATCAAAAAGTATCTACTGAAAAACAAGCCTCCTACCCCAGGGTCCAGGTGCACTTTACCCTAGGGGCAGGGAAGATCTTTAAAATTTACATTCCCATTACATTCAGCCCCAAGATCTTTCATGCCCATAACACAGACAATTTACTTTTGAATTAGCACTAAGCATCTCTTAGGTCACATTTTCAAGATACAGAACTAAAGTTACCAAAGTGGCCACTGGGCCTTAAACAAACACAAAGTACATAGCATTATCACTTCAATTCAAAGCAAAAGTCCAAACAAAGTTCTCTTGGGGGGAGGGGGTGTCCTTCCCCTCACACAGCTCCAGCCCCTGCTTCCAAGCACAGAGAGGGGGCTGGGCAACAAAACCAACAAGGTGGGGTCCTTGGGGGTTCACGGCACTTCAGCCCACCCACCATAGTCACAAGTCCATCCTCCCCCTGGGTCCCAAACTGTGGGATGCAGCCAGGAAACACATTCAGTGCCCCCTGCTTTGCTGCTCAGTTATTATCTTTTCCTGTGGCTGAATTCCAAATTCCTGGGTTCCTTTTCCTCCCGCAGGCGGCAGCTGCTCCTGGCTTCTGCCCAGGTCCCGATGCAGGCAGCTCACCATTCCTGCTCTCAGCTCAGCGAAGTCTGCATGCAGGCCTTTCTTCTCTCCTGGTCCATGGCTCCACAGAATCACAGCTACCACAACTGGGAAACAAACAATTATCCCAGCCCCCATACTTTCCTTTTACTCTGCAGATCCTGTTTGTGACGCCATTTTGTAGCAGCAAGCACCCCAAGCGTCCTCAGGGTTTGCTGCCACCACAGGTTCTTGGATCTGCTTTGATAAAGGAAAGCAACTCAAAATGGGTTAACAAACTTACTTTAATCAGTCAAACATATATCGTTTACCTAGTTCAGGGGAAAAAGGTCAGCACCCTGAACTTCAAAGTATACAGGCAGAATTATCAAGACAGAAACAGATCAAGTAGACAGCTTTCCAAACTGTCCAACCATTACATCCATACCAAATCAACATCTGGGTTTCAACATCTGGGTTTTTCAAAGCCGGGGGACTCTCAACAACGGCTTCCCATAATCCAGATCAAATCACAGAACACTTCTCAAAGTGAGCCCCAAAACAAAGCCTCACATCAGGGTTTATATAGCCTTCTCCTGGCTCAGAGAATGTAACAAACCTTATTGACTCACTGCCCAATCAAAAAGTATCTACTGAAAAACAAGCCTCCTACCCCAGGCTCCAGGTGCACTTTAGACTATGGGCAGGGAAGATCTTTAAAATTTACATTCCCATTACAGCATCAGACATCACTGAAACAACTCACCAACATTATTTCCCCATTAGAATGTAAACTCATTGAAAGTAGGGATGATTTCATTCTGAGAATTGGATTTCCAGGACCTAGCTAAACACAATAGTGTTTAATACACACAAAAAAGTCAGTCAATAAACATTTACTAATTGCTTACTATGCTTCAGGCACTGTGCTGAGAATTGGGAATACAAATATCATAAAAGAAAGTCTCTGCCCTCAAGGAGATCAGAATTCAATTGGGGGAGTGGAGTGGGACAGTATGTCATATGGGCATATCATAATAACAGAAATAATTCATTACCCACTCTCTCCTTCTTCCACACCAGCTAATAAAATGAAACAGCCTTCTCTTGTCAATTCTAACCTTTCCACTTGTTCCCTTGTTCTTATCCTCCTCCATCTCTGGGACTTTGTTCCATCTCTTAAAAGATCATAGAGTCATAGAGTCATCAATATCATTTCATCTCTCTCTTCCCTTCAATCTTTCATTCTCTATTGGCTTTTTCTTCCCCGTGTACAAACAAGTTTGGGTTATATCTAACCTAGAAATGTCCTATCTTTAATCAACTAATAAATATTTATATGTATGTTATACATTTAGTTAATCAAGTAATAAACACTTATCAACATAATAAATAAACATTTACTATATGCCAGTTGTGGGGGACAGAAATACAAAGAATGAAATAAGTACTGTTATCAAGGAATTTATATTCTAATGGAGACATAAGTATGTAAATAAGTATATAAAAATAAAGAGAATTTAAACAGAGAAAAAAAATATATGAGGTAGTTAAATACAAGGTAGTCAAGGAGGGAGATTCCAAAGAAGCTGTCAAAGGAAGCAAAGGCTTCATGTATAAGGTTGCATTTGAACTACATCTTGAAAGAAGAGAAGAATTCTATGAAGCAGAGGAGAAGAGGGAATGCATTCTAGGCATAGGAGATGACCAATGCAAAGGCACATATAGGAGAGATGGAGTGTGCATGTAAGGAAAAGAGAGAAGACCAGGTTGAATAAATCACACAGTATAGGGGTTGGATAATCTAGAATTAGACTGGAAAGCTGTATAGGGTACAGGGTGTTAAAGGCTTTAAAAACAAAACACCAATAATCAAGACCATTTGGAATTAATTAAAAAAATAGATAGATCAAGTGAACAGACAGGACAAGGGATAATCTGAAATAATGGAACTCAACCTAATGATTCATAAACAAGAAAATGCAAATTACTTGGGAAAGAATTCCTTATTTGGTAAAAATGTCTAGGAAAACTAGAATGCAGCCTGGCAAAAAAAAAATAGCCTTAAACCAATTCTTTCTACCACCTTCTGCAAAGTATCTTAAATGAATATGTGACCTTAATGTTAAAGATCATAGATTTTAAAAATGAAAGAGAAGCAGATAATATATATTTCAGAGTAATGGTAGAAAATATATGCTTGTTTTAAAGATAACTTTGATCATAAGAAGTTGAAAAGTTTCTCTACAAATAATATTAATGTGCCTAGAATATTATATCAATATGTGTATATACATACATATAATGTGTGTGTAAATTTTTGTTGTTGTTCAGTTGTTTTAGTCATTTCCAACTCTTTGTGACCCCATTTGGGGTTTTCTGGGCAAAGATATTGGAGAAGTTTGCCATTTACTTCTGCAATGCATGTAAATATACATACATACACATATAAGTGTGTGTATGCATGTATTTGACCAAAGACATTTATCAATGTGAATAAACAATTCTCAAAAGAAGAATTGCAAACTATTTGTAGCCAGATTAAAGAATGCTCCAAATCACTAATAATAAGAGAAATGCCTAGCCGTTCCATCTCACATTCTGAAAAAAAATGGCAAAGATTATAAAAATAATGAGGGCTTTTGGAGGTTTGTGGCAGATTGGGCATACCAGTGCATTGATGATGGAGCTGTGAATCAGTATAACCAATCTGGAAGTCAATTTGAAAGCATGCATGTAAATTGACTAAAATGTTCATACCCTAGAATTCCACTTCTTGGTTTATACTCTGAGAAAGCCATACACACCCAAATAATTATAGCAATATTTTTTTATGATCATGAGGAATTGTAATCAAAGCATATAACCATCAATTAGGGGATATTTAAATTGTGATATGTAAATGTAATAAAATATCACTATGCTGTAAGAAATTACAAATATGATGAATTACAAGGAAGCATGGAAAGATTCATACAAACTGATGCAGAATAAACAATCAAGAAAACAACATTCACAACTACAACAATGTGAACAGAAAGAATCATTACAGAGCAATAAAAAGTGAATGTTTCAAAATTATTGAACACAAGCATGCCTCCAAAGAAGAGATATGACAAAACACTCAGATCCCCACTTTTGCAAAGTTAGCAGCTTCATAGGCGTGGTACCACTGTACATGTTTTCAGACTTTTAAATTTACCAGTCAATTTTGCTTATTTCTTTTCTTTTTTTCTCTGTAAAATGTTATTTGATTTGTGGAATGGGTCTCTAAATGGAAAAGGGAGAAAGATGCTGGGGAAAATTTTGACGATATAACACAAAATATCAAGATAAAATTTACTTTCTAACGTTAAAAGCTGATCAGAGGATATTTCATTTTATCCTAATGATAGTAGGAAACCATTGAAGTTTATTATAGAAAGAAAGGAAATTGTGAAAAATTGTCTGAAGGAAAGTCACTTAGGTGGTAGTGAAAAAACAGACTAGTATAGAAAAAGGTATGAATTAGGAAGACTTTAAATAATTTAGGTGAGAAGTGATGATGACCTCATCTAAAGTGGAGACTATGTGAGGAGGAAAAAGGAGATAGAAGTGAGAGATGTGGTAGAAATGGCAAGATGTGGCAGTAGGTTGAACATATGGGGTAAGGAAGAAAAAGGCATTACAGAATGATCCCAAGGTTAGAAAACAGAGACAGAAAGAATGCTGCTACCTTTGACAGAAACAGGGAAGCTTGGAAGATAAATGGGTTTAGGAAGAAAGATAATCAATTCCATTGTTAATTTTAAGATGTCTTGAGGGCATTCAGGTCAAAAATCCAAAAGGAAATTGGTGATGTGAGCGACACTGGTTGTTAAAGGAGAGAATGGGGCTAGAAATATAGTTCTGGGGTCATTTGAATAAATTTGATCGTGAGAGCTGTTGAAGTAACCCTCAGGGAAAGTACATAGAGAGAAGAACTGACTGTCCAAAACAGAGCCTTAAGTTAAGGGTTCTGATACTGATGAGCTAACAAAGGAGACTAAAAAAGGCACACAGGTAGTGAAGACATTGTAACTCACCAACTTACTTGTTCTTTAACTCTTGTCTCTTACCCTCAATCCTCTATTAAAGTTGTTCTCCTCAGTGTCACTTCCTAATTGCCATACCTAGTGATTTTTTTTCTTTTTTTCAGTCTTCCTTTTCCTAGACATTCCAACAGTTTTTGAAACTATTGGGAAACTTCCTCGCCCCTCCCCTTGTCCCTTAACCTCTGGACCATTAACTAAGATACTTTTCCTCCTACTTGCATAACTGCTCCTTCACTGATTCGGATTGCCCTCCCTGCCTTAAGCATATGAATCCATCAAGGCTAGGGGTTCTTAACCTGGGCCCATAGATAGATTTGAGGGAGTCAAAGAATTTGTATGGGGGAAAAAAAGCACATCTTTATTCTCAATAATATTTAGCTGAAATGTGTCATTTCCTTTAATTATTAATGTAGGCAAATATATATACACACACCCATATATGTATATATGTCTATGTAAATGTATGTATGTGTATGTATGCATGTATGTATATTCTGAAAAGGGGTCCAAAGGTTTCACCAGGCTGCTAAAGGGATATATTACATATAAAAGATTGAGAATCAATGTACAAATGTCTGTCCTTTTCCTCCATAGTCTCTCTTTCCTGGCTACTTTTATTCCTATGGCTTCAATTAGGTAATGCAATAGATAGAGCATTAGGCCTGAAGTCAGAAAGATCTAAGTTCAAATCTAGCCTCAAATATTTTGTAGCTGGGTGACACTGGGCAAGTCTTTCTCAGTTTCTTCTTCTGTAAAATGAGGATAGTAAATAGAGCCTCCCCTCCAGGGTTGCTGTGAGGATTAAATAAGATAATAAGTGTAAAGCACTTGGCACAGTGCCTGGTATATAGAAAGTATTATATAAATGGTAGCTATATGTCTTCATTATCATTGTTGTCATCATCATCATCAGAATCATCATCATCATCTATATGAAATTGGTTCTCAAATCTTTATCCGGGCCCAGTTTCTCCCTTGAACTTCAATTCCACATTTCCAATTGAATATGAGACATTCTCATCTTGAGCTGGTTACCATGTCAGACAAGATATTGATCTCATCATCTTTCCCCATGTCCTGTCCTTCAACTCAACTTCACTAATCTAGGCATAGAATGGACCTCAAATACCACATATTCCTACCACCTCATTTTATGGATAAAGAAAATGAAGGCCAAAGAGATGAAGTGGTTTGTACAAAGTTACCCATCTGAGGCAGGATTTCAACCTAAGTTATCTAACTGCGGAGCCAGTGTTCTTTCCATTGTGAAAGAATCATTATTTCCATTCTTACCCAGGCTCAAAATCCTAATTCCTTCTTTGACATTCCCCTCTCCAGTTACACATCCAATCAATCAACTGCCAAATCATGACAATTCAACCTTCAAAAATGGTTTTATATCTTTATTTATCTCTCCCTCTGGTCTAATTAATGCCACATTCATAGATTAAAAGATTTAGAGAGGGGAAAGGCTATTTTTCATCGATTTTGATAGCTTTTGTCCAATCTATTTCTGACAATTCCCAAAACCATCTTCCTAAGCTACATGTCTGACTATGTCACTTTCCTGATAAAAACCTTCAGTGGCTCCCTAGCATCTCCAGAAGAAAATGCAAGCTACTTAAACTAGCATTTGAGGCCTTCCACAATATGGTTCCAAATTACTTGCTCAGACTTATTTCACATCACTCTCTTTGTACAGACAACATTCTAATCAAAGTGGACCCAATATCACTCTGACCTCTCTTACTTCTGTGTATTTGTTGATATTACCTGATACATAGAATATTCCCTACCGATGTTTGTGCCTCATGAAGGTCTTATCTTCCTTTCAGCTGGAGCTTAGAAAGCATTTCTTTCTGAAGCTTGACTTGATCCATTCAACTAAAATGTTCTCTCTCTTCTTAAAATGAGCGTCAGAGAGGTGACCCAGTAGGTACAGTACTGGTCTAGGTGTCAAGAAGACCTGTGCTCAGATCCTCCCTCCAACACTTAGTAGCTGTGTAATCCTGAGCACATCACACCGCCACTCCCAACCTTAGCTCCTTAACTACAAAATAAGTACAATAAGACTGTGTTCCTTGTAAACAACATATTGTAGGATTCTGTTTTTTGATCCACTCGGTTATCTGCTTCCATTTTATGAGAGAGTACATCCCATTCATGTTTACCTGTATGATAAATAGCTTTGTATTCCCCTTCATCTTATTTTTGCTCCTGTTTGTCCTCTTCCTCTTTTCACCCCTTTCCTCCTCAACAATGTTTGGCTTCTGCCTACCACCTCCCTATGCCCTCTCTTCTGTCAATCTCTTACCCATCACTCTACTTAATCTCCTCCTCTCCTACTTTCCTGTTGGGTAAGATAGATTTCTATATCCAACTGATTGTGTATATTATTCCATCTTGGAGTCAATACTAATGAGAATAAGGTTCAAGCAATACCCATCACCCACCCTGCCATCTCTCCTTCCACTGGGGCTCCAGGGCTCCCACTGCTTTGCTGAGCTGGGGCTTGCAGCTGGCTTTCTGGGTTGCTTCTTTTCCTGGACCATGTTCCCCTTTTACATAAGTGAGAAAGGTCTTTCTGGTCAAACTTTCAAGTTTCTTGACCTACAAAATTGTTTCACCTCACTTTTTGTGGGTTCTGCTGTTCTAGGATTTGTGTAGGGGCACTATTTTATGGTTGTTTGTAAGTAAGTATGGGAGAGTTACAGTGATTCACTTCTTACTCCACCATTTTGACTCCTGGAAGTTCCAAAGTGACCTTTACTAGAGCATTTTATCTTTTTCACCTTTGAATTCATATTGTTCATGCTATTGATTTCATGTTATTTATGTTTAGATTATATGACTGCCTAGTAGACTGCAAATTCCTTGAAGGCAGAAAATATACCCCAACTTTTTTTTTTAATTTGCCTGTCCCTACTTGTAACATAGTATTAGTAGGGGTGGCCAGGTAGCACAGTGAGTAAGAGCACCAGCTCCAGTGTCAGAATGACCTGGGGATCGAATCCCAGGCTCAGACACTTAGCACCCACCCAGAAACACCTGGCTGTGTAACCTTGAGCAAGTTACTTAACCCCAGTTGCTTAGGGGCAGCCAGGTGTCTCAGCGAGTAAGAGCACCAGCTCCAGTGTCAGGATGACCTGGATCAAATCCGGGCTCAGATACTCAGCAGTACACCCAGAAATAACTGGCCATGTAACCTTGAGCAAGTTACTTAACCCCGATTGCTTTAAAAAAAAATTTTAAATAAATAAATATACACACACACACAAGCAGTTAAAAAAACATAGTATTAGTAAGTGGTATGTAATAATAATAATAAATGATTATTGGATTAAATTGATCTTTACATCACTGAACACACTTTTTCAATGACCTTTGCAGAATTCAGACACCATCAAGGGTCCAGAATATTCAACTCCCATTGGTTAATATAAAATCTCTGACAATACAGAATCTTTCTAGATAGAACATATTAGCTCACTAATATGTCTTCACAAACTTTCCTTATGCATTGGGAAGAAAAAAAAATTAAACTGAAATATGATTTAACAGGGGAAAAAACCCAGTAGAAGAAAATTAAAGAGGCCCTAAAGAATTTTGATGCCACTCTGAATTATCTCCTTAGGCAGATTACTTCCTGCATTGAGTTTAAATCTCATCTGTAGCATCAGATGATTTGGGTTCAGACAAGATACTTGGACAGCACTGAAACTGCAACAGTGGGAGAAGCAATTAAGCCAATGTGGTACAGTAGGAAAATCCATGGATTTGGGGCTTAAGAACAACTAGGTTATAGTCTTGATGCTGCTATTTACTACCTAGCTTCAGTAAACCATTCTTTCTGAGCTTCATTTTTCTAATTTACAAAATGAGGTGACTGGAATACTCATAAAACCAGATGTCCGGATGAAATTAACAGCTATCATGGTGATTTTGAACCTTTCTATAGCTTTTCATTTGGATACTTCTTAAGATAGTTTATAGGGATAGCTACAAAAAAAATAAAAATAAAAAGTTGCTACAGCTAACAACTTTTATAACTAAAGCAACTAGAATAAATTCAGCACCAAACATTGTTGGTTGGGAAGTGTTGTGGCAAGTAGAAGGGGGTAGGAGTAGTGACTGGCTTATGTTCACTTGGGATGTAGCCATCATCTGGCTGCTTTCCTTCTTTGCCTCAACTAATCCTGTAACTTTAAGCTCAGTAGTTTCTAGCAGCTAAAGCGCTGCCATTGTTGCTAACCTTTAAATTCTGGCATATTGAAGGGAAAAAAATGACAACCCAGTTATAATACTAATTTTTATCTTTTGGTCAGATTTCTAGCCAATTTATCACATACCTGATTATAGTTCATTAAAGATTTTGACAACTAAATTCTCCATGATTTTTCATTTTATTCATCATCTCATAGAGACACATGTAGTGTCCATCAGGGTGCTTTATATAGCAAAGAGCTTTGCATGTCCAAATTAATAAACAGATATCAATTAGCAATGATGACAGAGAAGGTAGAAGATAAAGGACAGAGTTTAATCAAACCAAAAAAAAAAAAAACCACAAACCACTTTCATCTAGATAGAATTAATCTCTGCTGTGGATATCTACACACTTTTATTTCCTATCCATTTCTTGTACATTTTTAGTTTCCTTAAAACTTACTAACCTAGTAGTGCTGCAAACTTGAAAATTACCTCTAAAGAGCCTGAAGAATATTGTAGGATGGTTAAAAATAGTCTGGGAAACACAGACAAGGAAGCAAAATCATGAGGATGCTAACTTTCAGTAGTTTAGAAAAATCATATTCAGACTCATTTTTCTTCACCTTTTAGATTATATGCTCCAAGACAAGGAAAAGAAAATGAAGAGACACACATGCTTATTTAATTAGCAGCATATGGAGGAGTAAGGAAGAGGACAACAAATGGAAATTTCCAGCACCTGTTGGCTGCTTGTATTTGAAAATCTGCTCATGCTACATTGAGTGTTCTGAGCTCCAGAAAGGTGAAGGATGAAAAAGATTAATGGGATTGCAAATAGAAGCCTTCGAGTTATTGGCAACTATTTTTTTGATCTGGCAAATGGCTTCCCCTGAAGGAGAAAAGATGATGAACATTTGATGAGGGTGGCATTCCTGATATCATCCAGTCCTGTGGTTTCCTGGATCTTTTATGACATTTTCCCAATTTTCTCGACCACTTGGGATAGGGTTTTCACAACCATTTTCACAATACATGCATTAAGTTTATAGGAATGAGCATCTTAAAGGGGAAATGGGAATTCCTATTAGAATTCAGATCACATGAAGAGTCCTAGCATCATCAAACTGATATTTTTTTTTTTTTTACGGGGCTATGCATGACTCATTTTTTTCCTTCTTGAGTAAAAATAAAATTCTAAGACTATGAGCCATGATTCAGATCAATAGAGTGTAAACAAGTATGCCGTGGACTTGGAGTCTGGTTTCTATTAAAGTCTAGGGCTTGGCTCTGGCAATTACTAAGCAAAACGTGTAACTTCTATGAGCTTCTGTTTCTTTGCCTGCAGTGAAAGAAGGATAATAATACTTATACTATCTATCTCAGAGGTCAATAAGTCTGTGGGTTGCTTCCTGGTGTGTTTGCTTTATTTTATACATCATTATTAGGCAGAAAATGCTTTGTAAATTGTAAGGCACTATATAGATATGAAATTATTATTATTATTATTATTATATGCAGGACTGGTGATTTCATTGGTTTAAGGGACTCCCAGTGAGGAAACTCTTTCTAGCAATGCAAATCAACAACTGCCTTATAACCTAAAATTTTATAGTGTTGCCTGGGGGCATGGATAATAACAATTTTTATGGGCATTCATTTAGTATCTACTATGGGCCAGGGGCTGTACCAAGTGCTTTAAAATATTGTATCATCTTCTCTCCAGTTTATAGTTGAGGACACTGGGACAAACAGGTTGAGTGACTTACCCAAGGTCCCACAACTAGTAAGTACCTGAAACTACATTTGAACTCAGATCTTTCTGACTATATAGTGCCTGGTGTTCCATAGATTGTGCCATGTGACTGCATCATCATCGTCATTATCATCATCAAGTTTTTTTGCAGCACCTAATTTACAAAACATTTTACATATGTTATTTCCTTTGGTTCCATGTGACATGTGCTTTATTATCCTCATTATATCAAGGAAAAAACTGAAACACAGAGAATATACCTGACTTGCCCAGGATCACACAACTATCAGGCTTCTAAGGCAAACTTTGAATTCAGATCTTCTTTAGTCAAGGAGTAGTATACTATCCACTGTGAATTTATCAGCCATTTTGGGTTTGCAAAGTATTTTATATACACAAGCTCATTTGATCTTGAGGTTTGCATTTAGAGCATGCAGGTTTGTAATCTGCTAACATATGAAGGATATGTAACTCTTGACAATAACTCTTGCCACCTAATCATTTCTCTCTGGACATTGTGTAGATGGTAAATTTGTGTAGCCTGTAGAGTGATATGTTGAAGTATTTAAAATTTCATTGAATAGTTCACATCAATCAATAGCCTGGGCTCTTTAAAGATAAACTTCCTGAAATGTCTGGTGGTCATTGCCTGCTCCTATATTATGATGATAAAACACTCCCTTTCCATAAACAAATCTACTGAGATTGATTGATCCTGTTTCCTTTTTTTTTTTGAGGCAATCAGCATTAAATGACTTGCCCAGGGTCACACAGTTAGCAAATGTCTGAGGTTGGATTTGAACTCAAATCCTCCTCACTCCAGGACCACTACTCTATCCACTGTGCCATTTCTTATTGATTCTATTTATAAGTAATTGATTTTGTTCTGTAACTACTTTTGTCCTGTAACTGCTTAAATCATGGTTCTTTGTAGTTAACTTAGTTCATAGTTCACCTGGTCTCTAATGGGTTAAATTTTAAAATGCATCTATTATTGCCTTAAGACATTTAACTAGACTTGGAGAATGTGTATGAAAAGAAAGGGAGTTTGGGCCCCATATCTTTATAACTCTAGGCTATCCTTCAAGCATGTCTAGTTTGCTGTCCAAAAGTATGGGCAACTCTCTCTCTCATCTGGACTCCAACTAGGAGCACTTCTTAAGTCTCATGAGAAAAAAGGGGGGTGTCTTTGTTAGCTCCCATTTTGAAACTTCCAACCAATCATGTTGTTCCCTGCACCTTAGCTTTGTAACCAATCAGGTTGCACTTAATCCCATGATGCCGTATTTCTTGCTTTGTTCTTTGTTCTGTACTTCCCTAAACCTATAAAAGGGGAGCTGTTCTTTTGCTCAGGGACTTTGGCATTAATGGAAGCAAATCATTGACCTGTTTATTGTCAGGTAGCATGCCATTGCTAATAAATGTTATCTTGCTCAAAGATCTGCCACAGTTTATCCTTTTGTTAAAATTCCATTGCAAGACTACATGAATAATTTTCTTGATATATTATTGGTGGACTTCATGTTGACATCACCCATAAGCATCTTTGGATTTCACTCCTCTTTAATCTAAGCAGGTACCCTGAGTTTTCTACTAGAGACAAAATATCTTTATTTATATTTGCCAAACCCAGCTGCATAGAACTTTTCACAACTTTTACTATTATTTTTGAAGAGATATCTGTTAATCCTAAAAAAAATTATATTTTTTCATATGTATCCTTGGCTCTAAAAATGTGTCATTATTTGTTTTTTTGAAATTACAGTAATATCATTAATTTGACATAGCCATTAATAGATAGTGACATGGTATAATATTAAAGTTAACTGAGAAAAGGAAATCTGGATTCAATTCTCCCCAGGAATACTTACTGACTGTGTGCCCCTGGATAAATTACATAACCTCCACAACTTTACTTTCCTCACCTATAAAATAGTAGTGCTTCTACTATATATCTCACCTGGTTGCTATGAGAAAGGTACTTTGTAAACCCCAAAGCACTATTGTCATTGTCAACCTATTATCTCTTCTCTACAAAGATCCTGCTCTGTGGAAGACCCATTAGTTTATTGAATGTCAGGTCACACTTGGAAAGCCCTGGTCCCATGGATAAGAAAAAAAATCTTTTTTTTATTAGTTAGGATTTTGGTATGAGTTGTGTTGCCAAAGCCAATTTACTAAACAACTATTAAATTTATTATGAACATACCATATGCAAAAAGATAATTCATTGTACTTTCACATTAGCTCATCTCTATGACATACAGATTACCTTATACATTTATTGTAAAGTATTTTTATATGTTGCATTTGATTTTAAAATGTATTTAATATTTTACTTATTTTAATATATATATATCATATGCAATATGTGCTTAACAAACTTTATTCCAGCTCATCATTAGAAAAGTGACTTGAAGGGGCAGTTAGGTGATGCATTGAGTAGAGCACTGATTCTGGAGTCAGGAGGACCTGAGTTCAAATCCAGCTTCAGACACTTGACATGCTTACTAGCTGTGTGACCTTGGGCAAGTCACAACCACAATTGCTTTGCTTTGCCCTCTCAAAAAAAACCATAAAAAAGTGATTTTCCTCTTACTTAAAGGTCTACTTTGTGCTATTGCAAATTAATTCTTTATAATCTAGTCACTCATTCAAGTAAATACACTAAGATGTTTGTACTAGAAGGCTCCTGGGGACCAATCTAACTCTAGCTCTATGAACCTATGTACTAGGCTAGCTAATTGGTCATTTTCATTAGTCATTTTTTTCTGTAGGGCAGTTAGCAACACACTGGATAGAGTGCCAGGTCTAGTGTTAGGAAAACTTATCTTCCTGAGTTCAAAGCAGGCCTCAGACGCTTACTAATTATATGAATTATATGACCCTGGGCAGGTCACTTAACCCTGTTTGTCTCAGTTTCTTCATCTCTAAAATGAGCTGGGAAATAGTTTTAAATTTTACTTAAATACTTCAGACAATAAAATGAGCTAGAACTGAATAGATTGGTTTCATAAGGTGGAACATTTTAAAAGTTGCACAGCTCATTAATTGATGATAACAAATAAAACAATCTCTATTTGCAAGATGCTTACATTTTTAATTATACATGAGAGGAAATAATAAAAAACATGAGAATACATATACCTGGAAAAGATAGATTGGTTATTTAGCAATAATGAAAGGAAACAACCCAAGTTCAGTATTGTTACTTGTGAAATAATAAAAGAACCAAGTAAAAGTCTCTACTGTTTTCAGCAGATCTCCTTTGGAGTATATATAGGAATAAGTAGACAAAAATCATAGATGAAAAGGCAAGGGATATTTGTGATCTGTAATACTGGAGGGAGGACACACCATGAGGAAATTCAGATCCATCTGTACCAAAGGTATCATTATTAAAATGCAATTCAACTTAGATTTCTCCTAGAGATGGGGGAGGGAAAAGAAATTTGTTTTAACAAATTTCTTTTTTTTAAATTTATTTATTTACTTAGTTAACAACATTCAGTTCCACAATCTCCACTTTTTCTCCCATCCCCTTTCCTCTCCCTCCCAACCATGGCAGCATGCAATCAAATATAGGATCTATGAATACCTTCACATTAAACATTAGTCAAGTTGTAAAGAAGGATTATAACCAATGGAGTGAACAATGAGAAAGAACAGACAAAACAAAACACAAAAGAGCGAGAGCATGTAGTTTGCTTCAATCTGCATTCAGACTCTGCAGTTCTTTCTCTGGATGTGGATATCTCTTTCCATCATGAGTCTTTTGGAGTTGTCTTCTAACCTTGTATTGGTGAGAGGAACGTAGTCTATCAAAGTTATTCACCACACATATGATGTGTCTGTAATTGTGTACAAAGTTCTCTTGGTTCTCCTCTCCTCACTCAGCATCAGTTTATATAAGTCTCTCCAGGTTATTATGAAGTCTATCTGGTCCTCATTTCTTACAGCACAATAGTATTTAATTACATTCATATACTACCACTTATTTAGTCATTCCCCAATTGATAGACATCCCCTTGATTTCTAATTCTTTGTCACCACTAAAAGAACTGCTATAAATATTTTTTGTACATACAGTTTCTCCTCCCACTGGTATGATCTCTTTGGGATATAGCACTAGAAGTGGTATTGTTGGTCAAAGGGAATGCCCATTTTTATAGCCCCTTGGGAATAGTTCTAGATTGCTCTCCAGAATGGTTGGATCAGTTCACAACTCCACCAACAATGCATTAGTGTTTCAATTTTTCCACATCCTGTCCAGCATTATCATTTTCCTGTTTTATCATCATAGCCAGTCTGACCAGTGAGATGTGGTACCTCAGAATTTAACAAATTTCTAAATGCTTCACAGAAGCAAAATATACCTAGATTTGGCTCTCAGAAATGTCCTACAGTGGGGAGAAGCAAAAGACTAGAAAGGAGAAGACTCAGGTTCAAATTTATATATGATTTTTTGTAAATCAATAAAGTCTTTGAGGGCAGTTTTCTTCATCTATAAAATAGTGATAGTAAATTTTATGCTACCAACTTCATAGAGTTCTTGTGAGGAAAGCATATTGTGAAACTTAAAACACTTTAGAAATGTGAACTATGAATGTAAGCATTTATGGAGAGTCCTTCCAGAGGTGACTTCAATGATTCAGTTGGTCAAGTAATTAGCAGAAGTCTGAAATAAGGGAGAAATCATCATAGTATCCCAGCGCCAAGTCACTCTTAACCTTATGTTCCCTGAAAGAGGAACAAATTCTGTAAACCAGAAAGATACCATGGGGTCAGTAAAAAGGAACAGGGGAGCCATATCTTGAAAATATTGAAGTCTACTAGTCTCCCATTTCCAGTGATGGAAAGAACTAACTAAAATTACCCAAACACATAAAAAAGAATAAATGGAATGAGCCTGACATAAAATTATAATTCCTTCTTTTCCTTGGCTTTATTCTTGTTATCGGTCATTAGACTTTCACTTCTCCAGAACCAGCCTAATGAAAAACATCGATAAACAAGTACTGTGGGAAGTGACAGAATTTTGTTACCAAACAGTGAACAAACATTACTTTTCCTTATGTGGAGGCAGTGGTGGTGGCACAGTATGTGTGTGTGTGTGAGCATGTGTGTGTATCACACTTTGTAAGTTGAAACACATTGTGCCTAATGCACATATGGAGTTAGTTGGAAATAATGTTTAATTAAAGATAAATTCTGGCTAGAATTTTTTTCTTCCTTGCTTACAGATATCTTCAAATATATGTGTGTGTGTGTATTAGTTTAAGCAAACATCTGAAACTACCTTTGTGACTTTGTTCATGTCTTTCCCATTCAATTCTACCAATCCACACCCTTATGCCCTTTTAAATGTACAATTCTGCATTTCTGTGGGATCACCCAGCAACTTTGGGAGAAAGCTGTCTACTTAGTCATTGCCTAGCAAATGCTTACCCACACACCAAAAGTACTGCAAATCAGCTCAGATTTGTAGCTTCTTGTTTTCAACGTTGTAACCTATTTTGGGTTAGGTAACTTCATATGGTTCTATCACCAACTAGCATTTAAAAGTAAATTTTAAAGACTCTGAAGCACTTTGCGGACACGATATCATTGTATTCTTATCATAAGACTACGAGGTAGATGATTCAGTTGCAAGTGAAGAAACTGAGATTGGTATAGATTAAGTAACTTGTCCATTGTCACACAGCTATAAGTGTCTGAAGCAGGAATGGTAAACTGGTCAACTTAATACCAAGAGCGGTTCTGAGTTTCTGGGCTGCTTCAGAATTCGGCATGGTGCTGGTACTTGCTTACAACTGAATTGGGTCTCTCCAACCCAAAAGAGTAGCAAATGTATATACAATGAAGATCTCATGTGGCCTATCAGTAAATATGGGGCTCCTAATTCTAACCTATTCAAGTACAACAACTATTTCTCAAGTATTTACTATGTGTATATTGCAAGGTATATATGGGTATATCAGGGTAGGGTGGGAGGTCTGAAAAAAACAAAAAGGCTTTGGCAAGAGTTCTACCCTTAAGGACTTTATGATCTTTTAGGCAAACTCTACTTGCAAACATGAATATAGTATATTAGGTAACAATAAAGACCATAGACACTATAGAATTTGAATTTGTTTACATTGTATATGATCTGTATTTGTACATACTTATGTTTACATCATACATATGTATTTTTGTTTATATTGTATATGTATCTATTATTTTTCTATACATTTATTTTGTTTCTATTATATGTATACATATCTGTATATAAACATATACATATACATACATATACATGTATATGTATATACTTGTTGTCTTCCCCACTAGAATATAAGTTCCTTGAGAACAGGGATTATTTTTGTCTTTGTACTTCTATCTCCATGTTTTACATAGTGCTTGGCATCTAATAATAGTCACTTAATAAATGTTTATTGATTGATTGACTGAAGCGAGAGAGAAAAAAAAAAACTGGGTAGAGAACCTGCCTTGGAATCAGGAAAACTCAGTTTTAAGTCCTACATTTGACACATACTAGTTCTAGGACCCTGGACAAATAAGTTAACCTCAATACCCCAGAATGACTCTTTAAAATCATAAGTTGTAGGGCAGGAGCTGATATACACTAGTGCAGTGAGTTTCCTCAATGGAATTTTATTGTCTAGAGCAATAAAATAACAGGCCCATTAACAACAAAACTGGAAATTGTAAAGAACTGGAAAATTCAGGGATACCCATCAATTGGGCAATGGCTGAACAAGTTGTGGTATGTAATTGTGATGGAATTCTATTATGCTACAAGAAATGAGCTCAATGACTTTAGAAAAATATCAAAAAACTTGCCCAAAATTATGACAAAATGAGCAGAACCGAGAGAATATTGTACATAGTAATAGCAATACTGTTTTAAGAACTTTGAATAAGTTGTTATATTATGACTATTATAAATACCCTAATTAACTATAAAAAACTTATGAAGACAGTATCTGTATCCATAGAAAAAACTGAAAAATAGAACTATGTATAGAATTTCATATATGTGTGTGTATGTATACCTACGTTTGTCTAATGGTAGCAATCTCTAGGGCAGGGGGTTGAGGGAAGGAATGAAAAAAATAAATTTACATGTGCAATTATCTTTTTTATTGTACTTGTTTTGGAAATTCTTGTTTTATTCCATGAATTTAAAATAAAACTAAAAAAAGAAAACTAACCAAGTAAGGTGTTAAATAGTGTGATGCTGGCAATAGTTAAGTATTAGGAGGAAGATGATCAAAAAGGGATGAAATCAATTGGAAATAGGGTTATCAGAGAAAACTTATCATTGAGGAGCCTTGGGATGGGCCTGTAAAGGGTTTTGGCATGGGGGTGTTAATAGAATTCTGAATTTGTAGTCAGAATAGTTGTGTTCCGATTTTCAATCTGTTATTTACTATCTGTCTAACCTTAGGAAATTAGCTTGACTTCTCTGGTACTCAGTTTCCTTTTGTGTAAAAGAGTGGAGATAATAAATTAATTCTACAGTCACTTCCGTCTCTGAGAGTTCAAATTTATTTTAACTCCTGTAAATCTATTTAAAAGAATGAAAAATGAATGAATGAATGAATAAAAAAGTACCTTTTAAGCACTTACTATGCACCAGTACTTTGTTTACTGCTGGTAACAGAAATAGAAAAGCAAAGATAGTCCTGGCTCTCAAAGAGCTCACACTCTAATCCTGAGAGATAGTATGTGGTTGGTAAGATATGGATGAGAAAAAAAGGAAGGGGAAAAGCATTAACCTTAGCAAATTGTAGTGTAATTTTTATCTAACCAGAAGACTGGAAAGGAGAGGGGAAAATAGAATCTGCTAATGATAACGCTATTATTGTAACACTGCTGCTGCTGCTGCTGCTGCTGCTCTTCCTTTTCCTGCTATGACAGCTAACTACTACTACTACTACTACTACTACTACTACTACTACTACTACTACTACTACTACTACTATTACTACTACTACTACTACTACTACTACTACTACTACTACTATTACTACTACTACTACTACTACTACTACTACTACTATTACTACTACTACTACTACTACTGCTACTACTACTACTAAAAAGCTAGCATTTGTATAGGATTTAAATGTTTGTAAATTACTTTATATAAATTATCTCATTTGATCCTCACAGTAACTCTGTGAGGTAGATGCTAAGATTATCTATATTATTATGAGGCCACTGAGGCACAGAGAGGTTAAATGACTTGGCCAGGGACACATAGCTAGTAAATATCTGCAGCAACCAGTTTCCCTTTAGTACTGTTTGATAAAGAAACTCCTCCTTAATTCCATTTGGATTGATCCCAATGTGTAATTTACTCTGAGAGGAAGAGTGGATCTTGAAAGGTAGTTCTTATCTTGCTCAGCAGTTTCTCAAACTTGCTCCCAAAACAGGGGATACTTTATAAAGGGGCACCAAATTGGAGATGAGCATTCAAGAAACCCATTCCCCCGCTGGCTATGGAAATTTGCCTTCTGTGAGTTTTTTTTTCACCTCTTTTCTGACAATCTTCTACAAACTCACTTTCTGTATTAAAAAAGAACTCTCGAGCTTGTATGGAGTATCCCCCTGGGTACAACATGTCATCCTTTTTAAAGCACAATGGGCCCAAGAGCCCTTGAGTCATATTAACTGTGAAATTTCATTTCTCTGGCTTCTGGTTGGGAAATCCAAAGGAGGTCTCAGTGAAGAGTACCTGTTGGGGAATAATTTTAGAGTGTTCATATACGGGAAAAATGTTTAAATGTGCTTTTACAGGATAATGAAAAAGTTGGGGTGAGGAGGAATATAACTATTGAAAAGTCTCTGGAAATTCACATATGATGAACAAAACAGAACCACAAAACATGAGTACTAGAAGGGAACAACAGCAAAAAAGCATTTATTATGCACCTATAAATGAGATCCCTGACCTCCAGTCATTCTACTGAGGGATTCAACATGTACACTGTTAAGTGAGTTCAAAATTAGGACAGGTAGCCTTCTGTGGTGGATAGAGAGCCAAACTTGGAGACCAAAAGATCTGGGTTTAAGTCCTACCTCTGACCACACACTGGAACACTGGGCTAGCCATACAACCTTTCCAAGTCTTAGCAAATTCTTTACTGTTAGGTATAGAATATACACTGTATCTCTGCATGAGTGAAAGGAATTACTTCACTAATAAGTACCCTACAACAATGGAAAAAGCACTCTATTTGGTGTCAAGTCTTGGTGTCACAGGACTTGGGTTCAAAAGCTATTTTGCTATATGCATGTGACCTTAACTAAGTCTTTTAACCTCTGCAGGTCTCTGCTCACTTTTTGAAAAATGATGAAGTTTAGACTAGGTGACCTGGAACATCCCTCCCAGTTTCAGACTTGTGGTGCCATGTTCTTTGGATAAAGAATTTTTTTTTTAATTGAGGAGAAGGAGAGCAATAATAACCAAGGAGATCAATCTGGAAAGTCTTCCCATAGGAGAAAGAATCTGAGTTTATCCTTCAATGAAGCTAAGGTTACAGTAAAGAATCTAGGTACTGGGCCTAGAGTCAGAAAGACATCAGTTCAAATCCAGTTTCAGACATTAGTTCTGTGACCTTGGGCAAATCACTTTATGCTTTCCTCATCTGTAAAATGGGGATAATAGTAATACCTAACTCCCACGATTTTGTGAGGATAAAATAAGACAATAATTGTAAAGCACTTAGTACAGTGCCTGGCACATATAAAGGACATTATTATCACTGCTATTGTTACTGTTATTATTGCTGACAGCATTTTTTTTTTTGCTTTTTCGAGGGCAATTGGGCTTAAGTGACTTGCCCAAAGTCACACAGCTAGTAAGTGTGTCAAATGTCTGAGGCCGGATTTAAACTCAGGTCCTCCTGACTCTAGGGCCGATTGTCTATTCACTGCACCACTAGCTACCCCAGTTGACAGCCTTTTCAAAAGGATGAAAGGAATTTACAAAATCATTCATTTCAATCTCTTGATTGTACAGATAGAGAAATGGAGGTCCAGGAAAATAAAGTGTTTTTCCTAAGACTACATAGCTTGTCAAGAGAAAAACTGAGATTTCAGTCCAATTCTTCACATTCCATACCCAATATTCTTTCTACTATACCAAGCTGCTACCTAGTCCGTACCTGGCTAAAGACTGTGGCTTAAATCCCAGAACAGTCAGAAGATCCTGTAAGTCCTGGGTTATATGGCTGTGGGCTGTGACCCTTTTGAAATGGCAGCATTAAGCTCTTGAGCATACAGATAATTATATATAATACATTGCTATTCAGCCGACATTCATCCTACTTGTCTATGGAATGAGAACCAGTCAAAGCAGTTCAAGCAACTAAAAATCAAAATCAGCCTCTCACCATTTTCATGCAGGACACGTGCGTCTCCCTCAGCCCCTCCCTGAATCACAAAGCTGGAATGTTTGTGCAGCAGGTTGGAAAGCAGGTGAAGACACAGAATGCAAATAAGTCAAAAGGCTAGAGGAGTGGGAATGGGGGGAGGAGGAAGGAAGTACAACCTTCCATTTGAAAAAGTACTTCCCAAGAAAGGGGTCTTCTTTGTGTGTATGATTCATTTTTCTATCCCTTCCTCCTATCATTGAGTTACAAATTAGTTACATTTACTCTATTTTTTTCCCTTCTAGGAGAACAAAGCAGTCATTCGCACACAAGAGTATTGGCCTTCTCTAAGCTATTTTTGGGGGGATGACTCATAATTATCATGTCTATGTCATGTCTTCATCATTCTATATAGAGTATTTCTTTGCTCTATCATGACATAGATGCGTCATATCAACAATCCTAATATGTGACTATAGAATTTAGAGGAGAAGGGACCTTGAAGGTCATCTAATCCAAACCCGTCATTTTAGTAAGAAGTAACTAAAGTGATGTGTTCAAGGTCAATAGGCAGCAAATGGCAGGGCTGGGATATCTCTCTCAATGACATAATTTTGTATTTAGTAAATACAACATGTATTTACTTCTATTCATTCTTCTCATCATTTCAGAAATAGTGGAAAGTAAGTAGCATGGGTATGGTCTTTCCATTTTTTTTTTCAGAGAAGTAAGAGGCTTTTATTTTCATTGCCCCCACATCAATCAATGAACTGAGAAAGCCAGCAGAAATCCTTGCTGTAATCCTTCCTCTTGAGCATGCTGCACATAAACACCTCCATGGGGTGGGCACTCAGCTCCTTCAGGGGCCATGTTTCCCTTTCCTGTGGAAAAGCCCAAATATCTTGCCGAGTCTTTCCTCACTGATTACATCTGATCTGTCAATTTTATTGCCCAAAATAAGGACTGGCACATTGGATATTGTTTCATCTGTCATTAGTGCCTTGAATTCAACCTTGAATTCCAGGAGGCAAGGATGATCTGCACAGTCTACCAGAAAGGCAATTCCATTAATTGCTGGTAAATAGTTTCTCCAAACCTGCCAGTCTTGCTTGTGTGCACCAAGATCAAAAGTTGTAGAAATCATGCCAGCAATTGTCAGCTCTTCAGATGTTGAATGTAGTGTTGGGACAAGTTGGCCCAATGGGTCATCTTTGAGCATGTGCCAAAGGGTTATTTTGCCTGCATTATCCAGACCCAAGAACACAAGTTTTTCAAATTTCTTATAGATTCCTAACAACTGCAGGACATTGCTGAAGCCATTATAGATTCACCTAAAGATGAATGACATTATTGAAGCTCAATCAGGCCTGCCTGGGGATCCTGTGGTGGCGACTCCAGCTCCAGTGGCTACAAGCCTCCTTCTCCCTCACTGGGGCCAACACAACAGCAGCACCAAAAGCTACCAGTCACTTGTTGGAAAGACCTGGTCTTTCCATTTTACAAGTGAGGATGCTGAGACTCAAAAGTCTCTAATGATTTTCCCAAGACCACATAGTAGGAGCCACAGCCCTGATCTGACTTCAGGCAGTCTGACTCCAAGAACGGGGTTCAGCATGCCTACTTAAGTGGAGAGAGGTTAACCACCACACGATCTGATCATACAAAGGGCCACAGCAACTTATAAATAAGCCTACATAGGCACCGAGGGGATTATCCATTTCAATAGAGGAAATGACCACACCAATGCTATCGCAGATTTTCAGAACTCTCAAAGGTATTGATCAAGGAATTGGAGATTTAGGGTTACAAGGAGCCCAGGATTTGTCATCATCCAGAACACTCATTTTGCAGTTGAGGAAACTGAGGCCCATAGAAATTAAATGACTTTCACAAAGTCACATATAAAGTAAATATTGGAGGTTAAACTTGAATTCAGTATTTCTGATTCTACAGGCATCACTCTGTGCTCATTGCATCATGTGAGTATTACTGACTCAAGGCTAACTGTGCGCTGGGTGTTCTAAAAGATAAAGATGACAGTCTGCTGTATGTTCTTATAATCTCATTTTTAAATGTCCATCATCCCTAGAATAAACAGTCTGATATTCTGTCACCACCTACTTAACCAGCAGTTAGAGATGAATCCCAGCAAAATGAAATGTTCTATCATATCCATAGTAAACAACAAATGAGAAAAGAGGAGATGATAGTTATTTGTACAGCTCCTTAGACCACTATTCCATCATCCCCCTTCTTAGCACAAAGTATTAAGGAAGATCCCTTTGTAAAACCTATGATTTGCCTCCTTTGTTTATTTGCTAAGTTCTCTGTTCAATTCACCTAAAGTTCATGACATTCATTTGTAATAAAATAGCTATGAGTATTACAGATACTTAGTGTTTCAGTCTGCTCTTCCCCTTTCTCTTCCATACCAGGAAAAGAAAGGACACTTTGCTTCCTAAGTCAGCTGGGAAGGTACTTGGTTCATGGAATGTAAAAAAGAATTTTTAAGACTGGGTTAGGCATATTATCCCAAAGCCAGTCCTCTGACATTTTTCATATATTAGTCTGTCAATAAGCCTTTATTAAGTACTTACTATGTGCTAGGCACTTCATTAAGTGTTAGGGATACATGGAAAGGCAGAATGTAGTATTTGCCCTCAAATAGCTCATAATCTATCAGAGTCAGTAAGCAAACAAATATGTACAAACAAGCTATATACAGGAAAAATTGTAAATAATTACCAGAAGGAAGACATTAGGATTAAGAAGTAATGAGAAAAGTTTCCTGTAGAAAATGGCATTTTAGGTGGGATTTAAGGAAGTCAGGGAAGCTCAGAGATGGAGAAGAGGAAGGAAAGTGTTCCAGACATGGGGGACAAAAAGAAAAAAATTCCTGGAGTGAAGAGAAAAAGTATTTTTTTTTTCATGGAACAGTGAAGGCTAATGTCATTGGATCAAAGAGTACATGAAGAAGAGTGTAAGGTATAAGTCCCTGGAGTTTACTGAGTAGAAAGGTGATATGGTCAGATCTGCCCGTTGGGAAGGTCATTTTGACAGATGAATGGAGGATGGACTGGAGTGGGGAAAGATATATCAGGCAGACCAAAAAGCTATTGTAATAGTCCAGCTCTAAGGTGGCAAGATGGTAGTAGCTTCAGAGTAAAAGATAGAACATAATAGAGAGATGTTGGATATGGGGTAAGAAGAACGAGGGAACAAGGAATCAAGGATGGTATCTAGGTGGTATGCCTGGGCTTATGGGAAGACAGTGATGCCCCTGATAGTAACTGAGAAGTTTAGAAGGTGGGTGGGTTTCAATAGAAAGATAATGAGTACATTTTGGAAGATATGTGAATTATAAATCAGTATACAAATGTCAACTATTGCTGTCATTATAGAATATTATAATTCCTCTGTCCTATAGTTTAGACATTGGTAGTTTTCATTGTGTAGTGTATATATGTGTGTATACATAAACACACACACACACATATATATATATATCCTTCAATCATAAATGAATATATACACACATATATGTGTATTATATAAACTCACATGTGTATCCATATATATTGTCTATAATGGAAGGATATGCATATGTTTATAGCTATATGTATGTATAAATGTATATGCCCATATATATTATGGAAGTATATATTTGTGTGTGTGTGTGTGTGCATGCTCACACACACACAATGATAGTAGTGACAGAAGGGTGAAGTAAGGGTTTTTCTGAGTGGAGGAGACATAGGAATGTTTATATTAAGTAGGGAAAGAACAAGTAGACAGAGAAACTGAAGATTAGTGATAATGTGGGGATTACAGAAAGGTAATCTGTTGGAACAGCCAAGATTAGATGGCACCCTTTGTCGAGGCAGAGGGTTTTACCTTGGCAAAGAGTAGGGCTACTTCTATGTGAGACAGAGGTGAAGGAGGAAATAGTGGTGGAAGGTATCTGATATGAGACTAATTAGAAGGGAGAAAAGGGAACTCTGGGAGAATGAAAGGGCTCAATTTTTTCAGTACAATATGGGGCAGTGCTCTCAGTTAAGAAGGTGGGGGGAGGGGAACAATGGGAAGTTTGAGAATGCATGACAAGTTTTGGAAGAGTCGCTGTGGAGAGTGGAAGAGTGAGTTGATCAGTGAGTTGTAAAAAGATTGTTTAGCAGCAGTGAAAACCAAGTTAAGATTTTGCAACCTAAAGTTGTAGTGGGCCTACTCAGAATGCTTACGTGATCTTCTCTACCTTTGTTCAGTTGTACATGTGTAGGTAGGAAGGTGACAAATGGTGGGAGTGATCCAAGGTTGAGGCTTGAAAGCAATAAGATAAGGGGACCAGAAATCCAAGAGAAGACAATGTAGGATTGAAGTGGATCACCAAGGGGTTAATATAAGGAAAGTAGGTGAGAGTGGTTAATGCAGGGGCAATAGCCAGGGAAAAAACTGAGGGGTAGAGGGACCAGAGGTCATGGTGTAGATGAAGAGTAGCACTTTGTATGGAAAGGGAGAGGAAGAGATATAAAGCTAATAGACTGTGATAAGATAAAGGGATTTCAGAATTCTTTAACATGGAGGTAGCATATTGGTGGGTGATAGCAAGATCGAGAGTATGATCATCTTTGTCTGTGATTGAAGTGGGGTTGAGAACTAGGTCATAGAGGGGTAGAGCCAAGATGGTGGAGTAAAAGCAAGGACTTGCTTGAGTTCTCCCCCAAACCTCTCCAAATACCTGTAAAAAATGACTCTAAACAAATTCTAGAGAAGCAGAACCCACAAAATGGTAGAGTGAAACAAATGTCCAGTCCAAGACAAACTGGAAGCTCTGCTTCAACAGTTTAAGTCCAGTGCAAAACATGCCAGCACAGACCAGCCCCCCCCCCCCCAACAAGCCTGGAGCAGGCCTCAGGGAACTGAATCACTGGCAGCTGTGGCAGTTTCTAGACATCTCAACCCATAAATGCCAAAGACAACTTACGTCAATAGGAAAGTCATTAGCTTTCATCGGTTCCATTCTAATTTTTAAGGAATTCTTTTCTTCAGTGACCTTTTGGACCTCCTTTACCAAATGGGCAGTTCTGCTTTTTAAGATATTCTTCTCTTTGGCTTTTTGGTCCTCTTCTGCTATTTGGTTTAGTCTATTTTTAAGGGGCTTTTTCTTCAGCATTTTTGGGGGTCTCTTTTAGCGAGGTATTGACTCTTTTTTTTCATGATTTTCTTGCATCACTCTCATTTC
Organism: Petaurus breviceps papuanus; assembly: GCF_028583685.1. NCBI lineage: Eukaryota > Metazoa > Chordata > Mammalia > Diprotodontia > Petauridae > Petaurus > Petaurus breviceps. Next base: position 27,876,084 of record NW_027186372.1, read on the forward strand.
TCTTCCAATTTTTCCTCTACTTCTCTTACTTGATTTTCAAAATGCTTTTTAAACTCTTCCATGGCCTGGTACCAGTTCATATTTTTTCTTGGAGGCTTTGGATGTAGGAGGTTTGATGTTGTTGTCTTCTGGTTGTATATTTTGATCTTTCTTGTAAGCAAAGTAAGATTCTATAGTCTGATTTTTCCCACTCTTTGCTCATTTTCCCCAGATAATTTCTTGACTTTATAGCTTTTTGTTAAGGTAGGACTCTGTTTCAAGTGTGGAGGGTGTACTGTCTCAAGCTTTAGGGGTTTTGTGCAGCTGTTTTCAGAAATATTTCTAGGGACCTGTACATTTTTAGTTCTTCTAACATTGTATGATCAAAGGAGAGGTGTTTATTCCTCTCCTGGTTTGTGCTTTAGTCTGTGAGTGACCAGTCTTTTCTACCTTGAAACTGTGAGGAAGATTCCCTCTCTGCCGCCACCACAAGGTCCACCAGACTAGCACTCCTGCTTGCATTAGGACCTCTACCCAGAATTGTGACCCAGAACAAAGCATGGACAAAGCAAAAGAATCCTGCATCAGCACCAGCAAAGAGAGCCTGCATTCCTCCTTTAATCAATCACTTAATCTCCATACAGTCTATGGGCTGAAAGCTCCAGAAGCAGCAGCAGCTGCTGCTGCTGTCATCAGCCTGGGGTTAGAGCCTGCTTGCACTCCTCTCTCAACCAGGTCCAACAATCCTTTCCTACTGACCTTCTAAATTGTTTTTGGCATTTATGGGTTGAGAAGTCTGGAAACTGCCACAACTGCCACTGATTCAGTACCCTGAGGCCTGCTCCACGTTTTCTGGGGCCCTGTCTTTTCTAGGTCCTCTCTCACACTGGTACAACAGACCCTTCCTGTCAACTTTCCAGATTGTCTTGTATTGGAAATTTGTTTTACTCTGTCATTTTGTGGGTTCTGTTGCTCTATAATTGGTTTAGAGTCATTTTTATAAGTATTTGGAGAGGTTTGGGGAAGAGCTCAAGCAAGTCCTGCTTTCACTCCGTTATCTTCACTCTGCCTCAGCAATTTTTGTCAGACATTGAATTCTTAAACTCCCCCAAACTTGGATCTTTGGGTTTATCAAGCACTAGATTACTCCCGTCATTTTCTACTATGTATGGGTACCTAATTTATTCCACTGATTTACCATTCTATTTCTTAGCTAGTTCCTGATTTTTTTGATGATGAACACTTTGTGATATAGTTTGAAATCTGGAACTGCTAGCCTGAATTTTGTCACTTTTTTCCATTGTTTCCCTTAATATTCTTTACTTTTTGTTCTTCTAGACAAATTTTGTTATTATTTTTTCTGGTTCTATAAAGCAATTCTTAGTAGTCTGATTGAAATGACACTGAAAAAAGTAAATTAATTTAGGTAGAATTGCTATTTAAAAAAATTATATTGGCTCAGCCAACCCATAAGCAATTAATATTTCCCTGATTGTTTAGATCTGCCTTTATTTCTGTGAAAAGTGTTTTGTAATTGTGTTTATATAGTTCCTGTATTTTCTGGGTGGGTAGACTCCCAAATATTTCATATTGTCTGCTGTTATTTTTAATGGAGTGTCTTTTTCTATCTTTTCCTGCTGTTTTTCTTTTGTTTGTTTTGGTAGTATATGGAAACAGTGATGACTTATATGGATTCATTTTATATCCTGCAACTTTAATGAACTTGTTGGATATTTCTTTTTTTTTTTTATTTTTTTTTAAAGCAATCGGGGTTAAGTAACTTTCTCAAGGTTACACAGCCAGTTATTTCTGGGTGTGGTGCTGAGTATCCGAGCCCAGGATTCGATCCAGGTCATTCCAACACTGGAGCCGGTGCTCTTACTTGCTGAGCCACCTGGCCAACCCTAAGCAATTGGGGTTAAGTAACTTGCTCAAGGTAACACGGCCAGGTGTTTCTGGGTGCGTGCTAAGTGTCAGAATTCGATTTCCAGGTCATTCCGACACTTGTTGGTTATTTCAAATTTTTTTAGTTAATTTTCTAGTATTCTCTAATTATATCATCATATCATCAGCAGAGTGATTATTTTGTTTCCTCATTGCCTATTTTTATTCCTTCAATTTCTTTTTTCCCCTTTTACTGCTAACATTTATAGGACAATATTGGATAAGAGTTGTGATATTGGACATCCTTGCTTGACTCCTGATCTTCTTGGGAAGTCCTCAAGTTTACCCCTGTTACACATGATAATGCTTGCTGATGGTTTGAGGTAGATACTACTTCTCACCTTAAGGAAATCTTCATTGATCCCTATGCTTTTTAGGACTTTTAATAGGAATGGGTATTGTATTTTTAAAAAGATTTTTTTCTGCATCTATTTATATAATCATAATATTTTTGTTATTGTTATTGATAGTCAATCATGCTTTCAGTTGTCCTAATACTGAACCATCTCTGCATCCTGGGCATAATTCCCACCTGGATATGATGTATGATCTCAGTAATATATTGCTATAATATTCTTATTAATTTTTAAATTTTGTATTAATATACATTAGTGAAATCGATCTATAGCTTTCTTTTCCTGTATTTGCTCTCCCTGGTTTAGGTATTAAAATTATATCCACATCATAAAAGTAATTTGGTAGGACACTTTTCCTTGTTGTTTCAAATAGTATTAGGATTAACTGTTCCTTAATGTTCAATACAATTCACTTGTGAATCTGTATAGTTTGGGGGATTTTTTTTCTTACAGGGCTCATTGATGACTTGTTTAATATCTTTTTCTAAGATAGAGTTACTTAAATATTCTATTTGCTCTTCTGCCAATTTGGGCAGTTCATATTTTTATTTAGTACTCATTTAAATTAAACTGTTAGGTTTACTGGCATATAATTAAGCAAAATAATTCTTAATAATTGCTTTAATTTTATCTTCACTGATGATGCATTGACCCGCTTCATTTCTGATAATAGTAATTTTGCTTTCTTTCTTTTATAAAAAATAAAATTAATGAATGGTTTATCTATTTAATTTTGTGTGTTTCATAAAACTAACTCTTAGTTTTATTTTTTAGATTAGTGTTTTATTTTATATTTTTTACTTTAAATTTTATTATCTCCTTTTATTTTCAGGATTTCCATTTTGACATTTAATTAGGTAATTTTAATTTGTTCTTTTTCACTTGTTGTTGCATGTCCACTCATTGATCTGCTCTTCCCCTCCTTTATTGATGTACACATTTAGAGATATAAATTTTCCCCTAAGTATTTCTTGGGGTACATCTCCCAAAGTTTTGAATGTTGTTTCATTTTTTGTTAATTTCTTTAATGAAACTATTATTTCATTTTTTTCTTTGACCCACTTATTCTTTAGGATTTGATTGTTTAGTTTCCAATTTATTTTTAATCTATCTTCTGTTGACCTTCCTTAAATATAATTTGTATTGCATTATGATCTGAAAGATGCATTTAATATTTCTACTTTTCTGCATTTAATTGTTAGGGTTTAATGCCCTAATACTTGGTCAATTGTTGTGAAAGTGTCATGCACAGCTGAGAAAAAAGGTAGTTTATATTTCTATTTATATTCCCATTCAGTTTTTTTTCCAGAGGCCTATCATATGTAACTTCTCTAAAATTCTAATCATCTCCTTAACACATTTCCTATTTATTTTATGGTTAGTTTTTATCTGTCTCTCAAAGGGGAAGAATGAGACCCCCCACTAGTGTAGTTTTACTGTCCATTTTATTTTTTTAATTAAATTTTATATTTATTTTTAGTTTACATCATTCATTTCCACAAGATTTTGTTGCAAATTTTCTCCCCATCTTTCCCCTACCCACCACCCCAAAACATCGATCCCACTGCACCCCCCCTTCCTTCAATCTGCTCTCTCCTATATCCTCCCCCATCCACACTCTGACTTTCTGGTAGGGCAAGATGGATCTCCATACCCCAGTGCTTGTATATCTTATTTCCCAGTTGCAAAGAAAAAAAAAATAAAAATAATGATAATTTTTTTAAACATTTGATTTTAAAACTTTGAATTCCAGATTCTTTCCCTTCCTCCCTCATCAATCACCCTTACTGGGAAGATAAGCAATTCAATATAGGTTGTGTATGTGTAGTTACACAAAAAATTTCTATAGGGGATATATTGTGAAAGACTGACTATATTTCCCTCCATCCTATCCCGCCCCCCACTTGTTGTACTCTCTACTTTGACCCTGTCCCTTTTCAAAAGTGTGTGCTTCTAACTATCCTCCTCCCCCAACCTTCCCTCCCCTCCATCATCTCCCCTCTCATGCCCTTCCTCCCTACTCTCCCGTAGGGCAAGATATCCAATTTTGTGTTTTACTGTCTACTGTCTCATTTAATTAATTTAACTTTTCCTAAAAGAATTTTGATACTATGTCATTTGGGGCATATATATTTAGCATTGATAATGCATCATTGTCTATAGTTTCTTTTAGTAAGATGTCGTTTCCCTGCTTATCCCTTTCAATTAGGTTTATTTTGGGCTTTGTTTATCTGAGATCATGATTGCTACCCTTGGCTTTTTTTTTTTAACTTCAGGTAAAGCATAATAGATTCTGCTCCAGCCCTTTATTTTAACTGTGTGTCTCTTGCTGTTTCAAGTGTGTTTCTTGTAAACAACATATTGTTGGATTCTGGTTTCTAATCCATTCTGCTATCTGCTTCCATTTTATGGGTGAGCTTATCCCATTTAATTCACTGTTATGTTTGCTAACTATGCATTTCTCTCCATGCTATTTTCTTGTTTATCTTTCTCTCTTTTTATCCTACCCCTCCTCTTAAATCTGTTTTGTTTTCTTACCAGTGTCTTGTTTTATCTGACCTCCTTTGTATTAACCCCCCACCTTTTACTTATGACTTCCCCTCCTACTTCTCTGTTGGTTAAGATAGATGTCTACTACCATTTGGGTGTATGTATACACATTATATATGCATTTATATTCCTATATAAAAATATATATACACATATACATATGTGTGTATATGCAAGTGTATATATGTGTATGTATATATGTATGTATATATTAATGTGTGTATCTTTTTTTTAACCAATTTAGATATGAATGACATTCAAGTGTTGTCTGTACTACCACCCACAACATATACCATTTCTCTCTCAACTGTAAAATCACTTCCCTGCATACCTCTTTTATGAGATAATTTTCTCCATTCTTCTTCTTCCTTCCCCTTTCTCTGAAGGCATCAGTCTTTCTCAATTATGTTAAGATGGTGTAAAATGAACATAATTGATTCACTCCTGCACCCTTTTTCTATGTTGAATCCTTCTAACTGTCCTAATAATGATAAAGTTCTTAGAAGATACATACCATCTTCCTATATAGAAAGGTATGCAGTTTAACCTCATTGAGTACCTAATGATTTATCTTTCATATTTACCTTTTTATGTTTCTCTTGAGTTTTGTACTTGAAAATCAAAATTCCTATTCAGGTCTGGTATTTTCATAAGAAATTCTTGAAAGGATTCTATTTCATTAATTGTTCATCTTCTCCCCCGCACCTCCCAAAGGATTATTCTGTTTTCTTGGGTAGGTTATTCTTCATTGTAGTCTCAGCTCTTTTGCCTTTAAAATTATGATATTCAAAGCCCATTGCTCCTTTAGTGTGGATAGCTGCCAGTCTTGTGTAATCTTTACTGTGACTCCACAGTATTTTATTGGTTGCTTTCTAGCTGCTCAAAAGTATTTTCTCTTTGATATGGGAGCTCTGGAGTTTGGCTATAATAATCCTGAGAGTTTTTATTTTGGTATTTCTTTATGGCACTGATTGGTGGATTCTTTCTATTTCTATTTTGCCTTCTAATTCAAGGATGTCAGGTAAATTCTTGGATTTTATTTTTGAAATATGATGATTAGACTCTTTCTTTGATCAGGGTTTTTAGGTAGTTCAGTAATCATTAAATTATCTCTCCCTCATCTATTTTCCAGTTCAGTTATTTTCCAATGAGGTGTTTCACATTTTCCTTTTTTTTAATTCTTTTGGTTTTTTAAAATTGTTGCTTAGTGTCTCATGGAGTCATTAGCTTCTACTTGCCCAATTCTAATTTTTAAGGAATTATTTTCTTCACTGAACTTTCATATTTTTATTCCATTTGACTACTTTTGCTTTTTAAAAATTTTTTTTAAGCAATTGGGGTTAAGTAACTTGCTCAAGGTTATACAGCCTGTTATTTGCTTAGTGTGTGGGTGCCAAGTATTTGAGGCCGGAACTGATCCTGGGTCTCCTGATGCTGGGGCTGATGCTCTTACTCACTGAGCCACCTGGCTGCCCATAACTACTTTTGCTTTTTAAGAAACTATTTAAGTTAATGAGGTTTTGTATTTCTTTTTCAATTTAGACAATTCTGTTCCTTAAGGTGATATTTTCTTCAGTATTTTTTGTGCCTCTTGCCAAGCTGTTATCTTTTCATATTTTTCTTCCTTTGCTTTAATTTATTTCCCTAATTTTCTCTGCCACTGCTCTTATTTGATTTTGAAAATGATGCTTTGGTTTTTCCAGGAATTCTTAAAGGAATTCTTTCCAATTCACATTTTCCCTTTGAGGCTTTATTTATACCTGTTTTTCACTTCATTGTATTCTTTAAGTTTATGTCTTAATTTTCTCTGTCACCATATAAGGTTATTATTTGTTTTTGTTTTACCCTCAGGTGCTTTTTTACTTGTTTTGTTTACATTCAACAAAAGATAATGGAAATATAGAAAAAAATTAATTGGAAATTAAATAACCTAATCCTAAACAATTAGTGGATCAAAAAACAGATCATAGAAACAATCAATAATTTCATTAAAGAAAATAACAGCAATGAGACAACATGCCAAAATTTATGGAATGCAGTATGTAGGGGAAAATGTATTTCTCTAAATTCATACATCAACAAAATAGAAAAGGAACAGTTTGGTGAATTGGGCATTTGATGAAAAAAAACTATAAAAAGAATAAATTAAAATCTTAAATTGAGCACTAAAATGTAAATCTGAAAATCAAAAGTGAGATTAACGAAACTGAAGAAAAAAATTAAGTTAATAAATTAATCTAGGAATTGATTTTATGTAAAAAACAATAAGAGAGAGAAGTAATTTGGTCAATTTGATTAAAGAAAAATAAAGAAGAAAGTCAAATATCCAGTATCAAAAATTAAAAGGGTGAAATCACCACAAATGAAGAAGAAATTAAAGCAATCATTAGGAAATATTTTGCCCAACCATATGCTAATAAATCTCACAACCTGATCAAAATGAATGAATATTTACAAAAATATAAATTACCTAGATTAACAGATCAGAAAATATAATGAGTAAATAATCGCATCTTAGAAAAAGAAATTAAACAAGCCATTAATGAACTCCCTAAGGGAAAAAAACCCAGGGTCAGATGGATTCATGAGTGAATTCTATCAAACATTTAGAGAAACATTACTTCCAATACTATATAAACTATTTGGAAAAATAGGCAAAGAAGGAGTCCTGCCAAACTCTTTTTATAACACAAATATGGTACTGATAGCTAAACCAGGAAGAGCTAAAATAGAGATGGAAAATATAGCCCAATTTCCCTAATGAATATTGTTGCAAAAATTTTGAATAAAATACTAGCCAGGAAATTACAACAATAAATCACAAGGAATAGAGAGTATGACCAGGTGGGATTTATACCAGGAATGCATGGTATAGGAAAACTATCAATATAATTGCCCATATCAATAACAAAACCAACAGAAATCATGAGTATCTCAACAGATGCTGGAAAAGCTTTTGAAAAAATATAATATCCATTCCTATTAAAAAGACTCTAGAGCATAAGAACAAAGGGAGTATTCCTAGGAATGACAAGCAGTATCTATCTAAAACTATTAGCAAGCATTAACTGTAATGGAGATAAAACAGAAACTTTCTCAATAAGATCAGGAGTAAAGCAAGGATGCCTATTATCACCACTACTATTTAATATAGTGCTAGAAATTTTAGTCACAGCAATAAAAGAAGAAAAATGATATTGAAAGAATTAGAATAAGTAATGAGGAAACCAAAACTATTATTTTTTTGCAGATGTTATGATGGTATACTTAGAGAACCCTAGAGCATCAACTAAAAAAATTACTTGAAATTTATAAGAACACAAGCTATTCCCTAATTGATAAAAATGATCAAAGGATAGAAACAGGGAGTTTTCAGATGAAGAAATCAGAGTTATCTATCTGCATATGA
>NW_027186372.1:27884331-27898246 GCF_028583685.1 Petaurus breviceps papuanus
CAGTTGTGAACTGATACACCTATTCTGGAAAGTAATTTGGAACTATTTAGCAAAGTTGCAGGATATAAGATAAACCCACATAAATCATCAGTATTACTTTTATGACCAATAAAGTCAAGCACTTAAGAGAGCAAAAGAGAAATTCCATTTAAAATAACTGTAAGCAATATAAAATATTTAGGGGTCTATCAAGACAAGCCTGGTAACTATATGAAGAAAATTACAAAACACTTTTCATACAAATAAAGTCACATCTAAACAACTGGAAAAATATCAATTGCTCCTGGGCAGGCTGAGTCAATATAACAATAATGATAATTCTGCCTAAACTAATTTATCTATTCAGTGCCACACCAATCAAACTACCAGAAAGTTATTTTACAGAGCTAGAAAAAAATGACAACAAAATTCATCTGAAGAACAAAAGGTCAAGAATATCAAGGGCATTAATGAAAAAAATGCAAAAGAAGATGGTGTAGAATACCATATCTCAAGTTATATTATAAAGCAGTAATCATCAAAACTGTGTGGTAAAGGCTAAGAAATAGAGTGATGGATCAGTAGAATAGATTAGGCACACCAGACACTGGAGCCAAAGGCTATGGTAACCTAGTGTCTGATAAACCTAAAGACCTAAAGCTTTTGGGATAAGAACCCACTATTTGACAAAACTACTGGGAAAACTGGAAAACAATAGGAACCAAACTAGGTAAAGATAAACATTTCACTTTGTGTACCAAGATAAGGTCAAAATGTATGCATGGTTTAGACAGAAAGGGTCCAATTAGCAAATCAGAAGAGAAAGGAATAGTCTACTTGTCAGATCTATGGGGAGGGGAAGAATTCATGACTAAACAAGAGATAGAGAGCATTACAAAATGTAAAATAGATAGTTTTTTATTATATTAAACTAAAAAAATTTATACAAACAAATTCAAGATTAGAAGGAAATCAGAAATATGGGAAACAATCTTTATAGCAAGTGTCCCTCATAAAGGCCTCATTTCTCAAATGCATACAGAAATGAATTAAATTTATAAGAACACAAGCTATTCCCTAATTGATAAAAACGATCAAAGGATAGAAGCAGGGAGTTTTCAGATGAAGAAATCAGAGTTATCTATCTGCATATGAAAAAGTGCTTTAAATCACTTTTGATTAGAGAAAAGCAAATTAAAGCAACTCTGAGATACCACCTCACACCAATCAGATGATGAATGTTGGAGGGGATGTGGTAAAATCGGGACACTGATGCACTATTGGTGCAGTTGTGAACTGATACACCTATTCTGGAAAGTAATTTGGAACTATTCCTAAAGGGCAACTAAATTGTGCAAACCCTTTGATCCAGAAATATACCACTACTAGGGCTGTATCTTAAAAAGATCATAAAAAAGAAGATAGGACCTACACGTGCAAAAATATTCATAACAGCCCTTTTTGTGGTGGCAAAATATTGGAAATTGAGGGGATGTCCATCAATTGGGGAAGAGCTCAATAAGCTGTGGCATAAGAATGTAATATAATATTATTGTGCAATAAGAAATGATCAACAAGCAGATTTCAGAAAATCCTGGAAAGAACTGCAAAGACTGATGAAAAGTGAAATGAAAATGAAGAAAATATTGTGCACAGTATCAGCAACATTATGTGATGATCAACTATGAATGACTCAGTTCATCTCAGCAAAACAATGATCCAGGACAAGTAAAAAGAGCTCACAAAGGCAATTCTATTGATATCCCGATAAAGAACTGATGAACTCTGAATACAGATCAATTCATGCTTTTTTTTTGTCACATACTTTATTTTTCTTGTGGGTTTTTTTTATGTTTCTTCTTTCACAAATGTAGCTAATGTGGAAATATTTTTACATGATAGCACACATATAAAATATATCAAACTGCCTTCCATGTTTGGAAGAGGAGAGGGGATGTATAGAGGAAGAAAAGTTTAGACCTCAAAATCTTATAAAAGGAATGTGAAAATTTTTCTTGACATTTAACTGGGGAAAAAAATAAAATATTATTTAAAAAAAACTTCACATTTTTTCCTCTTTGAGGCTTTACTCATAACTGTTTTGACTTCATTGTCTTCTTCTGAGTTTATGTCTTGATCTTTTCTGTCATGATAGTACATTTTTTTATGGTAAGGTTCTTTTTGTTTGTTTGTTCAATTTCCCAACCAATTCCTTGACTTGTAACTTTGTGATAATATTGGGCTCTGTTCCCAGGGAGGTGTAATTGCAAGCACAGAAGTAGTTCACACTTTGTTTCAGCTATTGAATGAATACCTTGTTTCACTTGAAATTTCTTTTGAGCCTTGAATCGAATCTGTTAAGAAACAGAACATGTGATCCCCACAACTTGTGAACCTTAGAACTTATGAACTCCTGCAACAGGAAGGGGAGGAGCAAATGACTATATAAGGAGAGGTCTTGGCTGGAGACAGCAGAACTGAGAAGAGGTCTCTTGTGGTGGCAGAGTCAAGAAGGAGAAAACTTGTGGTATCCTTGCACTCTGTTTGTCTGCTCTGTCTGTGTTGATGTTTGTTTGTGACACTTTGTACAGAAGCCCTGGGATCTTACTGGATGTCCTGAAAGAGGATTTTCTGGTTGTATGTTTAAAGAAGTACTAGAAGGAGGGTTTTGGAGGTCCTGGGACTTTACTGATGATTTGTGCTACCTCTTGGACCTTGTTTGTGGGTCTGTGTTGATTTCTATGTTGATGATTTGTGTTGAGCTCTCAGACTTTGTTGGTGGGTCTGAGTTGATTTTACAGGCAGATAGGTAATTGATGATGGTGTCTCTGACAAGCTTTGTCTTCCCAGAAACAGGAACTGAGAAGGACTTAAGGTGGACTGGACACTGTGAACTTCATTATGGAATGGAAACTAGATGAAGAACTGGACAAGGAGCTGGAAAAGGAACTGGGAGCTGCCTGCCTTTGAACTCAGGTGACAGTTGGAGCTGGGACCATGGAAGAGGAACCATGGAAGCTGAGAGCCAGCCTTGAGTCAAGCTGAAAGAAGACTTCATTTCGATACTGTGTACTGACTGGGATTACGGTTTTCTGTGACCTAGGGGTGGAGAACTTTGACTTTTGTACTTTGTGATTGAATTAAGAATTTTGTGATTGACTAAATGAATGTACTTTGTTTAAAACTATGTGACCACTTTGGTGAAAACTATGTGGCCATTTTGTGATAAGCTGTTGAGTCATGACATGGTAAATGCTATATTTTGATTTTCTGTGCTAAGTTGTAACATTATAAATGTTGTCTTTTGATTTTCTTTGAAAATTTTCCTCTGATTTGTTATTGAATAGAGAATTTGCCATACTATGTAATCAGAACCTTGAAAGCTGTTCAAAGCAGCAGTCCTCTGGAAATCTGCTAATGCATGGCTTTACAGGAGGGTGGTGGTGTTAGGGGGATGGGACTCTATCTAAAGCTTCAGGGTTTTTTTTTCCTTGCTGTTTTAAGAACCAGTTCTTGGATTTCGTAAGTTTCCAGTGATTCCAAGGTGCTGTGATCTAGGAAAAGGTATGGTCACTGCTCTTTTTGTCTGTAATACTCCCCAAGAAATGGCACTTGATTCCTTGGACATACAATTGATACTTTTCCTCAGGACCCCTCCTGCCTTGGCACCTAAAATGATACTGTCCCCCAGTCCCTGATCCCTTAAGGCCAGAAGTGATACTGCCCCTTAGGTTTTGCATTCCCTCTCAACAGAAAGTACTCCTCTCTACTTTTGTACTATGACCCAGTCGTGGATATAAGCAATGGAGTTGCTAAACAATATTTGGTTCTGTGTCCAGGGCTAGCACAGGAGTAACCTGTAATCTCTTTCTGACCAGTTGCTAGGTTGCTCTTACTGTCTCTGGCTTGGAAGGTCGTGAAGCTGCTGCTGCTTTTGTCACCACCACCTAGCACCACCACTGGTGTTACATCCATGGGGACTCTGGGCCAGCCTCTTACCCTCATGTGGTAGATTTCTCTTTCCAACCTTCTGTACTGTCTTCTGCTGGAGGAATGTCTCACTCTGACCTTTCGTTGGCTCTGCCATTCCAGAATTTGATTGGAGTAATTTTTTTTAAAGTTGTTTGGAGGAGAATGTTGGGGGAATTCAGCTTTCTCTACTTTGCCATCTTGGCTCTGCCTTTACGGTGCTTCTTTTGATATCTAACTGAAAGAAATGTGGGCAGCCAATCCATAAAAGTTGTCTCATTGATAGATAAAAAGAAACTTGCAACTACTTTTTAGAACATAGGCAAGTGACTAACAGTAGAAGTTTTACTCAAATGCTCTTTTAAAAAGAGCTTTAAATTAAAAGTAAGAAAACAATCCCAGAACCAACTACCATTTCTCTTGTAAGTCACCACCACGAAATTTCCTTTCCACAATAAAGTCATTGTTGAACTCAGTGAAAACCAATTGCCTGACAATCTAGCTATATGTCTGTGAAGAAACCACTCTGCTTGGAAATTGCTCAGTACAAATGTGTTGCAGGATATAGAAAGGAAAGAAAAGCCTGGACCAGCTAACAAGTATAAGCTCATTCTGAAAGCTACCAGAAAGGATGATAGAGAGTTTTGTGTAAAAAAACATAAAATTACAAAAAACAAAAATAAATCCCCCAAATTTACTCTATGGAGATTGGGAAGGACAGGGAAAAATAGGTTAAATGTCATACAAGATGGTTACCAGGGAAACCTTTTCCTGACTGGAAGAAAATAGTGATATGCTGTAAGTACACGCCATACATAATTCTGCACCTTCTCTTTTTGCTTAAGTCAAATAGTATGGAATCGAGCTGAGTTGTAGTGGTAAGAAAAAGATGGTGAAATTACCTTGGTATAATGCAAAGAGTTATTAGTTATTATGAGTTATTAGTGAACTTAGGTCTTTAAAATTGAGTTTGAACTCATATTACTGAGTACAAACCCAGTCTCTAATGTTTCCTACCTTTGTAACTTTGGATAAGCCACTTAATTTTTCTGGGCATCATTTTTCTCATCCATAAATTAAGGAAATTGTTCTAGGTAGCATCTGAAATCCCTTCTAGCTCTTTATTTAATGACTTATAAATAATAATCTGAACTGAAATTTCAGTTATACTGAGTAGCACATGTACAACCTTTAGTAAGACAATTTTTTTCTTCAATTTTCAGTTTCTACATCTATAAAGTGAATTCTAAGACCCTATCTTTCTCTAAATTTTGTGATGTAAAGGAAATGTGGGTGTGTCTGTGTGTAAGAGAGACAGACAAAGAGATGGAGACAGAATGAGGCACACACAAAGACAGAGATCTACACAAAAAAATACGTGGGGTGTACAGAGTTATTGGAAGTGTTCTTATAGGGGTACTTAATGTCTTTTTACATGAAGCACACTGAAAAAAAATAAACTAGGACAAGTTTCTGAAGACATGGAAATTGTCTCAGGCCTTTTGAATTTAAAACACTTTTCCAGATGAATTAAGAGCTCTTTATTAATCTGTTGGATACAGATACAAGGTAAGATTAAGCAGTGATTTATGAGAATTGAAGTTAGAATTAAGAAAAGTATTATACTATACATAGGCAGCTTCACTTCTTCAAATCCTGCTCTAAATTATGCTCCCTTAGTTGATGATTAGGTAATCATTTATTATGTTATTTTTAAAGAGATATACTATGTATGCATATATAAGTATACATACATATATCAACTCATTCTCAAAACCTTTCATAAGAAAAGTAAAGTAAGACATGACTGAGGACATGTATACTGGGAAAAAAGAGAGAATTATCATGTAGTGAGGTCATATAGTAGGGACAGCTAAGTGGCTCAGTGGATAGATTACCTAACCTTGAGTCAAGACTTATCTTCCTGAGTTCAAATCTGGCCTCACTTTTTAGTTGTGTGACCCTGGGAAAGTCAGTTAACGGTTTTGGTTTTTTGCCTCAGTTTCCTCATCTGTAAAATGAGATGGAAAAGGAAATGGCAAACCACTCTGGTATCTTTGCCAAGAAAACCCAAATGGGGTCACAAAGGCTTGGACCTGGCTGAAAATGACTGAGTAACAACAAAAAAGTTCAAGGAATAGAAGACAGACTTTCCCCATGTTGTGCTTATATCAACATAACATAAGTTGCAGAAGTCTTCTAATACACTAAGTAGATCCTTTATGGAGGTTTTATGGAAGGCTAGAGACAAGAATCATACTAAGTAAGAAAGTCTGGATGCAGGGTCATTTGAATTGAGAAAGAGTTCCTCCATCAATGAGATCATACTTCTACCAAAGTAGTAAAGTACTTTAGACAAAAGTAATTAGTATATCTGTTTTATTCTTATATTCTCTTAGCAGTCACATAGAAAATTGCTTCTTAAACTGTGGGCTGTGACCTCATATGGGAACAGTAAAAGATTTCTGAACATGCAATGACCAAAAATTAATTCAACATCAAACTCGTAATGAATCCAAGGTGTTTCTAGCAGGGATTGCCTGTGTTGAATCACACAATTTCACTGGAGCCTTGGCTCTCAACACAAAGCATGCACACTTTGCACAGCTCATGTCCTCAGGTCATGCAATGCTGAAGAACCTGCCAAAATGTGAAAAGCGGTCAAGTGGAAAAAGTTTAAGAAGACCTGATTTAGACCAAGCTTCTATAACCTAAGGTCTTTTTGGATGGTCATTATAGCAAAAATCATGTCTCCTGCAGCAAAAACTTATCAATTGAAGTCTTATCACCATGCTGATTGAGTCAGTTTTTGATACTCAAAATTTTGTCAGCTCCCTCAGTCACCTCTCCTCTCTGATTGAAAGGCTAGAGAGCAGAGGAATAAACTCTTCCTTAAGTCTTCCTTTGTAGAGGACTAAGAACTTTCCAGGTAACTCTCCTTTTCCCATCAGCATCTCTGCTTAGTTCTGACTCAAGAGAGCATTGTTCCTTTTCACTAGGTACCTTCTCATGGCTCACTCCCCATGATTGCTTTTCATCTTCCTTTTGTGTGTTTGTTGTCTTTGCCTATCAGATTGTCAGCTCCTTGAGAGCAAAAACTATCTTTCTTTTCCTTATTTGTATCCCCAGAGCTTAGCACATTGCCTCGTACCTTATAGGTACTTCATGTTTATTTAATTGAATTGGATTGAAAACATAAAGCATACTTCTCTCCCCTCTGCAGAAGGATAGTATGCTGCAGCTATGCAGTGAGGCATAAATAATAAGACATGGGCTGAAAAAAAAAAAACAAGATGACCAGACACTTTCTACTATTTTAGAAAAGCGAACCAAAATATACCATTGCCAGTAGGAAACTTGGCATGGGTAAAGTAACAAAAGAATCTCAGTCCTTCTTATCTGTGATAGCAGGAAAAGTCTATTCTTAGACCTGTTGCCTAGCAAACAATGTCAATTCACTTAATTCCATTACTTGTCAAGTTGCAAAAACACTGGTCTCAGTGAGTGAAAAGGCTGAAACTATTTTTTTCAGAAAGGAATTTAAGTTACTTTTGAATATATTCTATAACTCAAATCCAGGTAACAAAGTTTTCCACAGTGGGGAGGTTTATTGAGCTCTGCTTTAATACACTCATGGAATTGATTTATGATTTGCACATCCAGAGAAACTGGGAGTATACAAAGTATTCTAAACAAAGTTATCCTAAATTTAGGCACATATTCATTGGCATGTAATGTTAAGGAAATTTGAAGATCTTCCTTGCCCCTTAATAAGACTATGTGATCACATGGAGTCCATGGTGGGAACAGTTTGCCAAATGGGTAGAACAGGAAGGGATGGAGCACGAAGTGTGGGTAAGGCAGATCTGAGAGGGAGTAAGACAGAGCTGGGAGAGAGACAACAGGCAGAGCGGGGCAGCTAGCATGAGTTGGAGAAGGAGTGAATTTGCCTAAGAAACTTGTTTTGTAGGGAAGTTTAACAGAAGGAAGGTTTGGGATGTTGGTGTTTCCTGTACTGGTGATTTGTATGGACTTCATCTTAAAAAGAATGCTTGGGGTGTCGGTACTCCATGCATTGGCAATGTGTATAAACTTCTTTGTTACTATGATAGATTTGGCTTACTAATGTTTGAATAAATGTCTTGGTTTCATCTTTAAGGAAAAAAAAATCTGTTGTATCTTATGATCCAAACCTGGGGATATGCCTGCATATTCATAGCAGCCACTGTGGGTATCACATTGGCAATATATGGTATCTGCTGGTTTCAAGGCAAAATTAGGTAAAAGTATTATGGGGGTCATCCTTTCACTTGGAAATGAAGTTCTAAATGAACAATAGATAAAATTGTGTTATATAGGGGTTTCAAAATATTAAAGTAGGGAAGAGATGGCAAAATATATATTAATGACTTTATTATAAATTTTTTTTTAAATCTCATAATGAACTCTAAAACACTAATGCATAACCCATACATGTGATGCCCTCTTTCAGCTGATTAAGGTCAAATATTTATAGAGGTTATTGAGATAAGCACCACCAATTCATTTTTTTTAAAGCAATTGGGGTTAAGTAACTTGCCCAAGGTTACACGGCCAGTTATTTTGTGTGGGTGTTAAGTATCTGAGGCCAGAACCCATCCCAGGTCCTCCTGACTCTGGGGCCGGCACTCTTACTCACTGTGCCACCTAGCCGCCCCCACCAATTCCTTTTTAAATGATAAATATTACAATAGGAATAATATTAGATTTCAAGTTTGAGGTCAGAAGAATTGGATTTCAATTTAGGCTTTGCCACTAAGCAGCTGAGTGACCTTGGGGAAAATTACCTAACATTTATGGGCCTCAGTTTCCTTCCTATAAAATAGGGAAGTATGACAATATGATCCATAAAGCCCTTTCTAGCTCTAAATCTATTATCCTATGGTAAAAGTTGGGATAATGTTAAGTAAGTTATGCCACCATTTTAAATATTCTCCCTATACTTGTACTTACACTAACAGACTTTAAAAAGAAATCCTTTTTCAAAGAGTACAGAATGGCAATTTTGACTCATTTCCTCTTGAAATTACATCACCAATAGACTGAACTGGATATGAAGAATACATAAATAGATTTTTATTATAATTTTAAAAATATTTTAAAATAATTCAGATTTTTTTAAAGCTTTCTTTGTGAAACATGTTTCTAAAAATCATTCATAGTGCACAGGAAGAATTTTTGGGTCGGAAGTGTTAATTAATGTGCATGACATAGAGAGAACAGGGAAAAAGGTTAGAACTGATATTTCTGCTAAGAGCATTTCTAAAAATAGAAATTTTTGGTAGCATTTCTCTTTCATGTTAGTTAACCATCATCTCAAGATCCTGGAGTTAGTCCTAAGATACAGAAGACAGCAAAAAAAAAAAAATACTTGTTGACTTTGAGGGACAGATGACATTCACATCCTTATCTCTTCTCATTATTACTATTCTCCTACCTACCTCTCAATGACCATTTAGAAAGAGGAAATTTGTCATTCCTGCCCTCACCTTCACACATACCCACTGCCCCACCCCCCAGACACAATAGTTTTCTTGTGACTGAGAACAACAGGAAAAGCTTATTCTGAAGGCTTATTCAGAGCATCTGAATAGGAGTGAACACTGAGCGTAATAGAAAAAAAAAAAAAAACCTTGACTTCTACTGTTTATATATACTGTTCGACTTCCCTGACCGACTTTCAATTCTGTTTTACTTTACAATATATAGTCAGACTTTCCTCACAGTAACCTTGTAAAGGAGGTAACATAGATATTAATATCCCCATTTTCAGGATGAGGAAACTCAAACTGACATACTGAGTAACTTGCCAAGAGTTGTTCTTTGGGAATAAAGGTCTAGTAAGTAAGGTGGGCTATCTACTCAGGTTTGCATCTCATGTCCAGGCCTCTTTCCAAAATGCCATGACAGGGAACATTAGAGAACATGAGAATTCTCTAAATTTCATCTTTTTCAGCCCCTTGGTTCTCCAAATGGAACAATAGGAACAAGTTTCCCAAACAATGACCCTCTCAGCTCCACTTGGGTAGTACAATATTTATTTCAAGTACCTTTTTTTAATTCTTAAAGGCGCATTTCAAAAAACATACTCATTAAAGGTTTTGTCTCTTTATTGAATCCAAGATTTCATTGGCTTCTTCTATGACGTTGTAGGTGACTTAGTATAAATTAGCTAAAAACCAACCCTGTCAATTATTATTATACAACTTGAGGGAAAAGGAATGTTTTGTACCTCTCCTTGAAGCAGAAAAATTAAAATTGTCTGAAGCAGGAAGATCTCCAGAAAAATCCTCTTCCAGTATACTTCACCATGGTCTAGAGATGGCTCTGTGGCCTTTAAGGTGATGCTAGCAGGTCACTAAATCTGTCAGGATCTATCAAAATGGAAAAGCTTCAGGTATAGGTTTGGGAAGATAATATATCCAATGGGCAATCAAAGTAAGGATGGTGGCATTCACCAGGATATGCCCATGGCCCCTCTGTAGAATTTAATGTCTTTTTGAGAACAGATTGTTTCCCCTTCTTTCTATCACTAGAGACTAACACATAGTAGATGATAAGAAATCTATGTTTATTAAATCCTTGTCCAGTTCAATGGAAATTCGACAGATTGGTTACCCATAAAATGAGCAAAAATACAAAATGCTCCTCAGTTCTATGTGTCACTTCCTAATTTTGCAGTGACAATTCCAGAGACAGAAAGGAGGGCAACAAGTCACATAATAAATAGACTACAAATGTCAATTTACCTATTCTTAGTTATAAGAAGCAGCTTTGTCCATTGGTCAATAAGTTGACACACTATTGGAGGAAGTAAATGAATGCTGATGCCACTGAAATATACCAAGAACCAGAATATTGAATTACATGCAGGAATTACAGAAAAAGATAGAGAATTACATTGGATGAGAAAATGTGGGTGGGTTATAATTTGTACCAGTGGAATGAATACTACAGTGACAAAATCAAAGATTTAAATATAACCAGGAAGTGAAAGGAGAATTAATGGCATCATTCCTATCATTTTAAGGGCATTATAGGATGGTCAAATGTGCCGTGTGTGTGTGTGTGTGTGTGTGTTTATAGTGACTCTGGAGTCAGAGGCTCTCTGTTCAAATTCTTTCTCTGATGATTACAGCTGACATGAACTAGGGCAAGTCACTTAACCTCTTTAACCTCAGTCTTCTTAATTATATAAAATTAGGGAATTAGGGAGTTGTCCTATGTCTCTCTGTCTCTATCTCTCTATCTCTCTGTCTCTCTGTCTGTCTGTCTGTCTCTCTCTATATATATGTAATATATATGAAATCATGAATTATTTTATAATTCTATATATACCTATATAAAATCCTATGATCCTATAAATATTCACCATGGAAGTAGAAGAAAAACCATGAAAACAAACATATTCAAAGTACATGTGAGTCTGTGTGAATATATCTTATAATATATGATCTTTCTGTAATTTTACCTGTGTAGGAAACATTCATTGTGGGAACTTCTTTTGCAGTGTAGAAAATCTTTCCACCAATAGGCATATATAAACTTACTTACTGCTTAGTAAATAAGTGGTAGGAAATGCTTGAAGCTCTATAAATTTAAGTGTATGAGAAGAGGATTATGCTGAAGATCTTTCTGATTTAAGCTATTCAAATTTCTCTACATGGTAGATAGTAACCAAATATTTATTATTAAATGTGGGAGGAAAGATTTGAACTCAGGGTTTCCTAATTCCAAAGAAGCCCAATATTCTATTTAATACATCATACTACCTATCCCTCTCCATAACTACATATATGCACACTCACACACACACACACACACACACACACACACACACAGGGAAAGAATTTTAGCACTGGAAGACAATTTAGAAATTGTTTAGTCCAAAGTCCTCACTTTAAAGATCTTTAGAAACAAAGGCATACAGTTCCACATCTAGTTAGTGGAAGATCTATTACTAAAATTAGGGTCCTCTGATGTTCCATCTGGGGCTCTGGGGTGGATATTATCCCCAATGGACAGGACTATGTACTGGAGAGAGTATGGCATGGGGGAAAGATAAGCACACTGTTTCATCTTGAACGAGTCATTTAACCACAGACTTCAGATTCCTCCTCTATAAAGCCGAGGTAAATCAATGACTTCTATCATCCCTGCCAGTTCTAATGATCTATGCACACACACACACACACACACACAAACACACACACGCACACACCTCAGTGTAGGTCTGGTTCAGGTCAGTTACCCCATGGAAGTATGTTGTAATTTTTGATTGAATCATGTCAACATTTTACATTCTCTTTGCTCCTCGATGCTTCACCATGTCATTACTCCCCAAGAAACCACTTTACACTTGGCTTCCTTGCCACTTGTTCCTGCTTTGTTGTAGAAAAGCCAAATGGAAAAGTAATCTCTAAATGGGTGTGCATCCCACAGAGAATTTACTTAGATGACATTCAAATCTGTTTTTAAATTTCGAGCACCATGGTAAGAAATCATATAGTCATTATACCTCAGGTTTGACAGCTCTTTCTCAGCATGTAGGGCAGAACTTGGGTTCAAAAGTATTTATTGAAATGTGAGGTTTCACTTATCACCACGATATTTGTAACAATGGAGAAGAGATAGCAGATTGGGAAGTCTACAATGTATCTCCGTATTGTGATTGCATGATTCCTTAATGGTGGATCACCAAGCTCAAATATTTAAAATGGAAACAATGAACCCTTTAAAAAAGAACTTAAAGACAATCTGTGCTTGCATTTGTTCAAACAAAGCCTCTTAGTGCACACAGCAATCACATTTCAGAAAGAAAAGAGGACTGCACAGTGAATAAGTTTCAAAATGGATTTGAAAACAAAGGATCTAATCAGGCAGAATTCAGTTAGCCAGAAAGTAGACTTTTCAGGGCTTTTGCCTGAAAGTAAAATAAACCTAAAGTCTTAAAACTTCCAAAAATCAAAGTTTAAATTGAGAGGAGGAAGGAAGGAAAGGAGGAAGGAAAAATAGAAGGAAGGAAAGAAGAATGAAGGGAGGAAGGAAAGAAGGAAGAATGGAAGGAAGGAAGGAAGGAAGGGAGGGAGGAAGAATAAGGAAGGAAGGAAGGAAGGAAGGAAGGAGAGAAGGAGGGAAGGAAGGAGGGAAGGAGGGAAGGAGGGAAAGAAGGAAGGAGGGAAGGGGGAAGGAAGGAGGGAAGGAAGGAAGGAAGGAAGGAAGGAAGGAAGGAGAGAAGGAAGGAAGGAGAGAAGGAAGGAAGGAGAGAAGGAAGGAGGGAAGGAAGGAAGGAGGGAAGGAAGGAAGGAAGGAGGGAAGGAAGGAGGGAAGGAAGGAAGGAAGGAAGAAAGGAAGGAAGGAAGGAAAGAAGGAAGGAAGGAAGGAGAGAAGGAAGGAAGGAGAGAAGGAAGGATGGAGAGAAGGAAGGAGGGAAGGAAGGAAGGAAGGAAGGAAGGAAGGAGGGAGGGAAGGAAGGAAGGAGGGAAGGAAGGAAGGAAGGAAGGAAGGAAGGAAGGAAGGAAGGAAGGAAGGAAGGAAGGAAGGAAGGAAGGAAGGAAGGAAGGAATTTATTTGACATTAAGTGCCAGGTCTTGTGCTAAGCACTTTACAAATACTATCATATTTGGTCCTCACAATCCTGGAAGGACAATGCCATTATTATACCCCTTTTATACTTAGATTTTTACACTTTACACATTACCCTGGAAACTGAGGGAGACAGAGGTTAAGTTAATTGTCCAGGGTTATACAGCTGGCAAGTGTCTAAGACTGAATATGAACTCAGATCTTTCTAACTCTAAGCTCAGCACCCTATCTAATATGCCACCTAGTTGCCTCTTATAAAGTGTTTACTTTCAAATTTACTTGGATTCATTTTTATCAAGGCAATCTCTCTCTCTCTCTCTCTCTCTCTCTCTCTCTCTCTCTC
>NW_027186372.1:27898346-28005207 GCF_028583685.1 Petaurus breviceps papuanus
TCTCTCTTTCTCTCTCTCTCTCTCTCTCTCTCTCACACACACACACATGTGTGCATATACAGTGCATGCTCATATTATCTAGGACAATACAACCTCACGCTCACATTTGCCTTTTAACTTAGCAGACATCTTAGTGTCCATTTCCTCTGCTGATCCTCATAGCAGTTCTGTGATGCCGAGCGGCAGGGCAGATATTATTAACATTATTTTGCCAACAAAAAACGTACAGCATAGAGACACTGAGCCACTTGCCTCTGGTCACAAAACAGAATGTTGAAGATATGAAAATAAAATACAAGGTGTCCTGGCTTATGGTCTCTTGACCTTTCCAGCTGACTTCACTAATTCAGGTACAGGGATCACATGGACCACTTTGGAATTCTCCACATATTTTCATTTCCTTTGACCCAGAAAAGCTTTTTTTTTTTCTATATCTTTTGGAGTTTCTTGGATCCCTCTACCCAGCCTCCTTTTTATTATTTTTTAATTTATTTTTCCCAAATGCACTCCATCTTCAGAAATAACTATCTAGGATATGATTCAAAATATCGAGATAGCGAGAAACATTTTACTTTGAAAGGAAAGTTACTACTGTGGAATTCTTTTATGTACACAGTCCATTTCTTTCCTTGGGTAGCTTTTTCAGCTCATGTTCAATGCCTTATTTTAGTTACTGAGAGGCAGTCTAGTAGAAGAGATGGAGGACACTGGAACTTGGAGTTTGAACCCAAATTCTGTCTTTGAAATGTCCAGTGGAGAAGCAGAAAGGACTGGATTTGGGATGAGTGAACTAGAGTTCAAATCTTGGCACTTTTTTTGCCTCTTTCTAACTGTGTGAGCTTGGATAAATTACTTGGACTCCCTGAACCTCAGATTCCTCATCAATCAAATTAGGGAATTAGATCTAAGGTCCTATGACTTATTTAGCTATACAACCACAAGTAAGTCTCTTAACACCTATGAACCACAGACAGTTCTCTAAGATATCTACTTTGCAATGGTATCTGAGACATCACAGTTCATTAGAACAATGACTGACCCTGTGTAATGGGTGCAATGGAGAAAGTACTGGGCCTGAAGTCATGAATACCTGAACTGGAATCTCACTTCAGACACTTAATAGCTGTGTAACCTTGATCAAGTAATTTAATTGCTGCCTGTATCATTTTCTTTATCTGTAAAATGGAGATACTAATGGAACCTATCTCCCAGGGTTGCTGCGGGGATAAAATGCAATATTATTTGTAATGCTCTTTGCAAACCTTAAAGAACTACATAAATTCTAGCAATTATTGTTGTGATCATTATTGTTATTATTATTTCCTTATTAATTGGGTGAGCCTGGGCAAACTATTCAACAACCTCTTTCAGCCTCAGTTTACTCATCTGTAAAATGGGGATAATAATAGCACCTCTCTGGCAGGGGTTTTATGAGGATCAAAGCAGATGACACATGGAAAGAGCTCTGCATACCTTAAATGGCTATATCAATTCTATCCATTAAATCTAGGTCATTTTTCTTCTCTACAACTTGTAGTCCTTGAGACTTGTCTAGAACAGGGCTTCTTTTTTTTTTGAAGGGGGGAAGGCAGAGCAATTGGGGTTAAGTGACTTGCCCAAGGTCATGCCCAAGGTTACATGACAAGTAAGTATTAAGTGTCTGAGGTCAAATTTGAATTCAGGTCCTCCTGTCTCCAGGGCTGGTGCTGTATTCACTGCACCACCTAGCTGCCCCAAGAACAGGGCTTCTTAAACTTTGTCCACTTGTGACCCCTTCAGCACTTCTTAAACTGTGGGTCATGACTCATGACCCACAGTTTAAGAAGTGCTGGTCTAGAACACTGGGAGGTCTCTAGTCACTACACCACCCTACCTCTCACAGGTAAAACCCCTGAAATATTACATTTCTTCAAGAGAACATCACTAGTTGCCTAGATAGTGAAAACTAAGGGTCTCCTAGGATAAGGGAACTGTTCAAACATAAAGAATAAGAGGACTATCCCAAACTGAGGCATAACCCTTATAATCAAGTTCAACTTACCAGGCCAATATGCCGATCACCACGAGAGAGAGCATTTGTCCCTGTCCTCTAGCTTCCATTCCAACCAAAGTTGCCCAGAGGTGGTCACTCAGGCTTTATTTCTGTTGACTTGTAATGTGGGTCAAGGACATATCCCCATCTTGTCTGACTGAAATGTTTTGGACAACTTTTTCCTATGCCAGTTATTTTCTATCAACAGACCTCAGTTTGTAGTTGACAAGTTATCTGTGGGGGTACAAAACTTCCCCCCAAACCCAGACAGCAAAATTCAAAAAGCTAATATCACTACATCCATGACAATTTTTGAAGGCAAGGAGTAATCATTCATTTCTTCCACATAGTCAGCCTACTTTTTCACTCCTTTGAAGTCTCATCTCTGGTTGGAGGTGACTCTGGAATCACAAAGGTACACAAGCAGAAAATAAACTAACATCAACCCAGAAAGTCCTCAGATACATGTTGGGGCTTCCATCTAAGGCCCAGTCTGGCCAGTGTTAGAGGTCCTTATGGACAAAAAGCAGGCCGCCATGTAATTCAGTTTTCTGGCCATAACGATGCAAGAAGACCATCTGCTAAAATATTGAAGTCTGTGCTCTGCACTTTTGAAGGGAGTACCAATACAAATGAAAGTCTTTCAAGGATAGTGTGTTTACATTAGCCTATGGTACCCGTCCCATGGAATGTGCTCAGAGTCATTGCTGACTCTAGCCATAAAGGATCTTCAGGACCTCTTTCTAAGCCTGTTGTGGTGCTGAAAGTGATGGAATCCTAACAAAGCTGCCCCCAACCCCAGCATTCTAACTTCCTTATAGGTTCCACTGAATAGCTGGCCCACTGCCCCTACCTAGCCCCTCACCCCTGCCCCCACTCAATATCCTAACTTCTTCATATATGTCTCACTGCTCACTAGAACAGATATGTCTATGAACTCACATTTCTCACAAAAACAGCAGGTGTGTTCATGCACTCACCACAACCACATACATCTAGTCTCAAACAGGGTCACAATAGTCAGCCAATCAGAAAGGAATGCCACCTGGATACCCAAGCAGGAGGTGGACCTAAAAACAAGAGAAGGGACTTTCCCTAAGTAGGCACCTGTGCAGTAAAGGTAAACAACTGATCTAGAGTGAATTTATGATGTAGAGAGGTTTATTATATTATCATTATCATACATACATACCCCCAAATGGGTTTTTCTGTGTGCATTGTGGGTAATCAGTTCCACTGTGACTGGGACTCCTCCCCTATTACCCAATCCCTCAACAAACCTCTCCTCCCTTTTCAAGATTCATAATTTCTGTCATGTAATTGCATCCTTACCTTATAAAAATCTATCTTGCTTTCTCTGACATTGTTGGTTCCTCTTGGCTTTATGAGAGGTGTCAATCTCAATAAATGCCTATACTTTGATTAAAGGTGGTCTGACTCTGCATTCTTTGACGCATTTCCACCACAACATATCCTGAAACAGCAACAGTTTTTGGCATCCCTGGGTGGGCAGAGGCTAAACTCTAACAAAAGGACTTTGTGCTTGGGGAAAACTCACCAAATCCTGAGTGGTCCCTTGGTCCCCTTACCCCTCACCTAATGACAAAAGGGATGGAGATAGAGCATTTCATTGGAACAGACAACTTCCAGGTATCTCTCTACATTGAAAGCTCCCCCATTCCCACCCCCCATAGTTTTAGGTATCCTCTCCCCTAGGTAGCCCTCCCTCCTTCACCTGCTTCTTCCATGTTCTTAGTTCAAAACATTTTTGAGAACATTTTACATCATATTCCCTGAGTTTCTTAGAGGTGGGAAGAAAACAAAACAAAATTCAGTCTCTTTCAAATGAAATCTTCCAGAAATCCATACAGACTGTATCTGTCTCAAAAGCCCACTACACAAGCATTCAAGTAGATGAGCCCCCAATGTTGAAGAAACAAGACACAGAGAGACAAAGCCAGAAAAGCCTTAATGTGTTTAGGGAATCTGGCAGGCAGAGTTCACTTCCCACAGGGCCTCAGGCTCCCAATCAAATCAAAAGTCTACAAGGTAATACATCTCACCTCCAGTGGCTGTATTATCTGAAACTTCTTCAGGAATCAGAGGACCTCTAGAACAGTTTGATCACTATAGGCCAAACTGCAGTGAAGAATTGTTAAAGATTCAGGCTCTTTCATGAATTAACTCAATGGCCACTGAAGTAAAAGGGAAAAGAAAAAAACATTCCCCAAATGTGCTGAAGTATTGCTTTGAGTGGCACAACCATGGTTGGCTAGAAAGCCACGGTTCTGCGGTCCACTCCAGGAAGTCACTATAATCAATGGAGTTCCCAGCAAAAGCTTAGGCCTGACTGGGATGCCAAGAGGCAGAATTTCAAACAATCTCAGACTCTCCAAATAGTGTCTGCTGCCATAAGACAACAAAGGATTTCTAAAATGTCGACAATGTAGTAATGACTATTAGCTATATAACTGGATTGAGTTTGGGATTGTCTTTTCTAGTCATCTTTAGCTGTTTTTCCTTTCCTAGTCTCTCTGGAAAGACTGACTCTTTCATTGTGCCCTATACCTCTATGATAGTTTCAATGCCTCACCTACCAGATTTGAAGATGGCTCAGGACAAGAAGCTGAATTTATTTATCTTTATATCAATCATAAGCCCTATAGTGTCCAGGGCTTTAAACTTATGGGGCAAGTAATTGTGGTGACTAAACTGAATCAAGGTTAACTTGCCATCAATCAATCAATAAACATTTATTTAAGTTCTCACTATGTACCAAACCCTGTGCTAAGTGCTTAGTGGGCACAACAGAAGTCAAAAACAATTCTGCTTTCAAAGAGCTTACCAAACATAAAGGGCTTATATGAACATATTTAAATACAAATAAGATGTATATATAAAATCTCCTTCCTCTCTCTCTCTCTACTTTTCTCTCCCTCTCTCTGTTCTTCTCTATCTCCCTCTTCTTTCAATCTCTTTTTCCTTCCTCTCTTCTTTTCTTCCTTTCTTTCTCTCTGTATATATGTATATATATGTATATACATACATATATGCATATACCAATATATACATTTAATTTTTTTTCAAATTCAATGAGTGAATCTTTGCTTCTCCTTTCTAACCAATTCCATCTCTTCCATTCAGAGAAGAGGATACAGAATAAGATCAGCAATGTAGAAAGGGGCTAAGTTATAAAGAGAAATAAATGACACTTTATAAAAAATCATTGGGATGGATGCCCACTGTCAAAAACAAAGTTTGATAACATGTAACATAAACAATGCATTTTCATAAATGAATTAGTAATATTCATTCATTCATTCTACTCAGATTTATGAAGTACCAGCTATATGCAAAGGTCCATTTGCTCTATAATAGGCAAAGCTGTTTTTTTTTTACCATGTTAGTTATCCAGATACAACGGAAAACTCATGCTATTATGCAGATACTTTGTTCACCCAAGGCCACAAATCCAGAAAATTCAAGAAGCAGAGTCAATACTTGAACTCATGAGTCAAACAGAAATTCAGAAGTCTGAGGTTCTGTGCAGTCCAACATCTAACTGATTGGCTCAATTTTTGTCAATTTTATTCTAGTTGTTGTTTTATTATTCAAACAAAAACCTTCCCTTGTTTTGACCATGCAGTCTTTAGAAGAACTAAGCTACAAGACACAGTGTGTAACAAAAGTTTTCATGCAGTTTTAAGCTTAAAGAGCTACTCATTAAATTTAGCTTAAATAGCTTTAATTAATAGCTATTTATCAAGTTGTTAATTAGCTTTAATTAATAGCTATTTAATAGTGTTGATAACTTAAAACTATACTGAGACTTTTGAGCTGCTTGGGTATATATGTATACGTATATATGTTTAAAATTTTTAACATTAAGATTAATCTAACCAGAAGAAACAGAGACATAGAGACACAGATAGAGAGATAGAGGAAGAAGACACACAGAGATGGAGACACAGGGAGAATTATATAAAGGAGCAAATTACTCATGTCAGAGAGGAATTCTTTTACTCCCCCACCAGGGTGTCGTTGAATTCTCTTCTAGGTCCCTAAATTGTTCGCTAAGGACTTGAGACAGTTAATATGCTTCCTAGTGGGAATGCAATATTTCTTCCCAATATAATCAGGTCTCACAGGTTATTCTAAACAATAGTACTAAGACATATGTGTAACATATTCTAAATAATGATAATGATGATAGCTACCACTTTATATAGCACTTACTATGTGTCCGGCACTGTGCTAAACACTTTATAATTATTATCTCAACCCTCACAACAACTCTGGGAGGTAGGCAGTATTATTGCCCCTATTTTACAGGTGAAATAGTTAAGGAATTCGTTTCTATGATGATACAAAAGCAATAAAAAAACAATAGCTAATAGCATATTATATATAGTGTTTGGGTTCAACACGCATCGTCTATTTGATCCTTCCAATGACTCCATGAGGCTGATAATGTAAGCATCACCATTCCCAGCTGAGAGATAAGCAAACAAGCTCAGAGCACATGGCAGAGCCAGGACACAAAAGTCAAACCAAAGGTCAGGATCCTCTCTGGGGGCTAAAGTCAGACTCTCAATACGCTGGCGAAGCCTTCAATCACAGGTGTTTTCCTAGAGATTGTTGCTCAGCTTCACTGATGGCAATCTCTTCAGCTTTCTGTGTTACGTTGTTACTGACTTTTCATTTGGTACATATGGACCAACAGTCCATGTAAAGGACCTGAGCCTAACTCTGACCACTTCCATATTTTAATCTTCACATGAGGAAGATGTTAGTCAACTAATGGTTGATGACGTAATGGAACCAAGTCTCTGGGGAAGGACTTTCTCTTCCTGTCTCTGAATCTGACCTTTCAGGACTTTTGGTTTTCTCATGTGGAGGCTCAGAAATGCTTCACAGTGTTAGAGACAAAGATGTTCTGGAGCCATCTCTTACTAGCTTGATTGTTAAATTTTCAGTGTAAGGATTTATTTCAAAATTGGCAAATGCTACAGATCAGGACTCTTTGATTATCTAAACCAGTAGTAGTGTCAAACAAATAGAAATGGGTCTCTGCAGAGGCATACTGACTTAGAAAATCACAAATAAACATTATGTTATATTGTATTTCCTTTATTATCTTTAAAATATTTCTCTATTACATGTTAGTCTGTTTTGGGAACCTTTGGGACTTTTTGATAACTCTGGTCTAGACTTAAGAAAATGATGGAGAAAATGTTAAGAATTATGATTAAATTTAAGTATCTTATTTTTAGAGGGTCAGTTGGTAAATATTTACCAGCAGACACATGGTTATGGACCAGAGGCAGAATACTCTTGTTCCCTATTCCTCTTCCACAGGTAACAGAATTCATCCTTGCAGCAGAGAAATGACCAGTTCCCGTGGAATCTCCCAAAGTCAGTACAGGCAATAAAATATATGCATTTTAAAAATCTGATTAAAATATTTTCACATTTAACACTTACTAGCCTTGTGACCTCGGGCAAGGCACTTAACCCCAATTGACCTTCCAAAAAGCAAAAAAAAAAAAAAATTCAGCAATAAAATATACAAGCAATAGGGGATAGAAATCTACCTTGCCCTACAAGAAACTAGAAGGGGAAGAGGATGGGAGTGTGTGATATAAGAGATGGCAGACTGGGGGAAGAGGTAATTAGAATGTATATTGTCTTGGGATGGGTGGAAGGGAAAGATGGGGAGAAAATTTGGAACTCAATCTTGTGGAAGCAAATGGTAAAAACTAGAAATTAATTAATTAATTAATTAAAATAAATAACTATAAAAAAGAAAAACAAAGAAGAAAAACAAAGGACAAAAAATAATATTTTCAATTCATTTTCTCCCTCCATTCCCTCTCCCACCCATTGATAGGACAAGAACCACAATGCCAGTTAAACATATGAAGCCAGAGCATGTGGATTTAGAGTCAGAGAGCACCTATTTAAATCTCACTTCTGCTGTTCTCTTACCTGTGTGACCTAGAGCAAATCACTGTCACTCTCTGAATCTTATTTTCCTCATCTGTGAAATGAGAGGGTCAGACGAGGCCCTTTCTAAAGCAAAATAAATGACCCTGTGACTAAATGACCTCTGAGGCACCTTGTTGCTCTAACTCTTTGGTCCTATGACCTGTCTAGATCCTCTTGGTTGTGTGTAGGATACTGCAAGTTGGAGATAGAAAATGAGATTCATGGTGAGGTTTCAGTTAGATTTCTTGCGTTTGAAGATCACATTCCTATATCTTTAGACTCAGAGATTTTATGATTCTATCTCCTTTGATTACCACCCTATTTTCTGTGTCACTGGAGGACAGAACTAGGATCAATGGGAGAAAAAGATATGAAGTTTGTGATGAAGAAAAGTTTCTTAACAAACAGTGTTTTCTTAAAGTGGAATGGATTACTTTGGTGGGTAATGAGTTCCCCATCATTGCTAGGTGACCATTTGTTATAAATTTTGTAGATGGGATTTAACTTTAGGTGAGGTAAAACGTGGGGACACAGTGTTATCACAGGGGCTTTATATGAGGATGTGGGGATCCCAATAGGTATATAAGGTCACTAGGCTTGGGGGCAGAGGATCTTGTGGATGGAGGTTGTATTTGTGATTACAGAGTGTCTCAGGATAGAAGCACAAGGGCTGAAGTTTGTATATCCCCTCTATCATATTATAAAATCTTTCAGGACTGTGATTTTACCCTGTTCATATTTCTGTTCCACATAGCATAGTCTCTCATACAGAAGAACTTCTAAAATGTTTAAAATGAATTATTAAAGTTGAAGAGATCCTTGAAAGGAGGTTTGGGGATGGCAGAAAAGCCTCCAACTTGCCCAAACTGATCAAGCTGTTTTGTTTCAGGGTGGCCACTGTATTCTAGCAGAAAAACTTCCCCAGATATGGAATCAGAGAAACTAATGTCAAAAACCAAGTCCGCTATTTATTGTTCAACTTTGATCATCTCTTCATACCTTTGGGTCTCAGTTTCCTCTTCCATAAAATTAGAGGACTGGAACATATTGTTCCTCTGGGTTTCAAATCTATGTCCCTA
Organism: Petaurus breviceps papuanus; assembly: GCF_028583685.1. Taxonomy (NCBI): domain Eukaryota; kingdom Metazoa; phylum Chordata; class Mammalia; order Diprotodontia; family Petauridae; genus Petaurus; species Petaurus breviceps. Next base: position 27,907,446 of record NW_027186372.1, read on the forward strand.
TAATCTTCCAAGATGTTGTGACTGAAATTTATTTTCTATTTTACTTGTATTTCAGGCGTAAATCAGGAACCCAGGAAGATGAGCTCTATGGTCATTTGGAAGGCATCACTGATCCCACTAATCTTTTGCGAATAAAATCTAATATTTAATGAATGTTTGTTTAAGTTGTTAATGCTCTTTCAGGAGGTAGAGACCTTTAATGAATAATTGGAAAGCCAATTAGATTAACTACTTATATTCTATTGTCAATCATTCTTAATTATTGCCTCCTGAATATCCAGTAAAGTCCAGGGACTTGACTTACATCACCACCCTTCCATTGATTGTGCCTTATTGTGCAGTTTCTAATTCCTTTACCACTTTCATTTTAAGAAAACTATTAATTCTAAATATTTCCACACCAGAAAGCTGAAACTGTTTCTATGCAGGAAAGTATAGGACATGATGTCTTCTTTTAAGGAGGAAAAAAAACTCAATCCAAAAATTATGCAAAGGGACAAAAGTTTTGAAAAAAAGGAAGTAGTAGTTTGCATTTCAAAAGAATCATCCTTAGAAAAAGAGTTACTGCTAGATTAAAAAAGCTACCCTAGGGTAGTAAGAGTAGAAGGAACAACAAATTGAAGCTAAAATTGTGAGAGTCATTCCACTCACAGATGATCAATTGAAAATAAAATATCTTAACAGGTTGCACAGTAAGAGCACTGGCCCCAGAGTAGGGATGACCTAGGATTGAATCCGGGCTCAGACACTTAGCACCCACCCAGAAACACCTGGCCATGTAACCTTGAGCAAGTTACTTAACTTCAATTGCTTAAAAAAAAAAGAAAATAAAAGATCTCAGAATCAGTGATGAAAATTGGAAAGACCATTGTATTCAAATAACAAAAGTTGATTTTAAAATGCAACTATTAATTTTTTCTTTTTAAATTATGAACATAATCATATACAAAGATAAGCATTACAACACAAAAAGAACAAAAATGAGAATTTTATATGAAACTGTGATCTCATAGGTAATTTGTTCTGATCTTTTAAAAGAAGTATACTAAAGACTGCAGCAGCCTAACATTAAGTTTCTGGATTTCAATCTGTTCCTTGCAAGATCCATTCTGACTCAACACCCCCATACCAGACCAAAGAACACCAGAAAACAAAAACAACACTCTCCATCAACCAACATGTTGCTGACCTTTGTCACTCAGGTACTACTTTGTGATAAAACTTTTATGCTATTTCTTTATATAGTTCCCAACAACTCTTTCTACAGCATATGTATATTCTACTGCATCTGCCCACCCAGTGGTGCATCAGCTGGCATGTTAGCCCTTCTATTTATTTAGCTAGTATGGGAATGATAGGACAAGAACAACCATTACAGGATGGAGTAGAAACAGAAATTCCATGGGGCTCCAGCTCCTACCTCCTCCAATTCATGTAAAAGGTGACTCTGAACACACTTTGGAGCTACAGAACCCACAAAATGACACAGAGAAGCTAACCACCCACTGAGGACAGCTTGGAAGGCCGGCAGGGAACAGCCAGCACAGTGCTCTGGGAGCTGACCCCAGCCCTGCTTGAGCCCGAGGTTTTAGCCACAGGGCAAGCCTGACCAGCCTCCAGCTGGAGGGACTTCAGATCACCAGCAGCTGTGGTTTCCAGAATTATCAACACATAGATGCTAAGGACAAAGTGAGAGTGTGGACATCCTGGGGTGAGTGATCAGCTTGCCAGAATGCATGGAGGCTTCAGAGAGCACACCCAACTAATACCTTCGGCAGCTGAGAAAACCCCAGAGTTTGGTATGAAGCTCCCCTGTCGGGTGGTTGAATCCTACTGTGGCAAAAAGCCTAAAAGTCAAGTAATTGAGTGGCAACATGAGTAAACGAGGGAAGCAAAGCAAACAGAGGAATCCAACATTAGACTCCTATTTTGGGGACAAAAAGGATAAAAGCATGGAACAGGAGGAAGACAGTGAAGTCACAACTCTGGCACCAAAAGCTTCAAAGAAAAATACGAGCTGGTTACAGGCCATAGAGGACCTTAAGAAGGATTCTGAAAATCAAATAAGAGAAGTGGAGGAAAAATTGGGAAGAGAAATGAGAATGATGCAAGAAAATTATGAAATGGGAGTCAACAACCTGACTGAAGAAAATAGCACTTTAAAAATAGAATAACTCAAATTGTCAAAGAGGCTCAAAAAGGCAATGAGGAGAAGAATACTTTAAAAAGTCATATTTGCCAGATGGAAAAAGATCTCAAAAGCTCACTGAAGAGAATCATTCCTTCAGAATTAGATTGGAGCAAATGGTGACTTTATAAGAAATCAAGATACTATTAAACAGTTCCAAACGAATGAAAAAATAGAAGTCAATGTGAAATATTCCATTGGGAAAACCACTGACCTGGAAAATAGATCCAGGAGAGATCATTTAAAAATTATTGCACTATCTGAAAGCTATGATCCAAAAAAGGACCTTGAAATCATCCTTCAAGAAATTCTCAAGGAAAATTGCCCTGAGGTTTTAGAACCAGAGGACAAAACAGAGGTTGAAAGAATCTATCAATCACCTCCTGAAAAATATCCCCCCCCCAAAAAAAACTCCTAGGAATATTATAGCCAGGTTCTGGAATTCCCAGCTCAAGGAGAAAATATTACAAGCAGCCAGGAAGAAACAATTTGAATATTGTGGAAAAACAATCAGGATAACACAGGATCTGGCAGCTTCTACACTGAGGGACTGAAGGGCTTGGAATATTATATTCCAGAGGTCAAAGGAGCTGGGATTAAAACAAAGAATCACCTACCCAGTAAAACTGAATATCATGTTTTAGGGGAAAATATGATCATTCAGTGGAATAGAAGTGTTTCAAGCATTCTTTATGAAAAAACCAGAGTTGAATAGAAAATTTTACATTCAGCTACAAGAAGCAAGAGAAGCATGAGAAGGTAAACAGGGAAAAGAAATCATAAGGAACTTATCAAAGTTGAACTATTTCTATTCCTACATGGAAAAACAGTAATTGTAACTGATGAAACTTTTCTCGGTATAAGAATAGTTGAAGGGAAGAGAAATGTATGTGTATATATATATGTATATACACACATACATACACATATATATACACACATATATGTATATATGTATGTATATGTATGTGTGTATATGTATATATATGCATACATATATAAGCCTATATAGGAGGGTACATGGGCTTAAGAATAGATACATGAATGTGTGTATATATGTGTATAGGCATATATAGATAGAGGCCACAGGACCAATTTAATAGGAAGGGATGATACTTAAAAGGTGAAATTAAGAGGTGAGAGAGGAATATAATGAGAGGAGATGGCATGAGACAGAATGGGGTAAACTATCTCATATAGAAGAGGCAAGGGAAAATGGTTACAATGGAGGGGAAGAAGAGGAAGGCAAAAGGGATGGCTTAGGGAGAGAATGAAACACACACTAAATATGGTATCACATCCTACAGGAGAGTAGGGAGGAAGGGGATGAGAGTTGGGATGATGGAAGGAAGGGCAGGCTAGGGAAGAGGGAAGTTGGAAGCACCCACTTTTGAAAAGGGTCAGGATCAAAGTAGAGAATTGAACAAGTGGGAGGTGGGATAGGAAGTAGGGAAATATAATCATTCTTTTTTTTTTAAGCAATTGGGGTTAAGTAACTTGCTCCAGGTTACACCGCCAGTTATTTTTTGGTGTGGTGCTAAGTATCTGAGCCTGGATTCAATCCCCAGGTCATCCCGACACTGGGGCTGTGCTCTTACTCGCTGAGCCACCTGGCCACCCTTATAGTCAGTCTTTTACAATATATCCACTATGGAAATGTTTTGCATAGCTGCACATGTACAACCTGTACTAAATTATGTATCTTCCTATTAAGGGTGGGCGACAAGGGAGGAAGGGAATGAATCTGGAATTCAATGTTTAAAAAAAATATATATATATATATATACTATTATTAATATTATTTTAGATGCAACTGGGAAATAAGACATGCAGGCACTGGGGCATAGGGATCCACCATGCACTACTGGAAAGTTGGAGGGGGTATGGGAGAAGATATGGGAAAGAGCAGATTGGAGGAGGGGATATCCAGTGGTATTTCAATGTTGTGGCGGTGGGTAGGGAAAAAACAGGGAGAAAATTTGTAACTCAAAATCTTGCAGAAATAAAAGATGTAAACTAGAAGTTAATAAAGTATTTGATTAAAAGAAAAGTATACTTCAATCTAAAAAAAAAGAATGGCCATCACAGCAAGGGCTCTTTGTACATTTTAAAAAGTATATATATTTGACTATCAGTTATTTGATAACTTGCTATTAAGTATGTTTCTCTATTTGTAGTTGCCACTTCAATAAATACTAAATGTAAAAGAAAAAAATATATATTGGAAAAAAAAACTTGACAGCAACATAGTTACAAAATTACTTTTTGGTCTCCTCCTGAACTTCTTTTTTGTTTTCTCCTGGTTGTTTTTTGCTATATTTTATTGATCTTATTTTTTATATCTCTCATTTTTTATTAATTCATTCTTCTCTCCATTATAACAAATAAGCATAGACAAGCAAAATAAATCAACACATTGATTGTGTTTGAAAATGCATGTCTCATTCTACACCTTTAGCCCCATTCCTTCTCTACCAAGAGATGTGAAGAATTAGATGCAACTTTATAAGACAACATCTATTTTATCAGGTAGGACACATTTGTGAACTCACATTAGTAGTATGCTGAACCTAGAATTAGAATTATAGGAACCAAATTGATTCTGGGTTCCATCATTTAAGGGCTGTACAGTCATGTGAAAGTCACCTAAACTCTCTGAGATTTTTTATTTTTTTGGATGGGGATTCCTGCCTCAGGTCCCTTCCAACTCAGATTCTATGGTATAGTTGAGAGGACATCTTTTTGGAGGCTGTAGAATGTTATGGTTTCATAGGTCATAGTCCTGAAAGGGACAATAGAGACCCTCTGGCCCTATCCTCTCATTTTAAAGATGAAGAAACTGAGATTCCAAAGGGTCAAATGACTTGTTCAATACCATACTGGTAGTGAGTAGCCAAGCGAGATTTCGAACCCAGCCTTTCTGACGATAAATCCTGTACTTTTTCCACCACATGGCAGCTATCTCTCCAATCTGACAAAGCTTTTGACTCTCTATTAGCAACCTGAACTGGGATCATTACTCTCCTAATATTGACATTCCCAGTAGCAAATATGTGTGGTTAAAAAAAAAAAGACAGCTGCATCATGCTTATCTTTAATTCTGTATAGTGGGCAATAATTTCCCAGCATGACATTTAGGGCACTGAGGTTTCCTTCCACAAAAGCACATTTTGAAAAGTCAGATTCCCTCCTAGAGAGAATTAAAGCTTAATGATCCAACTGTGGATTGGCTCCATTGGGGATTGACAGGAAATCCTCTATACAAAAAGCAACTGTCTGGTTATGAATGATGAGGAACAATTGTGAGATGCTTTTGAGACCTGGCCTTTGGAGCCTCTCCTTGATTAATTCCACCCCCTTCCACATGAAACATTATCATGTAAGCATTTATTTATATTCATACTCAGAAATAACTATGATACCTGGTCATACATCTAGACTTGAAGGGAATGTCAGAGGCCTTTGATAACAATCTGTGTTACATATGGGGGAGGCTCAAAGAGGATCACAAGAATAACAAGGTCATAAGATAGTAAGCATTAGAAATGGAATTTGAAACCATTTTCTTTTTCTCCTAAGACAGAATTCTTTACTCATTCACTCCAGGAAAAAAAATTATTACAATCACATTTACAAACTTGGAGGAGACATCACAAATTATCTAATTCAACTTATACCTGACCAAGAATTCCCTCCATAGCATGTGGCCATTACACCTCTACTTGAAGACCTTTAATGTCTTTCACCTTCCACTTTTTAGTGTCTAAACCTCCCACTTCACTTATAGGCAGCTATAATAATTAGAAAACCTTTTTCCTTACATCAAGCCTAATGTGTACTTAATTACAACTTTCAATGAATTTCCCTAGTTCTACCCTCTGGGGCCAAGCAGAAAAAACAGAATTCCCCTTCCAAGTGACAGTTCTTCAAATCCTTGAAGACAGCAGTCATATACACCTTACATTACCTCTCCTAATAATTTTCTTCTTCTATCTCACCAAGTGATCTGTATCTTCTATCCTCTTACCATCTTGGAACTTTTTTCCTGAGCTTCAGTTTGTCCCTGTCCTTCTCCAAATGTGGTACATAGAAATAAACGCTCTACTCTGGATGTTTACTACAGAACTAGCATCACCCTAGTTTGTGATACTATGCCTCTTTTAATGCAGCTTAATACCATGTTTCCCCGATAATATGACACTGTCTTATTAATTTTTTTGGACAGAAAAACACCAGAGGGCTTATTTTCAGGGGAGGGCTTATTTTAATGAACATTGACAGAAATTTTAATAAACAGGTAAATGTGAACAAAAAAAATGTACCTTTATTCAAAGCAAATCACTGGGGAAGAACAGGATGATGCGCTCACTGCTGCAGCTCTGATTGGATGCAGCTCGGAGCACAGCGTGCGTTTCACTGGGGGAGGGGGACGTTGAATACAGAGGGTACTGTAATGTAGCGTGTAGCGCAGGGGATCACCTTCACTACAGTAGCAATCTCAATAGGGCTTATTTTCGGGGGAGGGCTTATTTTAGAGGAATCTTACACAGTAAGGGGAGGGCTTATTTTCGGGATAGGTCATTATAGGAGAAACACGGTATTACATTTGCTTTTTTGTTGCTGTGTCCCACTGTTAACTCATAAAGTGTTTGTAGACCATAAAAAAGAAAAAGAATGATGTATTTTTCCCACCCACACAATCATTTAACCATACCTTCCCCATTGTGCATATGCAGAATTTTACAGTTGTATCTATTGCCTTTATTATTACTTTCTGCCAATAGTTCTTGCATGTCAAGATATTTTTTTTTGTATCCTCTTTCAAAACATGTCATTTATGATTTTATACATATCATTGAAAAATAGTTTAACAGTAAAGAACCATGGACAGATCCCTAGGTAGTCTCCACTAGAGACCTATCTCCAAATTGAAATCTACAAATCAATGACAACCCTTTAAGTATGCCCACTCAAACACTTCTAAATCCTCCCACTTTACTGTCATTTAACACATATTTTCCCCAACTAGTTAATAAGGATGACATGAGTGTCTGGTACAAATTGGCCTCTGACACCTATTTCAACCACATTTACAGTATTCCTTTCATTTACCAATTTACAGTGCCACTTATAAGATGATGTTTTTGTATGAAGCATGAGATTTTTTTTTATATTTTTCAGTTTACATCATTCATTTCCATAAGATTTTGAGTTGCAAATTTTCTCCCCATTTTCCCCTACCCAGCACCCCAAAACAGCAATCCCACTGAATATCTCCTCCTCCAATCTGCTCCCTTCCATATCTTCCCCCATTCCTCCCCCAACTTTCCAGTAGGGCACAGTGGATCTCTATGCCCCAGTGCCTGTATATCTTATTTCCCAGTTGCATGTGAAATAATAATGATAATAATATATTTTAAACATTTTATTTTAAATCTTTGAATTCCAGATTCTTTCCTTACCTCCCTCATCACCCACCCTTACAGGGAAGATAAGCAATTCACTATAGGTTGAACATGAGTAGCTATGCAAAACATTTCCATAGTGGCTATATTGTGAAGACTGACTATATTTCCCTCCATCCTATCCCACCCCCCACTAGTTCTATTCTCTACTTTGATAGTGGGTTTTTCAAAAGTGGGTACTTCCAACTTCCCTCCCCCCAAGCCTGCCCTCCCTTCCATCATCCCCCCTCTCATCCCCTTTTCCCCTACTCTCCTGTAAAGTGAGATACCCTATTTAGTGTGTATGTCATTCCCTCCCTAAGTCAAATTCAATGAGAAAAAGGTTGGCTCATTCCCTTTTACCTTCCTGTTCTTCCCATCCATTGTAACAGTTTTCCCTTGTCTCTTCTATGTGGGATAATTTACCCCCATTCTATCTCTCCCCATCTCCTCTCATTATATTCCTCTCTCACCTCTTAATTTCAACTTTTAGGTATCATCCCTTTCTATTCAATTGGTCCTGGACCCTCTGTGTATGTATATCTGTACACATATATACAAGCATTTACATATGTATTGAAGCATGAGATTTTTTACTTGAATTAATTTGTATCCTCCTTCTGTCCAGGAAGTATACTACCATGATATTATTGCTTCCATTTCTTCTTCAGTTGATCTTTTCCCAATTTTTTCTACCACTCTTCCATTTCTGATACCTATATTGCCTTACATGGGAATATAACATACTATGCTACTTTGTATTCCATCCCTTTTAGTTATTCTCTTCCTTTAGTATAGGGTATTCCAGTCATGCATGCCATTCTTCCAAGATTCAACAAGACCTACGAAGTTGAATTTACCTCATATTAGAATCTCTAGTTTACCTTGCTTATTGCACACATTTTCTGCATATTTTTATAGACATCTGAGGTTAAGGGTTTTATTCTTCACTCCTTTCTTGCTGCTCTCCTTCCCATGAAATAGCTACCACTAGCTATTTTCTCTTAGCAGATAAACATAGTGAGGTTCTTTTTCCTCTCCCCCAACACCTTTTCAATCAAAGTCCCTTTGTTCAGATTTTCAAGAAACTAGGGCAATATATTACTGATAATGATTCAATCCTCTGTCACTTATAAATCATATATTTTATATAATGTCTCCAATACAATCTTTCTCAAATGTTTCATCATATTCTATAAGTGACCTTAGACTCAAAAGCTATGCCAGAGAAAAATAACCCATATTTCAAGATTATCATTAAGCAAGACACAGAGTATCTGTTACCAATACAGATGGAAAGAGCATTATGTTATGTTCAGTTCTATATGATAGAATGATAAAATAAAAATTTTAAAGTTCATAATTAAATTCCATCTTTTTTATAACTTCAAGGGGATGATACTTTATATCCATGTGGCATTTTATACTTTGCAAAGGACTTTCACTCTCATTGCAGCAGGAATTCTTTATATATATATATTTTTTTATTAAATTATTTAATTGTAGTTTTCAACATTCACTTCCATAAGTTTTAAATTTTATCCTCCTCCTTTCCCCTTCCTTCCCCAAGAAAGCTTGCAATCTAATATGGGTTCTACAAATACATTCCTATTAAACACATTTTCACATTAGTCATATTGCATAGAAGAATTATCACAAATGGGAAAAACAATGAGAAAGAAAAAATTTTTTAAAAGGAAAATCGTCTGCTTCATTCTGTATTCTCACTCCATGGTTCTTTCTTTGGATGTGACTGGCATCTTCTATCATGTGTACTTTGGAATTGTTTTAGGTCCTTGCATTGCTGAGAAGGGCTAAGTCTATCAAAATCAGACCTTACATACTGTGGCTGTTACTGTGTACAACATTCTCCTGGTTCTGCTCCCCTCACCCAGCATCAGTTCATATAAGTCTTTCCAGGTTTCTCTGAAGTCTGCCTGTTCATTTCATACAGCACAATAGTATTCTGTTACATTCATATGCCACAACTTATTCAGTCATTCCCCAATTGATGTGCATTCCCTCATTTTCCAGTTCTTAGCCACCAAAAAAATAGAGCTGCTATAAATATTTTTGTCCATATGAGTCCTTTTCCCATTTTTATGATCTCTTTGGGATATAGCCTTAGAAGTGGCATTGCTGGGTCAAAGGGTATGCACATTTTTTAGCCCTTTGTGCATAGCTCCAAATTTCTCTCCAGAATGGCTAGATCAGCTCACAGCTCCACCAACAATGATTTAGTTTTCCAACTTTCTCACATTTTCTTCAACATCTGTAATTTTCCTGTTCTTTTATGTTAGCCAATCTGATAGGTGTGATGTGGTACCTCAGAGTTGGTTGACTTGCATCTCTCTAATCAATAGTGATTTAGAGAATTTTTTTTCATATGACTATGGAAAGCTTTAATTTCTTCCTCTGAAAATTGCCTATTCATATCCTTTGACCATTTATCAATTGGGAAATGACTTATGTTCTTGCAAATTTGACTCATTTCTTTATGTATTTTAGAAATTTGGCCTGTATCAGAGACACTGGTCATAAAAATTCTTTCGCAGTTTTCTTACAGCTAGAATTCTTAACCTGGATCCAGACAAGCCCAAAATATCCATGAATAAATTTCAAGGTATCTATGAATTTGATTGTGAAAAAATACATCTTTATTTTTACTAAATTCTAACTGAAATTTAGTATTTCCTCAAATTATTTAAAAACATTTGTCTGAGAAAGAGTCTGTAGGCATCACTAGACTGTCAAGTAGGTCCACGACACAAAAACCAATGAGAATCTCTGTCTAAGAAACTTACAACAGCCTTATGAGGCAGTCAGGGAAGGTGTTATTTCCCATTTGACAGATGAAGAAAATGAAATATGAAGAACTGTACTGAGCCCAGAATCAACCATTTAACTCCCTTTTCTCTTCTTAGGTTCTTCATTCTTTTTAAACTGTCTTGTCTTTCATTGCTTTGAAGGCTATCTTACCAATACTGGTGAATTACTTCAGGTGCTTAGAAAAATGTGAGATGGGAAAGGCAGAGGTCTGAGTGTCATTGCTGTTTAATTTTAGGTCAAAAGCTCTCCTTTACTGTCTCTCCATATGATACAAACATTATGCATTCAGGTCCTTTCTTTAAACAGAATGGTTTTCACATTGATAATAACCAGAGAGATCAGTTATGATTCAAAGCCCAGGCACAAGAACCACAATGTGCTCACCATGTTCCTACAGCATGATGGCAAGGATGTCACCATTATAAAAACTCACCTTCAGACTAGATTGTATCTACATATCATTCTGTACTTCTACATGCTGTGATTTGTCCTCATTTTGTTCTCTCCCACCCAATACGTAAGCAGGAAGTGTATCTTTAGCTTCTTGCTGTAACCTCTCTTCAGTCTTTCTACTCCATTCATCCAAAGGATCTAATACTCTGCCCCAACATTAGATTAAAATTCAGTAGGTACTTCTAAATAAACTAATTTTACATTTAATTCAATTTTATGGAGTATTTCTTAAGCACCTGTTATGTACTCATCCCCAAACTGGATGTCACAGGAAATTAAAAGAAAAATAAAAAGAAAGACATACTCCTTGCCCTAAGGGAACTTAGGTTAGTTAGGAGGCAGCTCTTGAAGTAGTTTAGATATGGAGTCAGAGAACCTAGGTTTGAATTTTCACTCTTTGTCACTTTGGGCAAATCTTTTCATCTCTTTAGGCTTTAGTTCCCTAATCTATAAAATGAGGGGGTGACAATGGACAAATCAATCAATTAGCATATATTAATCACTTCCCACGTGCAAGGCACTATGGGAAACATTAGGGAAAAACAAAATAGTCCTTGTCTTCAAGGATTTTGCATTCTGCCAAGAAACATGAACAAATGTGAGGATAAATACTTCTAAAAATATAAATTAATTAAAAGGTCATTTAGGAGGTGACATTAGAGATGAGTTTTGAAGAATTCTGAGAATCCTAAGGGGTAACTAGGTGACACAGTGGAGAGAATGCCAGGTCTGAAGTCAAGAAGAATCATCATTTTGAGTTCAAATCTAGCCTCAAACACATACTAACTATATGACCCTGGGCAAGGGTTTGTCTCAGTTTACTCATCTATAAACTGATCTGGAAAAGAAAATGCCAAACCACTCCAATATCCTTGGCATAAAATCCAAAATGGGGTCATGAAGAGTTAGACACAAGTCAAATGACTGAGCAACAAGGGATTTTAAGGAGTGGGGAAGGTCTAGATAAAGGCTCTGATGGGAGGTGGAAAGTCGTGTATGAAGAAGAGCAATCCAACTAGTTTTGCAGGACTGTAGACTATGTGAAAGAGAATCAAGTATAATAAACCTAGAAAGACAGATTGGAGCCAGGTTGTGAAAGACTTTAAATTCCATTTAAAGGACTTTATATTTTATCCTAGAGGCAATAGAAGACTTTAGAGTTTCTAGAGTAGAAGAATAACATCATCAGTCTGTTTTTTTAGGAACATCACTTTGGCAACCATGTGGAAAATGAATTTAAGAAACTTGAGACAGGGATATCAATTAAACAGTTATCACTACTATTGAAGGTATAGAGGATAAGATCTTGAATTAGAGTGTTAGGATATAAATGGAGAGAAGTGAACACATAAGACAGATGTTGAAGAGGTAGAATCCACAAGCCATTAACTGATATGGGTGGGAGCTAGAATAAATACAGAGAGTAAAGAACTGGAGATGGCTCTAAAGTTCCAAACCAAGGTGACAAGAAGAATGATGGAGGCTCTCAAAAATAAAAAAAAAAAATAGGGAAGTCCAGAAGATGAATGGGCTTGGGGAAAAACAATCAATTCTGTTTAAGACATCAGGTAATCAAGATCTGAAAGGGACCTCAGAGATAATCAAGTCCCACACCCTCATTTTAATGAAGAGAAAACCAAGGCACAGAGAGGTCAGGTGACTTGCCTTGGATTGTACAGTTGGTCAATGTCTCAGGAAGGATTCGAAACCTAAACTTCACATCCAGTTCCTTTTTCCCTTTGCCAAAATTCCTTGTATTTAATTTCAGAAGCCTATGGGATATCCAATATGAAGCATCTAATAGATAGTTGGTGATATGAGACCAGCTCTAACCAGCTCTTGGTCCTATGAATACAATATTTCAAAGTCAAGGTTAAAATATTTTAAACTAATCATATAAAATCTATATAGAGTGTATGAGATTTCTACAATGAGCAAAATTTACTACAGAATGTTAAATTGGAAAGCTCACGGGCATCAAACTGGCACAGAGTGGTGATGATTCTGTGAAATTTATAGTTACTGAGGAGTATAACATTCTTAGCTCCCCTAATCAGATCATACATCACAGAAGTGATCATTCTTGATGGTTTTAGATGAGCAGAAAGACAAACAAGATGCTGAAAGTAAATACAAAGGTGATCTTATAATTCCTACACCATTACCTAACATCACTCATTAATCATGGTGGAGAAAAAAATATCCATCATCTTTAGATCCCACTTGGGTCATAACAGTAATGTCTACAGATGAGCTGACATCGTAGATATGATAGGAAGAAGCAGACAATAGGACAGTTATATTGAAAGGAAACTATCACAGGGCTAGTGGGGGGAGGGGGATACAACAGCCAGCCTATTACATTATATGAGCAAATGTAATTGGAAAATAGCATTGACCTGGGAGAAAACACGAGTGCTAGTCTCAGATCTGTGATTTAATACCTATGTGAACTCATACAAGTCATTTACTTTCTCCAGGCCTTGTTTTTCTCATCTGTAAAACAAGGTTATTTCAGCTGATCTCTAGGGTTCCTCTTCAGTTCCTTAACATTCTATACACTAAGATCTGCTTCCCATTCTACCTGTTTGTGATTTTATGGATCTTTCCTTAAGCTAAGCTAACCATCCTAATTTGTACAGGAAGTCACTTGGGAGTTAATCCTCGGAAGAATAAATATTTTCTGCTGACCCACAAGTCAAAAAGGAGACATAAGCAAATGCAATTTTGAAATTATAATAAAAAAAGCTCCACCACAAGGATAGCTAGAACGGTGACTCTTACTAACTAATGTGTGTTGTTATCCACAGGGGAAATGTACAGCCTGGATTTTTACAGGTAAGAATAGCAATAACATTTCTAAAAATTTCCTGGTGAGAATACAAATGCAAATGCAGGCTCCCTGGCAAGAGGACAACTGTATAAACACATCAAATCCAGAGATACTTAGTAAAGCTGAGTGAGTTGAACTTCAGCTAGATCTAAAATGTAAATAGCAGCTCCCCAGTCCCTCACCCTCACTAGATCACTCTTTTTATTATTTTTTATTATTTGTATAACTGGATATCTCTGATTAGCTTTACAGGACGGTTATACAGGCACCAGTCATCCTACGACAGATGTGTTTGAAAAAACTGGATTCCACTCTCAGAAAGGCATTATATTTTAATAATTGAAGCTTAACAATTCTCTTTAGGCTATCTTAATACACACACACACACATATCCATGATAAACCACACCCATCTACTAGTCAATAGTATTTAAAAACTTTTTCTGTAGAGCAGCAGGCTGATTTGGGATAGTGAAAACTGGATTAAGACTTGGAAAACCTGGCTCTTAATGCTGGCTAGATCACTTATTAGCTATATAATTCTGGACAAGTTCAATAAAAATCAATTTCAGTTTCCTTATCTATACAACAGGATTGCTATTAATGAAACTAGCACTTATCACAGTGCCTGACAAATAGTAAGTTCTTCATAAATTCTTATTTGGTCCCTCTATTCCCCCCCCATTTACATAGTACTGTTGGTAAGAAAGTATATTGTAAACTTATGTAAATATGAAATTTGTACAAAAGTATTAGTGATGGTAGCCAACAACAGCAATGTCAATGATAACCAAAATAAAGGCAGAACTCACAAGTGATGAGGCTCTACTTCTAGTTCTATTACTCAGTCATTGTAAGCAGGTGAATGAGTTGAGTTACTGAAACAACACTCTGCTCCAGTTTCTCCATCTGCAGCATGGGAAGGACAAAAAAGGAATTTGTTATCTCTGTGTCCAGAAAAAGAAAAAGCATTATACTGTAAACAAAATAAATTTCTCATTCTATGTCCTTAAGCAAATTGCTTACAATTCTCTGCATCTCAATTTCCTTATCTCTCAAATATTCCTCATGGGGTGAGTGTGAGTATCATATGACATAAAAAATAGGGAAGTTCTTTGGAAATATGATAAAATGCAGAGAAGAATGGAAAGGCTTTTGTTAACTGATGCAAAGTGAAGCAAGTAGAACCAAGAAAACAATGGCTGCAATAATTATGATATAAGTGAAAACAATAACAAAACAATTAAGATTGAATGATATGAAAATGTAAAGACAAAGTTTGGCTCCAAAGAAAACCTATGCAAATGTTGTTGGGGTGTTGGAGAGGTAGGGGGATATGGATATAGAACATTTCATATAATGGCAGACATTTTTAACATGTTGGTTAATTTTGATGAACTGCTTTTCCCCCTTTTTTATTCTTCATTATAAAGGATGGCTCTGAGAAAGGAAGGAGACCACATTGGGAAACATAGGTTAGGTAAAACACACACACACACATTTATTTCTAAAAAGAAAAAGCAGTAAAGTGTGACAACTGTAGCTCTAGTCCAAAAGCCTTTTGACATAGGACCCTCTCTTCACTGGGCTCCCACTCGTGTGTGAAGGGAGGAGTAGACTTGGTAGGCTTTTCGAATTTCTTCAGGTCCTACAGTCATTTTGCACACTTCTGGTTTCTAGCTTCGAGAGAAAAGATGGAAGAAAACAAGCCAATCTCATAAGTACTACAAAAATTTAATGGAAAAATTATAGAATTATTATGGATATACCTTTTTTCTTTAAAAAAATCTGTATATTTGCAGATATTTTTAAAGGCAAGATTTGAAGGTGTTATGACTAAGGACTTGAAGTGAATGTACTTAATTTGAGATATCAGAATACCTGAGAAATGCTTAAATATTCCCCTAAATCAAGAGATTCATTGGTCCTTCCATGGATATAACCCATGGCCTCCTTGTATGCTCCTTATGCGTTTCTATTGAAGAAATTCAATTCTTGGTAGTCAGTCTTCTAATAATGAACCTAATACCTCAAAGAGACCAGTCATTGCTTTGGATCACAGATTTTGAGTTGAAAGGAGCCTTAAAATCATTCTATGTAAACCCCCTCATTTTACAGATGAGAAAATTGAAGTATAGAGAGGGTAAGTGATTTACCCAAGGGCACACAAGTAGTAAGTGGCAGAGGTGGGGTTTCAATCTAGTTCTTTTGATTGCTCTTTCCATAATACATTGCTGAGGAGAGGAAACACACTATCCTGCCCAACTTGGGAAGTAGACCATCACTCCTCTCTGCTGGCATAGCCTTTGAGAAATCAGGATTATTTATCTACTAAAATGGAGCTTTGTAAGACTTTGGTAGAGGTTAAATGAGAAAACATAGGCAAAAATCTTGCTATGCAACTCAAAGACAAATTAGCTACATGGCCTTCATCTCTTTTCTGTATCTCAATTTCCTCCATCTATAAAATAATGGAGCTTGGTTAGATAATCTCTAAGGTCCCCTTGAACACTAAAAGCCTATGATTCAATGATTTTACTTGATTAAAAGGTCTCTCAATGATTGCTGAACATCTCAAATATTAAAGGTCACAGGCAATGAGGAAATTAGAGAGGAGAATGATTACTAGAAGTTATAAACAGTTTCAACTGGCACCATTTTCCAGTCATTGCAACATCAGAGATGATGCCACTATACTTAATTCATAAAGACAGTTGACTTTAACATGAGTCTCATAACAAATAAGTATGGAAAATCAGAATGTATGGAAAGAAAAATTACCAAGGTGTATAAACTGGGACATTTTAATGTATTAGAACACTATACTTTTTTAGTAACATATGTACTTACTCAAAGTCATCACCTCTAACTTTGCCACTAATATGTAAAAAGATACCTAGAATTAATATTTATACATTATGTCAAAAATAGTATGGGCAGTTAATCTCTATAATAGGAAAGAACAATTAAAATATATTCTGTTTATACTTCCATTGTTAAGCAATTTGATATTATGTTTTATGCTCTGATTAGAGGAATGAAAATGAATGAAAATGATAATTAAGTGTCATAGCTGATACAAAATACTTTGTAGCATAGTGTACTGCAATCCAGGGTAAATAACTTCTATCCAACCAATTTCTTTCATCTAGTGCTTCCAAATTGAAAGGAACCTTACAAGATTATCCATCCTAATGCCTTAATTTTACATCAGAGGAAGCTGATATACATTGAGGATAAGTGCCTTGCCCAATGTCACATGGGTAGGAAGTGACAGAGCCAGTATTTGAAGGTAAGCCCTCTGACTCCCAATTCAGAATTGTTTCCATAGAATCAGTGGATAAAAAAGTAGACTATAAAAGAGGCAGAAAGAAAATTCACATTCCTATGCAGAAATTGTTCCCTGCAAAGGCTATTTTCATCTGCTTCCCTGCTTCTTTCAAAAAAAAAATATAAAAACTTGTGTTTCCCAACAGTTTTTTCCCAAGCTTGATCAAGGAAGAGCTCAGTTAAAGGGATAAATAATTTCTCTCCCTGTCTTCTTCCAATGTAGTGAAATTACTAGGCATTACACTGAAATTTCTAGGCTCCACTGTGACATGGAAACCAGGGCTTCTCGACCATGATTTTAAAGAGCCTTACAAGAGAAAAGCAGGAGGTGAGAGAAATGTTGTTGCAACATGAAGTGCCAAATTGTTGTTGATCATATTACTTATGAGAATAATTTCCCTCACATAACTATGTGAAAATATAAGGTAAAAAAATCAAAATACTGTTGCTTTTAAAAGGCAGAATAGTTTATTTACCAAATACATTTTTCCCCAAATACATTGAAGCTAGGTACTGTGGAAATCTCACCATTATAAGCTTACATAATGTGTTGGTTTAATGCCTGGAGGAAGCATTAACTAAATTCTCAACAGACTGTTTCCTGCTTCTATCCTAGTATTTTGTTTACTTTATTTTGCTGATTTTGTTAAAAAGTATAAACTATGGTCCTTTGAGAATAAGTATTTGTTCAATATAATAAAATAGGGTAGATTTGTTTTTTTTTTAATTTCTCTAAGAGTAGGTTGCTGTTATTCTGAAAATCAGTGACCCAGAATGTATATTTTGAAGTCAAAACTATGCTATGTATATGATTGCCTTTCACACTTGGGTTCCTTGTTTCAAAGAGAAAAAAGGAGCTGTTGGATTGTACATTGGTTATTACCAAACAAATGGAAATAATTTTATTTAATGAAAATATTTTCATCCTTGACATAGAAACATGACACTACATTTGGAAAACCCTTAATGATATGCCTTCTAAATAAATTCAAAAACCCTCTTAAAAATATAAGCTTACCTATGTCCTACAGACTCTAAGATGCATGGATTCAACATCATTCCCAGCTGAAATGGCAAAAAGAAAAAAAAATTCAGCATAGAATGTCTAATTACCATAATAAAACACTATTTAGTGCCAGATATTCTACCACTAGATACACATAACTCCCACTGATTTAAGTTGCTAATGAGTAAGTTGGCAAGCTTTCTAAATATCATGCATACAGTTAGACACTGAAAAATAAACCTGTGTTAGTAGCTTTGGCTGGTCACTATCACTGACGTGATTGTGAGGTACCTCCAAAGCAAGACACAGAGAGCTTTAATATTTTTGAAGTACAAAGGCTATAAGTCAATATCTTACCTACATTTTCATTTAGAAGGAAACTTCAATGGATCTGTCATTTAAAGGAAGTGACCACTCCCCACAACCCAATTTTCCTGCTGATTCTGCATAACACATGTACATACTTGTTTACCACTTGGGGAAGTTTCCACTGGGAGTCCACTCAGCAATACTAGTTGTGTTCCTCTCAAAGCTACAAAATCACGAATGTGGTATATGGATGGGCCATATATTATTTTTAGCTCTAACTACATGATCCACTTCCTCCTTTTCTGTTCTTGTTGCTGGATTAATGTTTTATATGGCTTCTTTTATACAAGTTATGGTTGGTATTGTGCTGCAACCTATTTATACCCACCATATGTCTCCATTGCCTTTTTGGTGACCCACAAATTTCATTCTTTGGAGACCATGTTTCCATGATTCACAGCTATATTATATTGCATAAGAATATTGATGTTAAAAAAGAAGACATAACAAAACAAAAAAAGTTGGGGTTTTTTTTAGTGTGAAGTTTAGGGTCATTGAAATTGTGTTTCCCAAATCAACTAGTTTCCTTTCTCCTCTCCAATTCTGAGCACAACTCACTGTTCATCTGGCATGCCTATCCAAGAGGTATATATATATATATATAATTAATATATATTAATAAATTAGCTCAAAATTATATTCAACAACAGATCACATCCTAATAATTACAGGAATGACTGAAAGGTACAGATATTGTAAAATCTCACTTTTTTTAACTATAAAAAAATAATCTGATTCAACAAAGCAAAATATAAGCTTAAAGATTATCATCCAACAAGGTGTTGTCCATGTATATATTAAGGCTGAAAAAAATCCCTCAAAAGACACAACAGAGCTAGCTTTATTCAGTGAGCATTTATTAATTTTAAGCAAAGAATAAAACAAGGAGATGAATACTTTCTCAAGGTATTTACACTATCATAGGGGATAGCCAGCAGAGAGATCAAATCACAGAGAGATTTCTCATATGTAATAAAGTCCTCTAAATGGTTCTCTTTGAATATGACACTATTTCTGCACTAAGCACTAAGTGAACATTACAGAGCCTCCTGAATAAAATTCAAAACTACTTCAAAATGTTTGACTTAAGAATCTATGAAGGCAGGAGCAGAGCCAAAATGGTGGAGAGAATACAGAAAGTTGCCTGAGATCTCCCCAGTTTGCCTTGGAAATAATGTTAAATCAAGTCTCTAAATGGATTGTAGAGTGACTGAACCCACAAAAAGAAGGAGTGAAACAGTCTTCCAGTTTAAGATAAGTTAGAAGGATTTCAGGAAAGATCTTTCTCACTTAAATAAAAGGAGGGTGCAGCACAGAGGAGACTATGTTCAGCCAAGCCAGTAGGAAATTTAGCCATAGTACACATCAGCAACTGAGGTCCCTTGGTCCTGGGTCAGCAGGCTAGATACATAGCAGGCCAGCTATGAGGCCTCCTGCCCCCCTTCATAAGGCAAACTGCTAGTCCCCAAATGCTGGAACAACAGCCACAACTAGGCCTGGACACCCTAGTGCATTGTACAAGCCTAAAGCACCAGAGGCCTTGAAGTAGAAGATCAGTAACTAGGCCCCTAGGTCTCAGTGCAAGAAGCTTGGAACAGAGTACCCAGTGCCCCAAGAGTAGATATAAGCTTTAAAAAGTGAGTAAAAAAAACAAAAAACCAAGAGCCTGACCATAGAAAGCTTCTATGGTGACAGAAAAGATCAAAACACAAACTTAGAAGAGGCCAACAATATCAAAATGCCTGCGTGTAAAGCCTCAAAGGAGAATTTAAATTGGTCTCATGCCAGAAAATTGTACTTGGAAGGGCTCAAAGGGGATTTTAAAAATCAAGTACGAGGTAGAAGAAAAATTGGGAAAAGACATGAGAATTATGAAAAAAAAACCATCAATGACTTGGGAAAGGAAGTTCAAAAACTGATTAAAGAAAACAACTCCTTACAAAAAGAATTGGCCAAATTGGAAAAAAAAAATCCACTGAATTAAATGACTCCTTTAAAAGTAGAATTGCTCAAATGGTAAAGGAGACACAAAAGCTAAATGAAGAAAATAATTGCTTAAAAATTGGAATTGGGGAAGTGTAACTAAAGACTCCATGGACCATCAATAACCAGGCAAACAATATTTTTTATAAATGAAAAAAAGATGACAATGTAAAATACCTCATTGCAAAAACAATTGACCTAGAAAATAGAACCAGAAAACATAATTTAAAAATTATTAGACTACTTGAAAGCCAGGATAAAAGAAAAAAAAGATTCTGGACATCATCTTTCACGAAATTATCAAGGAAACTGCCCTTAGATCCTAGAACCAGAGAGTAAAACACTCATTGAAAGAATCCACCAGAGGTGGCACAGTGCAGAGGGCACCAGCCCTGGAGCAAGGAGGAACTGAGTTCAAATATGGCCTCAGACACTTAACACTTACGAACTGTGTCCTTGGGCAAGTCACTTAACCCAATTGCCCTGCCTTCCCCCCTCCAAAAAAAAAAAAAAGAAAAAAAATAGAAAGAAAGAAATAATCTACCAATCACCTCCTGATAAAGATCCCAAAATGAAAACAACAGGGAATATTATAGCCAAATTGCAGAACTATTAGGTCAAGGAGAAAATACCACAAGCAGCCAGAAAGAAACAATTCAAGTATCAGTGAACCACAGTAAGGATTACACAGGATTTAGCAGCTTTTACATTAAATGACTGGTAGACTTGGAATATAATATTCCAGAAGGCAAAGGAGCTTGGATTACAACTAAGAATGAACTACCAAACAAAACTGAACATAATCTTTCAAAAGAAAAGATGGACATCCAAGGAAATAGGGGATTTACAAACTATCGATAAAAAGACCAGAGTTAAACAGAAAATTTGATCTTCAAATACAAGGCTCAAGAGGGGCATAAAAAAGTAAACAGGAAAGAAACAAAGCATGTTCTTCAATAAGATAAAATTGTTTACATCCCTACATGAGAAGATGATACTTGTAACTCTTGAGAACTGTATCTTTATTAAGGCAGTTAGAAGGAGTATACAAAGAAAGAGGGTGTGGTTCTATGTTGACTTTGATGTGATAATATTAAAAAAAACAAGGGGTTAAAAAAAGGATTGTACTGGGAGAAGAGGAAAGGAGGGGGATAGAATAGAGAAAATAACATCACATGAAGAGGCACAAAAGACCTATTACAGTAGAGAGAAAGAAGATAATTGGGTGAGCAATGTTTGAATTTTACTATCATAGTATTTGACTCAACGAAGGAGTAACATACATACTCACCAATGTATAAAATTTTATCTTATGCTACAGGGAAGTAGGAAAGGAAAGAGGAAACAAAATGAATGGGCTGATAGAAGTGAGGGAATATTGAGGGAGGTGGAGGTTAGAAGCAAAATACTGCTGAGGAGGGACATGGTGAAAGAAGGGGAAAAAGTACAAATGGGGCAAAAGTGGGATGGGGTAATATACAGTTGGTAATCATAACTATGAATGTGAATGGGATGAATTCTCCCATAAAATGGAAGAAGACAGCAGAGTAGATTAAAAACCAGAACCTTAAATGATATTGTTTGCAAGAAACACATTTGAAGCAAAGAGATACACATAGAGTAAAGGGAAAAAGATGGAGCAGAATATATTGTGCTATAGCTGAAGTACAAAAAAGCAGTAGTAATAATCCTGATCTCAGACAAAGCAAAAGCAAAAATAGATCTAATTAAATGAAGTAAGAAAGGAAACTACATTTTGAATAACTGCACCATATACAATGAAGTAATATCAATACTAAACATATATTTACCAACAGGTGTTGTATCTATATTCTTAGAGGGGAAGTTAGGTGAGTTACAGGAAGAAATAGACAGCAAAACTATACTAGTGGTGGACCTCAACCTCCCCCTCTCAAACTAATCTAACCATAAAATAACCAAGATAGAAGTTAAGAAGGTGAATAGGATTTTAGAAAAATTAGACATGATAGATATCTGGAGAAAATTGAACAGGGATAGAAAGAAATATGCCTTTTTCTCAGAAGTACATCATACCTACACAAAAATTGACCATGTACTAGAGCATAAAAACCTCACAATTCAATGCAGAAAGGCAGAAATATGAAGTGCATGCTTTACAGATCACGATGCAATAGAAATTAGATGTAATAATGGGTCATGGAAAGACAGGCTAAAATTAATTGGAAAATAAAAAATATAATCTTAAATAATGAGTGGATCAAACAACTATTCAGAAACAATTAATAACTTCATCAAAGAAAATGACCAGAATTAGAAAATATACCAAGATTTATAGGATACAGCAAAGCAGTTCTTAGGGAAAATTTAATATCTCTAAATGCTTACATGAATAAAAGAGAAAGAGGTCATGCAATTAAAGAGTTGGATATGCAACTAAAAAGGCTAGAAAAAAGAACAAATTAAAAGTCCCCAATTAAATAGTAAAATAGAAATTCTGAAAATCAAAGTAGAGATCAATAAAAGTAAAAGTAAGAAAACTATAGAATTAATAAAAATAACTGATTTAGAGACAAAAACAATAAAATAAAGTAACCTTTGGATAATTTAATTTAAAGGAGAGAAGAAAAGCGAATTACCAGTATAAAAAATGAAAAGGTTGAATTCCCCACCAGTGATGGGGAAATTGAAGCAATAATTAAAAACTATTTTGTCCAACTATATGCCAATAAATCTGACGATCTAACTGAAATATATGAATACTTACAAAAATATATATCACCCAGATTAAAAGAAGAAATAAAATACTCAAACAACTCCATTTTAGAAAAGTAAATTGAACAAGACATCAATGAACACCCTAAGAAAAAAATTTCCAGGGTCAGAGTTATTTACAAGTGAATTCTACCAAATATTCAAAGAACAATTAATAGCAATACTATATACACTTTTTAGGAAAATAGGTGAAGTAACAGTCCTATCAATTTTTTTTGACACATGTATGGTGCTGATACCTAAACTAGGAAGAATCAAAAGAGAGGAAGAAAATCATAGATCACTTTTCCTAATAAATATTGATGTAATAATTTTAAATAAAATGTTAATGGAGAGATTATAACAATTTGCCAAGAGGATAATATACAAAGATCATATGGGATTTATATCATGAATGCAAGGATGCTTAAATATTAGGAAAACTATCAGCATATTTGACCATACCAATAAAAAAACTACTGGAAAGCATAAGATTATCTCAATAAATCCTGGAAATCTTTTGCCATAATATAGCACCCATTACTATTTAAAAAAAACCACTAGAGAGCATAGGAATAAATGGAGTTTTCATTAACATGATAAGTAGTATCTATCTAAAACCATTAGCAAAAATGATATGTAATAAGTACAGCCTAAAAGCATTCCTAATAAGATGAAGGGTGAAACAAGGATGCCCATTATCACCAATATTATTCAATAATGTACTAGAAATGTTAGCTTTAGCAATAAGAGAAGAAAAAGAAATGGAAAGAATTAGAACAGACTAAGGAAACGTGGTCATCACTCTTTGTAGATGATGTGATGGTATACTTAGAAAATCCTAAAGCATTAAGTAAAAAAAAAAACTATATGAAACAATTAACAGCTTTAATAAAGTTGCAGGATATAAAGCAAACCCACATAAATAATTAGCATTTCTACATATTGCTGACAAAGCCCAATAGCAAGAGAAAAAAAGGAATTACATTTAAAATAATTGTGGACAAAATAAGATCTTTGGGAGTCTACCTGCCAAGATAAATCCAGGTTTTGATATGAATACAATTACAATACACTTTTCCCATAAATAAAATCAGATCTAAGCAACTGGAAAAACATCAGTTGTTCGTGGGAAGACTGAGCTAATACAATAAAAATGACAATTCTGCCCAAAGTAATTTATTTATTCAGTGCCATACCAATCAAACTTCCAAAAACTATATTATAGAGTAACAAAAAATTATAACATTCCTCTGGGAAAACAAAAAGTCAAGAATATCAAGGGAATTCATAAAAAAATTATGCAAAGGAAGCTGGCCTAGCTGTAGGAGATCCAAGAATAGATGATATAGCAGCAATAATCAAAACTATGTGGTAGAGGCTAAGAAATAGAGTAGTGGATCAATGGAATGGGTTAGGTACACAAGACACAGTAGTAAATGAATTTAGTAATCTAATGTTTAAAAAAAAAACAAAGACATAAACTTCTCGGATAAGAGCTCTTTCACAAAAACTGTTGGAGGAAAAATGGAAAATAGTATCACAGAAACTAGACATAGACCAATATCTCACACCATATACCAAAATAAGGTAAATATGGGTACATGATTAAGACATAAAGGTTAATGGCATAAGGAAATTAGGAGAGCAAGGAATAGTTTACCTGTGAGCTCTATGGAGAAGGGAAGAATTCATAACCAAACAAGAGATGGAGAAATTATGAAATCACATTATGAAATTCAAAATGGATGATTTTGATTGTATTAAATTAAAAAGGCTTTTGCATAAATAAAATGAAAGCAACCAAGATCAGAAGGAAAGCAGAAAGCTAGGAAACAATTTTTTTTAGCCAGTGTTTCTGATGAAGGCCTCATTTCTCAAATATATAGAGAACTGAGTCAAATTTATAAGAATACATCATTCCTCAGTTGATAAATGCTCAAAGGATATGAACACTATATTTTCAGATGAAGAAATTAAAGCTATCTATAGTCATATGAAAAAATGCCCTATATCACTATTGATTAAAAAAATGCAAATTAAAACAACTCAGAGGTACCACCTAAAACATATCAGATTGACTAATATGAAAGAAGAGGAAAATGATAAATATTAGAGAAGATGTGGGAAAATGGGAACATTATCACATTGTTGGCAGAGTTGTGAACTCATCCAACCATTCTGGATAGCAATTTGGAACTGTGCACAAAAGGCTATAAAATTACGTTTGGTCCAAGAACACCACTACTAGGTATCCCCAAAATATCAAAAGGTCAAAGGACCCACATGTACAAAAATATTATAGAAGCTCTTTTTGTGGTGGCCAAGAATTGGAAATTGAGTAAATATCCAGCAATTGGAGAATAACTGAATAAATGTTGGCATATGAATGTAATGGAATACTATTCTATAAAAAGTGACAAGAGAGGGGCAGGCAGGTGGCTCAGTGAGTAAGAGCACTAGCTCCAGTGTCAGGAGGACCTAGGGATCAAATCTGGTCTCGGCTACTCAGCACCACACCCAGAAATAACTGGCCGTGTAACCTTGAGCAAGTTACTTAACCCTGATTGCTTAAAAAAAAAAATAGTGGTGTGCTGGTAAATGTTTAGGGGAGGTTAGGTGGCGCAGTGAGTAAAGCACCAGCCCTGGAGTCGGGAGGACCTAAGTTCGATTCCGGCCTGAGATACTTAACACCCACACAAAAATACTAGCTGTGTAACCTTGGGCAAGTTACTTAACCCCAATTGCCCTCCAAAAGGCAAAAAAAAAGTGACAAGAGGGGGATTTCAGAAAAAACCTGAAAAAACATATAAACTGATGCTGAATGAAGTGAGTAGAACCAGAAGAACATTGTACACAGCAACAGCAACATTGGGCCATGATCAACTACAATAGATTTAGCTCTTCTCAACAATACAATGATCCAAGACATTTCCAAAAGATTTGTGATGAAAATGCTATCCACATCCAGAGAAAAAACTATGAGGTCTGAATGCAGATCAAAGTATACTAGTTTCATTTTTTAATTTTGTTTTTGTTTTTCTTTCTTGTGTTTTCCCCCTTTCGTTCTGATTATTCTTTCACAATATGACTAATGCAGAAATATGTTTAACATGATTGTACATGTATAACCTATATCAGATTGCTTTGCTGTCTCAGGGAGAGCAGAAGAGAAATTTGGAATTCAAAATCTTACAAAAATTAATGTTGGAGGGGCAGGTAGGTGGCACAGTGAATAGAGCACTGGCCTTGAAGTCAGGAGGAACTGAGTTCAAATCCAACCTCAGACACTTAACACAAAATCTAGCCATGTGACCTTGGACAAGTCATTTAACCTCAATTGCCCTACCTTTCCCTCTACAAAAAGCAAAACAAAAAAATGAATGGAAACTTTCTTTACCTGTAATGATCAAAATACAACAAAAGGAAAAAAAAATAATCCATGCAGTAAAAACAATGTGGATGATTAATGCTCATAGTCTGGATTATACTATGTAGTTTTGATGATATATAACAGTTTCTTTTTTTATTAGATTTCATGAGACTTTTAAGAACCTCAAAAAAAAAACCTTATTTACTCTAAATAGGATTTCCATCTCCCCAAAGCACCATGCACTGAAATAATAAATTCTGTACCAGAAAGCAAAAGACTATAGATCAATTTCCAGTGGGATCATGTAAAACTTTAGGCAAGTCAATTAATATCTCTGAGACTCCGCTACCACATCTAAAACTAAGATTCTGAATTAAAATGATCTATAATATCTTTTTTATTTCTAAGATTCATTTAATCTACAAGCTTCATGAGCCCCCTCAGGACAGGGCACATAATTGCCATTCAAATAAATAGATATTAAGCTATAGTAACTGATTTGCTTCTTTTATAAAACACACAGATATGCATACATATATGTATACATACATACATTTATATTTCACTTTGACTTAAGATTACCCATAGATACTTGGAAAAAATAAAAACACAAAATCAAGCTGCAATACATATGTTATTAAAATGCTTAAAAGCTACCTTTAGAAAATTATATTGTTTTCCATTAAACTAGTAATCCAGTAGTATAGTGTTATTTTAGCACCTCTAGTAAACTTATAGACTTAAGGGCCATGAATCTGAAAATGTTTTTCCATGCAAATTTAAGTTATCACAGATGGCATGAAACATTAAACATGAAAGGAAGTTAGATTTAAGATGAAGAAGTTGCTAATGTTGTTTAGAAAATTGAAAGGCGAATAAATGTGTATATGTACATATATCTGTATATTTTTGTGTGTATACACATAATAAATATGATTATGTATACAAACATATATATGTGCATATGTCTGTGTGTATATATGTGTATGTGCGAGTTTAAACTTTGTTTAGCAAGATTTCTCCCCCCCCCATCCCAACTCCTAAAGAAATCAATTTTGTCATCCACTCCACATGTGATATTTAAGTAGTGTTGCATATACTTAGGCATGTTGTCACTAGAGTATCCTTCCAGGTATTTC
The DNA here is from genome assembly GCF_028583685.1 of Petaurus breviceps papuanus. Taxonomy (NCBI): domain Eukaryota; kingdom Metazoa; phylum Chordata; class Mammalia; order Diprotodontia; family Petauridae; genus Petaurus; species Petaurus breviceps. The sequence continues at coordinate 27,935,125 of NW_027186372.1, forward strand.
TCTTCATAGTACTATGTCTACTGCATTTTCGACATGTACCGATAATGTGCATTTGTCTTATTTCAGTTTTAATACTACCACATTTATTAACAGAGATGACAGGAAAATCAACCTTATTTTAAAGGGCTGATACCTATCTTTATGCTATATAGTTACTGCTTTTGTTTATGCCCCAACTGATCTTTGCAAGGGATAAGAAAGATTTTGAGGCTGAGTGAGGAATATAATGTGAGTTCTAAAGATCATTGGTTTGGGACTCTCATTATGAAGATAAATGGATATGTGAAGGGTAGGATTGAGTTGTTAAGAGTGGGACAGAGTAAAACTCTTTAGTCTCAAGGTGCTTCTGTCGGGGGGGTAGGGAGAGAGGGAAAGGGAGAGGAAGAAGGAGGAGGAAGAGAAGGAGGAAACAAAGAAAGGAAGGAATGAAGGAAGAGAGAGAGAGAGAGAGAGAGAGAGAGAGAGAGAGAGAGAGAGAGAAGAAATAAAGCAGAAGACCGAAGATAATGGAAATGAGAGGAGAGGAAAGGAAAAAGAAAATGTCAATCCAATTTCAAGTCACCAACCTGAATAATACTCTAGGAAGAAGACAACATGAGAGGAGTCTCCATTAAGACCCTATCCCTAGCTTACTGCATTAGATCCTTCAGGGCATTTCCCCTTGGGTGAAAACTGGAACATTTTCTTTTGGTTGAACCGAGTTACCTCACTCCTAATGGAAGTGTTACTTCACTCTTTTTGTGTCTGGTATATATTCTACTATGTGTATTTTCCCTGATTTCTGTTTTCCTATTGACTTAGATATATGGTATCTGTCCTCTTTTTACTCATGGCTATTAATTGTTATCTCACAAAGACTAGACTTATGAAGCTAAGCTCTATCTGGTGGATCCAACCAAGCCAGAAAGTCTTTGAATACAGGCCCAGTGAAAGATTTTGTACTCAATGACTAGCCTAGCTAAGTTGGAAATGGTTCATCACCAGAAGATTGTTCACAAAATAGGGAATTTTGGCCATGGCAACTCATTAACATTGTGGTCCTCAAGCTTATAAAGGTCTGTATAGTATCTGACCTACATGCTCAAAGCAAATAGAGAAAAGGAGCTAAGAGAAAGAGGGGTGATAATTAAGGGAGATAGTGGTCAGAAGCAGTATTTCCTTAGAAGTGTGACAGAGTCATAATCCAAAGAGATGCATAGGCAAAGATATTGGAACAAATATAATAAAATTAAATTAAAAGGGATAAATTTAAATCTTCAACATGGATTGAAAGAATCAATTTCACATGTAGAATATGATAGAGATATGGCTAGATATCATTTGATAAGATTTGGCCCCAAGAATGAAACTCTTACACCCAATCTTTAAAGCTCCTCTCTTGCCTTCGATGTCCTAAATTTTACATCACATAACTTAAGTGCCACTCTATACTTTAAGACCTATGTTAACCTCACACTTTCAATTGCTAGTTTCTTCTTGAAATTACTTTGATCTTATTCATATCTGCAAAGAATGCATCTCCCAATAGATTGAAAGCTTCTCAAGGTGAGGACCTTTATAAAAAATATATTCTCAGCTTAACACAGTGGTGTGGAAAAAGTAAGCATTTAATAAATAATTATTAAATTAAAATTAACTAGGAAGACCATCATCCCATTGTATTCTGCCTGGGTCAAATAATATCTATTCCTCTCAGAGTAAATGTGTTTTCACATCTGAGCCACAGTTCTTGGCTCTATCTTTTAGGAAAGATGTTACGTAAGTTGTAGTGTCCAAAGAAGGGTAGTCAGAAAAGTGAGAGAACTGAAGAATATTCCATATAAGGATCATAGAAAGGAACTGGGAACATTTAACCTGCAGAAGAGAAAACAATGCAGATATGATTGCTGTCTCCTAGTATTTGAAGGGCTATCACCTAGAAAAGAGATTAGATTTTGTTTGGTACCAGAGAGTAGAGTTAGGCACGCATAATGGGCACTAAAATGCTTATATAATTTGACTTGATACAAATTTTATCTTGGTGTAAGGGGAAAAACTTCTCCCTTGCTGAAAGTAATCAAGTATAGACTGCCATGTTGTAGAGAGAGGATTGATATTCAAGTAGGAGGTGCACAATTAGATACATCCAAATGTGGAGTGGGCTGCCCTAGCACATAATGTGTATCCCTTATTAGAGATTTTTAGGGGAAGAAGCATAATGAATATTTATTGGGTATGTTATAGAGGGAATTCTTGTTCAGATATGAATGGGATTAAAGGACAGCTGTGATTTCTTTCAGCTAAGAGATTTTCAGAAAACATACCCATAGTAATGAGCCTCTGATTTCAATACCATTAACTCATCATGGATGGGATGCCTTCTCACAAGGCTGGTCAATACTCTCTCTAAAAATATATAGTATTGGGGCAGCCAGGTAGCAGAGCAAGTAAGAGCACTGGCCCCAGAGTTGGGATGACCTGGGATCGAATCTGGGCTCAGACACTTAGCACCCACCCAGAAACACCTGGCAGTGTAACCTTGAGCAAGTTACTTAACTCCAATTGCTTATATACATACATACACACACACACACACACACACACATATATATATATAGTATCAGTGTATCACAGAGAGTCCTAAGAAACTGATGACAGCTCCAGTGTAAAATAGCCAGTAGTGTCAAATTAGACATGAACCAAGTTTTTCTGGGCTCCAAGTTCAGCTCTCTAGCCATTACACAACACTATATCTCTTACAGAAAAATGGTTTGCAAATAATAAACAATGCATAAAGTCCAATTTTATGAATACTTCAGCGAATTAAATTGCCAGTTCAGGAAAATTGGTGCCATAAGGTTTTAAGGAACACACGATCTTCATTTTCCCCTCCAAATAAAAAAAAAGAAAAATAAAAACTACTAAAATGCCAAACAAGAGAATTAAAGTTTCTGCTTCAAAAAAGATGAACAAACAATAAATTTGTTAGAATATTATGACTCTTGTAACTATTATCAAAGTAATGGATGTTATATATACATTATGAAGGAAAGTCAAAATACTAGTAGTATAAGTAGCACAAAAATATCAATCATAGGCAAATAACATTGTAAAAGTTCAAACAAAGATTAACTTTGGATGAGAGAGAGGGAGAATGAAAGAGAATGGCAGAGGAAGGAGACAAAAATGGAGGGAGAAAATAGGAATTAAAGCATTGAAACAATGGAATCTAAGTTGAATTGAAAATAAGAATTCATTGGGGGATAAATAATGAAAATATATTTTTCTTAAATGACAGAATTATAGAATATGAAAGTTAGAAAGGACCTTAAACTCATGTAATTCAAGCCATACATGAACAAAAATATCCATAGAATTTTTTTTCTAGCAATTGAAGCAAAACCCACTTGTTTCTGATGCATCACATTTCATTTTGGGGCACTTCTTTTTTTTATTTATAAATAAAATTTCATTTTCCCCCAATTACATGAAAAAAATTAACATTGACTTTTTGTGAAATTTTGAATTCCAAATTCTCTCCCTCTCTTCCCTTCCCCCTCCCTGCAATGCTACATAATCTGATATAGGTTATGCATATGCAATCATGTAAAACATAAAGGGAAAAATACTATGCTTTGGTCTGGAGTCCTTTGGGATTCTCTTGGATCATTGTATTGATGAAACTAGCTGAATCATTTACAAATGATTTGTTCATTATACAAAATTGTTGTTACTGTGTACAGTCCTTTCCTGATTCTGCTCACTTCACCCTGCCTCAATTTACATAAATCTTGCCATGTTTTTCTGAACCCATCACTTTCATCATTTCTTATAACACAGTAGTACTCCCAACACAATCATATACTACAACTTGTTCAACCATTCCCCAACTGATGGGTATCCCTTCAATTTCCAATTCTTTTTGCCATCACAAAAAAAAGAACTACTATAAATACCTTTGTAAATAAATCTTTTTTTTTCTTTTTTAAAAATTTCTTTGGGACACAAACTTAGTAGTGGGATTGCTAGATCAAAGGGTATGCACTGTTTAAGAGTCCTTTGGTTATAGTTCCACATTGCTCTCTGCAATGGGGTACTGCTAATTTTTAAGTTTTGCCTCCACCCCTGATATTGACCTTACATATGTCCTTTCTGAAACTTCTATCCATCATTCCTAGTTCTTTCCTATGGAGCCAAGCAGAAAAGATCAAATGCCTCTTTCACCATGACAGACTTTCAAATATTTGTAAAGAGCTTTCATAACCCTCCTGAATCTTTTTATTTTCCTATAGGCTATTCCTTTTATCAGCCCTCATAAGGCAAATATCTGGGTACCTTCCCATTCTGGTAGAACTCCTCTGAATATGCCCTAGCTTAACGATATATCTTTAAAAAAAATATGTCATGTAGAACCAAACATAGTCCTTTTGATATTCTCTGACATTTGGGAACAGAACAATTACTTTCCCTCCCCACCCCCCAGTAGACATTATCCTACTCCCAATACAAATTAAAACTGTTTGGGCAATGGGAGGTGAAGGAATAGAGCTTCAAATAACAGTATTGACTCATATTGTATTTGCAGTCTAGTAAAATGCCTATTCTTTTTTTTCTAGATGCACAATATAAAGGCATTACTCACACATTTTACACTTACATAGTTTACCTCTTTCAACCAAATATAAGGCTTTAAATTGATCCAATTTATGGATTATAGGCCAACTTGATGATTGTTGTCGAAGTCTTAACTCCAAGTGACTCATAAAAAACAAACAAACAAAGCCACAGATGCCTCCATTGGAGTCCTGCCCTGCTGACATCAAAACCATGAATGATTGATTTTGGTGACTGGATATTCAATCAGTTTCAAATCCACCTGGTTATATAATGGTCTTGCTTACATCTCTGCATCTTTTATACAAGGATCTCATGACAGACTTTGTTTAGTGCTTAAACAAGTATTAATCAAACATGTGCAGACTTAATTCATGGACTATTTCACTTAAAGATAAATCACAAAAATCAAATTTTGAACATTACAATTTGAATAAAAATTAGATAATTTCTTAAAAGTAATAGTAGACTCTATTGTTTGAAATGATAAAGTACAGATTCATTTAGCAATGAAAGAAATTGTTAACATTTTTACGAGCTTTGTATTTGAAAAATAATTTAAATAAACAGGAAATGAAATAATTGACGTGGTAAATAAAATTAAGAGATTTTTGGAAGAATAAAAATATTGATAAATAAAAGCTAATTATAATTAAAGTTATGTATAAAAAAATTAAATAGCAAATTAGCATTGAAAAAGAAATGATAGTTGGGGCATGAAAGTCAAGACAATTTCACACCTATCCACATTGCTCTAAGCAATGAATCTGAGAACCTGCAAGAAAAGGATGAATATTCAGAAATAATAAAATATTATAAAATGCCTAAATTGAAAAACTTAGAAGGGAATACTCTAAATATTTCAATCTCAGAAAGAAACTCAGAAAATAATTGACATTTATACAGGGAATTCAGGAACTTTTAGTAAATTTACAACTTTATCCTGTATAATGTTTTAGTGCTTACTAAGTATATATACTTGCATACACATATATGCACATATGGGTGTATGTATATATAGGTACATAGATGCATGCATATGTGTATATATGTATATTTAATATCTTATTTGATTCATGCAAAAATATTTAGGACAAAAGTATAAATATTCCCATTTTCTTTTCTTTATTTTATTTTCTCAATTTTATCAAAAATTTTCAACATTGTTTTTCAAAAATTTTGAGTTTCAAATTCTCTCCTTTCATTACTTTCTTTCATGTCCTTGAGAGGGCAAGCAATTTGATATAGATTATACATGTGAAGTCATACAGAACATATTTCTATATTAGTCATATTGCAAAAGAAAGAGAGAGAGAAAGAGAGAGAAAGAAGGAAAGAAAGAAAAGAAAAGAAAGAGACTTATTTTTTTAAAGCATGCATTTATTTGCATCAAAACACCATTAATTCTTTCTCTGGAGGTGGCTAACATTCTTCATCAAAAGTCCTTTGGAATTGTCATGGATAATTGTATTGCTCAGAACAGTTAAATCATTCACAATTGACCATCATACAAGATTGCTGAATTGTTAAATGTTCTCCTGGTTCTATTCACTTCTCTCTGTATCAGTTTGTGTAAATCATTTCAGGTTTTACTGAAACTTTATTACTTATCATTTCTTATAGCACAATGATATTCCTTCACAATCATATACCACAACTCGTTCAATTATTCCCCAATTGGTGAGCAGCGCCTCAGTTTCCTATTCTTTGCCACTAGAAAAGAGCTGCTATAAATATTTCAGTGCATGGAAGTCTTTTTCCTTTTTCTTCAATCTCTTTAGGATAGAGACTTAGTTGTGATATTGCCAGGCCAAAGGACATGCACAACTTTGTAGTCCTTTGGGCATAATTCCAAATTATTCTCCAGAATGATTGGGTCAAATCACAACTTCACCAACAGCAAATTAGCATCCTAATTTTCCCAAATCCCCTTCAACATTTACCATTTCCCTTTTCTATCATATTAACAAATCTGATAGGTGTGAGGTGGTAGCATAGAGTTGTTTTAATTTGCATTTCTCTAATCAATATTGATTTAGAGCATTTTATATGATTGCAGATAGCTTTGATTTCTTCTGAAAATTGCCTGTTCATATTTCTTGACCGTTTATCAATTGGGGAATGACTCCTATTCTTATAAATTTCACTCATTTCTCTACATATTTGAGAAATAAGGTCTTTATCAGAGAAACTTGCTATAAAAACTATCCCCCAGTTTCTTTCTAAATCTGTCTGCATTAGTTTTGTTGGGGCAAAACCTCTTTAATTTGATGTAATCAAAATTACCCATTTTCCATCTAATAATGCACTCTCTCTTTGCTTCAGCCCTCTTGGGCAAACTTTGTAACTTCTTCTGTCACAGTGACCAGTGACAGAAGGTCTGGAGGCTGCCTCAGCATTCCAGTGTTTGAGAAATCATGTTTATGGCCAGTACACTATCTGTGCCCCTAAGTTATGAAGAGAATGGGCATCCTTAAGCATCTAGGCATTGAAGAATTTGGGAATGCAGTCAGTTCAGCATTGATACCCCAGGGAGAGATAAGGAACATTCTAAATTAATTCCAGTCCTGCCTCACTGAATGAAGAATTAATTCAACCAAAGCAGTGGTGTTGTTTGGGACATGAATTTGGAATGAATATCATATAAGAACTGACATAATTTAAGCATACCCTCCCCAGAGACTGAAGTCATATACAGAAAATATGGCAGCAAAGTATTGGGAGAACTGTTTGTATTTGTTCTTGCTATATTTTCAAAGTAAAAAAAGTCACTCAATGTTAAGTAATTAAATGGAACTAGAGGACTAATCACTGACCCTTCAATGATGGAGGACAGTAGGACACAGCTGGTTGAGCTCATGGCAATAGAAAAGAGACACTTTCCTCCACACTCTGGGTGTAACCTATAACCTGGAGGGAAAAATCAGAATATATTTGCAACAAATATAAGACAAAAGGCATAAATGAAACAATTCTTTTATCATGTATGTGTTTGTATTCCTAGCTTTAGAAAAGATTTTCAATAAAATATTCCATTAAATTTTTTTTTAAACTATGGAGTCACAAGGTTTGTGTTTTTTTTCCATTTGGACAATTTGGGAAAAATAACATTACAGGCATTCCATTTAAAAAATATAAAGAAGAGCTGATTGTAGCCTCTACTTCTAAATGTTATAATTTTAGCAAAGTTGGATGCAGAAATAAAACTTGAAACAAAAGCAAATTGAATTTATGATTTGGTCATCAAGTTCTTAAAAATTTCTTATTGAATGATTTTATAGATAGAACCCTCCAAACATATTAGCTATAAGAGGAACTTCCAAAAACCCCTACATTTCTTTAAAACATCATATCTCAGCACAAAAAGGAGGGACACAACTTAAGAAAAATATGATTTGTATATATCTCAATATTTGTATTTGTGATGTCAAATGTTCTATGTATGTATATATTTCTCTAAAGTTATCAAATTAATTTACATAGATTAACATTATATATCATAGCATTAGCTCTCTAAGGGACCCAAGGGTGCTACATGAAGAGTTTCAAAATAATTAAGGTAGGTAATAGAAATTAAGAAATGAATGAGTGGAATGATATACCTTGTAAATTGATAGCTCAAAAAATTTTAAGTTAAAATGTCAATAGTTTACAAATTAATTCATATATTGTAATATCAAAGGCTTTCTTCACAAAGTGATAGCTGTCAGGCTGGATTGAAACCCAACAGTCAGACAGCCCAAGCCGTGTCAAACTTGACAAAACAAGCTTGAGAGTTAGACTTTGAACCCAGGTTCTTTGTCTTCAGAGCATATGTTCTTCCCACTGTCCTTCACTACATTTTTTATGATCAGATAAAGCTATAAAAAAATTCACATGGAATGGCATGCTTAAGAATATGACTTGACTGTTGAATATCAGGAAGTTGCTTGAAACATAGAAAGGTTAAATGACTTTTCCCTTGGTCACAGAAATAGTAAGTGACTAGAAAAGAGAATTGGACCCATGTTGTCCTGATTACTAACCCACATAATATTTACTAAACCTATATCTATGCTTCTGACTTCCCAGACTTATCTACCTCCACTCCAACAACATTTTTACTTAGCAAGATACCTTTTCCCCTACTTCCTGCTTACCCTGGAAGGTCCTTCCAGCTCTGTAGCCCCACCTCTAGTGAGTAAGTTCCTCCTCAGAGTTTCCTTTTTAAGAAATCCCCAAGTTAGCTAAGCTCACCTCTCTCAAGCTCCTTTCCAGACTCCTTATTGATTTTTCCATTTGCTCAACTTTTTAGCTTCTTTGTGCAGTCATCCCCATTAGATTGTAAATTCCTTGAGGTCAGGGGTATGTTTACTGTTGTTTATATTTGCATTTCCTGCATTTAGCATTGTGCCCAAATGAAAGTACATACTTAATAAATGCTTTATTTATCTATCTTCAAATAAGCCAGAATATAAAAAAGATGAAAATTATAAAAGTACTAATAGATGGAAAGATATCCTTAAAGCAGCAATAATCAAAATAATCAGGTAGCAGATTAAAAATATAGAGAAAACCATATTAATTAAGCAACATAAACTATAGAATCATAGGACTTATCACTTATGGGTAAGTTGTATCTTTTCTAGCTTATATAACATATATATGTATATATATGTGTGTGTGTGTATGCATATATGCACACACATAGTATTTGATTTTTTAATGAGACCTATGATTTATTATAGGAAGCTTCTACACAAGGAACCTTCCTCTGCCAAATACAGGACAGCACTTTCTCTGCAACTAATAATCTTATAGAGTTGTCTAAGGAACTAAGTGTTTAAGTGATTTACCCAGGGACACATAGCCAATATGTGTCAGAAATGTGATTCAGACTCAGTTATCCAAAAATCAGAGATCAACTTTCTCTTTGAGATTATTGTTTTATGATGCTAAGGCTAAAGGAACCATCAGGGGATGAAAAAAAAATATGGATGAATTACAGTCTAGAACGATTTAATTTGGCCAGAAGACCGGGGTCCTAATTTTCATCCTGTCCTTAAATAAGAAAGTGAAGCACAGAGGATATTCATTGACCTTTAAGTCAGCTGGCACTTAGTCCTGCAACTATAAGGAAGTCACTTTATCTTATGCTCTAATTTTTCAACTGTAAAAAATTATTATAATACCTGTAGTATATATTTCACCAGACTGTTTGTGGTAAAGCTCAAAAGTGGGGAATGCAAGTAAAACACATTATAAACATTGGAGGACTATATAAAGTCAGCTATTTATTAACATCATCATCATCATCATTAATCACTACTAGTTTTTTAATTTGCTTTTAGTTTTCAACATTCACTTTTAAAAGATTTTGAGTTCTAAACTTTCTTCCCCTCCCTCTGTACTACCATCCCTAAGACAGCATGCAATATGATATAGGCTATACATGTACAGTGATATGAAACCTATTACCATATTAGTCATGTTATAAAGAATTGGAAACAACAGGAAAAATCACAATAAAGAAAAAAACAACAAAAAAGAGAAAATATGATTCAATCTGCATTGAGACACCATAGTTCTTTTTCTGGATGTGGATATCATTTTCCATCATGAGTTTTTTGGAATAGACTTAGATCTTTATATTGCCGAAAGGAGTTAAGTCTATCAGAGTTGGTTATGACACAATTGCCCTATTACTGTGTACAATGTTTTGCGCACTTCACACAGCATAAGTTCATGTAAGTCATTCCAGGGTTTTCTGAAGTCCACCTGCTTATCATTTCACATGGAAGAGTGAGATTCCATTACATGAATATACCACAACTTCTTCAGCCATTCCCCAATTGATGGGCATCCTTTCAATTTCCAATTTGCCACCACAAAAAGAGCTGCTATAAATATTTTTGTTCGTGTAGGTTCTTTTCCAGTTTTTACGATCTCTTTGGAATATGGATCTAGTAGTGATGTTGCTAGGTGAAAGGGTATGTACAGTTTTATAGCTCTTTGGCATAGTTCCAAATTGCTCTCCAGAATGTTTGGATCAGTTTACAATTCTACCACTAATGCATTAGTGTTCCACTTTTCCCACAGCTCTGCCATTTTCATTTTCCTCTTTTGTCATGTTAGACAATTTGATAAGCATGAGGTAGTACCTCAGCATTATTTTGATTTGCATGTCTCTAATAAATAATGACAGAGCATTTTATATGACTATAGATAACATCAATATCTTCATCTGACAACTCCCAGTTCATATACTTTGAGCATTTATCAATTGGGGAATGACTTGTATTCGTATAAATTTGACTCAGTTCTCTCTATATTTGAGAAATGAAAACTTTATCAGAGACACTGACTGTAAAAATTGTTTCCCAGCTTCCTGCTTCCCTTCTAATCTTACTTGCATTGACTTTGTTTACACATAAGCTTTTTAATTTAATAAAATCAAAACTATCCATTTTGTATTTCATAATGTTCTTTATCTTTTCTTTGATTATAATTTCTTCCCTTCTCCATAGATCTGACAGGTGAACTATTCCCTGCTCTTCTAATTTGCTTATGGTATCACCCTTTATATCTAAATCATCTACCCATTTTGACCTTATGTTAGTATATAGTATAAGGTTGTGGTTTTTGCCTAGTTTCTGGCATACTTTTTCCAGTTTCCTCAACAGTCTTATTAAATAATAAGCTCTTATCTCAGAAGCTGGAGTCTTTGGGTTTGTCATTTAAATTAATATAGTCATTGACTACTGTGTCTTGTGTACCTAATCTGTTTCACTGTTACTCCACTCTATTCCTCAGTCATGAACAAAAACTTTGATGATTGCTGCTTTTTAATATAGTTTTAGATCTGGTACAGTCAGGCACTTTCCTTTGCCTTTCTTTTCATTACTTCCCTTCATATTTTTTGACATTTTGTTCTCTCAGAAGACATTTTGTCATTATTTTTTCTAGCTCCATAATTTTTTTTGGTAGTTTGATTGGTAGGCTCTAAATAACTAAATTAGTTTAGGTAGAATTGTCATTTTTATTATATTAGTTCAGTCTACCCATGAGCAACTATATTTTTCCAATCACTTATATTTAACCTTATGTGTATTAAAAGTATTTTGTATTTCTGTACATAAAGTTATTGGGTTTGTCTTTGCAGGTAGATACCCAAATATTTTATGTTGTCTGCAGTTGCTTTAAATGAAATTTCTTTTTCTCTCTCTTGCTCTTGGGTTTTGTTGGAAATATATATATATAAATGCTCATGATTTCTGTGAGTGTATTTTATATCATGTAAATTTGCTAAAGTTGTTAATTATTTCAATTAGCTTATTACTTGATTCTCTAGGATTATCTAAGTATACCATCATATTATCCCCAAAGAGTGATAATTTTGTTTCTTCTTTGTTTATTCTAATTCCTTCAATTTCTTTTTCTTTTTTTTTATTGCTTAAGCTAACAGCTCTAGTACAATACTGCATAACAATGGTGATAATGGACACCTTTGTTTCACCATGATATAGAGATGCTTTCTAGATTATCCCATTACATATAATGCTTACTGATATTTTTAGATAGATTCTAGTTATCATTTTAAGGAAAACTCCATTTATTCCTACATTCTCTAGTGTTTTTAATAGGAATAGGTGTTTTATTTTGCAAAAAGCTTTTTCTATGTCTGTTGAGATAATCATATGATTTCTGTTAATTTTGTTATTGATATGCTCATTTTGCTCATAGTTCTCCTAATATTGAACCAGTCCTGCATTCCTTGTATAAATCCTACCTGGTCATAGGGAATTATCCTCATGACAAATTTCTTTAATCTCTTTACTAACATTTTATTTAATATATATATATATTCATTAGGAAAATTGGTCTATAATTTTCTCTCTCTATTTTGCTTCTTCCATATTTGTATCATAGAAAGAATTCAGTAGGACTCCTCTATCTATTTTTCCAAATCATTTATATAGTATTGGAACTAATTGTGCTTTAAATGTTTGATAGAATTCACTGATCCATTGGGCCCTGGAAATTTTTTCTTAGGGAGTTCATTGGTAGATTGTTCAATGTCTTTTTCTGAAATGGGGCTAAGGATTTTATTTCCTCTTCTCTTAAACTGTGCAATTTATGTTTTTGTAAGTATTCATCCCTTTCACTTAGATTGTCAGATTTATTGACATAGAGTTGGGCAAAATAACTCCTAAAAATTGTTATAACTTCCTCTTCATTGGTACTGAATTCACCCTATTTTATTTTTGATACTGTTGATTTCATTTTCTTCTTTCATTTTTTTAGTCAAAATAACCAAAGATTTCTCTATATCATTGCCTTTTTCATAAAAAAAAAACAGTTCTTAGTTTTATTTAATAGTACAATAGTTTCCTTAATTTCAGTTTTATTCACCTCTCCTTTGGTTTTCAGAATTTCTATTTTGATATTTAATTGAGGATTTTTAATTTGTTTGTTTTCTAGCTTTTTTAATATGTATATCTGATTCATTGCTATCCTCTTTCTCTATTTTATTCATGTAAACATTTAGAGATAAAAAATTTTCCCTAAGAATAACTTTGGCTACATCCCATAAGTTTTGATATTTTGTCTCATTGACATTCTCTTGGATGAAGTTATTGTTTCTGTGATTTGTTGTTTGACCCACTCATTCTTTAGGGTTAGGATATTTAGTTTCCAATTAATCTTTAGTCTATCTTTCCATAGCCCTTTATTACATATAATTTTTATGCATCATGATCTGAAAAGAATGCATTTAATATTTCTGCCTTTTTGCCCTGGATCATGAGGTTTTTATGCCCTAGTACATGCAATTTTTTGAGTAGGTACCATGTACACTGAGAAAAAAAGCTATTTTCCTTTCTTTCCTCATTCAATTTTCTCTAAACATCTACCATATCTAACTTTTCTAAAATTCTATTCAACTCTTTAACTTTTGTATTGTTTATTTTGTGATTAGATTAATCAAATTCTGAGAGGTGGAGGTCCCCCACTAAAATAGTTTTGATGTCTACTTCTTGTAACTCATTTAATTTCTCCTCAAAGAATCTGGATGTTATACCACTTGGTGCATATTTATTTAGAATTGATATAACTTTATTGTAATTTTAGCAAGATGTAATTTCATTCATTATCTCTTTTAATTAGATCTATTTTTGCTTTTGCTTCATCTGAGATCAGGATTGCTATGCCTACTTTTTCTACTTGAGCTGAAACATGATATATTTGGCTCCAGCCTTTTACCTTTACTCTGTGTGCATCTCTATTCTTCCAACATGTTTCCTGTAAACAACATGCTGTAGGATTATGGTTTTCAATCCATTTGCTATCCACTTTCATTTTATAGAAGAGTTCATCTCATTCACATTCACAGTTATGATTACTAAATGTGTCTTTCTCTCCATACTATAATCCCCACCCCATTTATGATTTTCTTTCTCCTTTTTTTCCCTTTCCCTCCTCACAAGTGTTTTGCTTCTGACTTCCACCTCCCTCAGTCAGCCCTCTTGTCCATCAGCCCACCTCCCTTTTCTTTCCCTTTTCCTCTACTATTTCTTCTGTCCAGTCTGCCCTCTCTTCTGTCTACTGTCCTCCCTCTTTTCCCCTTATCTCTCCTACTTCCCATAGTGTAAGACCAATATCTGTGCCCAAATGAGTTTGTATGTTATTCCATTTTTGAACCAAATCTGGTGAGAGTAAGGTTCAAACAATGCTCACCACCCTCTTTTTTTCCTTCCTTTGTTCCATTTCATGTAATGTAATTTACCCTTTTCTATCTTCTCCTTTCCTCTTCTCCCAGTGCAAATCTTTTTTTTCCTCCACCTTTTATTTATTTTTATCATCATATCAAGGTCATCTTATAACCATGCCCTCTATCTATTTATAACCCTTCAAAATGTCATAATGACAGAGTTCTCAAGAGTTACAAGTATCATCTTCCCATGTAGGGATATAAACAATTTACTCTTATTGAATAACTTTTTTTTTACTCTTTCTTGTTTTAGGCATCTCTTGGGTCTTGTATTTGATGATTGAATTTTCTATTGAGCTGTGATTTTTAATTAAGAGAATGTGGAAGTTCCCCATTACATTGAATGTCCGTCTCCTCCCCTGAAAGATTATGCTCAATTGAAGCACTTTTCCCATTAGGAATGTCATATTCCATGACTTGAATCCTTTAATGTACAACTTAATGTGTAGGGCCTGTGTAATCCTGACTGTGGTTTCATAATATTTAATTTATTTCTTTTTGGGCAGATCCAAGATGGTGACATAGAAGCATGGAGGCTCCATGAGCTCCCTTCATTACCACCTCAAATAGCTAGAAAATATGGCTCTAAACAAATTTTAGAGCTACAACACCCACAAAGTAACAGAGAGAAACAAACCTCCCACTGAAGGTAGCCTGGAAGGCAGACAGGTAGGGTTCATCATGGCACACTGGGAGTCAAGCCACACCCTGGGTAAGACAGAGGTTTTAGCCTCAGGGCACCCCAACCAGCCTTGGCTGGAGGGATGTCAGGATAGTGGATCACCAGCAGTTGTGGTGGTTTCTAGAATTATCAACCCATAAATGCCAAAGAAAAAGTGAGAGGTCAGTGTAGAACTCTGTTGGAACTAGGAGGTGGTGGGGAGAGACAGAGAAACAGGTCTGGCCCCTGCCCCCAGAGCTAGAAGCAGCTGAGGCATGGAAACAGTGCAGCTGCTTCCACATGGGGCTTCAGAGCTCCTGGCCTGCAGATCATAGGGGGGCCATTCTGAGGGGAAATCACTCTTATTTTAACCTGCCTGGATCTGTATCATAGTGTTGGGTAGTGTTCTTGAGGTGTGTGACCAGGTGCTGGAGCCTGTGGAGGCTTCAGAGAGGGTACCTAACTAATAGCTCCCGCAGCTGAGAAAATCCCAGTAATTTGGGCCAAAGGTCTCCTCTCTGGAAGCAGAGATCTACTGTGACAAAGAGCTCAAAACTCAAGTAATTGAGGGGTAAAATGAGCAAGCAAAGGAAGCAAAGCAAGCATAGCAATCCAACTTTTAATTCCTTACTTGGGGATCAAAGCATGGAATAGGAGGAAGGCAATGAAGTCAGAACTCCTGCAACAAAAGTTTCCAAGAAAAATATGAATTGGTTACAGGCCATAGAGGAGCTCAAGAAGGATTCTGAAAATCATGTAAGGGAAGTGGAGGAAAAATTGGTTATATAAATGAGAATGATGCAAAAAAATCATGAAAAGAGGGTCAACAACCTGACTGAAGAAAATAACAGCTTGAAAAAAAAGATTAACTCAAATGGAAAAAGAGGTCCAAAAAGCCAATGAGGAGAAGAATGCCTTAAAAAGCCAAATTTATCAGATGGAAAAAGAATTTCAAAAGCTCACTGAAGAGAATAATTACTTCAGCATTACATTGGAGCAAATGGAAGCAAACGACATTATGAGAAATCAAGATATTATTAAACAGACCCAAACAAAGGAAAAAATAGAAGGCAATATGAAATATCTCATTGGAAAAACAACTGACATGGAAAATAGATCAAGGAGAGATAATTTAAAAGTTACTGAATTATCTGAAAGCTATGAACAAAAAAAGAACCGAGAAATCATCTTTCAAGAAATTCTCAAGGAAAATTGCCCTGATATTTTAGAAGCATAGGGCAAAATAGAGGTTGAAAGAAATCACCGATCACGTCTTGAAAAAGATCCTAGGGGTGTCTAGGTGGTGCAGTAACTAGAACACTGGCCCTGTAGTCAGGAGGACCTGAATTCAAATCTGACTTCAGACACTTAACATAAAACTAGCCATGTGATCTTGGGCAAGTCACTTAACCCCAATTGCCCTACCTTCCCCCCTGGAAAAAAAACAAAAAGAAAAAGATCCCCAAAAGAAAACTCCAAGGAATATTATAGCCAGCTTCTGGAGTTCCTAGATCAAGGAGAAAATATAAAAGCAGCCAAGAAGAAACAATTTGAATATTGTGGAAACACAATCAGGATAACACAAGATCTAGCAGCCTCTACATTAAGTGATTGAGGGATTGGAATATGATATTCTGGAGATCAAAGGAACTGGGATTAAAACCAAGAATCACCTACCCAGTAAAACTGAGTATCACGTTTCAGGGTAAAATACGGTAATTCAATGAAATAGGGGACTTTTAAACATTCTTGATGAAAAAGCCAGAGTTGAATAGAAAATTTGATATTTAGCTACAAGAAGCAAGAAAAGCACGAGAAGATAAACAGGGAAAAGAAATCACATCAACTTATCAAAGTTGAACTATTTACATTCCTACGTGGAAAAAATTTAATTGTAACTTATGAAACTTTTATTAGTATGAGGGTAGTTCAAAGGAATATAAATGTATTTGTGTGTGTATATATATATGTGTGTGTGTGTGTATAGGAGGGTATATGTGCATATAAATTCATATGTGAGTGTGTACACATATGTGTACAGGTATACATAGACAGAAGGCACAAGATCAATTGGATAGGAAAGGATGATATTTAAAAGGTGAAATTGGGAAGTGAGAGAGGAATATAATGAGAGGAGATGGGGAGAGACAGAATGGGGCAAATTGTCTCATATAAAAGAGGCAAGGAAAAACTGTTATAATGGAAGGGAAGAACAGGAAGGCAAAAGGGAATGGGTCAACATTACTCTCTTTGAATTTGGCTTAGGGAGGGAATGACATACACACTAAATTGAGTATCTTGCCCCACAGGAGAGTAGGGGTGAAGGGGATGAGAGGGGGAGGATGGAGGGGTGGGCAGGTTGGTGGGGAGGGTAGTTAGAAGCACACACTTATTAAAATGGAAAGGGTCCAAGTAGAGAATAGAACTATTGGGGGGGGGGTGGGATAGGATGGAGGGAAATATGGTCAGTCTTTTACAATATATCCACTATGGAAATGTTTTGCATAACTATACATGTACAATCTATATTGAATATTTTATCTTCCCAGTAAGGTTGGATGACAAGGGAGGGAGGAAAAGAATTTAGAATTCAAAGTTGTAAAATCAAATATTTAAAAAATATATCATCATCATCCTCATCTTCCTCATCCTTCCCCTCCTCATGATCATTATCTACATGTAACTGGGAAATAAGACGCACTGGGGTATGGAGATCCATCTTGCCCTACTGGAAAGTCAGAGGGGAGATGGGGGATGGTATAGAAGAGAGTAGATTGGGGGAGGGTGTATACAGTGGGATCGCCATTTTGGGATGGTGGTTAGGGGAAAGATGAGGAGAAAATTTGTAATTCAAAATATTGTGGAAATAAATGAATAATGTAAACTAAAAATAAACATAAAATTTGAAATCTGAAAAAAATTGTTTCTTTCTGGCTGTTTGTATTTTCTCCTTGATTCAATAATTCTAAAATTTGGCTACAATATTTCTTGTAATTTTTATTTTTGGATTTCTTACCAGAGGTGAGTATCAGATTCTTTCAATGAGTATTTTACCCTCTTTTTTCTAGACCTCAGGGCAGTTTTCTTTAATAATTTCTTGAAAGATGATGTCCAGGCTCTTTTTTTTTTTATAGTAGCTTTTAGGTAGACCAATAATTCTTATATTATCTTTACTGGATTTCTTTTTCAGTTTAGCCTTTTTTTTCCGGTAAGATATTTTTCATTTCCTTCTTTTTTTTCATTTTTTACAATTTTGTTTGATTCTTGATGGTTCACAGAGTCATTGTCCAATAGCAATTTTTAAGCAATTATTTTCTTCATTTAGCTTTTGTATTTCCTTTTTTATTTAGTAAAATTTACTTGCAAAGAAATTGTTTTCTTAAGTGGATTTTTTTTTTCCCATTTGGCCTATTCTATTTTTAAGGAGTTGGGTTTTTTGGTCAATTTTTGTGCTTCCTTTCCCAAGCTGTTGACTCTTTCTTCACAATTCTGCATGATTCTCATTTCTTTTTCCAACTTTTTTTCGACCTCTCTTGCTTGATTTTTAAAGTCCTTTTTTGAGCACTTCCAAGTGGAATTTTTGGGCATGAGACCAATTCATATTCCTCTTTGAGGCTTCACATGTAGGCATTTTGATATGGTTGTCCTCTTCTGAGGTTGTGTTTTGATCTTTTCTGTCACCATAGAAGCTTGATCTTCCCTGTCTTCACAACAATTCTATATGGTCAGTGTTCTTTTCTGCTTCTCACTCATGATGTTTGCCTATTTTCTGAATTTTAAAGTTGAGATCTCCTGCTGGAGCACAGGGTGCACTGGCTCAAGCTCATTGTGCTGGGGGTCAAGTGCCTCGTCACTGACTTTGTGTGCTGGAGTTTCAGATGCTGGCAGTTAGAGGCTCTAGGGGTCTGGCAGCTTAGTGCTGAGCTGAGGTCCTGGTGGTATCTGGCACATGCTGAGACCAGGTGGGGTTTTACTACATTTCACTGGGGCTGCTCTGGAGCAAGTGACGCTCCATCCACTGGAAGAGGCCTATCTACCCAGGGCTATATTGAAACACAAGGAGGTGTGACTGCTGGAGGATATTTACTCATCCAGGACTGTGTCTAAGCACATGGAAGTCTACTATTGGTGGATACCTGTCCACCCTGTGCTATGCTGGTAGTTCTCCAACCTGGAATCTTCTGGATCCCCTGGCTATGCTAAGGCACATGCCAGGGGGTGGGTCCAAGTGTTGGTGTATGCCTGCTCTACCACCCTGGGGTTCAAGATCTCCCACTGGATTGCTGAGGTGGCATTTGTCATTGCATTGTTAGGACACTTCCTGTCCTTGAATGTGCTCCCTTTTTAATTCAGTGAAATAAACCTTTCTTTTTTTTTTTTTAGAAATTATTTATGTATTTTTAGTTTTCAACATTCATTTACACAAGATTTTGAATTCAAAGTTTTCTTCCCATCTCTCCCCTATTCCCATCCCAAGATGGTAAACATACTGATAACCTCTTCCCCAATCTGCCCTCTCTCATAACCCTCCATATTCCCCCCTTCCCTCTTACTTTCTTGTAGGACAAGATGGAGTTCTATACCCTATTGCCTGTGTATCTTATTTACCAGTTGTATGTAAAAACAATTTTTTTAACTTTTGTTTTTAAAACATTGGGTTCCAGAATCTCTCCCCTCTTCCCTCATTACCCACCCCCATTGAGAAGACAAACAATACAATATAGGTCATGCATGTGTAGTTATGAAAAACATTTCTGCAACTATCTTAATACTGAGAAGTCTCATGAGTTATAAATATTGTCTTTCCATGTAGGGAATGTAAAATACCAACAGGAACTCAGCTCAGAACTAAGCTGCCAGACCCCTAGAGCCTCTAACTGCTAGCATCTGAAACTCCAGCACACAAAGCTTTTGACCAGACCCTTGACCTCCCACACAAGGAGCTTGGGCCAGTGCACCCTGTGCTCCAGCAAGAGATCTCAACTTTAAAATTCAGGAAATAGGCAAACATCATGAGTGAGAAGCAGAAAAGAACACTGACCATATAGAATTATTATGGTGACATGGAAGATCAAGCTTCTATGATGACAGAAAAGATCAAAACACAAACTCAGAAGAGGACGACCATGTCAAAATGCCTACATGTGAAGCCTCAAAGGGAAGATAAATTGGTCTCATGCCCAAAAATTCCACTTGGAAGTGCTCAAAAAAGGACTTTAAAAATCAACAAGAAAGATAAAAAAAATTGGAAAAAGAAATGAGAGTCATGCAGGACAATTATGAAGAAAGAGTCAACAGCTTGGGAAAGGAAGCACAAAAATTGACCACAAAACCCAACTCCTTAAGTGAAATATTGTGAAAGACTAACTATATTTCCCTCCATCCTACCCCCCCATTTTTTCTGTTTTCTCCTTTGACCCTGTCCCTTTTCAAAAGTATTTGCTTCTGACTGCCCCCTCCCCTAATCTGACTTCCTTTTTAACATATGGACACACACACATACACATATATACACACACACATAAATATGTGTGTATGTGTTCTCTTCAACTATCCTAATACTGAGAAAAGTCTCGTGAGTTATAAATATCATCTTTCCATGTAAGAAATGTAAACAGTTCAGCTTTAATAAGTTCCTTATGGTTTCTCTTTCTTGTTCATCTTTTCATGCTTCTCTTTATTCTTGTATTTGAAAGTGAAATTTTCTGTTCAGCTCTGGTCTTTTCATCAAGAATCCTTGAAAGTCCTCTATTTCATTGAATATCCATATTTTCCCCTGAAGGATTATATTCAGTTTTTCTGGGTAGGTGGTTCTTGGTTTTAATCCTAGCTCCTTTGGCCTCTGGAATATCATTTTCCAAGCCCTATAATCCCTTAAGGTAGAAGCTGCAAAATCTTGTGATATCCTGATTGTGTTTCCACAATACTCAGTTTTATCTTCCTGATTGCTTGTGATATTTTCTCCCTGACCTGGGAACTCTGGAATTTGGCTATAATATTCTTAGGAGTTTTCTTTTTGGGATCTTTTTCAAGAGGGGATCAGTGGATTATTTCAATTTCTATTTTACCCACTGGTTCCACAATATCAGGGCAGTTTTCCCTGGGAATTTCTTGAAGAAAATGTCTTTTTGATCATGGCTTTCTGGTAGTACAATAATTTTTAAATCATCTCTCCTGGATCTATTTTCCAGATCAGTTTTTTTTTTCAATGAGATATTTTATATTATTGTCTATTTTTTTCACTTGAATCTCTTTCATAATATCTTGATTTGTCATAAAATCATTAGCTTTCATTTGCTCCATTCCAATTATGAATGGATTATTTTCTTCAGAGAGCTTTTGAACTTCCTTTTCCATCTGGCCAAGGCTGCTTTTTAAGGCATTCTTCTCCTCATTGGTTTTTGGACCTCTTTTGCCATTTGAGTTAGTCTATTTTTAAGGTGTTATTTTATTTATTATTTTTTTTGGACTCCTTCAGCAAGTTGATTTGTTTTTCATGCTTTTCTTGCATCATTTTCATTTCTCTTCCCAATTTTTTCTCTACTTCTCTTACTTGATTTCAAAATCATTCTTGAGCTCCACCATGGCCTGAAACCAAGTCATATTTTTCTTGGAGGATTTTGATACAGGAATTTTGACTTTGTTGTCTTCTTCTGGTTCTATATTTTTATATTCTCTGTCAAAAATAAATTATTTTGCAAAATTTGGACTCACTCAAAAGGCTATACACAAGGACCTTGAAGGCCAGGTGCGACCTAGAGGTCCCAGGTTCCCCACTCCTCTACTAGATGGTGTCTGTATCTAGTTTTAAATCTAAGATCCTTGAAAGAGTGTTGGGAAAATTAGTAACAATATGTATCCACTAACATATACTACAATAAGTTTCAATTGGCTTCATGATCTAATTAAAATTTTGGAAGAAAAAGAAATAGCATGTTTTAGTCGATTGGGGAAACAAGAAAAAAATGGCTAATGATAATTTTCTTTTACACAAACTTTGATGGGTTTTTTTGTTATTTTGTATAAAAATCAGTTTATTTTTTAAAAATGTAAAAATTGGAAAGACATATTTGGGATAAATATATCTGACAAAAAATTGACATTGGGAATTTATGTGGAACCAATAAGTAGTTGTGAAAAAATATTCTTTCACCAATTAAATCTCATAAGATATGAATAGAAAGTTTTTGAAGGAGGAACTACTTGAAAAGTTATTAAAATTCTATAATAATCAGAGGAAATATAAATTAAAACCATTTAAAATACCTTTTTATACCCATCAAATTGGCAAAAAATAGCTTAAAAATTTATCAAAACTCAATATTGGTAGAGCACTCAATTATATTGTTGGTAGGAGTATAGATTACTCTCCAAATAGCTTATACAAATCTGGCAATGGGAGATAATAGTCAGAAAAATAAATTGTATCCTTTTCCCATAAATTTAATTTGATCTCTACTGTCCTTAACATAGTATTAAATATCATAAAGGACTTACATATACAGAATTATGTGTAGTGATTTTAATTGTACTGGGAAAAACTAGAAATAACCTATATGTACAATAACTGGTGAATGCTTGAATAAGTCATGTTGTGTTAATATATAATAGATAGTTTCTTCATATGCAAAAGCAATAGGAATTGTCATTTCATGGGATCATTGGTCATCCTGCATTTCAATGTTCATCACAGGCATTTGCCAAAAGACCACTAGGAATATAATTGCAGGTTAAGTATCTAGATATGAAGAAGATGAGGACGTAGAAAAAATCACAATATTATCATGAACAATTTTTTTTTCATAAAATAGCACAGAAATATATATGACAAGCAATGGATAGTACAAAATTTACATTGATTATACGTACATATCTATCTATCTATACGTGTGTGTGTTTGTGTGTGGATGTGTGTGTGTGACTTAATGGACACCAAATGACTGATAAAGAATGTGGGAATTATTTCTGAGTCAGTTGTCTTAGTATGGTCAGATCATAAGTTTTGTAGAGCAAAAATCAAATTTAATAAAAAAATTAGAATAAATATAAGGAGGTATGGGAGAAGAGAAATATTAAACTGCACTGTTTAGACATAACTTTGATGCTAGAAAATGGGAAATATATAAAAGAACAAGATCAACAAAGGTTGTAAGTATGTCATCGTTGTAAGGTACCAATATCAATATGAACATGGATTCATTTGCATAGGAAATGCTGTTAATGGAATGAAAACCTAGATTATTAAAACAACCAATTTGAATAAGCAAAGAAATATTGAAAGATATATTACATGAACTATTTGAAGACTTTTAGATGCTATCTAGTCCCTAACTTCAAAAAGCTAAGGTCAGGAGAATAAGACAATACATGTCAAATACAACCATATTTGAAAGAAAATAGTACAGACAATTGAACTTTATAAATGCACTAGGGCCTAGAATATTTACTCATTCACAATTGACTAACTAGATAAAGTAAAGTGTGTGTTATCATAGAGATATGTCTAAGAGAAAATTATAATAAGCAGAAGAGAAAGGGTAAGACTTTTCACCTTCATCTTACACTAAAAGGTACAGACTTTGTGATCTATAGAATCTCACTGTTCTGGCCTCAGGAATTCAGGAACTGGGTAATGAATCAACAGAGCTATGAAATATGCCATGGAGGAAAAAAAGAAGTGTCCCTATAATAACCTCTATTCGTTGAATGGAAAGACTCAGTCAAACAATAGTAGAAAAAGAAAAGACTATATCATGAAATAATCACTTACATTCAATGTAACCTATGCCTTAGATCACACTATATAGATAGCACTATCTATCATATCATCATCATCATCACCATCACTACCATTATGCACTCTCCAAAGCAATATATAATGAATTATAATCCCTTTATTTGGATAAATTGTATAAGACAAAATATGATTATCTCTTATCTTTGCTTTCTATATACTAGTATACATTATCTGCCAAGGGTATACTAGGACACAACTCATGACTTTATTCCCCTACACAGTCTCTCACCCATCAGTGCTCAGTGCTTCCCAGTTATGTTCTTATCCTGGCATTAAACAACACACTCATTTGGTTCCTCCCTGTACTCCCCCACATTCTGAATCCCCACATTCTGAATTATTTTCACTCATATTATCCAAGGGCCTTCTATCAAGTTTTCCTTATATTTTTCTCAAATTAACTTGTTCCTTTCCTAAAGACACTAGCTCTCTGGACATATGCTTTCTCTCACCAATCTCAGGTATGTATTCCCACACTCTACTCCCCGAGCCCAGAACTTTCCTCCTATTGCCCACAATGTAATCCTTATAGGGTATGGTGTACCTATGGCCCTCTTTTCCTGGGTCCAATAGAATGCCTAAGTCCTGGATTAGAAATATGTTCATATGACACTAAAATTTATGGCAGCTATTTATGAACATCTTTGGGTTTTAATGGTTGCCTTTTTTAGGATTTCTATTTTATTTTTACCCTTTTCATAGATTTCCTCCATAATATTAGAAATTTGGTGCACAAAATGTGCACCCTGGGTAGGTCATATTCTCCCTAAGCAAGCCTCAGAACATGAAGGAGAGGCATATATATCTCCAAAGGATTCCTTGATGGGTCCTATGAGTTAAGATAAAGAAAAAAAATCTCTAAAATATTCCTAAGACCTTTCCTCATAAGAGTCTGTGATCTGAGGGTTACATTAATAACACTATTAGCATAACAATAGTTAATAATTATAATGGATTTTAAGATTTGCAAATAACTTTAAAGTATGATTTCTTTATATCCTCATACTGTGAGGTAGGTAATATAATTATCCCCACTTTATAGATTAAGAAAACTGAGGTAAAAAGGGGTTAAATCTAGCTTGTGTTGGATCATAGTTTCATAATTCTAGAGCTTGAAATGGTCTTATAGGTCATCTGGTCCAACCCCTTTACATTACAGAAGAGAAAACCTAGAGAGATTGTAACTTTCCTAAGGTTGGAGGTAGAAAATGGCAGAGAAATGATTGAAACCAGATCGTGTTACTTCAAATTCTGTGCTCCTTCCAGTATAGTATTCTGAAAACTAAAATGTGTAATCATCATCATCATCATCATCTTCACTTTGGTAAATAAACAATTTCATCTATACGAGGACTCCCTCAACCAGTGTAGAACGCAAACCAGTCAGGCATTCTCATTCTGTATTTCTCTTGTCTATGTGACCCCTCTCTTTTACCCCCCCCACACCAATAAACATTTGTTAAGTATTTACTATGTGCCTGTCATTGTGCTAAATGCCAGGGATACAAAAGGAATCAAAAAGTCTCTGTCCATAAGAAGTTTACACTTTCATTTGGAGACTCTATGCAAATAAATGTATGCAAAGCAAGCTATATACAGGAGAAAGAAGAAATAATGAACAAAGGGAAGGCACTGGAATTATACGTAGGAACTTTATGCAAAGTACAATCGAGATCACTGACCTCCATCAATTCATCTTGGGACCTAGTTCACCATTCAACCAACATATTATGACAATACCAAAGTTCCCATGGCTTAGAGAATTCCTGTAACCATTTGTACAGTGGAAAGGATACTAGCTCTGGAATCACGGTACACACACACACACACACACACACACACACACACACACACACACACATCCAAGTTCTACTTCTGATACCATCTGTATCTTCAAAACATCTTTTAACTTCCCTGTGCCTCAAGTTCCACAACCATAAAATGAAGGGGTTGGATGAGATGACCTCTTAGATGACTATATTTGACTTTTCTTCCTTCTCTACACTCACTTCTCTGGAGATCTCAAATATGAATTTAAGAATAAATGGAATTATAAAACAAGACGGTAGATTCAAGATCATTAAGTTCAACTACTTTGTTTTGTAAATGAGGAAAAATTGAAGCCAAACATGATTGAGTAGATTGCCTTAGGTCATAGAGCTAGTATGTGGCATTGCTGAGATCAAGACTTAGGTCTTTAGCTTTTCAATCCAGTGCTTACTCCCTCTATTGAATAGTGATTCTATATTTCAGTTTTCTAGTTATGTAGAGCTATAATCATTACAATAGCATTCACTAATTCTAATCACATTATTAAAAAACTGTTAGGTAACAATTGTCTATGACTTTAAATCTATCTTAGAAGATTTTTTTTAACATGGAGCAGCTTTCCTTTCACCAAATCCTCCACCAAATCACCATTTGATAATCATGCATTAATCTTAAATTAATGGGGGCAAATAGGAATATGTCCTCAAATAGGAATGGAGGCCACTAAACCATATATAAGGATGACGGTGGGCTGCACACTGACTTAGAAAACTACATATTTATATAATTTATGTTTTTAAGACATTTTATAAAATATTTTAATTTCCTGTTCCAAATTGTCTACCTCCCTCCAATTCTTATCCAACTAACTCATTGAGAAGGTAAGAAATAGTACATATATGTATATATGTATGTATGTATTGTACACATATAGATATATACATATAAAATAGCACATATATACATCTACACATAACCATGTATATATGTATATACATAAACACACATAGATATGTAGCCAAATGAAACATATTTTCATACTAATCATGTAGTACAAAAAAGTGAAAAAATATGTTCCAATTTGCACTCAGAGCTCATCAGTTCTCTCTCTGGCATTGGATCACAATTTTTATCATGAATCCCTTAAAATTGTCATGGATCATTTTATTGATCAGAATAACTTAAATCTTTCCCAGTTGACCATTGTTACAATATTGCTTCTAATGTACACAAAGTTCTTCTGGTTCTGCTCACTTGGTATCAGCTTATATAAGTCCTACCAGGGTTTTGTGAACCTATTCCTTTCATCATTTCTTATAGCACAATAGTTTTACATCATAATACAACAATGTAAATGGATGGTATCAGAAAAAAAAAATCTGGCAAGACTTATATGAACTGATCTAAAGTGAAATGAGCAGTACCAGGAGACCACTGTGAACAGTAACAGTAATATGTAATGATGATCAACTGTGAAAGACTTAGCTACTCTGATCAATATAATGATTCATGATAATTCTGAGGGACTCAGGATGAATGCTATTCAGTTCCAGAGACAGAACTAATAAGCTCCAAATATAGACAGTAGCATATTTTTTCACTCAATTTTTCTTGATTTTTTGTCTGTTTTCTTTTGCTACATGGCTAAGATGGAAATGTGCTTTGCATGACTTCATCTGTATATAATAGATATCAAATAGCTTGTCTTGTCAAGAGAGGAGGGTAGGCAAGGAGAGAGAGAGATTCTGGAACTCGTTTTTTAAAATGAATATTAAAATTTCTATTTCTAATTGGGAAATAGTTAATGAAATAAAAACATATTTAACATTTTTAAATAGTATTCCATATTGTACCCCACGTTCTTGGTTATTCCTTAATTAATGGGTATCCCCTTAGTTTCTAATCCTTTTTCAACAAAAAAAAGTTCTATAAAAATTGGTCTGCATCTAACTGATTATCCTTTTTCTTTGATCTCTTTGGGATATAGACCTAGTAATGTAATTACTGGGTAAGACAGTATGCTGAGTTTTATAGCCCTTCGTGTGCAGTTCAAAATTATTCTTCACAATAATTGAATCAGTTCTCAAGTCCAAAAACAGGCCCTATTTATCCACATTCCCTCTAGCATTTGTCATTTTATTTTTCTGCCATGTCGTTTATCTAATAGGTATGAGGTAGTAGCTCATAATTGTTTTTATGTGCATTTATTTCATTATTAATGATTTAGAACATTTTAATATGGCTACTGATAGTTTTATTTCTTCTTCTGAAAATTGCCAGTTCATATCTATTAGTCATTTATCAATTGGAAAATAGGTCCTATTTTTATAATTTTGCCTCAGTTCCCTTTTTTGTTTTCCTTGAATCTTACGTATGAATGTTAATTTTTCTATTCCATTCTGATCTTTTCTATTTTTGATAAAATTTTGTTTATTTTTAGTTTACATAATTCATTTCCATAAGATTTTGAGTTACAAATTTTCTCCCCATCTTTCCCCTACCTATCACCCCAAAACAGTGATACTACTGTATATATCCTCCCCCAATCTTTCTCTCCTATATCCTCCCCCAAACTCCCTCTGAATTTCCATTAGGGCAAGATGGATTTCTATACCCCAGTGACTAAATATATTATTTACCAGTTGCATGCAAATAATAATAATATATTTTAAAACACTTTTTTAAAACTTTGAATTACAGATTCTTTCTCTTCCTCCTTTGTCACACAACCTTAATGGGAAGACAAGCAATTCAATATAGGTTGTGTAGTTATGCAAAACATTTCCATAGTGGATATATTGTGAAAGACTGACTATATTTCCCTCCTTCTTATCCTGATCACCACTTGTTGCATTCTCTAATTTGACCCAGTCCCTTTATAAAAGTGTGTGCTTCCAACTTCCCTTCCCCCTCCAACCTGCCCTCCCTTCCATCATCCCCCCTCTCATCCCCTTCCCCTCTACTCTGCTGTAGGGCAAGATACCCTACTTAGTGTGTATGTCATTCCCTCCCTAATCCAAATTCAATGAGAGTATGGTTGATTCATTCCCTTTTGCCTTCCAGTTCTTCCCCTCCAATGTAAGTTTTTCCTTGCCTCTTTTATATGATAATTTTCCCCATTCTCTCTCTCCCCATCTCCTCTCATTATATTCTTCTCTCACCTCTCAATTTCACTTTTTAAGTTTCATCCCTTCCTATCCAATTGGTCCTGTGCCCTCTCTCTACTTATACCTGTACAAATATATACACACACTCACATATGTATTCATTCTCCCATATACTTTCCTATATAGACACACACACACATATATATATATATATATATGTATACCCACATATATATGCATATATATGTGTATACACACACATTTATATTCCCTTCAACTATTCACATCCTGAGAAAAGTTTCATAAATTACAATTATTGTTTTTCCATATAGGAATGTAAATAGTTCAATGTTGATAAGTTCCTTGTGATTTATTTTCCCTTTTTCCCTTCTCATGCTTCTCTTGCTTCTTATATCCGAATGTCAACTTTTCTCTTCAGTTCTGGTTTCTTCATCAAGAATGCTTGAAAGTCCTCTATTCCATTGAATGACCATATTTTCCCCTGAAACATGATACTTTAAAGTAGGTGATTCTTGGTTTTAATCCCAGCTCCTTTGACCTCCAGGATATCATATTCCAAGTCCTTTGATCCCTCAATGTAGAAGCTGCCAGATCTTGTGTTATCCTGAACTGTTTCCACATTATTCAAATTGTTTCTTCTTGGCTGCTTGTAATATTTTCTCCTTCAGCTGGAAACTTCAGAACCTGGTTATGATATTCCTAGGTGTTTTCTTTTTGGGATCTTTTTCAAGAGGTGTTTGGTGAATTCTTTCAACCTCTATTTTGCTCTCTGGTTCTAAAATATCAGGGCAATTTTCCTTGAGCATTTCTTGAAGAATGATTTCTAGGTTCTTTTTTTAATCATGACTTTCATGTAGTCCAATAATTTTTAAATTATCTCTCCTGGATCTATTTTCCAGGTCAGTGGTTTTTCCAGTGAGATATTTCACATTGCCTTCTATTTTTTTTCATTTGTTTTGATCTCTTTAATAGTATCTTAATTTCTCATAAAGTCACTAGCTTCCATTTGCTTCAAACTAATTCTGAAGGAATGATTCCCTCAGTGAGCTTTTGAGATTCTTTTTCCATCTGGCAAATTTGGCTTTTTAAGAACTTCTCCTCATTGGCTTTTTGAGTCTCTTTTGCCATTTGAGTTAGTCTATTTTTTAAGGTGTTATTTTCTTCAGTCAGGTTTTTGACTCTCTTTTCATGATTTTCTTGCATCATTCCCATTTCTCTTACCAATTTTTCCTCCACTTCTCTTATTTGCTTCTCAAAATATTTCATAAGGTCCTCTATGGCCTGTAACCAGCTCGTGTTTTTCTTGGAAGCTTTTGGATCAGGAGTTCTGACTTCATTTTCTTACTTCTATTCCATGCTTTGATCATTTTTGCTCCCAAAATAGGAGTCTAAAATTGGATTGCTGTGCTTGCTTTGCTTCCTTTACTTGCTCATGCTGCCACTCAATTAATTGTCTTTTGAGCTTTTTACCACAGTAGAACTCTGCCTCCAGAGAGGAGAGCTTCCTCCCAAATTGCTGGGATTTTCTCATCTGCTGGAGCTATTAGTTGGGTGTCCTCTTAGAAACCTCCACTGGCTCTGACACAATGGTCACATACCCCAGGTCCTCCACCCTAGACAGCAATGCAGATTCAGGCAGGTTAAAGCAAGAGCGATTACCCCTCAGAATGGTTGCTTGGTCCCCCTACAATTTGTAGGCCAGGAGCTCTGAAGCAGTCATGTGGTGGCAGCTGCTGCACCTCAGGCACTTCTCCTTCAGGGTGGCAGAGGCAGGACTGCACTCCTGGACCCCCTGTTCCCACAAAGTCCACACTGAACTCTCACTTTGTCTTTGGCATTTATGGGTTGATAATTATGGAAACCGCTACAGCTACTGGTGATCCACTCTCCTGAAGTCCAACTCTGATCTTTTCTTGCAGGAATGTTTGAGAGTCCTCTATTTCATTTAATGTTCATTTTCCCATGTTGGATTATACAAAGTTTTCTGGGGTAAGTTACTTTTAGTTATAATCCTAGCTCTTTTTCCAGAATATCATCTTCCTAGCACTCTGCTCCTTTACAGTGGTAGCTGTTAGATCTTGTGTGATTCTGACTGTGGCTCCATGGTATTTTAATTATCTCTTTCTTACCACTCGAAGTAATTTTTCCTTGGAATAGAAGGTCTATTACTTGGCTGTAGCATTCCTAGGTGTTCTGATTTTAGGTTCTCTTTCAGGAAGTAATAGGTGGATTCTTTAAATTTCTACTTCTCTTTCTAGTTCTAAAATAGCTGGGCAGATTTCTTTTATAATTTTTTGAATTATGATGTCACAGTTTTTTTTTTTTACCATGCCTTTCAGGTATTCTCCTAAACCTCAAATTACCTTTCCTTGATCTATTTTTCAAGTCACTTGTTTTTCCTGAGATATTTCACATTTTCTTCTATTTAGTCTTCTGATTTTATTTTCATTATTTCTTAATATATCATGAAGTCATTAGCTTTTTCGTCCCAAATTCTAATTTAAAACTTTATTTTTTCCTCTGGGATTTTCTACCTCTTTTAACCATTTGGCCAAATTTGATTATGAGGAATATTTTCACCATTTCTGTGCCTCTTTTACCAAGCTATTGATTCTCTTTTCATAAATTTATTTCATTACTCTCCTTTCTTTTTCATTTTTCCCCCTATGGCTTTAACTTTTTTTTTTCAAAATAATTTTTTCTTTTTAAAAATCCTTTATTTAGTTATTCTGGGAATTCTTATTGAACTTGTGTCCAATATCCATTTATCTTTTAGGCTTTCATTGTATATAGTTTCAA
This sequence comes from Petaurus breviceps papuanus, assembly GCF_028583685.1. NCBI lineage: Eukaryota > Metazoa > Chordata > Mammalia > Diprotodontia > Petauridae > Petaurus > Petaurus breviceps. Next base: position 27,966,621 of record NW_027186372.1, read on the forward strand.
TTCATCATTGTTATTTTTTTTTAGTTTCTCTGTCACTATATTAAATTTTTTATGGTCAGATTCTTTTATTGTTAGAATTTAATTCTCTTCAGATCTCGAGTAAAAATGTGTCTAGCTTGGTCTGATTTCTGTACCCTGATGCTTTCTTCATCTACATCTGGGGGCATGTAAGCTTTCAGTGCTTCCAAGGTGGTATGCTACAGGGAGAAGTCTGGTCACTATCTCTCTGTTCTGCATTATGGTCTTTATGCATGTATGGTCGCTGCTGTTTTAGGATGACAACTCTTTTCTGCCCTGGAACTGCAATCCACAACTGGGTAATAGGCGATACATTTGCCAAATGGTAAGTGCTAAATCCTATACTAATGTAAAAGTCTTCAATCCCAGTCAATCCCAACTCCAATGTCCATAGACCTCTCTTTCTGTTTGTTTGTTTTTTAAAGATGCCTTAGCCTGGCAAAAATTAGTCAACATGATATTTTTGTGGTTATCATGCTTGGAATGTGATTTAATATTCTTTTTGGAATGTGGTTTAATATTCTTTTTTTTTTAATTTTAAGCAATTTGGGTTAAGTAACTTGCTCAAGGTTACACGGCCAGTTATTTCTGGGTGTGATGCTAAGTATCTGAGCCCGGATTTGAACCCCAGGTCATCCTGACACTGGAGCTGGTGCTCTTACTCGCTGAGCCACCTGGCCGCCCCTAAGTAATTGGGGTTAAGTAACTTGCTCGATGTTACGCGGCCAGGTGTTTCTGGGTGGGTGCTAAATTTCTGAGCCCGGATTTGATCCCCAGGTCACCCCAACAGTGGAGCCAGTGCTCTTACTCGCTGTGCTACCTGGCCGCCCCTTAATATTCTTTTTAATGTCATTCAGAGGGGGTGTTTGTGGAAAGCTCAGAAAAAAATGTTCACTTTACTCAAACATTTTGGCTCTTCCCCAAATTTTACTTACGTTTTCTTGTATTTTTATTTATTTTGTTAAATATCTGATCTGATTCAAGCCACATATCAGGAATACTGTGGGTCATACATGGCTCCCTGGCAGTGTACTTGACATCTCAGTTCTAAATAATCTCTGTGCCTCAACTTTATCTCAATTTCATTCTATATTCTCTTCAACTGTTAATATGATTTTCCTAAAGTATAACCTGACCATGTCACTCCTCAACTCAATAAATCATTGTGAATCCCTATTACCTCCAGGATCAAATATAAAGTCCATTTTTAGCTATTTTAAGTTCTTTACCATATACCCCTTCCTCCCTTTTCTATCTTCTTAGATTCTATTCCTTTCCTTAACCTTTATGGTCCAAACATACCAGCCTATTTGCTGTTCCTCACATATGACATTCACTCTCACAAATCTCTGGTTTTGCATTAGAATGTTAAAATTCTTGGAATATTCTGCCCCTTGAAAAGATTCTATTCAAGAGATATTCAAGAAATATCCTATCTCTTGAAATTACTAGTTTCTGAAGATATCTTAAACTTTACTTTCTAAAGGAGACCTTTCCTAGTACTATCCTTCCTCTCGCACAGTTCCCTACCCAGTCTACTACAGCTTTCCCTTCTTAGGTTAAATTCATTTACTCCATATCTAATATTTATCTAATTATATAAAAAACTATCTATATCTATATATGTGTTCATATTTAGGTGTGTGATATAATATATGCATACATACACATATGTCATATATATGTATACACATATTCATAAGATCTAACTATATATGTTGTCTACAATGCTAGAATATAAACTCCTTAAGGGTAAGGATTCTATTTGCCTTTCTCCAGCATTTAGTATAGTATAATGATTTTTTAAAAGTTTATTGGCTTGATTAAATACAGAAGAGGAATGCAAGCATTTCATTTGATCCAAAAACAAGCCTGTGATGTAGGTGCTATTATTATTCCCATTTTTCATGTGAGTAAACTGAGGCTAAGAAAGTTGTAGTCAATTACACAGGTCATACAATAGTCAGTGTCTGAGACAGGATTTGAATTCCAATATTCCTGACTCTAATTTAATTTGTTTCTACTATGATACCTTACTGCCTGAATGATAAAGACATTAAACACAACCAGTTAGAAGATTCATATCTATAAGAAACAGTGCCCTTTTCACTCTTAGTTGGGTTACTAAGGCAAACCAGGAATGAATATTTTTTACTCATGGATTTATAAAATTTCAGAGGTAATAGGAGAATACTTTGAATACCAGTAGAGTTTGTTTGTCATATGACTGCATCTGATTTTTCACATTTCTAGTCTCCTGTATTCTCAGCAATAGCCAAAGTGGCCTGTCCACTCTTCCCTGGGATATTCCACTTGCTATTCCTCTCATCCAATACTTCCACAGGTTTTCCTCTGTACCAAAAATGCCTTCCCTCCTCAACTCAAGCCACAGAATTATGATCTGCCTTCAAGGTTAAGTTGAAGTCCCATTTCCCACAGAAGGTCTTTCTGATGCTTCCAATATTTAAAATTCTCTCCAACTCCAAAATTACTTTGTTTTTATTTAATTGTTATTGATATTATTCAATAGTTTCAGTCACATCTAACTCTTCATGACCCTACTTAGGGCTTTCTTGGCATAGGTATTGGAGTGATTTGCCATTCCCTTCTCCAGTTCATTTTATAGGTGAAGAAAGTGAGTTTAGTGATATGTTTAGGGCCATATATCTAATAAGTATCTGAAGATGGATTTGAAGTAAGGTCTCCTGACTCCAAGCTCTTTCATCTTTATCACCTGGCTACCTCTTTATTTAATTATCTGAATGCATTTTATTTCCTGAAAATGGAACATAAGATCCTTGAGGGCAGGTACTGTTTCATTTTTGCCTTTGTCTCTGCAGTGCCTAGTATAATGCCCTGGAACATGAGAAGTGCTAAGTAAATGCTTATTATTAAAATTGAATGTAATTGAATCTCCATGAAAATCTTGCTTGAACCAACACTTTCTTATTTTTCCCTGTTCCAGAGACACACACACACACACACACACACACACATAGAGACAAAGACAGAAAGACAGAGACAGAGAGAGACAGAGAGAAACACACAGAAATAGAGAGAATTATAGAAGTCTTAGCAACTGAAAATACATGAGCCTACCTGAACGTGTGATTTCAGTTGGTTGGCTAAAAATATAACACTGGATGATAGAAATTTTGAAGAATCTTTGAATTGTCAAAGCTTGGCAAAGGAAAGACTAAGGCTCACAGACACATAGCAAAAGCTTGGTCAATCTTGTCAAGGAACAAAGGGACCAAGTTCCTCAATGTCTCATTTCTGTGTCATTGTCAATTAGATGATTTTGAAATCTAAACCAGTCTCAGATGGTGTGAACAATGGTGTCAGTGTTTAGAGAAATCAACAATGGGTTGACCTGTTCCTTTAGGTGTTTAAGGGTGTTTAAGGATTGATGTTTATTACTTTTGAGAGATGTCATCCCAAGTTAAAAAAATATCTAAGATGGCATTTAAAGTAACAAAGTAGTTGAAATTTTGGATGTTTTCTACACATACCTTTAAAAAGTTTGCATGTGATTTTATTTTTTTTTAATTTAGTGAGTCATAAAACTAGATTCACAAAATGTTGTGGGTTGTCCCTTTAACAATATGATATTTTTCTTAAAATGAAAATTCACAGCTTTCTTATAATAATGACTTTCTGAAGTCAGGATAATTAAAAACAGGACATAATGGAATTTTACCAACCTCTTATAGGTGTTGGATTGTTTAAAGTACATTTTACTTGTACTTCAATGGCATCTAAAATATACAGTAATGCTAATTACATCAGCCATATGATTGAATGCATTTCCTTCAGAAATATTTTATCCTAGATGAGTTAGAACCTGACTTGAAAATTATATGTAGTGCATAAATACAAGTGAATGATCATTCTATGATTGATTCAAATACACACTGTGCCTTCTTTATAACTGCTTAAAAAAGATCTATTAACTATTAAAATTAAGAAAGTCCATCATTCCTGCAAATGAAGATTAGAGTTTGAAAAAACTAAGAATTCATTTTACCCACTATTTTATCTATTTTATTCTTTTGAATTGTTTTCTATATTATTACTTTTGCTAGTTCTCCTTACTTGTTTGTATTTTAAAAACAGTTTAACACATGAGTTAAGGGAAAAGAAATGTAAGCTCATAATATTTTATTGCAAATTGATGATTTAGTCATTCTAACAATGTCTGTTTACAGAATACAGAATAAAGTATATAAAAATTTTAAAAAAGCTTTGGCAATAATTCATTACTATTAATTATTTTACAAAAATGAATAGAACAAATTTAGGTTGCTCTTTTAGACTAGATATTGAATGAAGTAAAAAACCATGGCTACTTTAAAGTTATGTTTGTTTTTATTGCTGTTTATGAGCCTTTTTTGTTGTTGTATCTGACTCTTTGTGGCCCCATTTGGGGTGTTTTTTGGCAAAAATACTGGAGTGGTTTACCATTTCCTTTGCTAGCTCATTTTATGAATGAGCAACTAAAGCAAACATTGTTGAGTGATTTGTCCAGAGTCACACAGCTAGCAAATTCCTAAGGCCAGATTTGAACCCAAGTCTTCCTGTCTGCAGACAGAGCATTCTATCCACTGTACCACCTAGTTGCAATAAGTTGATTGACATCTTATTAACAATCTTTCCATTGGTTTTCCCATAGTATCCTCATAGAAGCTTGCAGTTTTATTTTATTTTCACATTATATCTCATTGTATAATATTTGCATAAATGTCTTTTCCCTTATTGGTATAGAATCATATAAAGAGAATCAGAGGATCTTGAGTATTAGAGACTGCACCACCTTGGAACTAGATCAACACTTTTACTTGATTTATGGGGAAAATTAATCCTAGAAAAATGACATGACTTAACTAGAGTCATACAGGCAATGGATGGTGGAACTTAGCTTCAACTCTATGTCCTTAGAGTCCAAATCCATCAGGGTTCAGGTTTTATACATCGCCATATTTTTGAAACAAGTAGCAATTGAATGAATAGTAGCTGTTTAAAATGTGTCTTTTTTTGTGGGATGCTTTTGAAAAGTTTATAAAAATGAAAACAAAAATAGCAACAAAAATAAGAAGTAACAAAGATGGAAAGATGGATATCATGGTGATTTCTAGACACCATGCTTAGAAATGTTGGTGTCATTCCCTATATCTTCTTCTCCCCATATTTTTATTTTTATTTTTAAGCAATCGAGCTTAAGTAACTTGCTCAAGGTTACACGGCCAGGTGTTTCTGGGTGGGTGCTAAGTGTCTGAGCCCGGGATTCGATCTCCAGGTCTTCTCAACACTGGAGCCGGTGCTCTTACTCGCTGTGCTACCTGGCTGCCCCTCTCCCCATATTTTTAACCAATTTACAATCTCATGTTTACCTCAACATCTTTCACATTCATTCCCTCCTCTCCACTCACACACCAACACTCTAACTTACATGGCTATGACATCTAACCTAGATTCTTGTAATTGCAGATAGTAATGGGTAGAATAATCCCCTAAAGAACTTAAATTTTATGATAGGAAACAATATGTACCAGGATCCTGCCTCAGGAACTTACCAGATACATGGCACTAGCAAAGTCACTTAACCTCTCTCTCAGTTTCCTCATCTGAAGACCGAGTGAGAAAAAAACTTTGGAAAACACTTTGTAAAATTTAAATTTCCATACCAATGCTAGCTACTATTAATAACAATTTTCTATTATTTGTTCTATGTTCAAGTCTCTTTGAATTCCAATTCATCCTTCACAAAGCTGCCAAAATGATTTTTCTAAGGCTCATGCTTATGCCTTCTACCACCATCACTACCACCAATGGTCCCTTTTTATGTTTAGCATCAGACATAATGCTGCTGTTTGACATTTAATACTCCTTGTACTCTGGCCATTCTCTTCCTTTACTGGCTTCTTACACTGAATTTTGCTCAATACGTTCTATATTCTAGACACTCTTGGCCTATTTCCTGTTTCTCACACACAACACTTTTCCATCTCTATACTCTTCTACTGTCCCCCATAGCTAGAATGTTCTTCTTCCTCATCTCCCCCTCTTGGAATTCCTTGCTTCCTGTAAGATTCAACTCAGAAGCCATATAATGTATGGGTACCTTACCTGCCTCTTTCAATTGCTAATTGCTCTCCCTCCCCCCCACCTCTCTCTCTTTCTCTCTCTCGATGATATACAGTATCAATTTGATATGTCTCTTATACATGCCTATATAGATATATGCTTTCTATACCCATCAAAAGGTAAATCCCTTGGGGCAGCCAGGTAGCACAGAGAGTAAGAGCACCTGCTCCATTGTCAGGATGACCTGGGTATCGAATCCAGGCTCAGACACTCAGCACCCACCCAGAAACACCTGGCCATGTAACCTTGAGCAAGTTACTTAACCCCAATTGCTTAGGGGTGACCAGGTGGCTCAGCAAGTAAAGAGCACCGGCTCCAGTGTTGGGATGACCTGGGGATCAAATCCGGGCTCAGACACTTAGCACCACACTCAGAAATAACTGGCTGTGTAACCTTGAGCAAGTTACTTAACCCCAATTGCTTAAAAAAAAAGGTAAATCCCTTTAGTTCAGGTACTATTTTCTTAAATTTATAATCCTAGCATTTAGTAATTAACTGGCACATAACTATTTAATGAAAGCTTATGTTTTATTGATGGAAGAAAAAAGAGGAATGAAAAACAAATATATAATTTTAAAGTAGAGACCAAAACTCAATCCACAACAGTACAACTGGCCTCCTCACTGCTATCTCTAAAGTTTTACTTATTTGTCCCTAATCACTAAATTTTTCTACTCCAGAAGTCTTACTAGAATACATTTCAATGACTACTAGTCATTCCTTCAACAAGCTTCAGAAACACTTCAAAATTCTTTTCTGCCAACATTTTCTTTTTTACCAGAGTTCATATTTGGCTCTTTTAAATGTTTTGGGATACTGAAATTGTATGATTCCAACTTTCAGGAATAGCCAAAGGAGCAAAGTTCTGAGCGGTGAAGATTTTGGACCAAAAAACTATTTGGTAAGCGCTAAAGAGACTATCCTTAACCAAAGCCAAGTAGCCACTGGCGTGGTCCTGGTCATTCATGCCATAAAGAGTCTGGTGAGAAAAGAGACAAACTATAGGTTAAAGGTAGCAGATGTTCACTCATAGCAGCACCAAGCGCTACCAGGAATCAGTGAAGAGATTTCTCCTTCACTTCACTATCGAGTCCTCAGTTTGCTTAAATTATTTTTAATGTGACTGCACTAGATATCAGCTTACCATGAACAATATTTATATTTTACTGGCATGAACTAGGAAAAATTCAGTGGGTTTTTTTTTTTTTGTAATGCAAGAATCTCAAGTCAAAGGAAAATGTGAAGTACTAACTTAGGATCCAAAATGGTAGCTTTTGTACAACTTAATTAGAGCCCTTAAGTCATAGAATCTCAGTGCTTAAGGGACCTCCAAAGCTGTTTCCTACAAACCTTACCAGATCAATTTGATGAGACTTTGTTATGAAGCTTTGTACAGGATTCATCTTTTTAAGATGACAAGCTGTTAATGAGTATGACCTTGGGCACATTTCCACCTTTAGTCTCACTTTCCTCTAATCATCCTTCCCCTCATTGCCAGACTAATGTTTATTCTTCACAGAGTTTATCATGGCATCAAACTCTTCATAATGTGTCTGTCCACATGGCTCCTATTTCCAACCTAATAGTGCCCAATTTGCTTATTCTGGCATCCAAGGCCCTCAAAAATCTGATGCCAACTTATTTTCTCAGTGAGGTGGAGAAGTTTTCAACAAGTCACTTAATGTCTTTGTCCCCAATTTCATCATCATAATACAGGTATTTAATTTTGAGGGTTGTTGTAAGGATCAAATGAGGCAGCACAATGGATAAAGCCCTGGACCTAGAGTCAGAAAAACCTGAGGTCAAATATAACTTCCAGTAATTGCTAGTTCTATGACCCTGTGGGCAACTTAAAATCTGTTTACTTCAGTTTCCTCATTTGTAAAATAGGAATGGTAACCAGAGTCATTGTGAGAATAAAATAAAGTTATATTTTTAAAGCAGTATATTAATGTTAGCCATTACTGCTCCTAGTATGTAAGTGTGTATGTGTGTGTATGAATATATATGTATACATATTTGCTTTCTGCAGGGGGGATAGCAGGGCAATTGGGATTAATGACTTGTCCAAGGTCTCACAGCTAATAATTGTTAAGTGTCTGAGGTCAGATTTGAACTCAGGTCCTCCTGACTCCAGGGCCAGTACTCTATTCACTGTACCACCTAGCAGCCCCTGTGCCACCTAGCTGCACCTAGTTATGTATATTTTTAAAGCAGTATAAAAATGTTACTCATTTATGCTCTTAGTATAGCCATATATATTCAAGCATTATAGAAATGCAAGGTATTTTATTATTATTATTACTAATATTTCTACAGGAAGTCATGAAATCATAATGAATGGGTCCGCCATGGATATATAATTTCTATTCAAATGACACTTACTCTATTTTTTAACCCTGTTAATCATATCTTCCTTACTTTCATAATATTCCTCATATGTGCTGATCCAAAATTTCTCTCTCCTGAAACCTTTGACCCTTCCTCATAATTTTCAGAAAATGACTTTATTCAACTCTGACCATACTGAGGTTAAGGTCACTCTGAAAGATGCTTCCTCAACATCTGTTCTTTTATATCACAAGCCTCTATTATTATATGCTGCGTTGCCAAAACCTAGATTGCCTCCCCAGGGCACCATTTTAGGAAGGACCCTGGTGATTTCACCTCTTTCATGTTTGCACTCTTTCTGGAATCCTCCTTCTCTTTGCATGCCACATTGACACCATGAGAAATTCTTCCACTTCTGTTTTCAAGTTTGTTTATTCCCCATTAAAATTATACTCCTTCAGGACAGGAACACTCTTGCTTGCATCTGCAGCACCACCATAGATGTGTCCTCTCTGTTTCTTTCTATCTCTGTATCTCCCCCCACCTTTTTTTTTTCCTCAGAGAATAACACAGCCCTCCTTCTTGCCATGGTTGTCCCTTCCACCTAGACACTTAACCCACAAATGACTCAGCCCAGGTCCTATCTCATATAGAATCCTGCTCTATTAACTATTCCTTCTCTTGCATCATAAGTTTTCCTCCACTGGCTTTTTTTTTTTTTACTTTGCAAACACTCTCAGGAATTACCAATTTTAAAATTTAAAAAACAAATAAAAATATCTTCCCAGAGAGGGGGGCGGTATAGAAGAAATGATTAATATGGATTCAGAAAATGTGAGTTTAAGTAGCACTGCTGAAATATTAGCTCTGTGACCTGAGTCAATTGGATTAAATTCTCTTGGACTTGATTTCCTTGACTGCTAAATAGGGATAATGATACTTATACTACCTGTCTTCCAGAGATGTGAAAAGTGTATTGTATAAACCTTAAAACATCAAAAATATGAGTTATTAGGGTAGGGACTAGATCTGTTATTTACCTAATAGGGGATGACAGATAACCAATCCATTTACCAATGCAGATTACTACTTTCTCTGCAATTTATATTCTAAAAGAGTTACCTAGAGGGGCGGCCAGGTAGCACAGCGAATAAGAGCACCGGCTCCAGTGTCAGGATGACCTGGGGATCGAATCCAGGCTCAGACACTTAGCATCTACCCAGAAACACCTGGCCGTGTAACCTTGAGCAAGTTACTTAACCCCAATTGCTTATGGGCAGCGAGATGGCTCAGTGAGCAAGAGCACCGGCCCCAGTGCCAGGATGACCTGGGGATCAAATCCGGGCTCTGATACTTAGCACCACACCAGAAAGAACTGGCCGTGTAACCTTGAGCAAGTTACTTAACCCCGATTGCTTAAAAAAAAAATAAAAGAGTTGCCTAGAGAACTGAGTGGTTAGCTGACTGACCTAGGGTCATAAAGCCAGTATGTGTCAGAAGTGATAAACTCAAATCTTCCTAGTCTTAATTGTCTATCCATTGTATCAAAATTTTCTTCTGAATTACTATTATCATTATCTACTCTAGTCATACCCTCTCTGTCTTTCTCTATGCTGTTAGAAACCATCTAATCTACCTTCTTTTTTAATGAGGAAACTGAGACTCAAAGAGGTTATATGACTTGTTTGGGTTCCAATATTTTTAATAGCATTTACTAAATTGACTTCTCTACCTTATGCATTTCTATTTGATTTCCATAGAACAAACATAGATTGAAATTGCTCTATGATAAGGAAGTAATAATTTCCTAAAGCCAAACAAATTCATAATTTTCTGAGTTCTGACACATCTTTACCTTACTAAAGCATTGAATGATGTTGACCAGTCCCTTATTCTGCACACCCTTTCCTTCCTTATCTTCTTTACCAGGTTATATGTACATAGCAGAATGAGGATTCAAAATTAGGGCCTCAGAATCCAAATCCAATGTTCTTTCATGTAAGTTAAAAGTACTCACCTAAAGATTCCTCTAATTTCCAAAAGGAACATTATTAATATATATATTTTTGTTTTTCATAAGATTTGATTTCTGAATATTTCCTTTTCTTTCTCCTACCCAATGAGCCATCATTATCCCTTGTAACAGGAATTTATAAAGAAAGAAATTGCAGATCAGAAAAACTTACCAATACATCAAACAATCTGACACTATGAGAGATGGTCTACACTCATAGTCCCCCACCTCTGCAAATAAGGGAGAGAGGTCCATTTTCAAATCTCTTCTTTAGGACCAAGATTGATCATTAGGGTTTTGCAGCATCCATTTTCAATTTATTTGCTGTTCTTGTTTATTCCATTTACATTGTGGTGGTTATTGTGTATATAATTTTCCTGATCATGCTCATTTTGTTTTGCATCAAACTGTATAAGTAGTCCTAAGCCTCTGTGTTTTAATTATATTATTTCTTATGACAAAACAATATTCTATAATATTCATTCACCACAATCTATTGTTAGCTCCCAATAGATATGGTGTCTACCTTGTTTAAGTTTTTTTGCTACTAAAAAGGTTTAATTATAGATATTTTGCTGTATAGAGGACTATCTTATTTTTAATCACTGACTTCCTTGGGGTGAATACCATACAATGGAGATCATGGATCGAGGACACAGATATTTCAGTTACTTTTTGGGGCAAAATTTCTGATTGCTTATGAGCTTCTTAAGGGTAGGGATTGCTGTTTGCTTCTTTTTTTTGTATCCCCACCACTAAAAATGGTGCCTGGCACACAGTGACTGCTTAATAAATGTTTGCTGACTGAGTGAATGCTTTCCAGAATGGTTGGACTAATTCATAGCTCTATCAATAGCACATTTGTGGACCCATGTTTTTACAACCCAAACATAATTAAATACTCCCATCTTTTTTCATCTTTGCTAACTTCTACAGTTTGAGCAAAATTTAGAGTTTATTTTGATTTGAATTCTTTTATTATTAATGACTTCATATAGTTAACATTTTGCAATTTTTCTAAGAACTACTCATCTACTATTACCACTTACCTATTGGGGCATGTATTTCTGCTGGTTGTCTATATACTTTAACTATCAGATCCTTATCAGAAATATTTGATGCAAAGATTTCCTCCTGTTTATCACTTTCTTTCTTATCCCAGCTGCATGACATTGTGTGTGTGTGCGTGTGTGTGTGCATGTGTACAGAAGATTTTCAACTTCATGTAATTTAAATCATCTGTTTTGTCTTTTGTAATTCGCTCTCTCCCTTGTTTGGTTAAGAATCCATCTTCTGGAGAGAGCTTTAAACTAAAAAAAAATTTCAATATACTTCAATCTACTACTGCATTGTATTTTTTATTATTTTAATTTTTTTTCATTTTCAAATGCTTTATTAACTTCTGATTTACATCATTCATTTCCACCAGATTTTGAGTTACAAATTTTCTCCCCATTTTTCCCCTACGCACTGCCCCAAAATAGCAGTCCCACAGGATATCCCCTCCTCCAATCTGCTCTCTCCCATATTTTCTCCCATACCCCTTTTGACTTTTCCAATAGGGCATGGTGGATCTCTATGCCCCAGTGCCTGTATATCTTATTTCCCAATTACATGTAAAATAGTATTAATAATAGTGTATATATATATATATATATATTTAAACATGTGATTTTAAAACTTTGAATTCCAGATTCATTCCCTTCCTCCCTTGTCACCCACCCTTAGTGGGAAGATAAGCAGTTCAGTATAGGTTGTACATGTGCGGCTAATACAAAACAATAACATAGTAGATATATTATAAAAGACTGACTATATTTCCCTCCCTCCTATCCCACCTCCTACTTGTTCTATTCTCTACTTTGATTCTGTCCCTTTTCAAAATTGGGTTCTTCCAACTCTACTACTGCATTCTAGTAACAGGAATGCTTGTGAATAATCTGCTCCTCAAAAAAATATAAAAATAAAAATTTCAATTATATGGGGATTTTTTTTGTTAAATTCATAATAGTTCTAGACCCAACACACTTTCATATTGGCCAAAGGCTCCTTCAAGATATTATCGAAGCCTATTACAGAGTAGCTGTCAGAAAGCAGATTAGATTGTTCTAGGGTACCAGCATATATTCCAGAGAAGATAACCCTTTAAAATGCAAAGCATTCCTCTACAGAAGGCACTCATAAAAGAAATTTCCTTTAAAAAAAACTTACTATGTCATTCCATTAATATTTACAGCATTTATCTTGCTAGCAGCCACTTAACTGGGTATTTAACCATCATACCACTGAAAATGGTGATTTTTTTTTCATAGCTGTTGGAATATACTTTCAGACTGCAAATCGATATTAACTGGGTGAGCTTTTAGTCTTACCAGAAACTTAATTGCCTCTGGTTCTTCTTTCCAAACAGTTTGTTTTAACATGACCTTCCTTCCACCCAATTCTTGTTTGATGGGGAGAGTGCTTGCATTCTCATAAAAGTTCATTCCCTTAGACTGATTAAACAGTGTTGATGTTTTGATTTGTTTTGTTTCTCATTCAGCCTTAGAGCATTTTGTGCATGATACTGACAGTTAGCTGGCTATTCCCTGCTGAAAAATGAACTGTTTAACTCACTACAAACATAAGTACTGTCTATGATATCTCAACTAGGCACTAGACCACTGCAGGAGAACAGAAATCATTCTCAAGTTATTCACCAGAGACAGAATTTGTTTCTCCCAGGACTAGTTTAAGTCCTATTTCCAGCAAGAAGCTTTCTCCTGTCATCCCAGCCCCCATTATCTTCTCTTTCCTCTGAATTTTTATAGCACTTTGAATCAACATTTTATACTCAGTGGCTTCTAAAGTCCCTTGTAACTCAAAATCTGTGATCCTGAAACAGTCCCTGCCCTCAAGAAGCTTACATTCTAGGAGGGAGCTAACAAATTTGCAGATTACGCACACACAAACATTATATGTATATATGTGTGTGTGTGTACATATATGTTTGTGTGTGTATGTATGTGTATATGCATATGTATGTATATAAATATATATGTTGGTGGGTGCCTGTTTATATATTGTGTTGTATATCTGGGCTATATTTATGTGTATGTATGTGTGTGTGTATATATATATATATATATATAGTGTTTTGAGGTGTTTCCTTTCAATAGGAGAGGAAAGAGAAAAAAGGGTATCAGAAGATATAACTCAAAACCAGGAAATGAAAGAGGCCAAAGCTTAGAGATTACACAAATGTCTTACAACTGTATACCATGAATACTTTTTTCAAGAAGAATAAAAGGTAAGTGCTATAAATGCTATATATTGAGTGACTGTTGTATTTCATTCTTTAAGAAGACCAAAATGACTTCCCTATGTTGAGGTCAAGATATAGTGTTTCTAACTGTTGCTGGTCAGACCAATCCAAGTCCTGAAGGTTCTCTATAGATTGGGAACAAATAGTACATATGAATATTTAGAATGGATATATCTCTAAATTTGTGCATCTAACTTTTCTGCTGAGCTGAATAACATTATGAATACTAAATTCAAATAGTGAATAACCTTATGAAGAAAGAAAGGCTAAATCATAACTGGAAGAAAATTACTTGTTATCAATATAAGAATCATTTTGGAGTCATTCCTTTTTTTTTGTACAAACCATATACTTAGTAGAATAAATATCAAAATCAACCTCAAAATAGAAGAAAGATCCTAAATAAGAAGATGCAGTGATAATCAAAAGAGGTCAAGAATGATGTATGTAAACAAACTATTTGTACAGAAAAGTGGAATATGCATAAAGGAACATACATAATGATATGGTATCACCATTTCCTAAGGAATTTTAACTGTTATCAAAAATGTTACAATGAATACTCCAAAAGAGATGAAAAATTTTCTCAACCAACAAACACATGTCTCACTGAATAAAGAAGTATGGCAGTCAAAGGCAACATGAGTTGAAAATATGCACTGATTTTTTTTAAGAGGAGAGGATGGAAGATTAAGTGTAGTATCATCTTATGAAATAGATAAAGTGGAATTTTTCGATACTAGCCCAATCCACACTGGACAAGTTTGAAAGCTTGGCATGAGATCCTATTAAACCATATCATCCCAAGAGCATTTAAGAATGAAATTGCAAAAGTTTTGTAAGCAAATGAAAAAATAGAAAAGATCTGTCAAGATCTTTACAACAAATGATTTTCTGCTTCAATGAAAGTGAAACCACTGCACTTGGACTCTAACATCACAGTCCCTGGTGGGCAGCATCAGAAAGTAGAAATAATACTAAAAAATAAAGATAGAAAAAACAGGATTAAACCAACTTTGTGTGACAGAGGTCCATGCTGGAAACAATACAACTTTGGGGGCATTAAGAAACTTATTCTTAAAATACCTGAAAGAGGAGAAGATAATATATAATTAAGAAAAATCATAGATGTTACTACTACCAATTTTTTTCATCTTTATTAATTTCTTTGTTTACTTTTCATTTACAAGAGTCAGTTTCACAATTCCTTGAGTTCCAAATTTTCTCTCCCTCCCCTCCCCCCCCCAGCAGCATACAATCAAGTATAGGACCTGCAAATACTTTCACATTAGACAATAGTCAGATTGTAAAGAAGGACTGTATCAGATGGAATGAACAATGGGAAAGAGGAAACAAAACCGAGCAAGAGAAAGAAAAAGAGCAGGTAGTTTGCTTCAATCTAGATTCAAACTCAGTTCTTTCCCTGGATGTAGACATCTATCTCCATCATGAGTCTTTTGGGATTGACTTATAACCCTGCATTGCTGAGAAGAGTCCAGTCTATCAAAGCTGGTCATCACACATACATTGTGTCAGTAATTGTGTACAAATTTCTCGGGGCAGAGCCAAGATGGTGGAGTAGAAGCATGACCTTCCCACAGCTCCGGCTTCCACCCACCCCAATCCATGTTAAAAGGGGACTTTAGACAAACTTTGGAGCTGCAGAACCCACAAAATGACACAGAGAAGCAAACCTCCCACCGAGGACAGCCGGGCAGGCCAGCAGGAATCCAGTGCAGCGCTCTGGGAGCTGAGCCCAGACCCATGCAGAGGCTTTAGCCCCAGGGCAGGCCTGACCAGCCGCCTGCCAGAGGGACTCCAGATCAGCAGCAGCTGTGGCTGTTTCCAGATTTATCAACACATAGACACAAAGGACAAAGTGAGAGGTCAGTACAGTCTGGACTTTGGGACCAGTTAGTGGGAGTGCATGGCTTTTACCCCCAGGGCGAAAAGCCACTGAGAGGCCTGAACAGCCAGCCAGTGTCATATGACAGCTTTAGCTCTTGGCCTGCAGAGTGTAGGGGGACCAAGCACCAGTCTGAAGGGTAATCGCTCTTACTTTAACCTGCTTGGATATGGATTGCAGTCTAGGGTGGAGGTTCTGGGGTGTGTATCCAGCTTGCCAGAGCATGTGGAGACCTCAGAGAGGGTACCCATCAAATACCTCCAGCAGCTGAGAAAACCCCAGCATTTGGGACGAAAGCTCCCCTGTCTGGTGGCAGAGTCCTACTGTGGCAAAAAGCCCGAAAGTCAAGTAATTGAGTGGCAAAATGAGCAGGTAAAGGAAACAAAGCAGACAGAAGATTCCAACATTAGATTCCTACTTTGGGGACAAAAAGGAGCAAAGCATGGAACAGGAGGAAGACAGTGAAGTCAGAACTCCTGCACCAAAAGCTTCAAAGGAAAATACAAGCTGGTTACAGGCCATAGAGGATCTTAAGAAAGATTTTGAAAACCAAATAAGAGAAGTGGAGGAAAAATTGGGAAGAGAAATGAGAACAAATTTCTCCTGGTTCTATTCTTCTCACTCAGCATCAGTTCACATAAGCCTCTCCAGGTAAATATGAAGTCCATCTGCTCCTTGTTTCTTATAGCACAACAGTATTCCATTACATGCCTATACCACAACTTGTTCAGCCATTCCCTAATTGATGGGCACCCCTTAATTTCCAATTCTTTGCCACTACAAAAAGAACTGCCATAAATATTTTTGTACATATGGGTCTTCCACTTCTATTATCTCTTTGATGTACAACACTCTAAGTGATTTTGCTGGGTCAAAGGGAATGAAATAATTTATAGCCCTTTGGGCATAATTCCAGATTGCTCTCCAGAATAGCTAGATGAGTTCACAACTCTACCAAAAATGCATTAGTGTTTCAATTTGTCCACATCCTCTCCAGCATTTGTCATTTTTCTGATTTGTCATCTTAGCCAATCTGACTGGTGAGATGTGGTACCTCAGAGTTGTTTTGATTTGCATTTCTCTAATCAATAGTGATTTAGAGCATTTTTTCATATGCTTATAGATATCTTTAATTTCTTCCTGTGAAAACTGCCCGTTCATATACTTTGACCATTTATCAATTGGGAAATAACTTGTATTCTTATAGATTTGACTCAATTCTCTTTATATTTAATAAAGGAGTCCTTTATCATAGACATAGGTTATAAAAATTCTTTTTTTTTTTAAGCAATCGGGGTTAAGTAACTTGCTCAAGGTTACACGGCCAGTTATTTCTGGGTGTGGTGCTAAGTATCTGAGCCCGGATTTGATCCCCAGGTCATCCCGACACTGGAGCCAGTGCTCTTACTCGCTGAGCCACTTGGCCACCCCTAAGCAATTGGGGTTAAGTAACTTGCTCAAGGTTACATGGCCAGGTGTTTCTGGGTGGGTAATAAGTGTCTGAGCCTGGATTCGATCCATATATCATCCTCACACTGGAGCCGGTGCTCTTACTTGCTGTGCTACCTGGCCGCCCCGGTTATAAAAATTATTTCCCAATTTTCCACTTCCCTTCTAATCTTGGTTACATTGGCTTTGTTTGTACAGAAGCTTTGCAATTTAATGTAATCAAAATTATCCATTTTACATTTTATAAGGCTCTCTACTACTTGTTTGGTCATAAGGTCTTCCCCTCCCCACAAATCTGACAGGTAAACTGTTCCTTGCTTTCCCAGATTGCTTACAGTATTAGCCTTTATACATAGATCATGCACCCATTTAGACTTGATTTTGGTATAGGGTGTTAGATGATGGAGTACCACCAATTTTAAAGGATAATCAATAGGATATTAATAACTTCTTACCTATGTTTCTATTTTTTTATCTCTTCAAAATCTCTTTGTAAATAAATTCTATCTCAAGGGCTTACTTGGTGAAAATATGATAAGACAGAGAGATGTGTGCCCACCAAAGGTTCTTGCTGCTGTCATGTAGCATGTCCCACACTGAGTCCAAAATGGAAGAAGGATGCCATGTAGACAGTGAAATTTTTCCACAATCTTCTTTGTGGATGATATTGTGCTAACAACATTAAGTCCCACAGTATATTGTAGTCTCGGAATATACATACAAGATGATTCTAAAGAGTTTAGTCTAACTATCTACAAAAGAAAAAAAAATAATTAGATAAAAATAATATTTTGCTTTATGGACAGCCCACAGTGCTAATTCATCACTACATACATTTAGACAGTCACTGAAAATAGACAATGAATTTCATCCAAAATTTTATTCAAGAAATAGAAAAGAATGAATTGAATTTTAGAAATTGCATAGCAATTTCAATGACCCCTAAGCATCTCCCCCAAACAAAGGTTCATCATTTAAACCCCGGTAGTCTTCCACTTATGTTCTGTCGATATGAATCATGGAAACAAAAGATCAAAAGTGCAAGTTACTAAATGAGCAATGTAGATATGCATAATGCATGTCAATTGCAAAATATTAAAAGTCATTACTTATATGCATGAAGCATTGCAAAAGACACCATCAAAAATGTTTTTCCAGAAAAAAATAAGATGTAGACTAACCATGTAGCATAGCATAGAATTTATACAATTCTTTAAAGTATAAAAACTAAGCAGCTAAGTGGTACAGTGGATCAAGTGTTGGATTTGGAATAAGAAAGACCTTAGTTCAAATCCAGCCTCAGAAACTTACAATCTGTGTGATTCTAGGCAAGTCATTTAATCACCCTGTGCCTCAGTTTCCTTATCTGTAAAATTGAGATAATAGTGCCTACTTTACTGAGTGAGCATCAAATGAGTCAATATTTGTGAAACACTTTGAGCACCTTAAAGTTCTATATCAATGTTATCAATGATGACAATGATGATGATGATGATGATTTCATATTGACCATCTACATGCTGAATTGTGGTCATGTAACCTCAAGAGATCTAGAAGAATAAAGCTAGAAGGATGAGTGAACACCTGTAGAGTATTTGTGGGAAGAAATGGATAAGAGTTCCCCCTAGTGAGAAACCATGAGCAGAATGGAATCTCTACTGTTGGAGGGAATAGCCACTCAAATGAGATTAAAAATTCACTGAAATACTGAAACTTTGGCAATTTCACAAAGTCAAAAAAGATATAAACAAGAAAAGATGATACACCTTAAGAAAGTCTTTCCATCAGCTCCTACCAATGTAGCTCTCCTACCAATGGTGTAAACATCCCTCATGTTCCTACTCATGTTCCTGTGCAAACTTTATCCAGACCCTCCCAAAAATCCCATGCAGAGTTTCTACTAAATGTATAAAAGCTTCCTCTAGGAAACAGGAGTCCTAGGGCTTGGGAACCTGTGGCCTCAAGGCCACATGTAACCTTCTAGGTCCTTGGGCGTGGCCCTTTGATTGAATACAAGTTTTTCAGAACAAATCCTTTTATTAAGAGGATTTGTTCTATGAAGTTTGGATTTAGTCAAAGGGCCACAGTTGAGGACCTAGATGGCCACATGTAGCTTCTAGGCTGCAGGTTCCCCACCCCCACCTAGGTCTTTTGTAGATTTAGAGGTTACTAATGTAATATGGAGACTGTCCATCTATTAACCCTTGTTTACCATTCATGGATGTCTCACCTTCATTTCCAAACACAAATATCCTTTATGAAATCCCTGAAGCCACGTCATGTGTATAATTAATCATATGTCTTTCTATTGTTCTTTGGCACATCCATATTTCTATGGCAATATAACATCACCAGAATACATCTCACAATTTTTCTGTGTCAGGAAAGTAGCATAATGCTCAGTACCTAGAAATCCAGCATGATGGGGTTTATCAAGTCTTTTTTGTGGAGATTGTCTAATCCTGCTTATAACACATATTCTTTTAAACATTGTGCCCTGATAGAGGTTTGAAGTATCTTATTTAAAGAAAATTTCAAAGAACATGAAATGTTGAATCTTAATATATTCCCTGGATTGATTTTTAAATCTATATCTTGCCTAGGGAATGTACACTTGGTATTAAGCAATTCTAATTTCCAAATCTGATAATATTCTAAAATGATAAGAGAACATGATGTAAAAGAACAAAGGATTTATCATCAGAGACCCTGAACGGAAACTGCAACTGTCACTTACTAGTTGTGCGGGTCTCTCTAGGCTTTGGTTTCCCATCTGCAAAATGGTGGAGTGAAATTTCAAGGTGGTCTCTAAAATCCCTTCATCTCTGAAATCCTATGCTTTCTCTTCTGACCATGACTGTCAATGTGCTTGGTGCGATACCTGGTATAATACAATGTTCAGAAAGTCACATTTTAAAAGTCTTTTCAATAATGTGACAAAGACAGATTAATTATTACATTATAGGAACAGCAAGTAAGAATAACTTCCCTAATTTGGACCCTGTTTCTTTTTTCCTTTGTAAAACAAACTCCTTGGGCTCTTATTCATTTGGGATAGTATGGAAAAATATGAGTCTTAAAGTCAGGAATATCTGGGTTCAAAACCTTCTCCAAAAAGCTCATAGATCTGGAGCTGGAGCTGGAAAAGATTTTAAAAGTATTTAAAAGTCTTAACCCCCCATTAAAAAAAGGGAAGCTAAGACTAAGGGATGGTCAGTAATTCATTTAATTTAACACAATTTATAAACAGCAAAGCCAGGATTTATGCTTTGGTCTTATAATGCCACTTTCCACTTTTTTTTCTGCTGGTTCCAGGGCTGCTTGCTGCAAAACCCCATTGCTTACTAGCTACATGACCATGGGCAAGTTGGCTAGTTTTCCTGAGCCTCAGTTTTTCCATTTGTAAAATGGAGTGAATAATACCTACAGGACTATTGCAAGGGTCAAATGAAAATATGTTAAGTGCTTTGCAAAACTCCAAGTACTTTACACAAGTCATTTATTACTATTATAGCTTTATATCTCACTGCTTATAATTAGATATATACGTAGTAATACAAATTATTTAAAACAATGATTTTGACATGATTTGATTTTGTGATAGCAATGACTATGTGCATATATGTGTTTCTACTGATATTACACTGGTCTTGATCAGATGAAAAAAGATTGAACTGATTTCTTTACCCTTAGTTAAGTCTCCATCATTTGAATGCTGCATTTTGTGTCATACACATTTTGTCCTCTCTCTTTTAATGTGTTTTTCATTTGTGCTTTGTTTTGCAAGAATAGATGTTACTGTTAGGTATGGGGTCAAACATCTGTAATCCTTGCTTCCTGGGAGCAGAGCTTGGTGGATTTGTTGTGCTTACCATTTGCCAGTTGGAGTGAAACAAGATAACTGGGTCTCTACACTAAGTTGGACACCAAAAATGGTGAGTCCCCAGGAGCCACAACGCTGCCAAAGGAGGGGCTAATCAGTCCAGGTCAGAAATAGAGTTGGACAAAGGTCAGACACCAGTCAGTAGGATCAGACCCACACGCTATCTTGTGGGCAAATAGCTTTAAAAGAGAACCCTAGCGATTTTCTCTAGGTATTGTAGCAGTTGGTAAAGGGAAATCAATCATTTCAAGAGTTATTCAAACCCACAGTGAAATAGGATCAGTCACACTGAAAGGCAAAGGAAAATGAGGCCAAAACAAAAACAAGAAATGGCAAATGACAAACTATTACAGCAAAAGCAGAGTAATTAATCCTGAGAAAACAAGCAAAGACCTTCCTTCAGAAGACCAGGGAAACTGGAGGGGTTGTTGATTACTGTACATTTGGGGTATATGCTTCTTGAAGATGGAAGAGCAATGAAGATAGCAATTAAAAAAGCTACTAACTATTGCTGTAAAGAATAAGTGCTTGTCCTGAGCAACACAATAGAAATAGTAGTGGAAAAAAGGTAATTTTGTTCAAGAAATTCACTTACTTATTCAATGCTAAGCTGTAACCCATGTCAGAGGACCATATAAGTCTGTAAAATCTGGGTCTCTTTGGTATACTATGAAATATCCACTTGAAAATTTTGGAGGAATTGTTTTGTTTTTATTATTGTTTTGTTTTGTTTGCTTTTTGGAGAGCAATTGGGATTAAGAGACTTGCCCAAGGTCACACAGCTAGTTTTTGTGTTGTGTCTCAGGCTGGATTTGAACTCAGGTCCTCCTGACTCCAGGGCCAGTGCCTGGAGTCACTGCTCCACCTACCTACCCCTTTGTTATTGTTTTTTACATCCCATGGACTTGGAAGTCTTATCCCATTGAAGGAATGAATCACTATGATAAATGTAATGAAAGAATGAAGAGAACTGCTCCAGAATTATAGATATTATCTAGTAGAGAAAGGACACTATGCCATAGCCTTGCATCAAGGCTCTTGTCACAAAAGGCTAAAAATTTCTTTAAAGATAAATATACTTCAGTGGTCTGGGAATTCACTTGATTTAAACTCCACTGAAAACAACTGGGTTATAATCAAGATTAGACTTAGGAAAATGGACTAGGCTTCAAAGGTATAATTAATATCCAAGGTGATCTATCATTTCATGCTGAAGAATTAAAGAATATGTGCCAAAATCTTGTGAAATCAGTGCTGAATCAGGTAAAATGAAGTGATTGGAGAAAAAGAGGGACATATTGCATATTAAAAGTGCTCTAAAGATGTTTAAAATTGTAAGATTTATTTCCTAATTCAATAGAATAAATTATTTTTCATTATCACTATTATTTTACTTTATTATATTGTTTCAAAAGCATGAAGTGTCGTTTTGTAGTTAATAAAACTGAGAACCAGGCCAAGCCAGAGGGACTCCAGATCAGCAGCAGCTGTGGCCGTTTCCATATTCACCAACACACAGATGTGAAGGACAAAGTGAGAGGTCAGTGCAGTCTGGACTTTGGGGCCCAGTAAGTGGGAGTGTGTGGCTTTTGCCCCCAGGGCAAGAAGCCACTGAGATGCTGGCACAACCAGCCAGCACCATGTGGCGGCTTCAGCTCCTGGCCTGCAGAGTGTAGGGGGACCAAGCACCAATCTGAAGGGTAATCACTCTTGCTTTAACCTGCTTGGATCTGGATTTCAGTCTAGGGTGGAGGTCCTCGGGTATATGTCCAGCTTGCCAGAGCATGTGGAGGCTTCAGAGACGGCACCCATCTAATACCTCCAACAGCTGAAAAAACCCCAGCATTTGGGATGAAAGCTCCCCTGTCTGGTGGTAGAGTCCTACTGTGGCAAAAAGCCCAGGGTTCAAGTGACTGAGGGGTAACATGACCAGGCAGAGGAAACAAAGCAGACAGAAGATTCCAACATTAGACTCCTATTTTGGGGAGAAAAAGGAGTAAAGCATGGAACAGGAGGAAGACAATGAAGTCAGAACTCCTGCACCAAAAGCTTCAAAGGAAAATACGAGCTGGTTAAAGGCCATAGAGGACCTTAAGAAGCAGATAAGAGAAGTGGAGGAAAAATTGGGAAGAGAAATGAGAACAATGCAAGAAAATTACGAAATGAGAGTCAACAGCCTGACTGAGGAAAATAATACCTAAAAAAAACAGACTGACTCAAATGGCAAAAGAAGCTCAAAAAGTCAATGAGGAGAAGAATGCCTTAAAAAGCTGAATTTGCCAGATGGAAAAAGATTCTCAAAAGCTCAATGAGGGGAATCATTGCTTCAGAATTAGATTGGAGCAAATGGAATCTAATGACTTTATGAGAAATCAAGATTCTGTTAAACAAATCCAAACAAATGAAAGAATAGAAGGCAATGTGAAATATCTCATGGGAAAAATCACTGACCTGGAAAATAGATCCAGGAGAGATCATTTAAAAATTATTGGACTACCTGAAAGCCATGATCAAAGTAAGAACCTAGAAATCATCCTCCAGGAAGTTCTCAAAGAAAACTGCCCTGATGTTTTAGAACCAGAGAGCAGAATAGAGGTTGAAAGAATCCTCTGATCACCCCCTGAAAAAGATCCCCAAAAGAAAACTCCTTGGAATATTACAGCCAGGTTCCAGAATTCCCAGATAAAGGAGAGAATATTACAAGCAGCCAGGAAGAAGCAATTTGAATATTGTGGAAACACAATCAGGATAACCCAAGATCTGGCAGCTTCTACACTGAGGGATCGAAGGGCTTGTAATATGATATTCTGGAGGTCAAAGGAGCTGAGATTAAAACCAAGAGTCACCTACCAAGCAAAACTGAGTATCATGTTTCAGGGGAAGATATGGTGGACTTTCAAGCATTCTTGCTGAAAAAACCAGAGTAGAAGAGAAAATGTGACATTCAGATACAAGAAACAAGAGAAGCATGAGAAGGTAAACAGAGAAAAGAAATCATAAGGAACTTATCAAAGTCGAACTATTAACATTCCTACATGGAAAAACAATAATTGTAGCTTAATAACTTTTCTCAGTAGTTGAAGGGACCAGAAACATATATATATATATATATATATATATATATATATGTCTATATATATGTGTGTGTATATATATGTCTATATATGAGGGTATATGGGCATATGAATACATATGTGAATGTGTGAATATATACTTACAGGTATACATAGAGGGCACAGGACCAATTTAACAGGAAGGGATGATACTTAAAAGGTGAAATTAAGAGGTGAGAGAGGAATATAATGAGAGGAGATGGGGAGAGACAGAATGGGGTAAACTATCTCATATAGAAGAGGCAAGGGAAAATGGTTACAATGGAGGTGAAGAATAGGAAGGCAAAAGGGAATGGGTCAAACTTATTTCCATTGAATTTGGCTTGGGGAGGTAATGAAATACACACTAAAGAGGGTATCTCACCCTCCAGGAGTATAGGGGGAAAGGGGATGAGAGGGGGGATAATGGAAGGGAGGGAAGACTGGGGGGAGGGAATTTGGAAGCACCCACTTATGAACAGGGACAGGATCAAAGTAGAGAACAGAATGGGTGGGAGGTGGGATGGAAGGGAGGGAAATCTATATAGTCAGTCTTTTACCATATATCTACTATATTGTTGTTTTGCATTAGCCACACATGTACATCCTATACTGAACTGCTTATCTTCCCAGTAAGGGTGGGTGACAAGGGAGGAAGGAAATGAATCTGGAATTCAAAGTTTTAAAATCAAATATATATATATATATATGTATATATATATTATTATTATTAATACTATTTTACATGTAAATTGGGAAATACGATATACAGGCACTGGGGCATAGAGAGCCACTGGAAAAGTTGAAAGGGGTATGGGAGAAAATATGAGAGAGAGCAGATTGGAGGAGGGGATATACTGTGGGACTGCTGTTTTGGGGCAGTGGGTAGGGGAAAAATGGGGAGAAAATTTGTAACTCAAAATTTGGCGGAAATGAATGATGTAAATCAGAAGTTGATAAAGCATTTGAAAAAAAAACAATAATAGAGAAAAAATAAATAAAAATAAAACTGAGACCCAGAGAAATAAGCTGATTTGATCAGGATCCTAAAGGTGGGTATGGACTAGAATCCAGCCAGGCTCCCAATATTGTGTTCTTTAAAGTACACCATATGGCTTGATTTCCAACTGCCTTATTTTTCTTTCCCTACCATTAAAAAGATGAGTTGCAAAACAAACTAAATTAATAGTTTAATACCAAGTCATTGCAATTTCTTTAAAATCATGAGCTTTTATCTATTTTTCATAATATGCAAAGATTTTTATTCTAAGTAATTTATAGCAAAAGCAAAAACTCTGAAAATGGATTCTACTCATTCTGTTTTAATGGGAGAGATAAAATAATAATCAAGTTATGTGACTGTAGAGTCCAAGTGGGAGAGCTAATAAATAGTAAAGGGGTCATTCCTATTAAAGTATTATTTTCTTAGTATTTCCACAATATATATTCATAATTTACTCTAAACACTTCTTCAGTAATCTAATTTGTTATTAAAAAAAAGAGAGATAGTAGGGTGGCTAGGTGGCACAGTGAATAGAGCACAGGCCTTGCAGTCAGGAAGACCTGAGTTCAAATCTGGCCTCAGACACAACAGAAAAACCTAGCTGTGTGACCTTGGGCAAGTCACTTAATCCCAATTGCCCTACCTCTCCCCCCCCCCCCAAAGAAAGCAAAAATAAAAGAGACAGCAAAGGATAAATAATAAAAGCACTGATCTTAGAATCATGTCACCTTCATCTGAATTCTTACTCCTTTTAGCTGTGATTTTGGACAAGTCATTGTCCTTGTCAGTAATATAGAAATAGGATACTTTGTATTCCTCAATAATATTAAATAGGACAGACACAAACTACTGAAATTCCAGTAACAGAAAAAAAAAAGTTTTGATGAGTTTTTTACAAGTTGTTGTTGTTGAGTTGTGTCCGACTCTTTGTGACCTGATTTGGGGTTTTCTTGGCAAAGATACTGGAATGGCTTTACTATTTCTTTCTCCAGCCCAATTTACAGATGAGGAAACTGAGGCAAGCAGGATTAAGAGACTTTTCCAGGATCACATGCTAGTAAGTGTCTGAGGCTGGTTTTGAACTCATGAATATGAGTCTTCCTGATTCCAAGACCAGCACTCTATTCACTGTACCACCTAGCTGCCCTTTTTTATGAGTACAGTACCGTAAGTTCATAATTATCCTTGTACAAATTATCCATATTTGAGATTAACCGGGCTTTTGTTTTCGCTCTTCTCCTCATCTGTTGAATGGTTTGTGGTCTGTTATCAATTGCTAGGAGGGTGAGGATGCAAAAATGACCATTAAAAAATTAATAGTGTGTGTAAAATGTGGCAGGCAAGCAAGGAAATACTATTGAGTCAAATAAAGTGAGAGGATTTCACTATGTATTCTGTCCTCTGGTTTATCATTGATACTGAAAAGTTTGCCTTGTTAACTCCTCCCTTCCCCAATTACAGTTGATGACAGTGTTTGTTGAATTGAACTGAATTCACCTAGAAGATTGAAGCCACTCAATATAAGGTTTCCTGTCTACTCCTCTTCATGTTACATATATCCTTGTCTCTCTATATATCAGCTCTCTCTTCCAGCAGTCTTAGAAGAAAGGCTGTCTCTCTGTGTTAAAGCTAACTCCTCCACTTGTACTCTGAATCCAATCCCTTCCTGCCTCCTGAACGAATTCCCTCCTACACATGCTATCTCTGCAGCATCTTCATTTTCTCCATTCTCCTGTCTCCTTGACTTCTACCTACAGTTTGAACAAATCTCTTCTACTTTGGGAAGGAAAAACACATAAACACATTTTAATCTAAGTTCCACCCCAAAAGGAGTATTTAATGTCTTTGTATAAAATACTGCTTTCTCCAGTCTTGTGACTCTTGTCCATATCATCTTCTCTTCCAGAAATGGACTTTTCCCATCTCACTCCATAGGCTTAATGACCTGTACCTCTTGAAGTTTATTTTGAGAAATTTGAGGACTTCTTTATACTTACATGATCTTAAATATAAAGCAGAAATGACTTCAGATGTAAACTAGTACATCCATCACATTTTTTTTTAAAGCAATAGGGGTTAAGTAACTTGCTCAAGGTTACATGGCCAGTTATATCTGGGTGTGGTGCTGAGTATCTGAGTCCGGATTTGATCCAGGTCATCCCGACACTGGAGCCGGTGCTTTTACTTGCTGAGCCACCTGGCCACCCCTAAGCAATTGGGGTTAAGTAACTTGCTCAAGGTTACACGGCCAGGTGTTTCTGGGTGGTTGCTAAGTGTCTGAGCCCGGGATTCGATCTCCAGGTCTTCTCAACATTGGAGCCGGTGTTCTTACTCGCTGTGCTACCTGGCCACCCCGATCCATCACATTTTATAAAAAAGGACATGAAGACCCAGGGGGATCAAGTTACTTGCCCCAAATCATACATAGAGTTGGATTTGAACGTAGTTCCTGTAACTCCAGAGGAAGTGGCTCTCTCTTTATCCCATTTGGTCTTATATCATAATTAAATTTTTGTGTATGTCTTGAATTCTGCTTATATAGTAAGCTTATTGGGAGCAAAGAATATTATTGCTTTTCATGTCAGTTACCCAGAGTCTTCTACATAGTAAGCACTTAATAAATTGAATTTCAACCCCTGCTCTTTTTGTAGATTATCTTATATCTCTACTTTCCTTCAATCAATCAATTAATCAATAAGCACATTTTAATTACCTCCTTTGTGCTGGGTACTGTACTAGGGGCAGCTAGATGCTCCAGTAGATAGAGCACTGGGCTTGGAATCAGAAAGGCTCATCTTCATAAATTCAAATCTGGTCTCAGACACTTACTAGATTATGATCCTGGGAAAGTCCCTTAATCCTGTTTGCCTCAGTTCCTCATCTGTAAAATAAGCTAGAGAAGGAAATGCAAAATATTCCAGTATCTTTGCCAAGAAAACCCCAAAGGAGTTCACAAAGAGTCACAGGTGACTGAAATGATTGAACAACAGCAACAATAAAGAGTGCTATGTTCTGGGTATACAAAAACCAGAGAAATGGAATAATTACTTCTTCCCAAGAATTTGGCTTCCTAGCCAAATTTCTCAATAAATGGTGGAGTGTTTCACTTATTTAATACTTGCTCCCTTCTTGCAATCTGGCTTCTATCCCCACTACTTACCTTAAATTGTTCTCTTAAAAGTTATCAATTATCATCCAGCTTAATATAACGCTATTCTCTCAGTTGTCATATTCCCTGAAGCATCAAACGAATCTGAAATTGTTAATCACTTCTTTCCTTGAAAGGTTCTTCAGTCTTTTGATTTACATGACACTATTATTTTGGTTCTCCTCCTACCTCTTAGACTGTGTTTTCTGTATACTTCATTGTATCCTTGTCATCATTTTATAATTTGGGTGTCTCCCAAAGTTCCATCTTTAGCTGTTTGCTCTTTCTCTACATTCTCCCTCAAAGAACTCAATATCCCCAACAGTTTCACTGATCATTTCTGTTGATAACTTCAAAATCTTTATCTCCTTTTATCTGAGTTCTAGTCCCAGATTTTTAGATGCCTCCAGAATATTTTTTTTATAAGCAATTGGGGTTAAGTAACTTGCTCGAGGTTACATGGCCAGGTGTTTCTGGATGGGCGCTAAGTGTCTGAGCCCGGATTCGATCCCAGGTCATCCCGACTCTGGAGCCGGTGATCTTACTCTCTGGCTATTTGGCCGCCCCCAGAATAATTTTCTAATCACCACATATTCAAAATATCTAAAACCTAGCATCATTTTGCTCTATGCATTGTCCCTACATGTACTAGAGGTGAGAAAGAGAAGATAGAGTGTTTCATTGGAACCATGAGTACTGAGTTCAAACTCATTAATTGCTTATTAATGGACTAGACATTTAAGTCTCCCTGGGCCTTAATTGTAAATATAAGGTGGTTGGACTAGATATTTTCTGGAGTCCCTTCTAGTTCTAGATCTATAATTGAACATTGAGTCCTATCATTAACTTCTCATAGTTCCAATTTCCTCATCTTTAAAATGGGAATAATAGGTATACAATATAGATCATAGGGTTATTGTTTGAAAATCTTAAAGTGCTAAACAAATATGCGTTATTGCCATTGCCAACAATCTCCTAGGCCTTAAAATTTGAAACCTTGCAGTCATCTTTGATTTCTTTTTATGGAAAATGAAATTTTATTTTCATAATTAAGAGTTGTGCTGTGGTCACTTATAATAAACCATGCCCAGTTAATATATAAAACTAAAGGTAATGAACTCACATCAAGTGTTAGACATATTCACATCCAATCTCAATGTGGAAAGATAGGATACATGACAATCAAATTATATTAAAAATCATTTTTTTTCAGACTATGACCTGTGTACAGCTAATGTACACTTGTTGATTTAATACTTCTTTCAAATGTAATAATTATTCTGATTCTTTCTTTTCTGTTTCCTACAAAATCACTAGGTCCTCTCAATTCTTCCTTTAAATTATATCTCAGATGGGTCCCTTCTTCTTTGCCACTGCCACCACTCTAATCCAGAAATACTTTACCTCCTGTGTAAATTAATATAATAGCTATCAGTTCTTCCCTTGACTCTATTGTTGCCCTCCCTGGTCTGTGTGACCATATCAGTCCCAAATTAATCTTCTTGAGTTGAAAATGGTACATTGCTCATATGATTTGTCTACTTCATAAACATTAAAAATTCCAGTTACTTTTTGAATCAATATTGAATTCAGCAAAACATTTAGAACCATCAATCAATTGATCCTGTACTGACTATCTAACATTCTTTCTCACAAATTCCCCAAATGGATTCTCCAGAATCACAGAACCTCAGAATTGCAAAGGTTCCCAGACTCCAGTTAATCCAATTTATACTTGAACAAGAATGGTCTCTACAATGCTCTGCCAACAGGCATCTAAATGTTAGTTAAAGATCTTCAATGAATGGCATCAGACCATTCTTTCAAACAGCCAGTTTCACGTTTGGGTACCTCTAACTGTTAGTACAACAACAGAAGAAAATAGAAGAGATTTCCCATTAACTGTGTGAATCTGAGCAAATCACATAAACTTTGCCTCACTTTCCTTATTTGTAAAATGAGAAAATAATAGTACCTAACACAGATTTGTTGTGATGATCAAATGGTACAATAAATGTTAAGTATTTTGCAAACCTTAAATCACTATACATATGCATATATGTCATTATCATCATTTTTAATATCATAACTTACTATTTTGTATCATATTAAAGCCACCTTTGGTTTTTAACAAAATTGCATATTATGTATTATTATATATATTATGTACCATTGTATATGTAGAAATAATACTATAGAAAAAAGATGATAATAGTAGCTAGAAATACACATAAAAATCTACATTGGAGGCAATTCAGTTTTTGATGTTATTGGAAGATAGGTTAGCAAGAAATCTGAAAGAGAGGGAGATACCATATAATTGGGAGAAAATCATGACTGTTATTCTACAAACAAAAAGTCATCAACAAAACACAAATAACTATCATCCCATAGGCCTATTTTCCCATCTCTACAAAATCTTTATGTGAAAGAGCTGCACGGTTAATGAGAGCATCACTGTTGACAGAGGAAAGAAAAAGCTTTCATAAATGATACTTTATGTCAGATCATGTATGTATCATAACAAAATTAAGTGAAAGTTTCAGAGACTATGACTTTCTACTGTTAACAATAAAAAAGAGCATTAAATTATATGGAGCAGAATATCACCATGAAGTACCTTTCTCACAAAGTATCTTTGTTTTATATATACATACATATGCGTGTGTGTTTTAAAACACAGGCTTGAAAGATGTAGCAACAGATATTTTGTTCAATACCTCTCTGATCACAAACACCAGTTAAGGCATTAAAGAGGGTTTGCAAAAGATACTTAAGTATTACCAACCCAGAATCCAAATGGACAAGGAATTCCTGATAGGTGGTAAGTTCCTCCTAAATTTCCTTTTTCTAGATGATATCAAGCTGCTTTGATCAATCATTCAACATTTATTAAGTGTCTACTTAGTGGGCCAGGCACTGTACTAAATGTTAGAGATACAGAAAGAGGCAAAACACCAGTCCCTGAGCTCAAGAAGCTTAAAAGAAAAGACAATAAGCAAACAAATATATACAAACAACCTATGTCCGTGATAAGTAGGAAACAGTAAGAAACAACTCACAGAAAGAATGAACTGGAGTTAAGAGGGGTAGGGAAGCACGTCCTGTAGGAGAAACGATTTCATTCGGACATAAGGAAGCCAGGGACGTTAATTGCTGGATTTGAAGGGGAGAGTTTTCTATGCTTGGGGGACAACCAGAGAAAATACCTAGAGGAAAGAGATAGAATGTCGTTTGTGGGACAACAAGGAGGTCACTGTCACTGGATCGAAGCGTACATAACAGGGTGTAAGGTATAAGAAGACAAGGAAGGTAGGAGAGGGCTAGGTTATCAACGTTTTGAAGGCAAAGCATTTTGTATTTGCTGGGGAGACACTGGAGTTTATTGAGTAGGGGGTGGTGGTGACATTATTGGACCTATAATTTAGGAAAATCACTTTAGAAGCTGAATGGAGACTGTGATATTAGTCTCCCAAATGATACCCATAATCACTCAACAGAGTTTTGCCCCCTCTCTCTCCACGCAGGAAATATTAAATGGATGAAAAATACCATTTGTCAAGGCATAGGCAGATAGAGGGACCTAGCACTCATGCAGCATGGATAACTTGGATAGACTTTGCAGAAAGGATAGTGGAAAGGAGGCCCAGAATTCATTAAGAGAAAGAAAACAACCTGCATTGCCTTTGGAAAATTCTGTGATTCCTTTAGTGACTCAAGTTTCTCCCTTAAAGAAAGACCCATCATATTAATACC
The DNA here is from genome assembly GCF_028583685.1 of Petaurus breviceps papuanus. NCBI lineage: Eukaryota > Metazoa > Chordata > Mammalia > Diprotodontia > Petauridae > Petaurus > Petaurus breviceps. Next base: position 27,998,669 of record NW_027186372.1, read on the forward strand.
AGTATTTTTCCACTGATACTATATGATTAAAAATCATTCAATACTACAGTCACCAAAGATTTAAAGTTGCAGTTTGTCCAAGGGGAATGGAGCAATGAATGTACTGGAAATAAAGACTGCAACTTATTACCAAAGAACTACCTAAGAGAAGTAGCATAAAAAGGTATTATCAAAGAAGTGTAATACCAGAAAAGGAAGTGGGTCAGTCATATAATGAGATCAAGGGATAAATGATGGACACATTGTCTTTTTTCTTGGCATTCACAAAATGTCAAAAGAGTTAAAGGAAGGATCTAGAACATTTGGAGAAATTACAGACAGGAGCAGGAGTAGCACAGGCTGAGAAGGCATCAATGGATGTGTTGGTATCTCCACCAGAGAAGTGAGTACCTACATCAAAAAGATCAGCAATCCATCAAGCATAGAAGTCATTACCAGCAGGTTTTACTTTATAACAAGCCTAATTCTGCACCTCTGAAAATGTTCGACATTGCTCCTAGTTCTGTTCTCTGGGGCCAAGAAAAACAAGTCTGATATCTCTTCCAGGTAACATATCTTCAAATACTGGAAGACAGTTGTATTCCATTTTCCCCTGCTTCCAATTCTTTTCTCATCCACACTTCACATCCCCAGTACTTTTCACTAATAAGCCTATGCTATCCTATGGAATGATTCCAGGGCCTTCCACCATCCTGATTGAACATTTCTAAACACAGCAGGTTGTCAGTCCTTCCTAAAATGGACTTTCTGGACAGAGCAGAATGCTCCAAATTGTCTGACTAGGGCAAAATACATCAGGACCCTTACCTTCTTAGTCTTGAACATCCTGTCTCTCCACTTCAATTGAGTTAGTCTCTTTATTCTTTCTCACATATATCATGATCATTCCAGCTGACTTATTTTTGTTTATGTAATTCTCTTCAGCCTAAATGTTCTTTCTTTTCTCTCAACCAACCCAAATTCTACACCTTGAATAAGGAGCTTAAGGTCCACATTTCTCCTTGAGTTTCACTAAACAAATTTCATGACACAACACTTTGATATTCATAATCCTTATATCATATATGTATACATGCATATATATACATGCATATGCATACACATGGAACATATATGTTGAATATCGAATAAATACATCTACCAGTTTCTTGCATCTACTAATATGTTGTCTTTACATTATGTTTTATTTCCCATGTACATAGCTGCTTTCCTATCAAAACAAGAGCTTATTCATAGTAGAAATGGTTTTATATCTTTCATTACAACTTACCTAGTTCTGCATACATTGTAGTTGCTTTGTATAACTGAAACACCTAAAGCTAATAAAATAAGCATGCATTTGGTAAATATACATTATTTGCCAGGAACTATATGCCACTTAGGGTATAAGTAAAAAGAATCAAACAATCCTACTCACAAGGAGTTCAAATTCTAGGAAATCTGACCTTAAATCCTGGATTTGACAGTTAAAAGTATGATCTTGGACAAATGAATTTTCCTCATTGAGCTTCAGTTTTATCTTCTATAAAAATGGGATACAATCTAACTCCCAGAATTGTGAATAATGTGTTTCAGAACCCTTAAAGCGTGATCAAAATTTGCTATATTATTAATGAATAGCTTTTATTGTTGTTGTTCATTCAATTTGTGGACAGATTAATTTTTGTTCTTAGTTGCCATCACTGCCCTCAACTAATTATGAGAAAAGAGGTATTTTGGCAGGTCCTTCCTTGTTTCCTATGTCACAGATAAGTGGCAAGGATATTCTCCTAGAAGTCAGAAAAACTGGTTTCTCCCTGCCTTCCCTTATTAGATTTACCTTGACTCAGTGGCATAACCTTGGACAAGTCGCTTAACCTCTTTGGGTTGGAAAATCTTCATCTGAAAAAGGAAGGATTTGGACTCTGTAGTCCCTAGGTTCTTTCTAGCTCTAAAATGCTAGGAAACTATGACTATAATTATAGGCCTTTAAATCATATACCCTGGGATCTCTCAGCAATTTATCATCCACTGTTGAAATCCAGCCACCAAAACCCACATTTCATTTCAAACATCACAATTCTAGCTTCTACTTAAATAATGATGTGATTTATCCTTTCTCCCTGGAACATACCCCAAACCAACATTGGACAACAGACCGAAGATTTAAAGCTGGAAAAGACCTTAGAGGCCAGTTCGTTCAACCTGCTCATTTTACAGATGAGAAAATGGAGGATCCAGGGATGTTCTATTTTACCCAAGGTCATACAAGTGACAGGAATGTACTTAGAACCTTTGACTCCACAGTCATGACTCTTACAACTGTACCCTGCTTCCTCTGAATGGAAAGAAGATGAAGTCATTAAACCTTAGTTTAACTCTTGCCTTTGTCATTTACGCCTTGTGGAAATTTACAGAAATCACTTAACCTTCCTAAACCTCAGTGTTCTTAAAATAAGAACTTTGGACAAACTGATATATAAGATGCCTTACAGTTCCAAAACATGCGATCCTATAATATATGTGGCATTCTGAATACTTATTCCTGAATTAAGGTTCATAAATCACTTTTCCTTAGTGTAACCTTTTGAAGTAGGTAGTACAAATATTCTCATGTTTAATTTAGAGATAAGGCTGTGAGAGTCACTTAGTCTATAAACATTTAGTCAGGCACTGTGCTAAGCACTGGAAATACAAAGAAAAGCCAAAGGAGACAATCCAATCCCTGCTCTCAAAGAGCTCACTCTCTAATGGAGGAAAAATATTCAAATAGCTAGGACAAAGAAGGTATAAACAGGATGATCTGGAAATAGTCCACAGAGAAAAGGCACAAGAATTAAGATATTGGAAAAGGGTTTCTATAAGAAGTGGGATTTTAGTCAAGGCTTAAAGGAAGCCAAAGAAGGAAGGAAGAAGACATAAGGATGGAGAGCATTGTGGATAGGGCAGACAGCCAGAGAAAATGGAGTTGGAGGTACTGCAAGCAAGTCAGTGCCACTGATTAAGTAATTCATCAGTGATCACACAGCTAGCAAACATCTGGGGTGAGATTCCAACTTGGGTTTTCTGATTGCAAGTACACTTCTCAATTCATGTTGTCTCATTGCATCTCAACGCTGAAAACACATTAGACAACTCAGCATCTTTAAGTTTGGAGCAATTTTCTTTAGTTGGAGACAACAAGGAATATTTCATTCTATGAAAAATGAACAGACTAAAAAATCATCAGGGAGAACATGAAAAGGAGAGTCCGTATTTCTATCTTGCAATATGATATATGATATGATATGATATGATATGATATATGATATGATGTGATATGATGTGATATGATATGACAAAAAATGTAAGAATTATTCCCTGAGAAGCAGCTGGTGGTACAGTTGATAAAGCACAGCATCTGAAATCAGGAAGAGCTGAGTTCAAATTTGGCCTGAGGTATTAGCAAGTCACAACCTCTGTTTGCCTCAGTTTCTTTCAACTATAAAATGAAAAAAAACAACCCAGAATCTATTTTGCTGAGTTGTTGTGAAGGTCAAATGAGCTAGTATTTGTAAAAGCTCTTCGCAGACTGCCTGGCATGCACTTGTTGTCATGTCCAACTCCTAATGACTCCATTGGTTTTGTTTTTTTTGTCAAAGGTACTGAAATAGCTTGCCTTTTCCTTCTCCAGCTCATTTTATCGATGAGGAAACTGAGGCTAACAGGGTTAAATGACTTGCTCAGTGTCACACTGCCAGTAGATGTCTGAAGCCAGATTTGAATTTAGGAAATTGAGTCTTCCTTTCTCTAGCCCCAGCACTCTATCCATCGTGCCACAACCATATTAAATGTTTATGCTCTCCTCCAATTTGACAACAAACATAGGAGGTAGACAAACCATAAATTGTTATCCCCATTTTACAACTGGGGAAATTGAGGCTGGGAAAGGTTCAGTTCAATATCCATAGCTAGCATGACTAGTGTCAGACCAAGACCTTCTAATTCCAGATTAAGCAATCTTTCCACTATACTCCACTGCAACCCAGGGTCATTCTTATAGGTTGCACCAGCAGTCAAAGCACAGTTATTCAGAGAAATGAATACCAGGATTGGTCAGCATGCAGCATCCTCTGGCAAAATTTGAAAGCATGAAAATAATGAACTGGTTTGATGCTGAGCTTTTTGTGTATGATCTTTTGCATTCTAACCAAAGCAAATAGGGAGAGAAACTTGAGGATAACCTACCTGCAGGGAAGTCACTTAAAAATCACTGCACACCATGAAGTGAGCAAATTTAATTCAATTTCAGAAACACATAAAAGGAGGGAAAACATAATGAGATCCTGCTGCCTTAAACTGTGGCAAGGTAGGAGCCCAGGATGCAGGGGGCATTCATTACTTACCAGCTTCACATCTGGATAAAGAGACCATCCCCTTAGGGAATCTCTCAAACCCAACATTCTTATTATTTATCAACCTGTTGGCTTTGGTTGGCACTTTCTCCCTTCAGTCAATTCAAAGCCTTCTAGTACACCAACACACTTTCAGATCTCTCCATGGATCCCTCAAAAGCTCTCTCCAAAGAGCTCATCACTTTCCTGACATGCTTCATAAAAACCTATCAACATTTCTTTGTCCTGAGGATTTTCCCTACAGATCTAATGTTTGGTACCATCCTAGCTGAGACTGGTTCCAACCCAATTCTTTAGGTTCCTGAACTGCTGCTTCCTTTTCTAGGTTTTTTATCTTGCAAAGCTAGATCATAGGTCACAGATCATAGTTTTGTAGCGGCAAGAGAACTTAAAGACCATCTTTTCCAACTTCCCTCATTTTATAGGTGAGGAAACTGAAGCAAAGAGTTTAGTTGCCCAAGGTTATATAAGTGGCAGCATTTATATTTGAATCCAGACCTTCTGACTCCACACCCAGCACTCTTTTCACAGAATCAACATTCTCTTGGAAAGGATTTCTGGCATACATTTTCTCCTATTTGTTGAATGGTTACTCCTTTCCCAACAATTCTTCCTTTTCTTTAAAAAACTGTTTATATTGACTTTTAAGACTTTAGTCATTTCTCAGTAGCCTGTCTTCTCTATTCAATCTCACAAGAACTCTCCCCAACAAAAGAGAAAAACAGGAAACCAAATATTCTATGTCTATAGTGTACCACCTCTTCACCAGGAGAAAGGGAACTTAAACATAAGCAGCTATTAAATACCAATTATGTTAAAAGTAATATGTTTTTCTCAGTCCATATAAATTTGAAAAGAATACTGTCCCTGCTCTCAAGGATCTTATAACCTTGGGGTAGGGAGCTGGGCAGATCAGGGGTATTGTGAGAAGTCAAATAAGATAATGTATTTGAAGCACTTCATAAAACTTAAAGACCTATAAAAATATCAGTTATAATTATCATCATTATTAATTATTATTTCTATTAGTCTGATTCATATAGTCATAAGGTCTCCAGTTTAGTAATAGCTTAATTCCCTGAGCTTTCTACTTTTGTCTTGCTGAGCTCAAGCAATGTTTATAGAGAAACACAGGGGTGTGCTGGGGGAATGTTTAACTGGGCTCTGGGAGGGGAGTAATATATGTACACGTAATTTTAAATTTAATTTGCATTGTCAACACTTTCTTAAGTCTACACAATAAACAAAACAATAAATCAAGCCCCAACTTGTTGATTGTCAATTTCTGAGGCATAAATGTTCATGGTAAAAATTTCACAGTTGCCTCTCGCAAGCCTCTTAGATCTAGTTCCAGCACAGCTCTGGTAGGAGGCATACACAAAAGTAACTCTAATAAAAGTTAGAGAGTGCTGAAGAGCCTACTGGGGCAGAGAGACACAGAGGCAGAGAGATGAATGGAGGGAGAAGGATAAAAATGGGGGAAGATTTCTAATGGGAGAAGACAACAAATGGCATCTAGAGGAGGAGGAAGTAACACAGGGTGTGGAGATACCTAGAAGGTTGTGGAAGGGAATGACCATGGCATGCTATGGTCCACAGAGCCATGAAGAGTGGGATATGACTAACAACAAAAATCTGTCCAAACCCAGGCTAGTTCCAAGGTAGGAATTCAAGGTTCTTCTGGCAATTAGAGGCACCATGGTGTGAAGATGACCAAGAGAAAGCATGGTAGATTTGAACTAATCTCATTATCTTTCTTCCTGAAAATTCCAAACTTTCATTTTCCTAACTTCCCTATTTGTGTTGAGGACAACACCTTCTTCCAGGTCACCCAAGCTTACAACCTAAGTATCATACCTGACACCTCACTATCTCCCAACCCCATATGCAATCAGTTGCCAAATCCTATCCATTCTTCTTTCATAAAGTCTCTTGTATATTGTCCCTTCTTTTCTTGAATGCTGCAAAAGCAAGTTGTAAGCCCTAAAGACCTCACACTTGGACTATTACAATAGCCTACTGGTTAGTCTCCTTGCCTCAAATCTCTCAATGTTAAAATTTTTTTTTCTTTATTTCATTTTCTTTTTCCTCTTTCATTCTTTTTTTTTTTTTTACAATTCCTGGCACACAATAAGTACTTTAAAATGTTTGATGATTTGATTTGAG
>NW_027186372.1:28005217-28009276 GCF_028583685.1 Petaurus breviceps papuanus
AAATTTCAAATTAGCCTATAAGTGGCCTAAATCACATTACTCTGAGGGCCTGAGTGTCTTTGTATAGGAGATAGAAGAGGAAAGGGACAATTGAAAATAATGATCATTGTTCTACTTTTTTTTATTTTTTAGTTTACATCATTCATTTCCATAAGATTTTGAGTTACAGATTTTCTCCCCATTTTTCCCCTATCCACCACCCCAAAACAACAATCCCATGGAACATCCCCTCTCCCAATCTGCTCTCTTCCATATCTTCCCCCATATCCCCTCCGACTTTCCAGTAGGGCAAAGTGGACCTCTGTGCCCCAGTGCCTATATATTTCATTTCCCAGTTACATGTAAAATAATAATAATATATATTTTTTGAACATTTGATTTTAAAACTTTGAATTCCAGATTTTTTCCCTCCCTCCCTCATTACCCACCCTTACTGGGAAGATAAGCAGTTCAATATATGCTATACATGTGTAGCTAAGCAAAACATTTCCATAGTGGATATATTGTGAAAGACTGACTATATTTCCTTTCATCCCATTCCACACCCCACTTGTTCTGTTTCTACTTTGATCCCATCCCTTTTCAAAAGTGGGTGCTTCCAACTTCCCTCCTCCCCACCCTGTCCTCCCTTCCATTATCCCCCCTCTCATCCCCTTCTCCCCCTACTCTCCTGCAGGGTGAGATACCCTATTTAGTAGTGTGTATGTCATTCCCTCCATAAGCCAAATTCATTGAGAATAAGGTCGACTCATTCCCTTTTGCCTTCCTGTTCTTCCCTTCCATTGTAACAGTTTTCCCTTACCTCTTCTATATGAGATAATTTACCCCATTATATCTCTTCCCATCTCCTCTCATTATATTACTCTCTCACCTATTAATTTCACCTTTTAAGTATCATCCTTTCCTATTCAACTGGTATAATACCCTCTGTCTATGTATACCTTCACACATATATACACATACATATGTATTCATATGCCCAATACACTCCTATATATATATTTCTATTCCCTTCAACTATTTTCATACTGAGAAAAGTTTCATCAAATACAATTATTGTTTTTCCATGTAGGAATGCTAATAGTTCAACTTTGATAAGTTCCTTATGATTTCTTTTCCCTGTTTGCCTTCTCATTCTTCTCTTGTTTCTTGTATCTGAATGTCAAATTTTCTATTCAGCTCTGGTTTTTTCATCAGGAATGCTTAAAAGTCCTCTATTCCACTGAATGACCATATTTTCCCCTGAAATATGATACTCAGTTTTGCTGGATAGGTGATTCTTGGTTTTAATCCCAGCTCCTTTGCCCTCTGGAATATCATATTCCAAGCCCTTTGATCCCTCAGTGTAGAAGCTGCCATATCCTTTGTTATCCTAATTATGTTTCCACAGTTTTCAAATTTTTTCTTTCTGGCTGCTTGTAATATTTTGTCCTTGATCTAGAAACTCCAGAACCTGGCTATAATATTCCTAGGAGTTTTCTTTTTGGGATCTTTTTCAGGAGGTGATTGGTAGATTTGTTCAGCCTCTATTTTGCCCTCTGGTTCTAAAACATAAGGGCAATTTTCCTTGAGAATTTCTTGGAGGATGATTTCTAGGTTCTTTTTTTGATCATGGCTTTGAGGTAGTCTAATAATTTTTAAATTATTTCTCATGGATCTATTTTCCAGGCCAGATGTTTTTCCAATGAGATATGTCACATTGCCTTCTATTTTTTTTTCATTTGTTTGGATCTTTTTAATAGTATCTTGATTTCTCTTAAGGTCCCTAGCTTCCATTAGCTCCAATCTAATTCTGAAGGAATGATTCTTTTCAGTGAGCTTTTGATATTCTTTTTCCATCTAGAAAATTCAAATTTTAAGGCATTCTTTTCCTCATTGCCTTTTTGAGCCACTTTTGCCATTTGAGTTACTCTATTTTTTAAGGTGTTATTTTCTTCAGTCAGGCTGTTGACTCTCATTTCATAATTTTCTTGCATTGTTCTCATTTCTCTTCCCAATTTGTCCTCCACTTCTCTTATTTGGTTTTCAAAATTAGCTTATTCTTTTCTTGGAAGCTTCTGGTGCAGGAGTTCTGACTTTGTTTCTTCCTCCTGTTCCATGCCCCTATCCTTTTTGTCCCCAAAAAAGGAATCCGGAGTCAGACTGCTTCTTTTGCTCATGTTACCACTCAATTACTTGACATTTGAGCTTTTTGCCACAGTAGAACTCTGCTACCAGAGAGGGGAGTTTGTCCCAATTGCTGGGATTTTCAGAGCTGATGGAGCTATTAGTTGGGTGCCTTCTCTGAAGCCTTCACACATTCTGGCAAACTGGTCACACACCCCAGGACCTCCACCCTAGACCACAATCCAGAACCAAGTGGGTTAAAGCAAGAGTGATTACCCCTCAGACTGGTTGCTTGGTCCCCCTACAATCTGCAGAACAGGGCTCTGCAGCAGCCACAAGACAGCAGCTCCACTGCCTCAGTGCCTCAGCCACTTCTCCCTCTAGGGGGAAAAGGCCTGATTGCACTCCCCCACTTCCGAACTCTCAGTTCACAAAATCCACATTGCACTGATCTCTCACTTTGTATTTAGCATCTATGAGTTGATAATTCTGGAAAATTCCACAGCTGCTGGTGATTGGAAGTCCCTCCAGCCCACAGCTGGTTGTGACCACCCTGAGGCTAAAACCTCGGGCTCATCCAGAATTGGGCTCATCTCCCAACCTGTTGCACTGGCCACTTCCTGCCAGCCTGCTGGGCTGCCGGGCTGTCCTCAGCAGGAGGTTAGCTTCTCTGTGTCATTTTGTGGGGTCTGTAGCTCCAAAGTTTGCTCAGAGTCACCTTTTACATGAATTGAATGAGGTGGAAGTAGGAGCCAAGCAGAAGTCCTGTTTCTACCCTGCTGTCTTGACTACCCCCCCCATGTTCTTCTAGCAAGTTCACACAGAAGAATTCAGCATCACAACCCCCTCTGACCATGGTCAAGTATTTTAGATCAAATGCATCCCTCAACCAAGATTAGCTTTTATTGGCCATATTTGACAAAATTGGAATTATACTTCAATTCCATGGTTGTTTTTTTTTCCCTAGACAACCTCAGATTCTTCTTGCTTCCATCTTTACACATCAAAGTGTGTATTTCCTACATGTAATTTTTCCTTTCAAAATCAAAAGTCTAATGTAATATATTATGATGGTCAAGGGGTTATCTAAGTGAGGAGGGTTGGACTAAGAGATAGGCCTGGGCAAGGAGCAAAATGAAATTTGATAACATACTCAGTGACTTATAGGAAGGCAAAAAGTCAATTTTCCCATTCTTTTACTAAAGCTGGCATGGTAAAGAAAATACCAGGGTGACCTGGTGAAGGTTAGATTGCTTCTGCAACAGAAAAAAAAAATGGAAACATGGACAGGGACAGGAGGAATAGCTGCAGCTCTGTAAGGTGATAAAAGAAAGTTTAGTACCAAAGGCTAGAGGCCAGAACTGTAGGCCCACTATGTGAAGAGAGTGCCAGGCTTGAAGTCAGGAAGACCTGAGTTTGAATTCTGCTTCAAATACTTACTGGCTACATAACTCTGGTCAAGTTATTCAACTTTTGCTAGGCTTCCTTTCCTAAAGTATAAAATGAAAATAATAACAACACTGACCTAATAGAGTTGTTGGGAGCATCAAAAGCAATAATATTTTAAAGTTCTTAGCATACTATCTGGCACACAGTAAGCACTTACTAAATACGTCTTTCCTTGCTGTGCACCAGACTGTGCATTGCCTACATAAAACCTAGAAGGGATAATTCTAGACAATAGAGTAGCAGTAAGGAGATACCCAAGGGATGGACTTAGAACAGTGAACCTAAAGGACAAATCAAAGAGGGAGAAATAAGAGAGCTTCTTAAACATAGAAGGCTTTATATTACTGTAAATCTAGGGAGAGGTAGATATAGTGGTAGAAAGATCTTGCTTACCATGAAGGGCTTTGTGTAGTAGTAGTAATAGCAGTAGTAGTAGTAGCAGCGACAGTAGTAGTAGTAGTAGTAGTAGTAGTAGTAGTAGTAGTAGTAGTAGTAGTAGTAGTA
>NW_027186372.1:28009286-28011244 GCF_028583685.1 Petaurus breviceps papuanus
TAGTAGTAGTAGTAGTAGTAGTAGTAGTAGTAGTAGTAGTAGTAGTAATAACTGAAGTTTTTATAGTACTTGCAGGTTTGCAAAATATTTTATTGACATCTCATTTGTTCCATCCAATGGAAAAGCAGAAAGTTAACAGAAGCTTTGTAACAAATATCCTAGCTAAGCCAAATAAATTCTTTGATTTATTATATCCAAAATATATGCTTCATTTTTCATAATAGGCCATCATTTTTCTGTCAGAAGGTCAGTAGACCTCTCTATCATTGATCCACTGAAATCATGGCTGAACGTTCTTATGATCAGTTTTAAGCCTTTCAAGGTTGTTAATTTTTACAATATTGTTATAACAATATAAATTGTTCTCTTGGTTATGCTAAATTCATTATGTGTCAATTCATACAAGTTTCCCAAGTTTTCCATGAAGTCTTCTCATTCCTCATTTCCTAGAGCACAATGGTATTCCATTATATTCATATACCATGATTTGTTCAGTCATACCCAAATTGATGGTTACCTTATTAGGTTCCAGCTCTTTGCCACTACAAAAAGAACTGCTTTAAACATTTCTGAGGAAGCTCTGTAGCCAAATGTGGGCCTGATTCTACAATGGCACATAGCTGCTTATGTCAGCATCCCTGGACATGTTTAATAATCTAGACCATTAGTACCAAGGTTAGTATTGGGTCACTGGAAGTGTGACCCTTAATTCCATCACTCAGCATCATTGCACAGGAAATTGAATTAAATAGCAAGACTAGTTTATACATTATAAAAAAGGGAGAACAGACAAAGTTAGCATTTCAGCTGCAAGAATGGGCTGAAGTTAGAGAAAAACAATGTTGACAAAGGTTTTATGCTTCAAACTTGGAAAGAATGATCATAATAAGATTATAACAAGATTATAAGAAGAATAAGAAGTGAAAGAAGAGAATTTCTAGTAAGTCTTTATAAGAGAGTGATTAAGTAAAGGATTTTTGACTGAGGAGTGCAGATGTAGAGCTGGAGAGTTAGAGCTATATATTGAATCCTGTTCAATCAATCAATAAAATATTTAGAAAGCAACTACTATGTGCAAAGCACTATCCTTATCACTGGGGCTACAAAGGCAAAATATAATAGGTTTTATGTCATGCCCACTAGCTATTGATATGTCCCCAAGTTTCTGTCCTTGGACATATTATTATATCAATCCATATTTCTTCACTTGCTGATCTCATTAGCTCCCACATGTTCAATAATTATCTCTCTGTAGGTGATTCTGAGATGTACATATCCAGTATTAGTCTTTTTCCTGAGACATATTCACACATAGCCTCTTTGATATCTCAAACTGGGTGTCCCACAGGCATTAAAGACTTACCATGTCCAAAAGAAAATATTATTTGCCCCCTAAATCCTCCATTACACTATGCACTGTATTATGCACTATCCTCTGACTGTTGAGGGTATCCCCATCCTCACAACCATTCTGATTTACCTGACCTTTAGGTCACATTTTACTCCTCACTCTATTTGGTCCTCATATCAAATACATTTTCTTGTTTTTTTGTCTTTTTGGAGGGGAGAAGGCTGGGCAATTGTGGTTAAGTGACTTACCCAAGGTTACACAGTTAATAAGTGTTAAGTATCTGAGGCCAGATTTGAACTCAGGTCTTCCTGACTCCAGGGCCAGTGCTCTATTCACTGCACCACCTAGCTGTCCCTATAATCCATTTTCAAATCTTTTAATTTTACTATCACATTTTGTCATTCATCTAACCATCAATGAAGTTTAGACTCTCATTACCTAACACCTTTACCATTACAACAGTCTCCCAAGTGGTTTGCACACTTCAAGCTTCTCCTCATCCCCATACATCTTCCACTCTGATGCTCAGATGAGAGAGAGAGACAGACAGACAGACAGAGAGAAGAAGAAGAAGAAGAAGAAGAAGAAGAAGAAGAAGAAGAAGAAG